>NC_092715.1:253457864-254073121 GCF_047496885.1 Scyliorhinus torazame | reverse complement strand
GTTAGAGGAGGATGGCGGGTGGGAGACACTACACGTGTAGTGTCTTGGGTTTCCTCTCCACCAGAATTTATTGGTGAGGGGGGGAGGGGGGAAACCTTCCCAGAAGTCCTCGGGTCAAACTTCCGGTTCCCGCCGGGAAATATTAAAAAATAAAGTTTTAAAAAATAAATAAAACAGCAAAGAAGATCAGAAACGGGACCAGGTAAGTGTTTCAAACTTAAATACTCACCCACCGGCAGCCCCTGCACTACGCTCCCGCCAAAATTTTTCATTTTTCAGAGAGGCTCAAGATCTGGAGAGAAAACTGGTCTGTGCAGCTGCAGAACTACACGTGGGTTTTCAGCATGAACTTGACACTTTGAATAAATATGGTAAGGTTCTGCCCGCAGTCCAAGTTAACTTTGAAACATTTTAGGGTGGAAATGAAATATACGCAGAACACATCAAACCAGCAGAGTAAATCATGACAGATTTAAGCTGTTTTCAGAACCCAATGTAATAAATCATCACGAGATTTAAAGTACTTTATACAAGTTATTTATATAGGTATAGATCTTTATACTGAAGGAGTTCAGAGGACAGGCTATTCAGTGGATTGAAGTTCCAATAAAGAATGGGCAACCCTTGCATATTTTCCACGTCCATGAGATTGAGTCTCGGATACAGAATGTTACCCATGACATATTTAAGACGGGGAGGCGTAGTGGTATTGTCACTGGACTAATAATGCAGACACCCAGGGAAATGCTCTGGGGACCTGGGTTCAAACCCCACCATTTATGAATTCAATAAAAAGTCTAATGGTGACAATGGAACCACTGTCGATTGTTGTAAAAACTCACCTAGTTCACGGATGTCCTTTAGGGAAGGAAGACTGTGGGGCGGCAAGGTAAGCCAATGGTTATCTCTGTCGCTTCACAGCTCCAGAGTCCCAGGTTTGATTCCCGGCTTGGTTCACTGTCTGCGCAGAGTCTTCACGCTCTCCTCGTGTGTGCGTGGGTTTCCTCCGGGTGTTCCGGTTTCCTCCCACAGTCCAAAGGCGTGCAGGTTAGGTGGATTGGCCATGCTAAATTGCCCTTCATGTCCAAAGAGTTTGGGTGGGGTTTCTGGGTTACGGGTATGGGGCAAAGGTGTGGCTTAAGTGGGGTGCTCTTTCCAAGGGCCGGTGCAGACTCGATAGGCCGAATGGCCTCCTTCTGCATTATAAATTCTGGGCGGGATTCTCCGAAACGGCGTTCACGACTGCGCAAAACGGGCACTACCGATTCTGGCCCCCACAGTTGGGCCGCGCCAACCCGCGAGGGACTTCCTTAGCGCGCCGGCCCCTACGCAACATGGTGTGGGGCCGGCTGCGTAATAAAATAGGGTTGGGGTTGGAGAGGACAGCCCGCCGATCGGTGGGCCCCGATCGCGGGCCAGATCTTATCGGAGGCCCCCCCGGTGAAGGAGCGATTTTCCCTGCCCCACAGGCTGCCCCCCAACCCTACACGCAGAGTTCCCGCCGGCTGCGAGCAGGTGTGAACGGCGCCGGCGGAATTTTGCCGTTTACGTGCGGCCGCTCGGCCCATCAAGGCCGGAGAATCGGCGGCCCGGCCGTGGACATCAGCCCGTGACCGGCGCTGCGCCAAACGCGCCGGCTCAAATGGTGCCGATTCTCCGCTCCTCGGGGAATCTCCTGCCGGCGTCGGATCGGCGCCGTGGGAAACAATGGTGCGAACGGCGATTCTCCCATACGGTGCGGCATGGGAGAATCCTGCCGTCTATGTCTATCCTTACCGTGTCTGGCCTACATGTGACACCCGACCCACAGCAATGTGGTTGACTCTTAAATGCCCTCCGGGATGGGTTATAAATGCTGGTCCAACCAGCGACGTCCACATCCAATGAACGAATAAAGAAAAAAAATTGCAGAGTATCTGGTGCATGATTGCACTTTAACTTGTCCCCAGTTCTGGGCTAGCCAAGTAATGTTTTGAGGTAAAAAAAAATCCTATTGGAAGAGTTGATGGAAAGTCCCCACCCCCACCCCAGGTGTGTCCGCCACCTCCCCCCCCCCTCCCCCACCACCATCCCCAACCCCACCCCAGCCCACAAACCAGAGTTCCCTTGGAATGCCCCAGAATTAGGGGCAGCACGGTAGCATTGTGGATAGCACAATTGCTTCACAGCTCCAGGGTCCCAGGTTCGATTCCGGCTTGGGTCACTGTCTGTGTGGAGTCTGCACATCGTCCCCGTGTGTGCGTGGGTTTCCTCCGGGTGCTCCGGTTTCCTCCCACAGTCCAAAGATGTGCAGGTTAGGTGGATTGGCCATGATAAATTGCCCTTAGTGTCCAAAATTGCCCTTAGTGTTGGGTGAGGTTACTGGGTTATGGGGATAGAATGGAGGTGTTGACCTTGGGTAGGGTGCTCTTTCCAAGAGCCGGTGCAGACTCGATGGGCCGAATGGCCTCCTTCTGCACTGTAAATTCTATGATAATCTATGAATTAAAGATAAAGATCAACCTCCTGGTCATAACTGCGAGAATTTTGGTTCAGGTGAAATCAAAATTGACTGCGTGATTTTAATCATTTTTGATATAAAAAAGTACTTGAGATGGGGAAAAAGCTGTTTATTGGCTGAGGTGATTGGAGGTGGGGAAGGCGTTTGTGTTGGGGGAACCCTCACCAAGCATATGGCTGACCAGTGCTAGTGACTCAGATGGTGGATGAAAACATCTGGCCTGTGCTGTTTAATCACTGCCATAAGATTAAGATAACTGCTATTTAAGTTACTGTGAAATGATTGACATTTCATCGTATATAATTAAAAACCACCCAAAAGAAAAAATAATTTTGTAAAGATGCTTGATTTGATGTTTGGAATAATGATATGATATTGTTCAAGTTAATGACAAGGTAGGAGACCTAAGAAGTGAGAAAAGGCAATTTTGCCCCACACGTCTGTCACTCTTATTAGAATTAAGCTTAATCCAACCTTCCTCCAGATACCTCAAAGCTCTCCATAGCCAGAAATACATGTAGTTGTCTCTGCGCGCGCTGAAATGCATATAAAACAGCGCCTGGAACCTGAGTTAAATTCCAACCTCGGATGACTGTCTGTGGGGAGTCTGCACGTTCTCCCCGTGTCTGCGTGGGTTTCCTCCGGGTGCTCTGGTTTCATCCCACAGTCCAAAGATGTGCAGATTAGGTGAATTGGCTGTGCTAAATTGCCCTTAGTGTCCAAAGGTTAGGTAGGGTTACAGGGATAGGGCAGGGAGTGGGCCTAGGTGGGGTGCCCTTTCGGAGGGTTAGTGCAAACCTGATGGGCCGAATGGCCTCTTTCTGCACTGTCGAGATTCTAAGACATGGGGATCACTGAACAAAAATAAATGAATGCAAGTGTCTATTTTTTTTAAACGGATACACAAAACTGAATTATAAATTACCAAAGGAAGTATCAAATTGAATGAGAATTCAATTCTGTTTTGAATTTACACCCCAATACTTGAGTTGTCCCAGTTGGCAAAATGCCTCGAGCTTTTGACCACTCACATATTTGATAGAATTCTTTGAGGTAGTGACAAGATGAAGGTAGTGCAGTGGATGTTGTGTACATTGACTTTAGTCCCAAATGTCAGATTGGCAAGAAAGTGAAAGCCCATGGGAATCAGGGCAATGTGACGAACGGAATAAAAAGTTGGCTTAGTAACAGGAAACACAGAGAAGTATGAGGTCATGCATTTAGGGAGTTCAAAGAGTTAGAGGGAATACACAATAAATGGGAATATACTAAGGGGAAGATGAAGTGAGAGATCTTGGCGTACAAGTACACAGGTCCCTAAAGGTAGCAGTTCAAGTAGACAAGATTGTTAAGAAAGCATATGCAATGTACTCCTTCATTGGCAGAGGTATAGAATATAAAAGTAAGGATTGTGGTGAACCACTGTAATAGGAGATGTAAGGTAGGACCTGCACTACAGGTTCGCCGGTAGCTCCTGCCGGCTGGCTCCACCCACGGAGAACTGTATAAATATGCATGACCTCCAGTGCCCTGCCATTTCACCAGCTGCAGCAGGAGGCCACGCATCTGACTGTAATAAAGCCACAGTTGTACCCAACTTGAGTCTGCAATTGATCGTGCATCAAGGATATAATGTTGGAATTGTTGAAGACATTGTTGAGGCCACAACTGAGGTAATGTGTACAGTTCTGGTCATCACATTACAGGAAGGACATTATTGCTCTGAGGGGAAAACATAGAGAGGACAGGATAAAATTGTTTCCCTCGGTGGAGAATAAAGAACCGGGGGACATAGATTCAAGATAAGTGGCAGAAGGTGTGGAAGGGGCAAGAGGGAGAACCTTTTTACGCAGAGGGTAGTGGGAGTCTGGAATTCGCTGCCTGAGCTGGTAGTGGAGGCACTGGTGGTGGAAGCAGAGACACTAAACTCCTTTTAAAAGGTACCTGGATCTGCACCTTAAGTGCTGTAAGCTACAGGGCTGTGGACGGGTGCAGGAAGGTGGAATTAGAAAGGGAACCTGGGTTTCCTTGGGCTGGCATGGACAAGATGGGCCGAATGGCGTCCCGCTGTGCTGTAACTTTTCTATGATTCTATGAATTCCTATTTAGTCAATTCTGGTACGAAGTAGTTCAGGGAATGGATTTTGATTGATGTTTTTCCATGAATAGACATTACGTGTAATACTCGTAAAGATACACTATAACTTAATGCGACTGTGGCAATTACATAAAGTGCATCACAGATCAATTTGTTTCAGTACAGTACGTGGCACTCACTTTACAGTGCGGTTGCAACTAATGTTTATGATACATTTAGATATAAGACATGAGAACCGAATTAGATCATTCAGCCCATCGAGTCTGCTCCACAGTTCGATCATGGCTGATATGTTTCTCATCCCCATTCTCCTGCCTTTTCCCCGTGACCCCATGATTAATCAAGAACCAGGGGCCGATTCTCCAATATGGAGCCCAAGTGTTCGCGCCGTCGTGAATGCAGTTGCGTTTCACGACGGTGTGAACTGGGCCCGGGTACGACCGATTCTGGCCCCATAGGGGGCCAGCACGGCGCTGGAGCGGTTCATGCCACTCCAGCCTCCTTTCGCGGTGCCAAATTGGCGCCGCGCCAACCTGCGTATGCGCGGAGGACTTCTTTAGCATGTCGGCCCCGACGCAACATGGCGTTGGTGTTCAGGGGCCGGCCGCACCAGAAAGTAGGCCCGGGGGGGAGGGAGAGATGCTGGCCTACCGATTGGTGGACCCCGAACGCGGGCCAGACCTCATCGGAGGCCCCCCCCCGGTGAAGGAGCCCCCCTCCACAGGCCACACCCCGACCGTTCGTGCAGAGTTCCCGCCGGCAGCGACCAGGGGTGAACGGCGCTGGCGGGACTCTGTCGTATTGGCGCGGCCGCTCGGCCCATCATGCCCGGAGAATCGGCGGCCCCGCCGATTCCAGCGGCCCGCGGCCGACACCGCGCCAACCGCGGCGGCGCAAATGCCGCCGATTCTCCGCACCTCGTAGAATCGCGCGCCGGCGTCGGGGCATCGTGGCGCGGTTGCGCCGATTCTCCGGCCCGGCCCGGTTCTCGGAAAATCCCCCCCCAAATCTCTGGTTTAAAGACACTCAGTGACTTGGACTCCACAGCATTCTGCGGCAAAGAGTTCCACAGATTCACCACCCTCTGGCTGAAGAAATTCCTCCTCATCTCTGTTTTAAAGGATCGTGCCTTTGGTCTGAGGCTCTCACTTCTCGAAGAGGAGAACAATGCAGATGTTGGAAATCGAAAAAGAGATGTAAAAAGTGCTTAGAGGGGTGGAAATGCTGGAAATCCTGAGCAGGTTAGGCACCGTCTGTGAATATCCAGTCAGTACTGATTAGAGGGTGACACTAGGGGAGTCAGTGCTGGTTTGACTGTGGCACACAAACACATCCTCCTTCCTTCTCAAGCTGTGTAACAGGGTGAGGCTGCAGTCTCAGTCCTTATTAACTGAATAACATCCTGCAGTCATTATTTCCAGTTCTGGTGGCGGTGGGGCAGAGGGGACTGATGTTTGCCAGCGATGGGTTGCTGCGGCTGTGAAGAGGTGAGTGAAACAATGTGGCTCAAATCCTGCCCCCAGGTCCAATACTTTGTTTCTGTGGCTGAATAACTTTGTTTCCTTACCTCCCCCCACCCTCCCTAATCCCCCCCTGAATTCTCGAAATGCTCGGCATCGAACTGCCTCTCCCTTCTTTTCCCACCCCCAAGGGGAAAAAATAAAATCCCCCCTCCCCCCAGACATCTTATTTTAAATTATAAATTGATTCCCTTCACACTTGTCTGCAGGGTTATTTTGTTTGTTTACTTGGGTTTAATTGCAGAGAGAAAATAGAGAGGAAAAAAAATAATTAATGGTCTGGCTTAATGCTATAATTAACCAGAGCGTCCAGATCCTCTCAGTGGTAATTTGACGAATGTTTATGGCTCTGGTTTGCAGTGAAAGTGCTATCTTTGGACCAATTTTCATTCCAACCCGGTGCAAACTGGAATGGGGATCTTGCATTTAAAAATAAAAATCCCCTCCATAACTTCCTGAGTTGACCCAATAGAATTTTAGACCATTAGAAAAACAAAACGTTTCAAAACAACAGCAGATGTATATAGCCAGCAGCAAGTGAGGGGATAATTTGACTCCCCTTCCAGTCGGAGAACACTTCAGCAGTCAAGGGCATTCAGCCTCTGATCTCCGGGTAAGCGTTCTCCAAGGCGGCCTTCAGGACGCGCGACAACGCAGAATCGCCGAGCAGAAACTCATAGCCAAGTTCCGCACACATGAGTGCGGCCTCAACCGGGACCTGGGATTCATGTCACATTACATTCATCCCCCACCATCTGGCCTGCGAAATCCTACCAACTGTCCTGGCTTGATGTAATTCACACCTCTTTAACCTGGGGTTACCCCATCTCTGGATCTGTAAAGATTTAATCACCTGCTAATGGTCGCATTCCAAGCATTGTTTGGCATCTTTGAATTTGTCTATATATGTGTTTCTGGAACATACCTCTTCATTCACCTGAGGAAGGAGCAGTGCTCCGAAAGCTAGTGACATCGAAACAAACCTGTTGGACTTTAACCTGGTGTTGTAAGACTTCGTACTGTGCTCACCCCAGTCCAACGCCAGCATCTCCACATCATGATTTGACTGGGAAGCCTTGTGAGTAGGGCGTTTCATTGAAATAGAGAAGTATTTCATTGTGATTCTGCAAGTTGTGGATGAATGATAGCCATTGTGTGGAAGAGGGGTTTGTTGGGGAGGAAGGAGAGAGAAGGGATAGTTGTGTGCCAGCTGTGTTTTTGTGCTGGAGTTTGAAGCAACTTTGCCCTGATGTTGTTGATGGTTGCAATCAGTGGCTTTGCGGGGGCCCAGTAACTAATGACCTGTGGCAGGAGTGGGAGAATAGTGTTCATTTGATATGGAATACCCCCAGTATTTGTGCTTTCAGTCACTTATTTCAGATTGATTTTTTTTGTAAGTGCAACTTTTGTTTTTGATGGCGGAGCATAATGGAAAGACTGGGGAATGAAGTGCTGTAAATTATTATAATTTAAAGTATCCAATTCTTTTTTCTAATTAAGGGGTAATTTAGTGTGGCCAACCCACCTACCCTGCACATCATTGGGTTGTGGGGGTGAGACCCACGCAGACATGGGGAGAGTGTGCAAACTCCACACGGACAGTAACCCGGGGCCAGGATCGAACCCGGGTCCTCGGTGCTGTGAGGCAGCAGTGCTAGCCACTGCACCACCATGCCGCCCTCTGTAAATTATTATGCTGCACTCGCAGAATCATTTGGAATTTTGGCTTGCAAATGTTTTTAAAATTCATTTATGGGATGTGGGCGTCGCTGGTTAGGCCAGCATTTATTGCCCATCCCTAGTTGCCCTTCAGAAGGTGGTGGTGAGCTGCCTTCTTGAACCGCTGCAGTCCTTGAGGTGTAGGTACACCCACTGTGCTGTTAGGGTGGGAGTTCCAGGATTTTGTCCCAGTGACAGCGAAGGAACGGCGATATATTTCCCAGTCAGGGTGGTGAGTGACTTGGAGGGGAGCCTCCAGGTGGTAGGGTTCCCAGTTACCTGCTGCTCTTGTCCTTCCAGAAGGTAGTGGTTGTGGGTTTGGAAGGTGCTGTCGAAGGAACCTTGGTGAGTTACTGCCGTGCATCTTGTGGATGGTACACAGGGCTGCCACTATTCGTCGGTGGTGGAAGGTTTGAATGTTTGTGGAAGGAGCAGCAATCAAGTGGGCTGTTTTGTCCTGGATGGTGTCGAGCTTCTTGAGTGTTGTTGGAGCTGCACTCAGCCAGCCAAGTGGAGCGTATTCCATTACACTCCTTGTGCCTTGTAGATGGTTGACAGGTTTTGGGTGGTCAGGAGGCGAGTTGCTCGCCGTAGGATTCCAAGCCTTTGACCTGCCCTGGTAGCCACAGTATTAAGGTGGCTAGTCCAGTTCAGTTTCTAACCAATGGTAACCCTCAGGATGTTGATTTGGGGGGATTCAGCGATGGTAATGCTGTAGGAGATGGTCATTGCCTGGCACTTGTGTGGCGCGAATGTAACTTGCCACTTGTCAGCCCAAGCCTGGATATTGTCCAGGTCTTGCTGCATTTGGATGCATGCTATCTTAATGAAGGCAGTGCTGATACAAGATAATAGGTCAAGTAATGTTTACCATTCACAAATCCGGTTTTGAGTGTAACGTTATTTTATTTTTAATTCATTCATGGGATGTGGGCATTGCTGGCAATTATTGCACAACCCTAATTGCCCTATAGAACATGGTGTTAAGTTGTCAAACTGAGTGGCTTACGCGGGCAATTCGTGAGTCACCTGGGTACAGTAGGTCTGGTGTTACATGTAGACCAGACCAGGTAAGGATGCCAGATTTCCTTCCCTGAAAGAAATAGTGAACCAGGTGGGTTTGTTGTGGCAGTCCAGCAGATTTGTGCTGGTTTTGTATCTCAGATTTATTCCTTTAACTAAATTTAAATTCCTTGAGCTGCCATGTCGGGATTTGAACTCGTGTCTTGGGATTGTTGGTCCAGGGTTCTCGATTTATTGACAGCCTTCCACCTCAAGATTATGGTCTGCGCAGTGATGGCCTGTGCTGTGCTAAGCATTGCTCAGTGGGGCTCAAGGGCCCTACTCTGACTTGAGAGATCCTGTTGTCGAGGAAGACAGTGTGCTGAGAAGGCAGCCTAGTGAAAATAGAGGCAAGGAACTTTGTACCTCCTCAGCCAGCTGCTTGGCACTTCGAATTCCTCTCCAAACAGTCAACCACCAGAGGTCACGTCTCCCAGTTGCCGGTGCCAATGCCCACCATCTTCCTGTCACATTTGCAGATGTCCTTGGTGTACAGATGTTGGTGCTCAGTGGCCAGGTCACCATACAGAAGATATTTGGTTCGATAGCTTGCCCCCAAAACTGATACCTTGTGTCGCACAATATCTGCACACTCCAGTCCACCTGGCATGAGGTGTATTGAGGAGGTAAAACCCACATATTAAAAATTTGGGTCAATGTGGGACAGGGGAGGTGGAAGATATGGGAAAATCCCCTCTGACCACCCTGCCCAATCAACCCCCTCCATCTTTCTCCCATGTTTTTCAAAACTGGTCTGGGAGATTGCTCTTTGCTCAATGCTTGACGGTTGTAACTTATAAGGAGACTACTGAATCCATTGAAGGCAAATGAACATTGAGATGTCGTTTGAATCGGCCCAATATGTTTGAGGTTTGACACATTGCAGAGATCTGTTCGTCTTTGGGTGAGAACGTTCCTCCTGACATCCAGCCTGAGTGATCAGTTGAAAGATTTGCCACCTACCTTTCAATTCAGTTCAGCAGCTATTCATTCCAGACTGGCAGGTAGCAGAGGACGGAAGCAACTGCATCATTCCAAAAGTCTTCTAAATTTGGTCGGAGTTGCGATTGTGAATGTTCATAGATTAAGGCGGCACGGTGGCACAGCGGCTAGCACTGCATAAATCCTGAGTGAGGAGTGTAAAACATGATTTAGAGGACTTGGTTTGATTTTTGAATCTTACAGGTATGGCTCGTGAATTGGGTTGTTCCAGGACGGCACGGTGACTCAGTGGTTAGCACTGCTGCCTCAGGGCGCCGAGGACCCAGGTTCGATCCCGACCCCAGGTCACTGTCCGCGTGGAGTTTGCACATTCTCCCTGTGTCTGCATGGGTCTCACCCCCACAACCCAAAGATGTGCAGGGTACATGGATTGGTCACGCTAAATTGCCCCTTAATTGGGAAAAGAAATTGGGTACTCTAAATTTAAAAAAAATGAATGGGGTTGTTCCAGTACATGCGCGGTCTTTTATATGTGGTGCTGGAATACTCCCTCATGACTGGCCTCCTTTTCCCATTTCAAAATGGCCAGTTTGTTTTCTGCTTTTTACGATTGCAGCTTCTTTCTCCATCCTGGGTGACTTGCTCTATCTCTCCTGAGTGCTGACAAACCAATCATCTTCTTGCCCCACCAAATACTGCAAAACTACAGCACTTCGCCAAACACCCACCAGTCTCACTAATTGCTGGGACCTGTCCACTAGCTTTCCCAGTATCTTATTAAATCACAATGATCTGCTGACAGTGCTAGATAGCAGAGGGTTGGAGGGGTTTTTAGTGCAGTGTAAATGATGCTGTCGGGCTGGGCCACCTATTTCTGGATTACAGACTGTCATTATTTGACTCCATCATGCATCTACCAAATGATGCCAGGCCAGACCTGAATGCTCCAAATGGCTGCATTTTTTCCACCCTCACACCTCCGGCTTCCTACACCTTACCTGAACCTCTCTTGATGCTCACTGCCCCTTCCCTCTCCGTCTTCAGGTGCACAAGGCTCAGCTCCTACTGGGTCCCATCAGCCGAGTTGCTCCAAGACTGGAACTCTTCCCTTTCCTTCCAAATCCTTGTCTCTCCCTACAGCATGGTGGAGTATATTGACCAACTCTTGGTGTCTGTTGGACCCTTCCACTTTGCATTCTCTGCCCTGAGTCTCCACCTTGCCTGCGCTCCCCTTATGTATAGAATCATAGAGTTTACAGTGCAGAAGGAGGCCATTCGGCCCATCGAGTATGCACTGGCCCACACCTCCACCCTATCCCCGGAACCACACCCAACCTTTTTGGAGAGTGGCGAATGTCGTGCCCCTGTTCAAAAAAGGGACTAGGGATAACCCTGGGAATTACAGGCCAGTTAGTCTTACTTCGGTGGTAGGCAAAGTAATGGAAAGGGTACTGATGGATAGGATTTCTGAGCATCTGGAAAGACACTGCTTGATTAGGGATAGTCAGCACGGATTTGTGAGGGGTAGGTCTTGCCTTACAAGTCTTATTGAATTCTTTGAGGAGGTGACCAAGCATGTGGATGAAGGTAAAGCAGTGGATGTAGTGTACATGGATTTTAGTAAGGCATTTGATAAAGTTCCCCATGGTAGGCTTATGCAGAAGGTAAGGAGGCATGGGATAGTGGGAAATTTGGCCAGTTGGATAACGAACTGGCTAACCGATAGAAGTCAGAGAGTGGTGGTGGATGGCAAATATTCAGCCTGGATCCCAGTTACCAGTGGCGTACCGCAGGGATCAGTTCTGGGTCCTCTGCTGTTTGTGATTTTCATGAATGACTTGGATGAGGGAGTTGAAGGATGGATCAGTAAATTTGCAGACGATACGAAGATTGGTGGAGTTGTGGATAGTAAGGAGGGCTGTTGTCGGCTGCAAAGAGACATAGATAGAATGCAGAGCTGGGCTGAGAAGTGGCAGATGGAGTTTAACCCTGAAAAGTGTGAGGTTGTCCATTTTGGAAGGACAAATATGAATGCGGAATACAGGGTTAACGGTAGAGTTCTTGGCAATGTGGAGGAGCAGAGAGATCTTGGGGTCTATGTTCATACATCTTTGAAAGTTGCCACTCAAGTGGATAGAGCTGTGAAGAAGGCCAATGGTGTGCTCGCGTTCATTAACAGAGGGATGGAATTTAAGAGCCGTGAGATGATGATGCAGCTGTACAAAACTTTGGTAAGGCCACATTTGGAGTACTGTGTACAGTTCTGGTCGCCTCATTTTAGGAAGGATGTGGAAGCTTTGGAAAAGGTGCAAAGGAGATTTACCAGGACGTTGCCTGGAATGGAGAGTAGGTCTTACGAGGAAAGGTTGAGGGTGCTAGGCTTTTTTTCATTAGAACGGAGAAGGATGAGGGGCGACTTGATAGAGGTTTATAAGATGATCAGGGGAATAGATAGAGGAGACAGTCAGAGACTTTTTCCCCGGGTGGAACAAACCATTACAAGGGGTCATAAATTTAAGGTGGAAGTTATAGGAGGGATATCAGAGGTAGGTTCTTTACCCAGAGAGTAGTGGGGGCATGGAATGCACTGCCTGTGGAATTAGTGGAGTCGGAAACATTAGGGACCTTCAAGCAGCTATTGGATAGGTACATGGATTACGGTAAAATGATATAGTGGAGATTTATTTGTTCTTAAGGGCAGCACGGTAGCATTGTGGATAGCACAATTGCTTCACAGCTCCAGGGTCCCAGGTTCGATTCCGGCTTTGATCACTGTCTGTGCGGGGTCTGCGCATCCTCCCCGTGTCTGCGTGGGTTTCCTCCGGGTGCTCCGGTTTCCTCCCACAGTCCAAAGATGTGCAGGTTAGGTGGATTGGCCATGATAAATTGCCCTTCGTGTCCAAAATTGCCCTTGGTGTTGGGTGGAGGTGTTGAGTTTGGGTAGGGTGCTCTTTCCAAGAGCCGGTGCAGACTCAGTGGGCCGAATGGCCTCCTTCTGCACTGTAAATTCAATGATAATCTATGATTAATCTAGGACAAAGTTTCGGCACAACATCGTGGGCCAAAGGCCTGTTTTGTGCTGTATTTTCTATTTTCTATGTTCTATGACTCTAAGGGCAATTTAGCATGGCCAATCCACTTAACCTGCACATTTTTGGACTGTGGGAGGAAACCGGAGCACCCAGAGGAAACCCACGCAGACACGGGGAGAACGTGCAGACACCGACAGTATGTTCCTTTCCATACCAGACAGCTCGCTATTCTTGGTGTGTTTCTATAGCACTTTGTATACAGAGTCATAAAGGCCGATGAAGGTTGATCAGGATGAAAATAATGATAAGGAGACCCGCAACAAGTGACAAATAGTGAGGAAAATATTTAGCCACAGAACAATAAAAAAAATACTGACAGCGAGAGAAAAAAGAGCGGGAGACATTTAGAATGAGAGAGACATGCGCAGGCAGAGAACAGTAACATACTCGATTGGCTGTGCTGCACAATAACCATGGCAACTGAAAAAACAAATAGGGGCGTGGCTTTCAAACTCTGAAATGTCCGTTTAAAATCTTAGAAAGAACTTGTTTCACTTAGTAAGGCCCTAAGACCTTTAGCAGAAGTTTTATCAAACAAAATTTGACACTGAGCCCTGTAAGATATTTGGGAGTTGACCAAAAGCTTGGGCAAAGAGGTAATTTTAAGAAAATATTTTTTAAAAAGGTTTTGGGAGGCAATTCCAAAACTTGAGGCCCAGGCAACTGATGGCATGACCATGATTGTGGAGTGATTAAAAATTGGGGATTCACAGGAGGCCAAAATTGGGGATTCAGAATAGGCCATAATTGGCAGAGTGCAGGGATTGAACCATTGAATTCCTATAATGCAGAAGGAGGTCATTTGGCCCATTGAGTTTGCACCGACCCTCTGAAAGAGCACCTTGTGTAGGCCCATGTGCCCCCCCCACCCAATCCCCGTAACTCTGTTAACCCACCTAACCTTTTTGGTCACTAAAGGGCAATTTAGCACGGCCAGTCCAAGAGGGAACCCACGCAGACAGGGGGAGAACGTACAAACTTCAAAAAATGTGACCCAAGGCTGGAATTGATTACGAGTCTCTGGCATTGTGAGGCAGCAGTGCTATCGTGCATTTCAAGGTCCAAATTTGATACATTTAGACATCAATCTGTTTTTGGGCTCCACTCCAGATTTTCTATCAGAGATATCCGCAAGGCTGTGGAGTTTTTGTTGCCAACAGCAAAAAGTTTGGTTCGTGAATACCAGGACATGCCCGCACATTGGTGGGTTTGCACGCTGCCTGTTTGGGGGGGGGGGGGGGGGCAACTTCCTCAGAAGCTTTAACTTGCATTGGTGGAGGACCCAATTTCCATGTGTCGCCACAAGCAGACAAAGTGGAAGACTTGCCGATGGAGAGGCTGTTTACTTACAAGGGGAGATTTAGGGTGGAAAATGAGGATCAAACTGGCACACACAAAGCGGGAAGCGCACCGACTCACTTCACCCACACACTAAACGCATCACATCACCCTTTTGGGCACACTTGGTCCAACCATTTTAAAACAACTAGCTTAGCAAAGCAGGGTTAACATTTGCTTTAATAGCATAGCTTAGTCACGGCATTTCTCAATCTCCTGCATGATTTAGAGATGTTTGTGAATTCAGTGTTCGAAAGAATTCACCTCATTTTACAATTGGTTAAAAATGGAATAAAAAATTGAAAAGCTAGCTTAAGCTGAAAGAATGCGGTGAGGTTCTGAGACCAGATGAGGCACATCGTGGGCACGGAAGGAAATTATTTTTCAACATTCTGTTTGTTGGAGGATGTGAGAGACCCCAAGATAGTGCTCACTTTCTGCACTAACCTGGATACGGTCACTTATCTTAACCTCTGTGACGGGGTCATTCTGGACATTTCAGTTGGACACAACATCTACTTTTCTATCGATATTTGATAAACGAGAAGGAACCAACATGAATTTGGAAAGGAATATCCACACTTCACAAACCCGAGTAGGTGACAGATATGGTGACCTGGGAAATGCAGTGGATGTGTTTTATATGGACTTTGAGAAAGCAATCAACAAAGTGTCACAATATTATTGAGGATGTGGAACTAGCGGAAGGTAGTACATCTGGTTTAAAATGTGGTTAGACTGAGGGAATTAGGTGAGGAGTAAAAGGGAGTTTTGAGTGGATAGAAATGGAAGGTGGTGCATCCACATGGTCTGTTCTGGCTCACTGTGTATGTCAACAATTTTGATATCGGGCTGGTGGGAATAGTTTTCGAGTTATCCTGATGCACCATAAGAAATTCAAATTTTCAAAGTTGGTTAATTGCTAGCTGAAATGATAGAATGGGCAAAAAAGTGGCAGGTAGAGCTTCATGTCAGTAAATGTGAGGTGGAACATATCGGTTAAAACAAAGGTTTTTGTAATTTAAAAAAAACAAACATTTTTTTACGGGATGTGGGCTTCGCTGGCGAGGCCTGCTTTTGTTGGCCATTCCTAATTGCCCTTGCGAAGGTGGTGGTGAGCTGCCTTCTTGAACCGCTGCAGTCCACGTGAAACATATTAATTAAATGCAAGTCCTCTTTATGTTGATTGGAAATGTCAGTGACGTGAGCGAGCAGAGGATTGGTTGGGGGAGGGTTGGGTAGTGAAGATTCACCAAGAAATTAAAAGCGGCGCCTCGTTGGTGAGGCCAGTGAAAACGGTAACTGGTTCTTTGGTTCTGGAATAAAAGTTGAGATGTAATGGTCAATTTTTATATTAAATATCAAGACCCCTGTTTGTTAGAGGATGTATGTCCTTTAGTGCTTTGCACAACAGAGAGGGGGTCGAAGCATGGGCAAGGTTAAAACACAGATTTGTTCGGGCACAATTTGTTATGTGGTAATACAAAGACAGACTCAAAAACTGATGGTGTTCTGATGAGAACAGAAGAATGAGCGACGAGTTGATTGCTGAAGGAGTGTGCAGAAACAGACTGTTTCCAGTGTTTGAGGGTCTGGAATAAAGGGTCACAGATTCAAGAGAAAATGTTTGTGTTAGGCAGCAGGAATCTCTTTTTTCACACTGTTCTGAAGCTGTAGAATATGTTACTGGAGTTAGTGATTGAAGCAGAGATCATGAACCGTTTAATATATTCCTCCTTTTCCGGGTGCCATGCCCAAAGAAGGTTGGCAGACATGGACTTCCATTGGTTTGGTTCCTGCTTATGCACAGCAACGTGCTGCAGTGATTTGCTGTTGCCTTCTGCGGTAAGGCTGACCCGCAAACTCTCCTGCTTTTTCTGCATGCCTTTGGGCATATTGGAAGGATCTGCAGACAACCTGCTTGGCCACATTGTGAACACACCTTCCATGAACATCTTAAGTTCTGCAGTAGGACTTAAACCCAGGGCTTCTGGCCCAGAGGTGGGAGCGTGACCCGCTGCCCCACAAGATCTCACAATGCATTAGGTAGTTTAAAAACAGGACTGAACGGCTCTGAAAATAGTGTGGTGGTCACATGGGTTCAGGATTACCGCTCGTGTAGAATACTCATCAAACAGGTTGGACCAGACAGCCAGCTTTGGTTTTGCATTTACCTCAGTTCTATCTATACCATGTAGTAAATCATGCAGAAAGCTTTGAGATTCAGAGATGCCCCCTCTTTAAAAGGCAGCGGTCAAGTTACAAAATGTGATAGTGAGAAGGGTTGCCTTGACAACAGTAGCAAGTATTCTGTCAGTCTGAGAAAGTTTAGGCTGTGTTTTCTAAATTTAAACCAAAAGGAGGCCTTTAGTCGATCCCCAGTGTGATGACACACAAAGCGACTCCTATTTTGTTTGAGGGAAATAGTGAAACTAGAACTAACTCCTAAAACAAAGCAAGCTGCAAAATGTTAATCACCCATCTGCCAATTATCCAGTTAACTCGAGTCCCTGTGGTGCTCAGTGGCTGTGGGCCTCTGACTTCTCCTCCTCCACATTGGGTGGCCAGGAGCAATGAAGTGCAATAGTGCAGCCCTGGTCATTCTCTGCTCTTGTCTGATGAGGTGCCCATGTAACATTCAAATCATGATGCTGTACCTTCGAGTAGAACAAGGCAGAACAGTGGTGAGCCCTGCTGCCTCAGTGCCAGGGTCCCAGGTTCGATTCCAGTCTTGGGTGACTGTCTGTGTGGAGTGTGCACGTTCTCCCCGTGTGTGCGTGGGTTTCCTCCGGGTGCTCCAGTTTCCTCCCATAGTCCAAAGATATGCAGGTTAGGTGGATTGACCATGATAAATTGCCCCTTAGTGCCCAAACATATGCATGTTAAGTTTGTTTATGGTGATAGGGTTAGGGTACTCTTTTGCAGGGTAGGTGCAGACTTGATGGGCCGATAACCTCCTTATGCAGTGCAGGATTCTTTGGAAGTATTACAAAAGAGCAAGGAGTCGATGCACTGGTCCCAAAATACATAGATGATTAAGAAAGATATTTTTGGAACTGTTCAGGTTTCCAAGGATAGAGGACCGCTCCAGTATAGACTTGTCAGTGTGTGTGTGGCAAAGTGAAAGGTAACGTTGGCGTAGGTGGAAAATGTTTCGTTCCATGATTGAACGGTTGTGTAAAATGGATGTAAAACCAAAAGTGAAAAGATCGAATTCAGCTAACTAAGCAGCTTTGCAATTTAAAAAAAAAACTAATTTAGGGAAATGCCAAAGACTGAGGGAAACCGATGAACCCGGACACTCGGAAATCAAAGGCTTCACAATGTTGAGCAATGCTGCTAAGAACTGGGTCCCTTCGGTTACTGTGGTTTTGCAGCAAAACCAGTAATCTGAGTCAGGATGAGTGACAACGGTTTGGGCAAAGAAATGTACAAGTAGGTGTATTTTCAGAAATATGTATGTAATGAAGAGGAAATCTATTAGGGAGTACCTAGATGGGAGCTCCTCGTCATCCGATGAATCTTCTGCAGGGTTGCAGGGTAGATGTATCACTTGCTTGTATTTGTTATTTATCAAATCTGTGTCAAATTGAATTGACTTCTGGGCTGGGCTTTTGGCCTTCATTCACACAAATGGATCACTCCAGATATAGAGAAGGATCCAATGTTTTACTAGAGATTGAATAAAGTAGAGTGGAGTTGCAAAACTATGTGCATCGTTAGTTAGACTGCAGATAGAAAATTGTCCAGCTTTACTGTGGGAGGGATGTGGAAGACACAGTCTTTGCAGGAGTGATCTCATTGATGTAGCAGGGATAAGGATTATTCTTATTGCTGCATGCCTTCCAAAGTGTAGTCCGTTAGCCAAGCTGCTTAACCCGATTGCTGCTGTGGATTTGCTGAAATACACTGCACTTTATTTTGTTTCAGGTGGCGTAGCAAGATTTCAAAAGTTGAAAATACCACCGGAGGGTTTGACGCACAGCAAGGTTTTAAAGCCTTGCGGTATGTTATGATAGGCAAAGCCAGTGTGAAAAGAATGACTGCTGGTTATTCAGGATTGTACTTCAGGATTAGGGATATTAATTGAAGGTGGAGGTTTTGTGCAGTGGTGATGCGCGCACCCACCACTCACCTCCCATCTTAGCTGACTGGCTGCTCGTAATTCCTATCATCTGGGCTGCAGTAAATTGCTGCTGTAATTAAGCCAAGTTCTCCTCCTAGATAATCCAATCACATTTAATCGCACCATGTCCGTAACCTTGGCGGAATCTTGCTTGGTGTGGTAGTATGTATTAGGGGTCATGTGGGACTGTGAAGCCGTGATGCTATTGGCTGACAGATCCTGGGTCCTGGTTGGCTGTTGACTCCTGGCTCCGCCCTGAAGGCGGAGTATAAGAACCCGAGCTTCTCCCCGCTGCTCCATTCTGTTGCTGAACTGCTGGGGACAAGTCTCGCTTAATAAAGCCTCATCGACTTCATCTCTACTTGTCTCTCTCGTAAGTCATTGTGCGCTACAATTTATTAAGCGAGCTTAAAGGACTATGGAGCTCCGGATCGCCCCGGAATGCCTGGAGATCAGCCCCCATGCAGCGAACTCGGCAGCAGTTTTTAAACACTGGCAAGCTTGTTTTGAAGGCTACCTCCGAACGGCCCCCGGCCGGATCACAGAAGACCAGAAAATGCAGGTCCTGCATTCGGGGGTAAGCCCGGAAATTTACCCTCTCATAGAAGACGCAGAGGACTTCCCGATGGCGCTCGCAGCACTGAAGAGCATCTACGTTCGCCCCGTGAACCAGGTCTACGCACGCTACCAACTCGCAACGAGACGGCAAAGTCCCGGAGAATCGTTAGAGGAATTCTACGCCGCGTTGCTAATTTTGGGACGGGGCTGCAGCTGCCCGCCGGTGAACGCGATTGAACACACGGACATGCTAATCCGCGATGCGTTTGTGGCAGTATAAACTCTCCCCAAATCCGCCAAAGACTTTTAGAAAAAGAGTCGCTAGGACTCTCAGAGGCACGGGCCATTGCAGCCTCCCTAGATGTGGCCTCGCAAAACGCCCGCGCCTATGGCCCCGACCGCGCGGCAGCCCCTTGGGCTCCGTGGACTCCCGTCGCGACAAACCCCCCCCCCCTCACAGGCTTGCGCGGTTAAGGCGCCAGATCATCCCGGGGGGGCCCGCTGCTATTTCTGCGGGCAAGCGAAACACCCCCGGCAGCGCCGCCCGGCCCTCGCAGCTATTTGCAAAAGCTGCGGCAAGAAGGGCCGTTACGCGGCTGTGTGCCGGTCCTGGGGGGTTGCCGCAATCCCCGGAGAAGGACGAGCCCAGCGCATCCCAAATGCTCCCCAACTCCCCCCAGCGCCCCATGTGCGACCCGCGGGCGCTGCCATTTTGGGTCCCGGCCACCACGAGGGGAGGATGGGCGCCGCCATCTTGTGACTCCCCAGCCACGTTCGATTCATGGGGGCGGCCATTTTGTCCACCCCCGACCACGTGCGATCCATGGGGCGGCCATTTTGTCCACCCCCGGCTGCGTGCGATTCATGGACGCCGCCATCTTGGATGACAACAAAGGACCCCAGCATCGATGGCTCCACGGGGTCCGAAGAAGACGCCGAGACACTACGACCACGACTGGCTTCGGTGACGCTGGATCAATCACGGCCCTGGACGCTCCAGACGACGACAACAACGGTGCTGATCAACGGACACAAGACACCATGCCTGATCGACTCCGGGAGCACCGAAAGTTTCATTCACCCCGACACGGTAAGACGCTGTTTTCTGACCATCCATCCAAGTATGCAAAAGATTTCCCTAGCTGCAGGATCCCACTCCGTAGAGATCAAAGGGTTCTGCATCGCGAACCTAACGGTGCAAGGGAGGGAGTTTAAAAACTACAGGCTCTACGTCCTTCCCCAACTCTGCGCGCCCACATTACTGGGATTAGATTTCTAGTGTAACCTGCAGAGCCTAACATTTCAATTCGGCGGCCCAATACCACCACTCACTATCTGCGGCCTCGCAACTCTCAAGGTTGAACCGCCGTCCTTGTTTGCAAACCTCACCCCGGCTTGCAAACCCGTCGCCACTAGGAGCAGACGGTACAGCGCCCAGGACCGGATATTTATTTGGTCTGAAGTCCAGCGGTTGCTGAAGGAAGGCATAATCCAGGCCAGCAATAGTCCCTGGAGAGCCCAGGTGGTAGTAGTAAAGACTGGGGAAAAGCAAAGGATGGTCATAGACTATAGTCAGACCATCAACAGGTACACACAGCTAGATGCGTACCGTCTCCCCTGCATATCCGACATGGTAAATCGGATTGCCCAGTATAAGGTTTTCTCCACCGTGGACCTCAGATCCGCCTACCACCAGCTCCCCATCCGCCCAGGTGACCGAAAGTACACAGCCTTCGAGGCAGACGGGCGTCTATACCACTTCCTAAGGGTCCCATTTGGTGTCACGAACGGGGTCTCGGTCTTCCAACGGGAGATGGACCGAATGGTTGACCAGCACGGGTTGCAGGCCACGTTCCCGTATCTCGACAACGTAACCATCTGCGGCCACGATCAGCAGGACCACAACGCCAATCTCCAAAAATTCCTCCAGACCCCGAACGCCTAGAACCTCACATACAACGAGGAAAAGTGCGTTTTTAGCACAAACCGGCTGGCCATCCGGGGATACATAGTGCGCAATGGGATAATAGGCCCCGACCCCGAATGCATGCGCCCCCTCATGGAATTTCCCCTCCCCCACTGCTCCAAAGCCCTGAAACGTTGCCTGGGGTTCTTTTCATATTACGCCCAGTGGGTCCCCCAGTATGCAGACAAGGCCCGCCCGCTAATACAGACCACTACCTTCCCCCTGTCGACAGAGGCTCGCCAGGCCTTCAGCCGCATCAAAGCGGATATCGCAAAGGCCACGATGCGCGCCATCGACGAGTCCCTCCCCTTCCAGGTAGAGAGCGACGCCTCCGATGTAGCTCTGGCGGCCACCCTTAACCAAGCGGGCAGACCCGTGGTCTTTTTCTCCCGAACCCTCCACGCCTCAGAAATCCGCCACTCCTCAGTGGAAAAGGAAGCCCAAGCCATAGTGGAAGCTGTGCGACATTGGAGGCATTACCTGGCCGGCAGGAGATTCACTCTCCTCACCGACCAACGGTCGGTAGCCTTCATGTTCGATAATGCACAGCGGGGCAAAATTTAAAATGACAAGATCTTAAGGTGGAGGATCGAGCTCTCCACCTTCAACTACGAGATCTTGGACCGTCCCGGAAAGCTGAACGAGCCGTCCGATGCCCTATCCCACGGCACATGTGCCAACGCACACATAGACCGTCTCCAAGCCCTCCACGAGGACCTCTGCCACCCGGGGGTCACTCGGTTCTACCATTTTATAAAGTCCCGCAACCTCCCCTACTCCGTGGAGGAGGTCCGTACAGTCACCAGGAACTGCCACATCTGCGCGGAGTGCAAACCGCACTTTTTCAGGCCGGATAGAGCGCACCTGATCAAGGCTTCCCGCCCCTTTGAACGCCTCAGTCTGGATTTCAAAGGGCCCCTCCCCTCCACCGACCGCAACACATACTTCCTGAACGTGGTGGACGAGTACTCCCGTTTCCCCTTCGCCATCCCCTGCCCCGACATGACAGCGGCCACAGTCATTAAAGCCCTTAGCACTATATTCACACTGTTCGGTTGCCCCACATATATCCATAGCGACAGGGGGTCCTCCTTCATGAGTGACGAGCTGCGCCAGTTCCTGCTCAGCAAGGGTATAGCCTCGAGCAGGACGACCAGCTACAACCCCCGGGGGAACTGGCAAGTAGAGAGGGAGAACGGCACGGTCTGGAAGACCGTCCTACTGGCCCTACGGTCCAGGGATCTCCCAGTTTCCCGGTGGCAGGAGGTCCTCCCGGACGCTCTCCACTCCATCCGGTCGCTGCTGTGTACCACCACTAACCAAACGCCTCATGAGCGCCTCCTTGTCTTCCCCAGGAAGTCCTCCTCCGGAACGTCGCTGCCGACCTGGCTGGCGGCCCCAGGACCCATCTTGCTCCGGAAACATGTGCGGGCGCACAAGTCTGACCCGTTGGTCGAAAGGGTTCACCTCCACGCGAACCCGCAGTACGCCTACGGCGTACCCCGACGGCCGACAGGACACGGTCTCCCTGCGAGACCTGGTGCCCGCCGGCAACACACACACCCCCCCGACACCGATCATCCACTCCCTGCCACCGGCGCACCCCGCGACCGCCCCCTTTCCGGGAGGATCGGTCCTCCTCCCGTGTCCACCCAGGAGTGAAACAGGAACAAACACCGAAACGCTCCCGGAGACGACAACGCCGGAACAAGCACCTGCACCACCACCGGGGCTGAGGCGATCGACGAGGAAGACCAGACCGCCCGCTCGACTCGTGGCATCGGCGTGACACCAAGAATGTTGTTGGACTGTAACAAAAAAAAAATGTTTTCTCTTACTAATATTGTAAATAGTTCCACAAACCTTGTACATAGCCCAGTGTAGGGCTAAAACTGTAATAACATGCCCAAAATTTTCCTCCCAGGACCAGCCTTGTAAACCCCTACCACCATGCGAATCACCACCCCGCCGGGTTCATTTTTAACAAGGGGTGAATGTGGTAGTATGTATTAGGGGTCATGTGGGACTGTGAAGCCGTGATGCTATTGGCTGACAGATCCTGGGTCCTGGTTGGCTGTTGACTCCTGGCTCCGCCCTGAAGGCTGAGTATAAGAACCCGAGCTTCTCCCCGCCGCTCCATTCTGTTGCTGAACTGCTGGGGACAAGTCTCGCTTAATAAAGCCTCATCGACTTCATCTCTACTCGTCTCTCTCCTAAGTCATTGTGCGCTACACTTGGAAAGAAGAGTGAAAAGTGTGGCAACATGCTGAAAGAACCCGCATTTCAGCGTCAGCCTTGCTTCTTGAGCATGTGGCGTGAAGTGGGACTTGAGCCCAGAACCATGTGACTCCGAAGCAAGAGTACAGCCAACTGAGCTATAGCGGATACTTGTGTGGTGAAATGGACCATTGCTTCATTTCCTCCCCTAGTTCATAGAATCATAGAATCTACAGTGCAGAAGGAGGCCATTCGGCCCATCGAGTCTGCACCGGCCCTTGGAAAGAGCACCGCACCCAAGCCCACACCTCTACCCTACCACCGTAACCCAGTGACCCCACCCAAACTTTTTGGACACCCAAGGTCAATTTAGAATGGCCAATCCACCTCACCTGGCACATCTTTGGACTGTGGGAGGAAACCGGAGCACCCGGAGGAAACCCACCCAGGCAGAGGGAGAACGTGCAGACTCTGCACAGGCAGTGACCCAAACCTGGGACCCTGGAGCTGTGAAGCAACTGTGCTAACCACTATGCTACAGTACTGCCCTGAGTTAATGAGAGTGTTTCTTCCTGGAAGCGCCATTTTGTCATTAGAACTCGAAGTGACTTGCATACAGAAGCTTCAATTTGTTATCAGCTGTTGGTTTGATTCAAAATGGAGCTTTGTGAGCTGAGTGAAGTTTCAAAGATGAGGAAGTGGGGAAGAGGGACAAAATGGTTAAAAAAAAACATACTCTCACTATAGTCTCTGGGGCACTTAGCAATAACCTGTTCACTGGCGTACAGTTTGGGTTCCGCCAGGGTCACTCAACTCCTGGCCTCATTACAGCCTTGGTTCAAACTTGGACCAAAGAGCTGAACTCCAGAGATGAGATGAAAGTGACATCAAGGCACATTTGATTCAGTGTGGCATCAAGGAGCCCTAGCTAAACTGGAGTTGATTGGAATCAGGGGGGAAAATCTCTCCACTGGTTGGAGTCATGCCTGGCACAAAGGCAGAGGGTTGTGGTGGTTGGAGATCAGTCAACTCGGTCCCGGGACATCACTGCAGGAGTTCCGCATGGTCGTGTCCCAGGCCCAACCATCATTAGCTGCGTCATTGATTACCTTGCGTCCAGATGTGGCGATATTCGCTGATGATTGCATGATGTTCCAAACCATTCGTGATAATCAGACACTGAAGCAGCCCACATGCAAATGGAGCAGGACCTAGACTATATCCAGGCTTGGGCTGACAAGTGGAAATGACCCTCTCCGATAAGAAAGAATCAAACCATTGCCCTTTGGCATTCAATGGCATGATCATCACTGGATCCCCCACTATCAACGTCCTGGGGGTTACCATTGACCAGAAACTGAACTGAACAAACCATATAAATACCGTGGCTACAAGAGCTGGTCAGAAGCTAGGAATCCTGCAGCGGTTAACTCACCTCCTGACTCCCCAAAGCCTGTCCACCACCTACAAAGCACAAGTCATGAGTTTGGTGGAATACTTCCCACTTGCCTGGTTGAGTGCTGCCCCAATACTCCAGAAGCTCAACACCATCTAGGACAAAGCAGCCCACTTGAGTGGCGCCTGATCCACAAACATTCAATCCTTCCACTACCGACGCACAGTAGCAGCCGCGTGTACCAACTGCAAAATGCACTGCAGGAACTCACCAAGGCTACTGAGGCAGTACTTCCATACCCACGACCACTACCATCTAGAAGGACAAGGGCAGCAGATACATGGGAACCCCACCACCTGGAGGTTCCCCTCCAAGTCACTCATTATCCTGACTTGGAAATATATTGCTGCTCCTTCACTGTCGCTGGGTCAAAATCCTGGAACTACCTCCCTAACAGCACTGTGGGTGTACCTACACCACATGGACTGTAGCAGTTCAAGGCGGCGGCAAATCACTACCTTCTCAAGGGTGATTAGCAATGGGCAACAAATGCTAGCCTAGCCAGCGAAGCCCACATCCCGTAAAAATTGTAATAATTAAAAAATATACATATTACTTCCAATGGTCCCTAAGATTCATTGATAACAGGACGACAGGGTGGTGCAGTGATTAGCACTGCTGTCTCACAGCACCGAGGTCCCTGGTTCGATCCCGGCTCTGGGTCACTGTCCGTGTGGAGTTTGCACATTCTCCCTGTGTCTGCGTGGGTTTTGCCCCACAACCCAAAGATGTGCAGGCTAGGTGGATTGGCCACGCTAAATTGCCCCTTAATTGGAAAAAATGAATTGAACACTCTACATTTATTTTTAAAAATCGATTCCTTGATAACCTTAGCGGGCTGCAGCAAGGGTGATAACTTGTTGCAACAAACACATTACCAATAGTTTTCTAGGTTCTTCACCGTTTAGTTTTCCTCTTGCTTTCCTCCACCCACTACTTCTATCACCGTGGTCTTTTTAGTTCTCTTTATTCAATTGGTGTTCACCAAAGTGTATTTTTCACAGCTGCATTCTGGTTGCTATAGCGCGGACTGAAAGTACTAATTATCAGCATTTAACACCAGAGTAAACCCAATCCTTTACGGAGAGGCCTTTGTATTTGCTGCAGCACAGGTTTGAACTGGAACATACAAAATCTTGACAGCCTCCACCCACCAGAATCTTATCAATTCATTCCCACTGGCTCTACAATGGCATTAGTCTTTGGAAATAGTGGAGGACGGAAGCCATTAATTGTTTAGCTCGATGCCACTGGTGCAGCATTGCTCTTCTTGGAGCTTATGCGAGCGAGCTCAGGATGTAGCACCCACGCCTTTTGAGTCAGGACTTATGGGTTGAAGTTCCGTTTGACGATCGTCCAGGTTCATACTCCATTCTTGCACTGATGGTTGCTATGTCCGGGATGCCGTCCTTCAGACATGGTATTGAGGAAGACCCCAGGCCGCCTCGGACCCATGGTACACCCAAGGATCGGGCAGGTCTTGCGTTCTGGTCAACAAGCTCTTCTTAACCAATGGCACAAAGAGAGGTTAACTGTCCATTCATCACCCCGCAGTTGATGTGATCTTGTTGTGTACATAGCTGCTGATAAATAACTTACATTTGAAAGTAACTGGTTTACAGGGATTACATAGAATTAATGAAACTGCACCTGGCCATTTATGCTTTGCACTAATCTCTTCCAACCTGAACTCGCCTCGTCCGATACCATCTATTCCTTTCTCTCTCATGTATTTATCCAGCTTCTCCTTCAAATCTATCTCTGCCGTTCACCTTATCCATTCAGTAGTGAGTTCCACCCTCTGTTTAAGGGAATTTCTCCCAAACTTTTGTTGTATTTACCAGTGACTGTCTTATATTTATATTTATCACTGCTGATTTGGGATTTCTGTGATCCTTTCTTTAAGATCGCTTTGCATTTTGGTGCTCTATAGGAATTGTGGCTCGCTGGGCGCAAGCAGGCCAGGAAACCAGGAAGTGATGAACAGAAAATGAGTCAGGGTGTGGACCTGCAGATTCTGCTACACACACACACACACACACACACAGGAAGTGCGAGAGCCACCCTGATTTGTCTCAAGTGTGCAAAGCACTTTTTGGACATTTTCTGCAAGATACGCTGAGGAACTAAAATGCTGGCCTGCCTCTTGGAGACCTTTGCGCAAACCACCTATTTATAATGCACTCATTGCCTTTTCGTTTGTGCTTGGTGTGTAGTTTCCAAGAAAGCTACAAGCTATGTGTGTGCAGGAAGCACATTGTGCAAAGTAATGCCCTCCCATTTTGGTGATCTGTCACCCTTGTATTTTAGGAAATAATGTTTGTCCAACTTTATCGCCTCCGGACAGTGCCTTTAGCTGAACGAAGCTACAAGCACGAGCTTGTGCCCAGCTAACTGCACAAATACTGTGCTTTGTATTGAGGAGATACCAATGAGTTACACGTGGCCTACCGTGGGATAATGGTTTTGTTACTGAACTAATTATGCAGAGGCTTTGACGTGAGTTTAAATCCCACCAGAGCGGCTAGGGAATTTTAAATTTAATTTGAATAAATCTGAAATTTAAAAAACAAAATAAATTGAAAAAATGTGACTGGAACTACTGGATTGTTGTTTTAAAAATTAAGCTGGTTCACTGATGGCTTTAAGGAAAGAAATCTTACTGCACTTGGCATTGTTCCCTGTAAGGCCTGCATCAATCTGAAGCCCCCACACAGGCTGTGTACAGGTGGGCCCTTTCGCAGTGCAAGTGCGGCCACGCAAAAACGAACATTTAAAGGGGCCACACATTTAAACAAATCATCCTGCACTCCCTTCAAAATCTAAAGGGCACGTTGGTCCTTGCTCTTTCTGCCCTATACGTGACTTCGGCGAGCAGTAATGTGGTTGACAATTAACTGCCCTCTGAATTAGCCGAACAAGTCAGTCAGTTAGTTATATTGAAGAAGGTGACTCAGCGTCACTTTTCTTTTCAGTGGGAATGGCCAACCCCATATCCAGTGAGCTAGTTACAATGTACAGCCGGCCACTGCGTTTGTTACCTGACCATCAGAAAGATTCAAAGTGAGAGTGTCATACACGATCTACGATTCACAGTCTCTGGGCTGTAATTGCAATTTCAAATGTATAGAATGTGACCAGACCGAAAGTGACTTTAACCACAAATGTTTCCTTCCCATAAAATTACAAAAATTAAAATCGAGGTGGGATGAGACTTGGTATCTGACTCCTATCAAGATTGTAATAGGGGAGCTTTATTTCCATTCTTACGGCCTATTGCATAGATACACCGTGTACTATTTCACAATTTGGTAGACATGTAAGGTGTGGGTGGGAAGAGCAGAATCCTGGTTAATTATCGTTTGGCGGAGATGGTTTTACCGAGACGTATCCAGTTTGAATTGCACTTATTTTCCAAAATTGTATCTGTCCTTGAGTACAAGACGAGGGGTATAGGAGAGGTGGGAACAAGAGAGTAAATTGTGGTGTTAACTCTAACAATAGCTACATCCTCATTCAACATTCTCCAACTTTTTCATTGAAAGATTCCCGTTCAAATGGATTGGTAATCGCAAATACCCCATCTAAATCATAACATTATAAAATACTCCGAAAATGCTGCATGTAAAGAGTTTTAATAATGTTTGAAGAAAATGGGTATTTTAGATATGCGAGATGGTCTGCCTGCTCCTCAGTGCAGCCTCGCCTGTGTTTCAGAATGACACCCGTAAATCATTCCATATTAAAAAAACAATATTTCTTGTTTTCATGAAGTTGATTCAATTGTAGAATGTGGTTGAACCATAAACGTTTGGCTTCTTAATCAAGAAACAGTAAACCTGAGATTGATTTATGCTGGCAAGAACGAGATCCGAGACCTGTCTCCAGCTTCCTGGGCAGTTATCCACATTGCCCACTCATCAGTCCGAGCATTCATCTGCTTTGCTAGCCACACCACACAACTGCATGCCTCCACCACCACCCCACACGCTCGCCCCTCTGCAGGAACGTCACTGTGGATGCCGGGTGATCTGTGGGTCCTATTTTGAGAACAGTTGCCTAGTGAAGAAAAGCTATTTATTGTCATGGCTTCTGCAATTTGAATAACGACAGCTTTGTCGAACTTGACCAACTGATTTTATTGTGTCATCATTCCTGAAGAGAACGGCCCCATTCAGCTCAGCTGGCTATTTGTTTTTGTTTAGGACTCCACGAGACAATGGAAGCCAATCGAGCAGCGCAGCTGCACAGATATCCTGTGGCTGTTGATACTTATTCTGTTCTGCATTGGCATGGTAAGTTCAGCTTCATTTTTCTTTCTTGAAGGAACTCGTTTATCAGAATTACTAATGTTTTGGCTCTGATTTTATGGCCAGTGACAAAAGGATGGCACCTGGTGTTAGGATTGCGTGAGACCGAAAGGCCTGTACTGCGCTGTAATGTTCTATGTTCTATATGCGGCACAAGAACGGGCCTTTTGGCCCAACCACTCCATGCCAGCGCTTGTGCTTCGTCTACCCTCATCGTCCGTCTTTTTATCATAAACGTCAATACACGTATCCCTTGTGCTTGCTTAGCTACCCCTTTAAATGCATCACCCCAACCACCCCCTTGGCAGTGAGTTTCACTTTTACACAACTCTGAATATAGATGCTTCTTAGTTTCCTCTGATTTCCTGCTTGGAGACGAGCTTTAGAGTCACTGAGGTCTACAAAAAAAGGCCCATCGCGTCGGTGCCGGTGATATAATGGTGGTCTCTGGCCTGGTCCTTTCCCATAAAAGGAAACAATCTCTCTCCATCAACTCCGGCTAAACATTTTGTAATTTTAAAGACCTCCGTTGGGCCCCCCCCCCCCCCCACTCCCCAGTCATCTTTGTCCAAGAGAAAGGAGACCCAGCCTTGTCCATCCTTTCCTGACAATGTATAACCATGCATTTCTGGCATCATTCTTGTAAATCCTCTCCGCACTATTGTAAATGTCTCTGTATCTTTTGTTAGAATACTGAACTAGACCCCAGCATTTGTTACAATACCAGACGAGAACCCCAAACAATTAAAAAAAAAATTTAAAAAATTTGTAAAACTGACAGGAAAGGACACTTCAGCCCAGGAGTGATGACTCTGCCCAATAGGTATCCTTTACTGTAAAATAAACTTTAATTTAAACACAGCATTAGCCGCATTAATATCAAAGGAAATAGCTTTACGATTATCAGTTACACAGTTCTTACGCACAAGGAAAAACTTAAACTTAGTGGCTGGGATTCCCCGACAGGCGTGAGAATCGCGCCCCGCCGCTCTGCCGCCGGCTCGCTGATTCTCCGGCACCGATTCTCAGCTGCCCGCGGGATCGCCGCCGCCCGATTGGGGGCCGTTGAAAGCGCCCCCCCCTCCCCGTCGGCGATTCTCCAGGCCTCGACAGGCCGAGTGCCCGCCGAGTCCTGCCAGCGTAGGTTACGTATGGTCTTACCCGGCGTGACCTTGGATGTTCTGGCTCTGCGGGGGGCCATCCTGGTGGGGGGGGGGGGGGGGGGGGGGGGGGGGGTGGGGGGGGGGGGGGGGGGGGGGGGGGGGGGGGGGGGGGGGGGGCGGGGGCATCCGACCCCGGGGGGTGGGGGCCTTCATGGAGGCCTGGCCCGCGATTGGGGCCTACAGGCAGGCTCGTTCCGTGGGGGGCCCATGTTCCTCCGCACCGGGCCCCTGTTGGGCTCCGCCATATTGCCCGGGGGCCGGCGTGGAGACTGGAACCCACGCGCATGCTCAAAGTCGCACCGGCCATGGTGCGCCGGGCTTCGAGCGCTGGAGCAGCAGGGACCACGCAGGGGCCCTACTAGTCCCCTAGGAAGGGGTGAATACCAGACATTTGAGGATTGTTGACGCCGGAGTGGCTCGCGCCGCTTTTCATGTGAGAACTTGGCCGTGGGATTGGGGAATCCCGGCCACTATCTATACCTGCCACTAACCCCAATTAAGCAACCCAATACAGTTCAATTGCCACTTATAAATAAAGTTAACAATACGGGTTCGTTGCTTAGCTGTCTAGGGACCTTTGGAGAGAGTTCCTTTCAAGGGCAGATCCAGTACACTTCTGCTCAACCTAACGGCGTTTGGCAAAACTATCGTTCAACTTATAACAGACTGCAATTCTGCAGACAGATCTGGCTCCTCCCATTATTTACATCATCTACCTCATTAAGTTCCATGACCTCATAAAAGCATCTAAACTCGAGGGAATTTTCAGCAACCAAAACATGAATCCATTAGCCCTTTTTTGCAACCAAGTATGTGTTTGGAACCAATCGTTATCTCCCCTTTTATGACTCTTTATGATTACAGCATTAGTAGACACACAGTCTAGGTACGTTTAACTTAGGTTCTTTAATAATATTACTGCAACAAATATATACGTTAACCCAGGCTTTGAAAAATCTTACTGCAACAGATATAAAATATAACAATTTCTACATTACACCTTTTAATGGCATGGTGACCAGAGCTGTGCACAGGTTTCTAAGTGTGTTTTAAGCAAAGCTTGATTTAGGTTTAGCATAACTACCTTATTTTTCTTAATTCTATTCCTTCTAGAAATAAAGCGTTTTAATCCAAAAGTGCCACCACCTCCAATTTCCAGATCCTTGTGTGATAATTTGATTCCATTTGCTAATCTGGGCTACGCGATGAATATTTTCACAGATTTCACTTCTTAACTTTTCCTTTTTTTTTTTTTTTTTTGTTGTTGAATTTTTTCCAATTAAGGGGCAATTTAGCAAAATCCATTGATCTTTGTTATGTTCGGGCAGTGCCCCTAACAGGAGCGGCCCTTTTTTTGCTTAGTCCCTCAGTTTGTCTCCTTTCTTTTTTGTTGGTGGACCTCAAAAGAGTGGCCAATCCACCTACCTTGCACATCTTTTTAGGCTTTGGGGGTAAGACCCATGCAGACACGGGGAGAACGTGCAAACTTGTTCACAGACGGTGACCCGGGGCGGGGATCAAACACGGGCCCTCGGCGCGGGATTCCTCCGAGTGCTCTGGTTTACTCGGAGTCCAAAGACGTGCAGGTTAGGTAGGTTGGCCATGTTAAATTGCCCCTTAGAGTCCAGAGATGTGTCGGTTGGTTTGGGGCTGGGGCGGGGGAGTGGACCCCGGTAGAGTGCCTTTTCGGAGGGCCGGAGCAGACCGTTGGCCCAAATGGCCTCATTCTGCACGACGGGGATTCTGTGAAATTGCAAAGAAGGTTTCCTTCCCTAAAGGACATTTTAGCCATCCTGGCCTACATGTGACTCGAGACCACAGCAACGGTTGACTCATAATTTCCCTTTGAAATGACCTATCAGGCCCCTCAGTTCGAGGGCAATTGAGGCTGGGCAACAAGTGCTGACCTTACCAGCGACGCCCAGATCCCATGAGAAAAATAAAGAAAAAATATAGGCAAATTCCTGGACGGGTCGACTTTTACATCCTTAGTGGAGGAATATGCAGTTGACAACATCTGTTTGGGCAGAAGGGGAGGGGAATTATATTTATTCTTTCAGGCCAGTGTTTCTTTGTGATATATTTCTGGCCTATTACCAACAGCCGTGTGTCATGCTGCCTTAAGAAGTAGCAACAAGCAGGGAGGCACATGTTAATTTGCGTACAAAGGCGTGACTTGAGGGAACCAGACCAAACTTGCATTAATCGGTTCTCCCTCACATGAAGGGGAATACACAAGGCTGTTTATCTGAGTTTCTGCAGCCTTTCTGAAAACCTCACTGAATTGACTGGAAGCTCTGTGCGAGCAGTGTAACGAGTTTACAGGCCACTGCGTGTCAGCTCATGATTTAACTGCATCGTCATGCTCAGCCCTGTGTTTTTACCAGAGGGCAAAAGCTTCCATACTCCTTAAGCTGCTCCAGAGCTGAGTGTTGCAACTTCTCAGCGCCCCTCTGATTTTTTTTTTTTCGGTTGTTTAGCCACCCCGCCCTCCCTCCACACTTTCTTTCCCCGTCCCACCCCTATAGTTTTGTCCTGACTTGTTTTTAAGGCAGATCCAGCAGCTATGGGTCATAATTCCACAGGTGTCTACCGTTCTCTGGTGTGTCTCAAATAGAATTTTCACCTTTTAAACCCAGACAGCAGATGCCTGCAGACTAATTGGCGAAGTGGGAATAGAGAGATCTTAAGCTGCGCACTTCCTACTGTCCACAAGTACATATTTTCCATTAGTGATCGCTAGGTCATGATTGGGCGTGGGGAGTATTTCCTCCCTGCCCTGTCACTCCCCTCCCTCATCCAAGTTTTTAATTCGGAGATCGACTGCAATGTCTCTATTCTCCTGGTCGATAGCATCAACTAATTCAGCATCAGCCCATTGAATCTGGGATTTTCCACACAGCACTTAACTGCTGTTTTAAATTAAGCCGAAGAGATTTTAACAGGAACAAAAATAGTAATGAAAGATTTCACAAACCCCCCAAAATATGGTGTGCTGGCACAGGTAGACAAAACCCATCCAGTGTGGCTCTCCAGGTTTTTTTTAGCCTATTCATGCACCGGTTGTTCTGCATGAGAAAGCAAGTTGGTGAGGAAGGATGATGACAGACGGCCAATCTTACATTTTAATTGCAAACTGAAACATTGCCAGCATATACCTCCTAACTCGAACGCACCGCAGTTTATATATTTGTTCAAGTGAAATCCTAATCAACACCCTCCCCCTGCGCATAACTAAACAGAGTTGATACACAATTAACCCAGGTGAACAAATTGACAGACATGTGCTGTCAAATTGGGCATTGCTGATGTATGTTTCTGTCCATTTTCTGTGACTACACGAACTGAGTGAAGCAGTTTGCATTCTAATGCTATGATTAGGATTTGATATCAAGCCTGTGGTATGTTCTGTTTCAGGTTATCATTTGTGGCTTTGCAATAGCTTCTGGAGCAGCACAGCGGCTGGTGTACGGCTATGATACTTATGGAAACATTTGCGGCCAAAAGAACGTCAAAGTGGAAGGAGAAAAATGGAGTGGCCTTGATCAAACAAACAATAAGTAAATATATCATCAGTATTCCAGAATGAAGTGAACTCTTACACCACAGACCATGCTAGACCCCATACCTTCCATACTTGAGAGATTTTGTTAGAAACTTGGGGTGTGACATATTATGTGAAATATGAATGTGTAGCCTGGTAATGCAGAACACACAACTTCATTTCTCGATTTAGCAGCTGAGATGCCTAAACGTATTTTGAAGCTCCATGCAGGAACAGTGTTGAAGATCCCTTGATAAAAATGGCCTCCAAGTATTGCAAATTAGGTAGTTTCGGAGAAAGGTAATCGGGGGTTTGGCCTGATGGTAGGTTCTCTGTTCCCATATGAAGACTGTCTGTCTCCTCAACTCTCAAGTATCACTACTGGTTCTGCCTCCAGAGGTGTAGAATGTGGAATGAAGAAATAAACCCTTCAGCAAGCTTTGGGTGTGATGATTAGAACATTTTGGAGCTTAGCATTTGCATACCCAAATCCATTATGATTGACTTCTGACAGACCTTTCACACCCTAATCTCTAATGTTATTGCACATTCCGGTTGCTGTCTTGTTCTGAATCAGGAGTGTGACATTGGTGCTTTGAATTAAGCTTCAAACCTTATTTACAATCCATCATTTCTACCTCCATAATATTGCCAGGCTCTGACTCTTATCTTGCTTCCCACCATCTCAATGCCTTGCCCATGTTTTTTACCTCCAGTTTTGACCTCTCCAGCGTTCCTATCATTGGCCTCCTGAGCCCAAAACTTCCAATTTATCCAGGTATCCAGTTGTAGCCTGTGACTCCTGTCTTTTCCAGCTCTCTTACCCCACGGCCTTGCTGTTCAGGCTCTTGTTTACAATATGCTCCATTCCATTGGTGCCAGCTTTTCCTCTGCTTTGCTCCAGTATTTTGCAGCTCTTTACCCAAATGTTTCTCTCCTAGTACATCTTCCTCCACTTCTACTTTGTTCTAACCTCATCATTTTTCACAATATGGGTGCCACCGGCATTTATTGCTCATCACTTTAGATTACCCTGCTTCTTAAACCACTGCAATCCACAGTGTGGTGAGGTTACACCCATAGTTCTGTTAGGGAGTTCCAGGATTGTGACTCAGCGACTATGAAGGAACAGGGACATCTTTCCAAGTCTAGATGCTGTGCGATTTGGAAGGGAAGCTGGAGGTTGTGGCGTTGCCATGCTCCAGTTGCCTTGTGCTTCCAGCTGGTAGAATTTGCTGAGTTTTTGAAGAAGTATTGGCAGTTTGCTGCAGTGCATCTTGTGCATGGTGCAGACTATGCTCCATGCGCTGGTGGATGGGGTGCATGACGGCATCTGAATGATGTTGAGCTTCTTGAGTGTTGTTGGAGCTGCAGTCGTCCGGGCGAGATCAGAGTATTCCATCATAACTCTTGATTTGTGCCTCGTAGATGCTGACCAGGCTTTAGGGATTCAGAAGACAAGTTCCTGACTGCAGAGTACCCAAGCTTCTTACCTGTTCTTGTAGCCACAGTATTTCTGTGGCTGGTCCTGCTACTTTCTGGTCAATGTTGACACCTGGAGTGTTGTTGGTTGGGGATACAACGGAGATAATGCCGTTGGATATGAAGGACGGTGGTTGGAAGTGGTCATTGACATAAACGTTATGCCACTTATCATTCAAAGGCTGAATGCCATCCAGGTCTTGATGCATGTGGCATGGATCACTTAATTTTCAGAGGAGTTGTGAATGGAATATAACACTGTGCGAACATCACATTGAAAACATTCCCACTTCTGACCCCATAACAGGGGAAGGATCATTGAAGAAGCAGCTAAAGATGGTTGGGCCTCGGACACTGCACTGAGGTATTCCTGCAGCAGTTGTCAAGATTGATATGATTGACCTCCGACCACAATCATCTTCCTTTGTGTTCCGCATGACTCCACCCAATGGAAAGTTTTACTCTTGGTTTCCAATGACTCCAGTTTTACCATGGCTTCTCTGACGCATTGATTCAAATGCTGTCCTGATGCCCAGAGTAATTACTTTGACCTTGCCTCTGAAATTCAGCATTTCTTGGTCCGCGTTTGGAGCAAGGCTGCAATGAGGTCTGGAGTGTGATTCGGAAGGAACCCAAAGACAATACTAGATATTATACGGCACATTTTGTTTCTGGTTTGAAACTTTGCCAACATTTTCCTCATTTGATAAAGTTTTCCTTGGTTGAGATAGTTTGTTCTAAATTTCTACTTATCTTTCATTTCTCCCTCCCTTCCCCACAGTCCCCAACAGCTTCTTTGCCGCACTGCAAAATAACCAAAAATATTACAGTCCATTAAACTCTCAGATAACCTTTCTCATAAAGGTTTGGCATCCTGTTGAAGACATTTATCTGAAGAGAGATCTTGCAAATCAAATGTGTGCTCGGAGCATTTTTATTTGATTAATTTAGAGTTGTAGCATTTTAAAAAAAATGCCTACTTATATTTGAAGACGTAAGTTTCGTTTTGATTTTTAAATCATTGTACCTGTGGCTCTAAGATTTCTCCAGAACAAGTTAACCGACCACTTTGACTTCCTGGTATGATGCTGAGGTTGAACTAATTACTCGTGGATCTGCCAGTGCTCTTGATTCTCTCAATATCGCTTCTGAAACATCACTCCTGTGCAGATATTTTTGAACAAAATTATTTGGTTCTAACTATTCTCAGCAAGATTGTGACGGAGTTGCAAGATGTGAGAGAAAACAAACCATTTGCGACGATAGATTGCTTCTTGCATCCTAAGGTTATCACAAGTCCTTTACAACCATTGCCTTTGTTGGTGCCGCGTCATTGCAGTTGTTATCCAGGAATATTCATTATAATCATCAACTGATTACCAAAAACACCATTGCGTTGTGGTATTTGTTTACATAATCTTTATTAGTGTCACAAGTAGGCTTACATTAACACTGCAATGAAGTTACTGTGTAAATCCCCCAGTTGCCACACTCCGGCGCCTGTTCGGGTACACGGAGGGAGAATACAGAATGTCCCATTCACCTAACAAGCACCTCTTTCGGGACCTATGGGAGGAAACTGGAGCACCCAGAAGAAATCCACGCAGACACTGGGAGAACGTGCAGACTCCGCACAGACAGTGACCCAAGCCGGGGATCAAACCCGGGTCCCTGGCGCTATGAAGCAACGGTGCTAACCACTGTGCTACCGTGCCGCCCTAACTGGCTGCAGACTGCTGAAAGGCTTTAATGTGTCAAAAGGTTGAATTGATATTGGAGCAATGCAAGGAACATGATATCAACATCCTTCCAAATCCATATTGGGGCGAATAAAAATCTGCTTGAGGTGGGTTAAGTAGAGTAATGGGAAGCTGTGACAAGTGGCCATTAACGGTCTGCAAACAATGCTGAATCTTTCATATCATCACCAGGCAGCAGTCATTATTCACTTACAGCCATTCAAAACAACAGCTTACTTGTGTATAGCGCCTTTTCTGTGGCAAAATATCACCATCCTGCTTCACGTTTGATTACCTAACAAAATTTGACATTGAGCCGAAATAATAATAATCCTTATTATTGTCACAAGTATGCTTACATTAACACTGCAACAAAGTTACTGTGAAAATATTCGGACAGGTGGCTAAAGGACTTGTCAAAGAGGCATGTTTTGAGGTCATTTTAAAGGAAGAGAGAGAGGGAGCGAGAGCAAGATGCATGGAGAGGCTTAAGGAAATTCCAGAATCTAGGATTTGGGCAGCTAAAGGCGCAGATGCCAGTGGTGGAGCCGTGATAATGGTAAATGCTCAAGAGGCCAGGATAATAATAATAATAATAATCACTTATTGTCACAAGTAGGCTTCAATGAAGTTACTGTGACAAGCCCCTAGTCGCCACATTCCGGCGCCTGTTCGGGGAGGCTCGTCCGGGAATTGAACCGCTGCTGCTGGCCTTGTTCTGCATTACAAGGATTTGAGACGTGCAGAGACTTTGAAGGCTCTCGGGGCCGGAGGCGATGACAGATGGGGAAAGCCATGGAGGGATTTTAAAATAAAGGCAGAGAATTTTAATAACTTTGTTCCAATATTGGATTTTAGTTGATGGAAAAGGAATTAAAGGGAAAATAGAGCTGTGCTTTTTCTGCTTTAACATTTGTTTACATTTTTCTTTCTCCCTCAGGTATGTTTTTTTCTTGGATCCCTGTGACTTGGACGTTACTGCTTTCAAAATTAAATCCAAGGCATTATGTGTGGCGAAGTGTCCAGCAACAGACTTAAACACACTGAACGATATTTACAATTTTGCCAAAGAAAATGGTAAGACCAATAATTTGGTGGTGGAAGTAGAATGGAGGGGCAAAATCATGGTTTAGAATGTATTTTATTGACAACGTGACCTTCGATTGGTTTTGAAATGATCCAGAACAAGGCGACAACCTTCCGATTAAAATGAGGATTCATGACTGGCCTTTCTGATACTTCTTTCAAGTATGAAAAGTTATGGACGCACGAACAAGGAATAGGCCATTCGAAACCTCGAGACTGCTCTGCCACTTAATGAGATCATGGCTAATCAGTAACCTCCAATCTGCATTCCGCTTACCCCCGATAACCTATCACCCCTTTGCTTACCAAGAGTCTATCCACCTCTTCAAAGACTCTGCTTCCATCGCCTTTTCAGGAAGAGAGTTCCAAAGACTCACAAATTTCACCACCTCTCTGTTTTAAATGGGCAATCCCTAATTCTGGATCTTCCCACAAGAGGAAATGTTCTCTCTGCATCTACCCTGTTGAGACTCCTCAGGATTTTGTGTTTCTGTTCACATCACCTCTTACTCTTCAAAATGCCAGTGGATATAAGCCCTGTCCAATCTTCCCTGGGAGACAACCCACCCGTTCCACGTATTAATCTAGTAAACCTCTGAACTGCTTTCAACGCATTTACATCCTTCCTTAAGTAAGTTCTCCAATACTGTACACAGTGCTCCAAAGACAGTGTCATTAGTGCCCTGTACAACTGAAGCATCACTTTTTGTATTCAATCCCTATCACAGTAAATTATAACATTCTATTAGCTTTTCTAATTACTTGTAGTACTTGCATACTAACATTTTGTGGTATGAGAACACCCAGATCCCTTTTCACCTCAGGGCTCTGCAATCTCTCACCATTTAGATGAACGTTCTTTTATATTCTTCCTGCCAAAATGGACAATTTCACATTTTCCCAAATTATACTTCCATTTGCCAGATGTATACCTACTCACTTAATCTACCTATTTTTGTAGCCTCTTTGTGTCCTCTTCACAACTTGCTTTCCTACCTGTCATTGTGTCATCAGCAAATTTGGCAACCACCCATTGAATCCCTTCATCCAAGTAAATTGTAAATAATTGAGGTCCCAGCATTGATCCCAATGGTACACCACCTGTCAAGCTGATAAAGTCCCATTTAATGCCTACTCTTAGCTTCCTGTTCGTCAGCTAATCTTCTATCCATGCCAATATGTTACCCCCTGTAACATAAGCTTTTATTTCCACACCTGGAGCAGATGTTTGCAGGCAGCACGGTAGCACAGTGGGTAGCACTGTTGCTTCACAGCTCCAGGGTCCCAGGTTCGATTCCCGGCCTGGGTCACTGTCTATGAGGAGTCTGCATGTACTCCCCCCGTCTGCGTGGGTTTCCTCCAGGTGCTCCGGTTCCCTCCCACAAGTCCCGAAAGACGTGCTGTTAGGTAATTTGGACATTCTGAATTCTCCCTCTGTGTACCCGAACAAGCGCCGAAGTGTGACAACTAGGGGCTTTTCACAGTAACTTCATTGCAGTGTTAATGTAGGCCTATTGTGACAATAAAGATTATATTATTATTATTTCCTGCAACAGCCTCTGAGGTGGCACTTTAACAAATGCCTTCTGGAAATCTAAGCAAAGTACATCCATTAGTTAACTGTGTCCGTAGCACAGGCTACTTCCTCAAAGAGCTCTAATACAGTGGTTAACCATGATTTTCCTTTCACAAAACCATGTTACCTCTGCCTGATTACCTTTAACTTATCCAAACGCCGGTTGCGGCAGGGATGAGCTAGCCGCACGTTTCGGCGGCTCCAGCTCCGACGGAACTTCGGGCTCTTTTAAGAGCCCCAACGGGGACTTGGACGGCCGTAAAACCCAGTGCGAGGCGCAAGGGAAGGGAGTCCCCCCCGAAAGACGGAGGGAAAAACCGGCGGCGGCGGCTGCAGCCCGAAGAATCTGCAGCCAGAAGGTTAGAGGGAGTGAAACAAAATGGCGGCGGAGAAACCACAGGTGACATGGGGGCCTGAGCAGGACGAGGTGGTGAGACGGTGCGTGGACCTGCTGAAGAAGGAGGTAATGACCCCGTTGTTACAGGCAATTGAGGGGCTTAAGGAGACTTTAAAGACCCAGGAGACGGAACTTTGCATGGTGGAGCAGAAGGTGTCAGGTATTGAGGACGAGGTCCTGGGCCTGGCGGTCAAGACTCAGATGCACGAGGCACTTCATAAAAAGTGTGCTGACAGGATTGAGGCCCTTGAAAATGGAGCGCGAAGGAAGAACCTTAGGATACTAGGTCTCCCGGAGGGTGTGGAAGGAGTGGACTGTGGAGCGTACGCAAGTAAGATGCTGAGCTCACTGATGGGTGCTGAGGCCCCTGCGGGCCCCATGGAGGTGGAGTGGGCAAATCGGATCCCGGCGAGAAGACCAAAAGCGGGAGAACCACTGAGGGTGATAATCGTGCGATTCTACCGCCTTAAGGACAGAGAAGAGGCCCTGAGATGGGCTAAAAAGGTGCGGAGTAGCAGATGGGAGAATGCGGTGGTAAGGATCTACCAGGATTGGAGTGCGGAGGTGGCGAGAAGGAGGGCGGGCTTCAACCGAGCCAAAGAGGTTTTGCACAAAAGGAAGGTGAAGTTTGGGATGCTGCAGCCGGCAAGACTATGGGTCACGCATCAGGAGAGACACTATTATTTTGAGACGGCGGAGGAAGCATGGTCCTTCATCAATGAAGAGAAACTGGACCGGAACTGAGGGACTGATGCTGCAGGGAACTGTTATTGTTGTTATTATTGTTTTTGTTAATGGGATGGTGAAAGTTAAGCGAGAAATAAACAGGGAAGGGGGTGGACACTGGAGAAATGTGGGCGCCGGTGAGGGGGGAGAGGCGGGACATAGTCAGAGAATGGGGAAGGAGAGGGGGAGGGGAAAGGGAGCTGCGCCATAAGAGGCGGGACAGGTAAAGGGATGTTCCCGCGCCAGAAAGAATAAGGCGGGAAAACAGGCGCAAGGTGGATGGGAGTTCCCTCACACCGGGGGGGCCGAGGAGCAAGCAGGAGTAGCCGGGGTCAGTTGAAGTCAGCTGACTTACGGAAGTGATATGGGGGGAGCAATCAAGCTAGATAGGGATCTAGCGGGGGGAGGGGGGGGGAAGGGGACAACTGGGTTGCTGCTGCGGAAATCCAAAAGGAAATGGCTAAAGAGAAGGTGGTCGGGGGCGGAATGCGACGCTGGGGGAGCGAGCAGGAGCGTGGAGGCGGGATATGGGACTGGCCTAGAGAAGGTAATGGCTAGTCGACACGGGAGGGGGGCAGGTAGCCCCCAGTGAGGCTGATCACGTGGAACGTGAGAGGCCTGAATGGGCCGATAAAAAGGGCCTGAGCGCTCGCGCATTTGAAAGGACTAAGGGCAGACGTGGTTATGCTCCAAGAGACGCACCTAAAGGTGGCGGACCAAGTTAGGCTAAGGAAAGGATGGGTGGGACAAGTGTTCCACTCAGGACTGGACGCAAAGAACAGAGGGGTGGCCATTTTGGTGGGGAAACGGGTAGCATTTGAAGCAAAGAACATCGTAGCAGATAGTGGAGGTAGATATGTAATGGTGAGTGGTAGGCTGGAGGGAATGGAGGTCGTGTTGGTTAATGTGTATGCCCCAAATTGGGACGATGCGGGGTTCATGAGATGGATGCTGGGGCGTATTCCGGACCTGGAGGCAGGAAATTTGATTTTAGGAAGGGACTTCAATACGGTGCTGGACCCGGGGCTAGATAGATCCAGCTCAAGGACTGGAAGAAGGCCGGCAGCGGCCAAGGTACTTAAGGGGTTGATGGACCAAATGGCGGGAGTGGATCCATGGCGATTTCTTAGACCCAGGGCTAGGGAGTATTCCTTCTTCTCCCACGTCCATAAAGTGTACTCCCGGATAGATTTTTTTGTTTTAGGAAGGTCGTTGATCTCTAGGGTGGAAGAAGCTGAGTACTCAGCCATAGCGGTTTCGGATCACGCCCCACATTGGGTGGACCTGGAAGTAGGAGAGGACAGGGAGCAGAGAACACTCTGGCGATTAGATGTGGGACTGATGGCGGATGAGGGAGTGTGAGCAAGAGTGAGGGGGTGTATCGAGAGATACCTGGAGGTCAATGACGACGGCGAGGTCCCTGTGGGAGTGGTATGGGAAGCACTAAAAGCGGTGGTCAGAGGAGAGCTGATTTCTATTGGGGCCCACAAAAGGAAAACAGAGGCCAAGGAAAGGGATAGATTACTGGGGGAGATTTTAAGGGTGGACAGGGAATTTGCAGAGACCCCGGAGGAGGAGCTGTACAGGGAGAGGAGACGACTCCAGACCGAGTTTGACCTTCTGCCCACCAGAAAGGCGGAGGTACTGTGGAGGAAAGCACAGGGGAGGAGGTATGAATATGGGGAAAAGGCTAGTCGCCTGTTGGCGCACCAACTGCGAAAGAGGGCAGCAGCGAGGGAGATAGGAGGAATTAGGGATGAAAGGGGAGACACCGTGCGAAGGGCAGGAAAGATAAATGAGGTGTTTAAGACCTTTTATGAAGAACTGTATAGGTCTCAGCCCCCAGAGGGAGAGGAGGGGATGCGGCAGTTCCTGGACCAGTTGAGGTTCCCGAAAGTGGAGGAGCAGGCGGTGGCAGGCCTGGGGGCGCCGATTGAGGTGGACGAGGTTATTAAGGGACTGGGAAGCAGGGAAGGCCCCGGGGCCAGACGGGTTCCCGGTGGAATTCTACAGAAAATATGTGGACTTGTTGGCCCCGTTGTTGGCGAGGACGTTCAATGAGGCCAGGGAAGGGGGGACACTACCCCCGACAATGTTGGAGGCGACGATATCGCTAATTTTGAAGAGGGACAAAGATCCGATGCAGTGTGGGTCCTATAGACCTATTTCACTATTGAACGTGGACGCCAAACTGCTAGCAAAGGTGCTGGCATCGAGGATAGAGGACTGTGTCCCAGGGGTGGTGCACGAAGACCAGACAGGGTTCGTAAAAGGGAGACAATTGAATGTTAACGTGCGACGGCTAGTAGGGGTGATAATGATGCCCTCAGTGGAGGGGGAGGCAGAGATAGTGGCGGCAATGGACGCAGAGAACGCATTTGATAGGGTGGAGTGGGAGTATTTATGGGAAGTGTTAAGGAGGTTTGGGTTTGGGAACGGATTTATTCGCTGGGTTAGACTACTTTATGGGGCACCGACGGCAAGCGTAGTTACAGGTCGACATAGATCGGAGTATTTCCAATTATATAGGGGAACAAGACAGGGATGCCCGCTGTCTCCATTGTTATTTGCGCTGGCAATTGAACCTCTGGCCATGGCGCTGAGAGACTCCAGGAAATGGAGAGGGGTGACTAGAGGGGGAGAAGAACACCGAGTTTCGTTATACGCGGATGACCTATTGCTATACGTGTCGGACCCAGCGGGGGGGATGATAGAGGTTATGCGAATCTTGAGGAGGTTCGGGGAATTTTCGGGGTATAGGTTAAACATGGGGAAGAGTGAATTATATGTGATACATCCAGGGGACCAGAGTAGAGAGATAGAAGGCTTACCGCTAAGGAAAGTGGAAAGAAACTTCCGATACTTGGGGATTCAGATCGCTAGGAGCTGGGGAACCTTGCACAGACTTAATCTGACACGGCTGGTAGAACAAATGGAGGAGGACTTTAAGAGGTGGGACATGCAGCCTTTATCGCTGGCGGGCAGGGTGCAAGCAATTAAGATGATGGTCCTCCTGAGGTTTTTATTTGTATTTCAATGTCTCCCTATTTTAATCACCAGGACCTTTTTTAATAAAATAGATAGGAGCATTACGAGCTTTGTGTGGGCAGGGAAAGTTCCGAGAGTAAGGAGGGGGTTCCTTCAGCGCAGTAGGGGCAGAGGAGGACTGGCACTACCGAACTTGGGAGATTATTATTGGGCCACCAATGTGGCAATGATACGTAGATGGATGATGGAGGGTGAGGGAGCGGCGTGGAAAAGGCTGGAGAGAAGGTCCTGTAAAGGGATGAGTCTAGAGGCGCTGGTGACGGCGCCGCTACCGTTCTCACCGAAAAATTACACCACGAACCCGGTGGTGGCGGCAACACTGAACATATGGGGACAGTGGAGGTGACAGAGAGGGGTGCGGGGAGCCCTGGTGGGGTCCCCTATCAGGAACAACCATAGGTTCGCCCCAGGAAGTATGGATGGAGGATTTCAAAGCTGGTACCAGTTGGGAATTAGGAAGGTGGGAGATTTATTCATAGATGGGACTTTTGCGAGCTTGGGAGCACTGGAGGAAAAGTATAAGTTACCCCGGGGGAATTTCTTGAGATATATGCAGGTGAGGGCGTTTACTAGACAACAGGTGAAGGAATTTCCGCGGCTCCCGACACAGGGGATACAGGACAGGGTGCTTTCAGGGGTGTGGGTCGGAGAGGGCAAGGTGTCAGAGATTTATAGTGAGATGAGGGAAGAGGGGGAGGAGTCGGTGGGCGAACTAAAAAGAAAGTGGGAAGAAGAATTAGGGGAGGAGATAGAGGAGGGTATGTGGGCTGATACCCTAAGCAGGGTAAATTCCTCTTCCTCATGCGCCAGGCTTAGCCTGATTCAATTTAAGGTGCTACATAGAGCACACATAACGGGGGTAAGATTGAGCAGGTTCTTTGGAGTGGAGGACAAATGTGGGAGGTGTGGCGGGAGCCCGGCAAACCACGCACATATGTTTTGGGCATGCCCGGCACTGGAAGGGTATTGGAAGGGATCACGGGAGTGATTTCGCAGGTGGTGAAGGCCCGGGTCAAACCAGGCTGGGGGTTAGCTCTATTTGGAGTTGCGGAAGAGCCTGGAGTGCAGGAGGCGAAAGAGGCCGATGTCGTGGCCTTTGCGTCCCTAGTAGCCCGGCGCAGGATCCTACTCATGTGGAAGGAGGCGAAACCCCCCGGACTGGAGGCCTGGGTAAATGATATGGCGGGGTTTATTAAACTGGAGCAGATAAAGTTTGCCCTGAGAGGATCGGCTCAAGGGTTCACCACGCGGTGGCAGCCATTTCTCGACTACCTAGGGGAACGTTAGAGGGAAGACGGATGACCAGCAGCAGCAATCGAGGGGGGGGGGGAGGGGGGGAGGCAGTTGAGTATAGGTCAATAGAGTACAAGGTTTTGTTATTTATATATTATTAATACTATTATTATTATTGTTAAAAAGTTTAAAAATTTCTGCTTTGTTACTGTTATCGTTTCGCTTATTTTGTAAGCGGGAAAAATGTTGCTCGCGGGAAAAACATTTCAATAAGATATATTTTAAATGCGAAAAAAAAACTTATCCAAGCGCCCTGCAATAACATTTTTAGTAATAGCTTCTCACATTCCCTATGACAGATGTTAGGCTAACTGATCTGGAGTTTCCCATTCTTTCTGCCTCCCTCTCTTTTTGAATAATAGGTTTACATTTTCTACCTTCCAGTCTCATGAGACCTTCCCGAAATCTAGGGAGTTTTGGAAAATTAAAACCAACGCATCAAATATCTCACTAGATACTCCTTTAAGACCATGAGGCTGTCATCAGCCCGCAGCTCCAATAATTTACTCAGTACCATTTCTCCAACCTTAATTTTCCCGAGTTTCTCTTTCCTTTTCATTTCCTGGTTTATAGCTCTTTCTGGGATGTTGCTTGAATCCTCTATGTAAAAGATGCAAAATGCCTGTTCAATTCAGCTGCCAACTTGTTTTCCATTATCAGTTCTCCAGAATCCCTTTCTGTAGGATTAGCGCTCATGTTGTTGACTCTTTTCTTTTTTTTTAGATATAACAAATTTTGCTATCTGTTTTAATATATATTTTTCGTTTTATATAGTTCCCAATTATGGCTTTTATCTATCTCATTTTAGAGAGTATAATATCTGTTCTAGATATTTTATGATTCTGTAACTGAGCTATTAACATCTCATGCAGGATATTTTCTCAAGGTTTTCCGAAAATCCAAATATACAAAAAATATTTGCATGATTGCTGATATTTACCAACCTTGAAACAAACAGCCCCTCCCAATCTCTTACTGAATGGTGTCACAATCCAATATTGATATTGGAGCACCACCAAATGAGGGAAGCACAGTGGTTAACACTGTGGCTTCACAGCTTCAGGGCCCCAGGTTCGATTCCCGGCTTGGGTCACTGTCTGTGCGGAGTCTGCATGTTCTCCTCGTGTCTGCGTGGGTTTTCTCCGGGTGCTCCGGTTTCCTCCCACAGTCCCAAGATGTGCAGGTTAGATGGATTGGCCATGATAAATTGCCCTTAGTGTCCAAAAAGGTGAGGTGGAGTTTCTGGGCTACGGGGATAGGGTGGAGGTGTGGGCTTAAGTGGGGTGCTCCTTTCAAGAGCTGGTGCAGACTTGATGGGCTGAATGGCCTCCTTCTGCACTGTAAATCTACGATTGGGTATGTTTTGTTATGACACCCTGGGCTAGTGCACTCTCAATTCTAGTTCCACTTGACCTGGAGCCGCAACACAGTTGAATTAACCAGTAATTCTCAGAAAGGCTGGCCAATAATTACAATTGCCAGTTTGTAAATTTAAGCACGATTATGTTTTTATTTATAACAACAACTATAATGAAAAACGCAGCAAGTACAACTGGTTAACTATTATCTTATTCTTAATCTCCCAATTTAATTTGCCCCACACGGTTTCAGAAATACAGTACTCATAGCCTTTCTGGAGAGAGAGAAGGGAGGGAGCAGGTCCTTGTTCCTGCGTGTACAGGTCTCAACTCTGCTTTCCTTGGGTCTCTGAATATCATTCAACTCGAGTAGGACCCAATCACTAGCTGTTACTGGGTAGAATACAGCCTTTTGGCCAATTCATTGGCCACCAGCCAACCAATCAAACTGAGTGCCACCCCATCTCTCGGGAGCCACATAGTCTGAGTTCTGCTGTCCAAAGCTAGCAGCACCATATACTGTGTTGCAACTTCTTGAATTCCTCATGGTCTCTGCTACTTGATACATGTCCATTAAGCATCCATGGATCAAAAACGATAATGGCCAAAAAAAGGGGAAATAAGGGAATGATCAGCAAGGACCCTTACAATTTATCCAGGATGATCTAAAATGAGATGTACATGACAGTTCTATAAGATGAGCGAACAGTCGCCTTCATATGCCTGAAATGCTGGGCGGGATTCTCCCAGCCCTGGGCCGGGCCGGAGAATCCCCGCGAACGGGCCACGCCACCCCGACGCCGGTACGCGATTCTCCGCAGAGTGGAGAATCGGCGCCGCGCCATGGGCAGCTCTATGCGGCCGGCCCGGATGGGCTAAGCGGCCGAAGAAAAGAGCCGAGTCCTGCCGGTGCCATTCTAACCTGCTCTGGGCCAGCGGGACCTCGGCGTGGAAGGGTCGGGTGGCAACCTGTGGGGTTGGGGGAGGGGTGGTCCGACCCTGGGTGGGGGCCTCCGATGTGGCCTGGCCTGAGATCGAGGCTGACCAATCGGCGGGCCGACCTCCTGTGGCTGGGGGCCTCCTTTCCTACCTGCCGGCCCCTGTAGTCTTGCGCCATCTTGCGTCGGGGGCGGCACGTTGAAGGAGGCCACTGTGCATGCGCGCGCTGGTGCCGGTGCCACTGCGCATGTCCCCGTTGGCGCCGGCACAACTGTGCATACGCGGATCCCGCGGTGCACAGTCCGCGCCGGATCGGCAGCTGGAGTGGCGCGAACCGCTCCAGCGCCGTGCTGGCCTCCTGTAGGGGCCAGAATTAGTCCTGGGAGCGGCATTTATGATGGCGTGGACACTCTGCCGCGGGATTGGAGAATCCCACCTGCTATTCCCCCTTGGGCACGATCTTGTAACCATTTATCCATTTTTGTGTTCGCCCAGTATTGCAATACAGGGCATCTGTGGTGGTAAAGTGGAATCATAAAGCAGCACTGTAAAGCCTTTGTAAATGTCAGGAAAAGAGATTACTAAGTCATTCTAGCCCCTAATTACTACAGTTACTCGGGTGCCTGACATGATTGCAGTCTGGAGATATTTGAGAACAGGTAAGATCAGTTGTGCTATTCTTTTAAAAGATTGCCGCTGAACTCCAAACCTCACTCGTTACGTGTAACAGTATGTAAAACAACCATAGTTCAATGTTGTATCCCATCCGCTCGATGAAAAAACTCAAATAACTGTTGAACTTGAATCTTGATAATCCAAAGACGCTAGTGATCAGGATGTTACAATTTCCTAATACATGCTGACTGTTTCAATAAAGTATGCTTTTTCAGCTGATCATTCTTTGCTCCTGGAAAATATTTGGAGACTTTTACTACAAATCCTTAATCTACTGCTCTATAGTTTTCAATTGTGCGTTTAAACGTGTTGGAATTATATTGCCTCTTTCTCGTCCTTAACTACTCTCAAATTCAATTAGCATGCAGAATTCCAGTAAGTTGCTTCCTGAGTCTGAATCTCCCTCCATTTTTGTCTGCACCTTTTGCAAGGAACTGTCTTTGCCTCTCCCACTGCTGCCTCGCGCTATATCTTCAATGTCTGCTCTTTTTGAATCACTGCCTGTCTTGCATACCTAGTCCCTTATTTGACAATTTTAACCTTTGAAAAGCTGGCACTTGCAAGTGGATGAGAGGCAACAAGGTTGCTTGTGCAATGAGGTGCTTCACCAAGGAGTACTGAAAGAGGAGCTAGTTGTGGCCAGGTGGTGCAATTAAGTGGTCACCTACTATGGACAGAGGAATTGGAACTCCAACAGCCATGGGTGTTGACCTGAGAACATAAAGGTGTTGGGTCTGGAAGGAACTTGGGCTGTGATAGCAATGCAACTGAGGGGCTATCAATACTTGGCAGAACTCAGCTGGGTTGCAGACCCTGAGGGGAAATCTGAAAAAGGGGTAAATTTTGGAGGTTACACATTTGGGCCTGATCCCACCAGTGTCGACTTGGCACGGATGGCCCAGGTGCCACTGCCAGGGTGCCCAAGGGAGTACCAGGGTAACACCCTGCCCTGATCCCGACCACCCAGTGGTCTCTACTGTCCTGCAAGACCTCCCCAGGTGCCGACACAGCTGGCCCACTTTTGTGGACCAAACAGCGCCCTGGCGAGGACTTGCAGGCGCTGCCATTGAGTCCCGGGTGAATCCGGCATCTGGGTATTTAAATGAGCCATTAGGTTCTTTTTAAATATGTACATCTGGATCTCGCCCAACGAGGGCAAGATCCGGAGCGAGTCGGTGTAAACGTCTAACAGTCGGGTGACTCTCGCCCGTTTTGGGGCTCTCGCACAATTCACCCATTGTACCCAGATCTGCACGGGGCGCAACAGAGTCACTGAATTACGCCCATGGTATTTTAAACAAATTGACCATATTTGCCATGGAGTGTAACATGAACGGTTCGTCGTCACTTCTATTTGGCTTCATTCTTTGGTTGAATGTGCGGTTACTGCTAATTTCCTTGAAGGATGTATGCTAATGAATCAGGTTTCAACATTGATTTGCATAATCTACAGCATAGATGCTGGTCCTCAAACTTTGTTTAAAAACAATGTAATTCTTGCCTTTGCTGCAGGATCGAAGCTATGTGATTACAGCCTGGACATAGAAAAGTATAACAAACCCAATTTGTGCCCTAAACTTCCTGTTAAAGCCAGGTAGGAAAACTGAGATGATCTGTTTAAGAAATTAACAGTCACAATGTACATACCTCTGTGATTAAACTTCAAAAATCACTTTTTTCCAAATGTGTTCTTTGCATGGGTAAATGTGAAGATTCTCCATAAGCTGAATTGTCATATTGTTTGAGTAATGTGAGTTTATATTGAAGTTTTCTGTTTCCATATCTAACGGAGTTAAAGCTTGATCAATTCCTAATGCAAACTTATTTCATATGATTTATAAAGTGTATTCATATTTTATAACTGGGCATTTGAAATATCTGTATCCATTCTTGCTGAATTTTCAATTATGCAGTTCTATATCCTTGAGTGAGTTGATCCTTTGCTACCAGCAGTTTAAAATTTGCTTCTGTTCTGAAGGGCTAATAGTTGTTGTTACATGTCGACACATTAGACTCCTCCTCTTTCTGTGATCACTCGCTAACCAGTATGATTGTCCACCTATGAAACGCCATGTCTGTGGTCATGGGTATTGTGGGTCCTTGCATGGCCGATCAGCCCGATCCTGGAGCTGCACCTCCGACCACACACGTGCCAGTCTTTGATGCTTGACAATGACCAATGATGATCAGTTGTTTGCATGTGTTGGATTTTCCACTTACCCCGATTCTAATAATGTTTGTTGCTTTGACGATATCCCCTGTTGGTGAAGGTAAAGCCTTCAGAACTTTGCTCCGGTTAATCTTGTGCCCAGCCATTTCCCGAAATTATGGAAATTAACTTCCATTTATTCCATTGACAAGTGAACCGTGTACTTTTAAAACCACTACCCTATTGCCTTCCAGGTGTAGTTAACAAAGCTATCAACTCCCAAGTACAGTAAGAAGTCTTGCAACACCAAGTTAAATTCCAACAGGTTTGTTTCGAATCACTAGCTTTCGGAGCACTGTGCCCCGAAAGCTAGTGATTCGAAACAAACCTGTTGGACTTTAACCTGGTGTTGTAAGACTTCCTACTGTTCTCTCCCCAGTCCAACGCTGGCATCTCCACATCATAACTCCCAAGTAGTTATTTTCTTACCTGAATGTTTTCATTGACCATGAAGCCAAGTATACGTTTTGGCTTTGTTATTCCATTTAAATGTCTTATCTTTGTTATGTATCTCTGGACCCTGTGCTAACTGGTTTGATAAGCCACTTGCCATCATTTTTGACAACACCAGGACCATCATTGTTATAAGATCTTCCACTAAAGTGTGTTCATAGCTGTGTAGTTTCCCTTGAATTGTATTTTTATGCTGTTGATGAGTCATCCTCTCACTCATGTTACAACTAACTCAACAATTCCCTAAAGGCACGTTTATCTCTCTTGCTCTGTCTGTTCTCCACATCACAAACCATCCCGGTTTAGACTTTCCCCATACCCAATAATTTGATGTACCCAATTAGGTTAAACTGTGCTCGATGACAAAAGACTGTTGCAGACTCTTCTGCGAACTGAACCATGCACCCTTCTGTGTGTTGTAACTGCAATAATATGCCAAGGGACCAACAATTATTGCTTAATCGTGGTATGCATCTGAGACCATGTGAGAAGCCCCCTAGTCTACTCTGAAAGGTGGTTAATACACAATCGGGGTTAATCACGCTCAAATGTGTAGTGGGATTTATTTGCAGGTGAGGTAATTACACAGGAGAATAATACAGAGGATTGACTGGTGGTATGATGTTGACTTATCCAATTTATGAAGTGCTTTATAACAAAAACAAAGAATCAAAATTCTTGCCATTCGAATCATACTGAGTTCAACAAGTGCCACATGGTAACTGCTTCACATCATGCAGGCAGTGTGAAATATGGAATTTGGTATCTCCTGAGTAATTCAGATTGATTTTACGAACATTAGCCCGTTCATAATTTGAACTTATTTGCATCCTTCCTTTGGCGAAAATATATTTTTTAATATAAATTTAGAGTACCCAATTATTTTTTTTCCAATTAAGGGGCAATCTAGCGTGGCCAATCCACCTAACCTGCACATCTTTGGGTTGTGAGAATGAAACCCAGGCAGACATGAACGTAGAACATACAGTGCAGAAGGAGGCCATTCGGCCTATTAAGTGTGTACCGACCCACTTAAGTTCTCACTTCCACCTTATTCCCGTAACACAATAACCCCTCCTAACCTTTTTTGACACTAAGGGCAATTTATCATGGCCAATCCACCTAAACTGCACGTCTTTGGACTGTGGGAGGAAACCGGAGCACCCGGAGGAAACCCACGCAAACACGGGGAGACAGTGACCCAGCGGGGAATCGAACCTGGGACCCTGGCGCTGTGAAGCCACAGTGCCCCCACTTGTGCTACCATGCTGCCCTGGGGAGAATGTGCGAACTCCATGTGGACAGTGGCCCAGGGCCGGGATTCGAACTCGGGTCCTCAGCGCTGCAGTCACAGTGCTAACCACTGCGCCACATGACACCCCCTTTGGCGAAAATATGATTGACTGTTTTGTACTACATTACAGTGCTTCATAATGGATGTATAAGATAAGTTATTTGCAATTTTATTTTTCCTCACAACAATGAAAGCTGAGCTTTAAAATGAAGAACGAGCAAGCTCATTTTGATTTCACTGATTTACTTTGCATTTGAATTATTATTAAGGAGTGGTGCATAGGGCCGGTTGCAGCTTGAACACGTTTAATATTTATCAAATACATTTAAAAAAGTGTACCTATGCCTATCACTGCCGTCAGTCATCTCCATTATCGATATTAATTTGACATTCCATTTTTTTTGTCTTTTTGTTTTACACTAGTAAACCTATACCATTCTTCCATCGTTGTATCCCAGCTGGAAGTCGCTGCTTTGAAAAGTTTATTAAGGCCCTGACCAACTTCATCAGTGACAATAGTGTCTTGCAAAGAGTGATTACTGGAGTAATGACCAGCAAAGAAATTATAGTGGGACTTTGCTTTTTATCGCTAGGTAATGATTCTTAAATACATCCTTTATTCAAAAAAAAAAAACAATATTGAATCAGGAGTTGCATTTTTAAATAATTAAGTTTAGCTTAAGTGCTTTAGTTATATTCAGCAACTAATTTCGTCCCAAAAAATGTACACCCTGTTTTGCATTATGTTGTTTGTTACAAATGTTAGTTTGATATTGGGAATAATTGTCTAAACTCATTGAAAGTTTTATGCATGGCCACAGGTGTTCTATAAATGTATTCTCTTCGATCACTAACCCAGGAGCCATTTGTTAACTTTTATTTAATGTTTGCCTTTCCTATTCATTTGTCATAAATGTGTTTTCTGAATTTCTTGGGGAATTTTGAATGGAAATGTGGAATCAGCAAATGTCTGGCATGCTGTAGGAATGTCAATTGCAACTTGAGCTCTTGTCTGATTAGTATCTGTGGAGTATGTTGGATTAGCGTGGTGACAGAACTGGGCAAAAATCAAAGCTAGATTTCATTACATTTGAGACTTGACTTCCCTTTGCTTTCCAGAAGAACATGAGACATAGCAACAGAATTAGGCCACTCGGCCCATCGAGTCTGCTCCGCCATTCAATCATGGCTGATATTTTTCTCATCCCCATTTTCCTGCCTTCTCCCCAGAACCCCTGATCCCCTTATTAATCAAAAACCTATCTATCTCTGTCTTAAATACACTCAGTGACTTGGCTTCCACAGTCTTCTCAATCTCAGTGTCCTCGGGTTCTAGTTTTTCCTACAAGTAGAATCATCCTCTCCATGTCCACTCTATACAGGCCTCGCAGTATCCTGTAAGTTTTCTGTTAAAGTGCCAGTAAAGGGGAGTTACTGTTGCTGCTGATTTGTGTTATTAGAGATGGTGGTAGAGACGGAACAGAGAAATTGTGAAAGCAAGGGGGCCGATTCTCCCAGCACCGAGCCGGAGAATCGCCGCAACCGCGCCCCTCCGCCGGCGCGCGATTCTCAGAGGTGCGGAGAATCGGTGCCAGCGCGTTTGACGTGGCGCGGCCACGGGCCGCTGGAATCGGCGGGGCCGCCGATTCTCCGGCCCGGATGGGCCAAGCGGTCGCGCGGATACGACGGAGTCCCGCCGGCGCCATTCACCCCTGGTCGCTGCCAGCGGGAACTCTGCGCGAAGGGTCGGGGGGTCGGCCTGTGGGGCGGGGAAACGCACTCTTCCACCGGGGGGGGCTTCCGATGGGGTCTGGCCCGCGATCGGGGCTCACCGAATGGCGGGCTGGGCTCTCTCTCTCCCCCCCCCGGCGCGCTGAAGAAGTCCCCCACGTATGCCGGGCTGGCGCGGCGCCCACTTGGCGCCGGGAAAGGAGGCTGGAGCGGCGTGAACTACTCCAGCGCCATGCTGGCCCCCTGTGGGAGACAGAATCGGTCATCCCCGTGCCCGTTTCACGCCGTTGTGAAACACGACGGTGTTCACGATGGCGCAAACACTTGGTGTTTGGCCCCCAAGATGCTGGAGATCTGAAATAAAACTGTTAAGTGCTTTAGTTATATTCAGCAACTAATTTCCTCCCAAGTAATATGCACCCTGCTTGTTTTGCATTTTGTTGTTTGTTACAAATCTGCACAAGGTAATCGGCTTTGTGGAATTAGTTGAGAGATAAATGGGAACACTACCATCTACAGGTCCTCTCCAAGCCACACACCATCCTGACTTGGAATTATATTGTCATTTATTCACTGTTATTGGGCCAAAATCCTGCAAATCCCTCCCTAACAGACTGTAGGTGTTCCTACATCCCATGGACTGCAAAGGTTCAAGAAGATGGCTTGTCACCACCTTCTAGAAGGCAACTTGGGATGTTCCTAATTGGGCAATAAAAGCTGGTCTAATCAAAAATCTCTGCATCCCCTGGATGAATTTTGAAAAATCACGTTCATCCTTTGGACATGGCAGGAATAATACCTGCAACAACTACAAATTATTGAAGCAGGTTCACAAGGCCAAATGCCTACTCGTGCTCCTATGTTCTGAAAAGGATACCTATACTATAAATACAGGGGGCAGGATACTCCGACCCCCCGCCAGGTCGGAGAATCACCGGGGGGCGGTGTGAATCCCACCCCCGCCGGCTGCCGAATTCTCCGGCGCTGGGGATTTGGCGGGGGCGGGAATCGTGCCGCGCTGGCCGATGGCAGTGCCCCCCCCCCCGGCGATTCTCCGGCCCGCGATGGGCCGAGTGGCCGCCCATTTTCGGTCGGCCCTGCTGGCATAAATTACAACAGGTACTTACCGGCGGGACCTGGCTCCGCGGGCGGCCTCCGGGGTCCTCGGAGTGGTGCGGGGGGATCTGGCCCCGGGAGGTGCCCCCACGGTGGCCTGGCCCGCAATCGGGGCCCACCGATCCGCGGGCGGGCCTGTGCCGTGGGGGCACTCTATTCCTCCGCGTCGGCCCCTGCAACAGTCCGGGATGGCCGATGCGGAGATGAACCCCCCTGCGCATGCGCTGGGATGACGCCAGCACACGCTGGCACTCCCGTGCATGTGCCAACTCGCGCCGGCTAGCAGAGGCCCTTCGGCACCGGCCTAGCCCCTGAAGGTGCGGAGGATTCCACACCTTCGGGGTGACCCGACACTGGAGTGGTTCACGCCACTTTCGAGCCGGAGTTGCCCGCCCCGCCGAATCCCGCCCATGTTCCCTTTACTACTGCTGGTAGACCCAGGAGCATTTTGCCCAATTGAAAGTCCTTTCTGCACAGTGTTGCATTGTCACTCAAGGCCATCCTTCTTTTGGATGGTCTCACTGCTGTCACTGTCTACAACCTCCTTGTCCAACACTTACCTTTGGACAGTTCTATAACTTGCAGGTTCCGTACTCCAGAGTGTCCTGTCTCTTCCTTCATTTCTCTTTCATTAGCTTTTGGGAGTGTGATCCGAAAGCGTTTCACCTTATTGATATGGGATATGCTGTTCCAGAGACACTTTATTTTTTCTTCGGATATTAAGTGCAAATGTCCTTTTCTGGATCTGCAGAATATCAATAATAGCACACATATTGCACTGCACATTATAAGAGCTCCCTATTCTTACATTGATTTGCTGTCTAACTTTTAAAATGTAGATAATATCAGTGTGTGTAATGGTTCTGTTATCTTTACTCTCCTTTTCCAATTGAATTTCGTTATTCTTGACCCTCGACTAGGAGTAATTTTAAACGATTGTAAGAGCTTAGTCATCTATACTAGCTATAGATTTGGTGCCAGATTCTTCAAACCTGCAAGATCGCCACGGGTGGGACATGGACCATGTGTAGGTCCATTGACTTCGGGCAGGAATATCTGGTCGCTGGGTGGGTACAGCCGGAGACTCCCGCCCATGGCCTTTAAAGGAAATATCCAGGGGTGTAGTTATGCTAAACAAAGATATTTAAGCATGAAGAATACTCATGAGGTATATCATAGCCGAGATAGTCCCTTAGAGTGAACCACTTTCAGTACATAGAATTCCCCATTTTAGAATTCTGGAGACGTTCAGGTCCTTCGGCACGAAGGGTGAGTCTACAACTTTTATAATTATTTAATAAGATTTTAAACAACAAGCCCAACTTAGATTGCAAGACATAATGACTGCAATTACAAAGTGTAAAATAATCAAATCCACCATAAAAAAAATAAATGCAGACTAGCAAATCCATCTAAAAATGAAAGTAGGATATCACAAACAAATAATAAACTGCGATTATACTCGCAATCAAATTATAAAGCAGAGTTTGGTCTTTTCTCAACTAAGCATGAGGAGATCTCATCTAAGAATTCTGCTCTCTTGGCTAGTGACTGCAAGGTCTGACCGCGATGCACACCTAAAGGCTAAATTTGATGGAAATTTGGAGTAAATTAACCATTGATGTTGGTTGCCAGTTTTTTTTTAAGGAGTTGTTTCTTCAGGAATGTGTGTGTGTGGGCGCAAGTCTTTTCCCAGCTTGAAACAAATAGTCTCAAGGTTTTGGTTTACAGCAAGCTGCCTCGAGGCTCGCGACATTATTTGCTGTGTTTAATGTTTTTTATTTTGTTCTGAACAAAGAATTGTGTGCTTAATTAATTTGGTTAAATCTCTTAACACCTCAATATCCACCAGCACCAAACTGCCAACAAACAAACTTCTTAACTTCTCGCAACAATCAAGGTTAAACTCCGACTGGAGCTACATTCCATACTCTAGTTTCTCACCAAATTGAACGGGAATTGAACCGTGCTGCTGGCCTGCCTTGGTCTGCTTTAAAAGCCAGCGATTTAGCCCAGTGTGCTAAACCAGCCCCTAAAACCATCCCCTTAGCTAATGGCACCTCAAATTAACTCGCAGTTAAGTTGTCGAATAAACAACTTTAAATCATTGACAGCTAAATATTAAAGTAAATTTAAAATAACAATTCTGTTCAGTAATATCTATGTATGTATTATAAATTTATATTCTACGTTGTACCCAGCCGTTCCCATTTTGGGTAAATTCTACATTCCTCCTGGCTTTCCGGAGCTTCTTCCCACTCGGGGATCTGGGAGTATAATAATGATAATCGCTTATTGTCACAAGTAGGATTCAATGAAGTTACTGTAAAAAGCCCCTAGTCGTACATTCCGGCACCTGTTCGGGGAGGCCGGTCCGGGAATTGAACCCGCGCTGCTGGCCTTGGTCTGTATTACAAGCCAGCTGTTTAGCCCACGGTGCTAAACCAGCCCCTATAAGGAGTGGGATGCTGATGTGTGGCAGTTGTGCTCACTGACAGGCTTCAGAAGCACTGGTTAAACTGATAGAGCCGGGGTGCATTCGTAAAGAGAATTTGTTGGTGTAGATGCACTTGGACATGCTTGCTGAGCTCTGAGAATATAACTGGGGTCTTGACATCTGGGATCCAGGAATAATATGGAGAGGGTCAGATTTTGTTTGGTTTGGAATACTGATCTGAGGGCCTGGAGCAGGCCTTATTGATCAGAAAGGGGTGTATGTAAATTGAAGCTGTGAGTCTCTCTCTCTCTTTTGTACAAACGAACGCACCTTGATTATGCTTAAATTTGCCTGTTTATTATGTGTTTTTAAGCTAGGTGGAACTGGTCTACACAATATTATGTGACTTAAGAATTTTAAGGATCATTCCTCTCACCTGAGGTTCCCCAGTTGTCTCGACCAAATCCTCCTCCTGGTGTTTTCTCCCACTGAAGTCGGCCTTTCTCAGCCCTGTACTGCTGCTGGGGTGGCCTTAAACCCCTTGCATGATCATATGAAAACAGTAAGAAGTTTTGCAACACCAGGTTAAAGTCCAACAGGTTTGTTTCGATGTCACTAGCTTTCGGAGCGCTGCTCCTTCCTCAGGTGACATCGAAACAAACCTGTTGGACTTTAACCTGGTGTTGTAAAACCTCTTACTGTGCTCACCCCAGTCCAACGCCGGCATCTCCACATCATATGAAAACAGCACCACCATAGCTGCCTTCCTATGTGGGAATATTGCTGTAGCTCGAGACTAGTGCATGCAATACATTGAGCTTTTTCCAAGCACAACAAAGTGTGTAAACTGGACAAGTTCAGTGTCCATAATCATATTGTTGTCTTAAAGATTCTGGGGTTGGGACCAACAAAAGCTTTTAAGAAATGTACTTCATCATGGCCTTTGAACCAGCATAACGTAAATATAACTCGAATGCACTTTCCATTTGCCGATCTAGAATATCCTCCTGTAGCTCAGGATGCAGTTCATGAACTCAAAAATGGCAACAGCATACTCAGACTTTAATAAACGCTGGTCCAATCATTGCAAATCGCTACTGTTGATGTATTGCACATCATCATCATGCATCTTGTGCCTCAGCTAGATCTCTGTTGAATATTGCTCTTCTTGTCAGTATGCCCTGAATGCTTGTTGTGTCCAGTTGGTTAGCAATAAATTTGTGAAGCACTGAGAGCGTGCAGATTGGGGAAATATAAAAAGTCGATTCAGAGACATGAGAACTTGAGGGGAAAAGGTAACCGTCTGGGTGAGCCAATTAAACCACTGTTAAGAAGTGGTATATCCTTTTGCCCACCATTCGTTTCTTGTGCCTTTAATTTTTCATATCCAAAATAGAGCTTCAAACAAAACTAAAACTAAAACAGCGTTTAAAAACGTGGCCTGATTGCATTTACCAGTGGAAGATTTTTGAGTGTCTTAATATATTCATTCTAGATTTTTTTTTTTTTTTTTTTTTTGTTGCTCCATTTTTTTCACCTTGCTCGTTGTATCCATTTAGAAGTGTGCGTGACACTCGGCTGTCAAAAACGTCTAAGAACTTTGTTCCAGCGCCCTGGGCTAATGTGTGGTCGATTTCAGCCCCACAGACCCAGGAGTGACAACGCAAGTGAATTAATTAATAATTCGCAAAAGATTTCCATAATATTTGGCCCCTTGACTGCTCAATAAGTTATAGCCACCAGGTTTGTAAGTTGAACACAATAACTGTTTATTTGTAACAGGAACAAAGTTGAAATATTAATTAATTAGAGTGGAATAATGGCCAGCTAATCAACCCCCCCCCCCCCCCCCCGCCCTGCTGTCCCACCCTCTACCCAAACACACACATGACAGACATTAACAGTGGGAGAATGAGGAGTAAAATCACAGGAATAAAAATGAAATGAAAGATGAGTGCCCTTGCTTCCATGTCAAGGTCATTACAGCAGGCTGTCCTCCAAGGATGCTTCAGCATAGAAGCCACTGGTGAACTGTTAATGGAGGTCCTCTGGCAGGAATATTCAGTAAGTACCCCCAGGCTGTGTGATTCCCTCTGGGGAGTAAATTTAACTTTTATTAAACCGGGCCTTCACTCAAAGAATCCACCTCAGGCCTGTTTAATTATTTCTTATTTCTAACTCCAACAGCATGACCAACAGCCTCACTGCGATAAGAACAGAGTTCCCCACAAGAGATTTCAAAAGGGTTTTTAAACAACTGACCCTGCCTTCAGCTGGTGGCTGGACTGGATTTCCCTGCAGTTCAATCTGGCTGTGAAGAGAGAAAGGTCTTTACTTTGGATCTTCAGAAAGAATCCATTAGATGAGAGAGAGAGATCAGAGTTGTGACCCTCCAGCTTCTGACCAAAAGAAAAGAGAATACAGTCATACAGAGGAAGGAATATTGCAGAGAAAACCCCGACCAATCGACAGTGGCCATTGATAAGGCCCGGAAATTCGAAGCAGTCCATTGGCTGATAGCCAAGTCCATCACAATGTGCCAGCACTTATCTCCCTTGAATCCCTTGATCCGAAAAATAAAAAGCTCTTTGCAACCTGCCTTGCCTGAGGTCATAAGTCAGTCCACAGTTTACCAGCCACAAATTAAAGGTGAAGTGCATTGTAAAGGCATTGGCACATTAATTGTCCATGTACAAAGATTGAAATAGAAAAATAACAGAAACTAAAAGGGGAAACACATTGATTAACTGGAGGATCCATACAACCTGTGTGGGAATCTTGATCTGGGTGAAAGCTACCATGAGGCAGCAGGACATAGATTATTTTTTCCATCCCTCTGGCCTCTTTTGAAGTCCAGGTTCCCAGTAGAGAAAAGCCAATATACTACGAACCTACTGTTCCATCCGTTGCCAAAATCACAACATTGTGGTTCTGGAATTGTTACAAAAAATGTAGCTCTGCTTTTTTGAGAAGGTTGCAAATACAATGATTGTGTTTGCACCCTACCTATCAATATTGCAGTTCCTTGAAAATTCCATTCTGTATGGTACTTGATGGTGTTAATTCTTTTTTGTATTTGTGCAGCTTTGTCGATGCTGTTGATGGTTGTAATCAGATACATCTCTCGAGTACTTGTTTGGATCCTTGCAATTCTCACCATCGTTTGTTCAATTGGTAAGTTGATTATAATAAGCGACAAGAAGATGCTAAAATAGAGCTAAGCATCTGGATTTTAGATGTAGTTATTTATTTCAAGTTCTTGTATTAAGGGAGAATGTTTCCCTGATCGAGATATAGTGGGCGGGATTCTCCACTCCCACGCCGAAGTGACCGCGCCTTCGTGAACGCCGTCGAGGTTCACGATGGCGCGGAACGGCCCCCGGTCCCGACTGATTCAGGCCCTGACAATGGGCCAGTATCGGGGCCGCATCATCTACCCGCACCAGGCCTTGTCGCCCGCGTAAAAGCGGCGCCACATAGATGACGTGGCCAGCGCCGCATAACGGACATCATCCGCGCATGCGTGGTTGCCGTCCTGTCCAAATCCGCCCCGCAAGAAGATGTGGGACGGATCTTGCGGGGCCGCGGAAGGAAGGAGGTCCTCCTTCAGAGAGGATGGCCCGACGATCGGTGGGCACCGATCGCGGGCCACCCCACATTGCAGGTGAAGCCCGGTGCAGGATCCCCCCTCGCCCCCCCACAGGCCGCCCCCCCAGCGTTCACGCACCGCCCACGACTGCAGCGACCAGGTGTGGACGGCGCCGGGGGGAACCTGCCATTTTGGCCTGGCCGTTCGGCCCATCCGGGCCTCAGAATAGCGGGGGTGCCGGAGAATCGCCATTTTGGGTGTCTCCAGCGATTCTCCGGCCTGCGGCCCGTGAAACTCGACCGGGCCCTTCCCGCCGCTTGGGAGAATCGCGGGAGGGCGTCGGAACGGCGTCCCCGGAAATTTTGGCGGCCCAGGCGATTCTCCCAACCGGCGTGGGAGTGGAGAATCGCACCCAGTGAGTGGGATTCTCCGGTCCACCTGTTGCGTTTTCCTTGGGTGGCGCGCCTTTGCTGGCAGCGGGATTCTCCGTTCCCGCCACCTGCTAATGGGATTTCTCATTGTGGCCACCTCGCGCCACTAGGGAACATGCGGGCGTGGGTACGCTGCTGGCATAATGGAGAATCTCACCAATGGAGAATCCAGTGCAGTGCTTTTGATGCTTACTGGACTGAACTTAGACACCAGAAGAAGAAAAATATGTACGAAATCTGTTGATGTATCATTTCAGATGTAATTGTATGGTATCTGCCCCTTCCATAGTACTAAAATCATTCTAATCGAAGTCACATTACATCAATTAATCATCTGACTGGATCCTCACAGCACCATTTCTTTTCTGAATTCTTGTCCTCAACGGAGCCAACCATATCGTTTTCCTTCATTTCCTCTCCTTCGATCCCAGCTCACTTGGTTCCATTCTTCTCTTTCCAGTTGCATAAAAACCATCTCCAGCAGTGATTTATCTTCTTGCTTGCACGCCATCATCTCTGGAGATGCCCAAGGATTTAATCCTGGAAGCTGCCTTTTTTCCTATCAGGATGTGACGTTATCCAAAGACGTGGGTTTAGTTTGTACGTAGGCACCGATACTTCTCCACTAGCTGTCTCGCAACCCCCCGCCCCCCCCCCCCCCCTCCTCAAAATAATATCAGGATGAACATTACAAACAGGATGGGGAACACCTGCTGCCTCGCTAATTGTCCGGTTGCCTCGCACAGTTGTCCAGATTGAGCTGCAATTTAATTCTATTATAATGGAAAAACCAAAGCTGTTATCTTCATCCCCCACTACAAGCTGTGCACTCTCCCTTCAATCGACAGTATCTCTAATAACATCATAGCCTCTGCATACAATTTGATCTTGTGTTCAGCTTTGAACACTGTATCTTCTCAATCATAAAGACTCTATTTATAACTCTAACATTGCCCATCCTTGCGGCTCCCTCAACCCTTATTCTTGCAATGGTCACTTCCAGACTCTACTATTTTGATGCTCTTTTGGCTATCCTCGCATGACTTGCTTTATTCAACCTCGGAACGCATCCAAAACGTTTCGTATTCCGGTTTGTACCAAATCCCGTTGACCTATCGCCCGTTTGCTCGCTGAACTGCTTTCGCTCGCGGCCCACCCGCACCTCAAATTTTAAATTCTCACCTTTGTTTCCAAATCGCGCAAAGCCTCGCCTTCCCATATCTCTGTGGCCTCCTCCAGTTCTACACCTCTTGAGATCTCTGCCGTCCTCCAATTTCCTTTTTTTTCCCCCCAATGCTGTTCGCCTTCCTGACCGTTTCTCCCCCCAACCTCCCCTCTTCCCGTGCAGGTGGTACAGCCGTCCTTTGGTGGTTATACGCTGCGCAAAAGAAAGCAGTCAAAGAAAAATTAGCCGAAGACCAGGATGTGGGAGAAGATAATGTGAAGGCTCTCTTGGTGTATGCCATTGTCGCCACAGTGGTCACAGTGAGTGCGCCACGTAAAATTAGTTCAAAATGAATACTGTTTTAACTAGATACTGGATTGGCAGCAAGACTATAGATTGTAACTGACTGGAACTCTTTATTTTAAGAGAATACTGAGGGGTGTAGAGGTCTTTAAGATTATGAAAAAGTTTGCTATGGAAGGCATAGAGGATATATTTTACTTGAACACGTGAGGCCATAACTCGGAGCTCGTGAGGCCATAACTCGGAGCCATAAATATCAGTTAGTAACTAATCAGTTCAGTCAGAAATTCTGGAGGTTTTTCTTTCACCGAGTTGGCGGTTAGAATTTGGGGCTCACTGCCACATGAGGCGTCAGGCAAAACTGCACTCCAGGGGTAGGCTTGAGGGAGAAACAAATAGAGGGATGTGCAGGGGCCATTTCACGGGGGTGGGAGGGGACTCGTGTGGACACGTGGATCTCTTGGGCTGAATAACGTGATCCTGTGCTGTCATACTTTCTGAATGTGAGTCCGGGTGCGGATCAAATGCATTGATTTCAGTACGCATTAATTCTCATATCCATATTATGTTTAGTATTATGATTTACATTTACCTTCATGTTAATTTAAGTATCACAACCAATCTAACCACGATATGGTTCATTAAAATACTTGCAGCAACTTGCAGTCTGAAGCATTTTAAATAATAACACATCGTCATGCACATTAAAAAAGTTGTGAAATTAGCGTGTATTGTCCATGTGGGTCAGAAATAGCAAAGGAAGGCCAGAGTTGGAAGGGAAATGGCACATGCAGGTCGATATGACTAAGGGTCGTTTCAGATCGGCAAGCTGTGAGGTATTGACAATTGAAGGCAAGGATATTTTGGGATAGGGATGGAGGTGTGTGGTATGGTGGGGAAAGCAAGTCGGTGAAGGTTGACAAAGGGCATGTTTTGTGAAGACTAATATGTGGAAGGCTGGCAACGGTAATGTTAGGGTAATTACGTCTGGAGATGGTATAAGCATTGTCTTGTTAAGCATTTTGCGCAGGCATGGAAATGAAGTGTGCAATGGTTATGACAGATGATCTCAGCGCCAGGGACCCGGGTTTGATTCCGACCTTGGGGTGACTGTGTGGAGTTTGCACTTTCTCCCCGTATCTGCATGGGTTTCCTCCAGTTGCTCTGGTTGGCCTAGGTAGAGTGTGCTTTCGACGCGTCAGTGCAGACTCGATGGGGCGAATGTCCTCCTTCTGCACTGTTGGGGTTCTAAATGATTAGGATGGAGCTTAAGGCAGAGGTTCCCAACCAGTGTGCCGTGATACACTGGAGTTCTGTGAGGGCTCCACAAGTCCACCACAAAATTCGGTTCAAAATGATTGCACATATAATGTAAATAAACTGAATTTAATCTTTGCTTTCGGCTCTGTGATTGGCACTCCGAATCCCGATGAACCTTGGGTCTCCCACGCATGTGGCGTCTGGGGATTGGTAGCACGTGCGTGGTTTGGAATGTTGGTCATGTGCAAGGGCCTAACTGATGTTTAAAAAAAAACCAGAACTGGCACATGCACGGTTTGGATTACCAACGTAAAACATTCCAAACCGCGCATGTGCTGCCCTTTCCTGGTGGGCGCACGCACAGGAGATCTCAGGTTTTTTGGACATTGGAGATGCCGATCGCAGAGTTAAAGACAAAAAGGACGTGCTCAAACACATAAAAAAGGGTTTTAAAACAAAAACAAAGTTCCCAGTAAGGGAAGAAGATCGAGATAAGAAAGAGGAGCCAATAAAGTTATTAAAAGAGAAAAAGGCTCCAATATTGTATTTAACATGCAAGTTAAGAAAGTTCAGGCTTTTATTGTAAACTTCTTAAACCAATGAAAATTGGATTAAATGACCTGTTTTTAGGAGGTTGTAGAGATAAAAGACATTACCACTGGCTCAGGTAACGACATTGTGCACCGTCGGGGAAACCTGTGCACCGTCGGGAAACTATCAGTCAGAAGAAGGGAGTCGAGCGGATGGACTGAATGTACATCTTATTTCTGTCACAATAGATGTGACTAGATAGGAAAGTTCTAATATGCAATCGCCTGAGAGAGGGGCAGTTGTGTGTGAGCAGTTCCTACATTGTTAAAACTACTAACCTTAACTTGTAAGCTCTGGGTATGTATTCATAGTTGCTGTTTTCATTGTCATCTCTTGGAAGCCCCCTTTTATTGGGCAAATGTTCTGTTCTTACTTAATTTCCAACACCTTTCCTGCCTTTCCTCAGTAAGGCAATTGAATTTTCAAGTCTCCACAATCAAACATTGAAGGTGTCCCTCTAGAAGTATTTGCCCAACTGTTTTACAACTTTTGCAAAGAGCCTGAACAGTATTGCAGACTAACCTTTAGTACACTGGAGCAGTAATGCATTGCATCCCAATGTATTGCTGTTGCTGCAGCTTCTTCTAATATCTATTTTATCAGAGACCCCTGTGATGGAAGGAGAATAATGTGTGAATGTTTTACCTTGCAGGTCATTTTACTGTTGCTCATGCTAATCATGAGGAAGCGAGTGGCTCTTACGATTGCCTTATTCCACGTGGCGGGGAAAGTGTTTGTTGAAATGCCACTTCTAGTCTTTCAGCCACTCTGGACTTTCATAGCCTTGGCATTATTCTGGGTCTATTGGGTCGCAGTCTTACTTTTACTGGGCACAGCAGGTATGACTACAGATTTGCGCAATTTGCCTTGCTTTGACAAATCTTGATCACAAAATGTTGTTGTTTTTTTTAAATGATTGTTTTAAATCCTCATGTTTATGGGGAATGTTTTGAAAGCCCTGGTGCAGGTCACATCTGTCTTCGCCCAGAGAATGAGGAGGCCGATATGGAACTCCGGGAGAGAGACTGTGAGGTTTATGAGCAAATTGACATAGGAGTGATAAGGTATTGGGGGTGTTGGCAGGCTTAAAAGTGGGCAGATCTCCAGGTCCGGATGAATTGTGTCCCAGGCTGCTGTGGGAGTCCAGGGAGGGGACTGCAGGGACTCTGACCCAAATTTTAAATTCCAATCTGGCCACCGGGGAGGTGCCAGAGGACTGGAGAACAGCTAATGTGGTCCCACTGTTAAGGTTCTCGAGATAAGCCAGGGAACTACAGACCAGTGAGTCTCAAGTCCGTGATAGGGAAACTGCAGGAGAAAATTCTGAAGGAGAGAATCTAACTCCACTTGGAGAGGCAAGGTTTGATCAGGAATAGCCAGCATGGGTTTGTCAGAGGGAGGTCATGCCCAACAAATTTGATTGCATTTTTTGACCAGGTGTGTAGATGAGGGTAGTGCAGTTGATGTAGTTTACATGGATTTGAGCAAAGCCTTTGACAAGGACCCACATGAGAGACTTATAAAGAAGGCAAATGCACCTGGGATACAGGGGAACTTGATAAGGTGGATTCAAAATTGACTTAGCTCAAGAGACAGAGGATGCTGACAGACTCAAAGCTAGTGACTCTAGTGACTCAACGCCAGTATCGTACCGCAGGGATCCATGCTGGGTTGGTCCCCTGTTATACATCATTTATGTAAACAACATATATGACTATGTGGGGGCTAGGATCAGTAAATTTGCGATGACACGAAGATTGGTTGGGTGGTTAACAGTGCTGTTGAGTGTCTTGGGTTACAGGAAGATAAAGCCGGGATGGTCAAGTGGGAAGAAAAGTGGATGGAATTTAACCCTGAAAACTGTGAGGTGATTTGACAAGGAATTATTCAATGAATGGCCTGACACTGGAAAGTTCCAAGGAACAAAGGGATCTTTGCGTGTTAGTCTGAAGGCAGAAGGGCAGGTTAATAGGGTGGTGAAAGAGGGACAATTGCCTTTATCAATTGAGGCATAGATTACAAAAGCAGGGAGGTGATGTTGGAGTTGTATAGAACTTTGGTGAGGCCACAGCTGGAGTACTGTGTGCAATTCTGGTCGCCACATTACAGGAAGGATGTGATTGCACTGGAGTGGGTGCAGAGACGATTCACCAGGATGTTGCCTGGGATGGAACATTTAAGTTATGAAGAGAGGTTGGATAGGCTTGGGTTGTTTTCGCTGGAGCAGAGAAGATTGAGGGGTGACCTGATCGAGGTGCACAAGGTTATGTGGGGCATGGGCAGGGTGGATCGGGAGCAGCTGTTCCCCTTAGTTGAAGGGTCAGTCACGAGGGGATACAAGTTCAAGGTGAGGGGCTGGAGGTTTAGGGGGGTATTTGAGGAAAACCCTTTTTACCCAGACGGTGCTGACGGTCTGGAATGCACTGCCTGGGAGGGTGGTAGAGGCGGGTTGCCTTACATCCTTTAAAAAGTATCTGGATGAGTACTTGACACGTCATAACATTCAAGGCTATGGGCTAAGTGCTGGCAAATGGAATTAGGTAGGCAGGTCAGGTTTCTTCATGCGTCCGTGCAGACTTGGTGGGCTGAAGGGCCTCTTCTGCACTGTGTGATCCATTGAACGTGCTAGGAATATTTTTCTATTCTTCATATTTGCAGCCCCTTGAAAATGGTATAATTGCCTCCTTATCAAATAAAAGTATAGATTATAGTCAAGATCAAGCAAGGTCAATAATGATTAATGTACACCTCTGAACAAAGGGGAACATTAAGGTTCAATGAGATTGAAACTTGTGTGTCCACCAACCTTACCGATAATGTGAATGTATTGTTTATAATATGCATACTATCATTTGTGTTACTGACTTCACATTATTGTAATGCAAGGTTATCTCAGTGTGTGCGCGCGCACACGTCTCGGAGAGTTATCCCAGGTTCTCTTGCTCACTAAATGGTTGACTTGAAATTGTACTTTTGAACCTGGGCAATCATTGTTCAGTTTTTCACCTGTCTACTAATCTTTAAGGTATACCAATTTCAAACCAGGCATTAGCACTTTGAGTGGAGATGTTGTATACGATTTAAAAAAACGACTGAAGTGTCTTTTAAAAAAAGAACATCAACACCCCCACCCCCCCCAAATCAATTCAGATGCGCAACTTTGCATTGAATTAACTTCCATATTTTGGAGTTGAGTTGGCAAAAGGATGAAAATTATATTTCATCAAATTATGTTGCAGTGAACTGCTCAGAAACCATTCATTTTGTCTACGCTGACTTTATTGACAAAAAATCATACATTCTTAAATTTCTTAAATGTATTCAGTGACTCGGCCCCCACTGCCTTCTATGGTAGAGAATTTCACAGGTTCAATGCTGAGTGAAGACTTTTTGTCCCCTCTCAGTTCTAAATTCCCTACTCCATATCCCGAGACTGTGACCCCTTGTTCTAGACCCCACAACCAGAGGAAATAATATCCCTACATCCAGGCTGTCCAGCCCAGTTGGCATTTAGACGTTTCAATCAGACCCCATATCTTAACTAAATTCCAGTGAATGCTGGTCCAGTTGACCTAATCTCTCCTTGTACGACGATCCTGCCAGCCCAGCAGAACTTTCACTGCATTCCCTCTGTGGCAAGTGCATCCTTTCTTTGGTAAGGAGATCAGAACTGCACATACTACTCCAGGTGCGGTCTCACCAAGGCGCTATACAGCATTAGCAAGACATCATTGGTCCTGTATGCCAGTCTCCTTGTAATGAAGGCCAACATACCATTTGCCTTCTTAACTGCTTGCTGGACCAGCGTGCCTGCTTTCAGTGACCGGTGTGCAAGGGCACCCATGTCCATTTTGTACGTTAACGTTTCCCGATCTATCACTATTTAAATAATACTCTGCCATTCTTTTAGTGGAGGTCTTGTGGCACAGTGGGCATGGCACAGTGGGCAGCGTCCTGACCTCTGAACCCAGAAACTGGGTTCCCCAGGACTAGATGGTCAAGAAAAGTGTGTTCATAACCCGGCCAACAGGTTGAGCATCAACCTGCAAAAACCCTTCCGACACTCCTATGGCAGACAGTAAGAGTGGGAGAGACCCCTGATCAGCCGTTTTGATGTGGCGGGGCGCCCTTCAAACTATGAGCCTCTGATGACAGACTAGTGACCTGTTCCAGGTAAAACTTGCGATGGAATCCAATGAAGTCCTAGGGGCAGGAAGAGAAACAAATAAACACTGTTTTTCTTCCCCAAATGGATAACTTCACATTTATCTACATTATACTGCATCTGCCTTGTCTTTTCCCACGCGCCCGACTTTATAAAATCACCTTGAAGCCACTTCACATCCTCCTCACCACTCGCACTCCCTCTTAAGTTGCACGTTGTCAGCAAACTTTCCCTCATCCACACTTTTCTTGACTATCTAGTTCTGGGTTCAGAGGTAACTTCATTGCAATGTTAATGCAAGCTTACTTGTACACTAATAAATATTATTATTATCATTGATGTATGTTGTGAATAGCTGGGGCTCAAGCACTGGTCCATGCGGGACCCCGCTAATCACTGCCTGCCACGTTGAAAAAGACCCATTCATTCCAACTCTATTTCCTGTCTGTTAGCCAATTCTCAATCCATGCCAATATATTAACCTCAATCTGTGCTTTAACTTTTCACACTGACCTCTTTTATTGGGACTTTTCTCAAAAACGTTCTCAAAATCTAAATACACTGCATCCACTGGTTCTGCCTCATCTATTCTGCTAGCTACGCCTTCAAAAAACTCTAGTAGGTTTGTCAAACATGATTTTCCTTTCATAAATCCATGACTTAGAAATATCAGTGTCCTGTTATCACATCCACATTCTTTGGTTATGAAAATTGATAGTTCTGGGACAATGCTTTGGAAATTAAGTTTCCCAGACGGAGTGGCACATTGTAGCTCCAAACAAAGCACATGTAATGGTTGCAAAATTCACATTGGTCTGAATGAGCAGTGCTTGTTCAGGCCCTGCTATGGGCAAAGACAAGGCAGATGCAGTATAATGTAGATAAATGTGAAGTTTGGTGCATCCCAAAAGATCCCAAACTTTAACCATATTCCTTCTCTTCATAACTCCGCTGCACCTGGGGCTTTTATCATTCCTTTCTTTCACTGGTTCGAATTCCCATTCTGAGGCTTTGGATGTGCCGACTTTCGGTGTGACGTTAAAGCTAAGGCTGCACCGCAGGGATGGAAAAGGTCCCATGGTACTATGTGAAAGAAGAATGAGGGGAGTTATCCCCAGTGTCCTTTCCAATATCTATCCCTCCGTCAACACTGCAGGAAAAATAAAAGAACAGATTGCCTGCTCGATATCACATTTGCTGTTTGTGGAAGTTTGCTGTGTGCAAATTGACTGTTGCATTTCACTGTGAACAACAGCGACTGCCCTTCAAAAGTACTCCATTGCCTGCGAAGCACTCTTTGAGATGTCCACAGCTCATGCAGAAGGCTGAATAAATGCACGTCTTTCCCGCATGTCTTTCCTTCATATAACAATTTATCAAGTTGCATTACCCAGTTGATTTTTATATTTTTCATAAATGCACATCTTGAAACAAGAATTTCTGCTTTTGTCCCTTCCTGTAGGATACCCTCAAAGAAAACCTGACGGAAATGTAGAGTTTAGAATGTCTGGCCCCTTACAGTACACGTGGATTTATCATCTAGTTGGCCTGATCTGGATCAGCGAGTTCATACTGGCCTGTCAACAAATGACCGTGGCTGGAGCGGTCGTAACCTACTATTTTACACGGTATGATATTTTTGGGGAATTAGCTAATTTATAGTTGCATTTACTTTGTTCTTTCGCAGGGTGTGGGCGTCGCTACGTCTATTGCTCATCCCCAATTGCCACTGACTTGATCCGCTGCAGTCCATGTGGTGTAGATACTGTGGTCGTAGGAAAGGGAGTGCCGGGATTACATAGAACATACAGTGCAGAAGGAGGCCATTCGGCCCATCGAGTCTGCACCGACCCACTTAAGCCCTCAGTACCACCCTATACCCATAGCCCAATAACCCCTCCTAAACGTTTTGGATACTAAGGGCAATTTAGCATGGCCAAACCACCTAACCTGCACATCTTTAGACTGTGGGAGGAAACCGGAGCACCCGGAGAAAACCCACGCAGGCACGGGGAGAACATGCAGACTCCGCACAGACAGTGACCCAGCGGGGAATTGAACCTGGGACTCTGGCGCTGTGAAGCCACAATGCTATCCATTGTGCTACTGTGCTGTAGGGATAGTGAAGGAAGGAACGGCGGCACAGTTCCCAGTCAGGATGGTGTGAGGCTTGATGGGGAACATGATGGTAGTCCCATGCGCCTTCTGCCCCTGCCCTTCTCGGTGGTGGAGGTTATGGGTTTTTGAAGGTGTTGTCAGAGGACATTTGACATCTTGGTGCTTTGGAGGAGTGATAGTTTATTGTATTCTTCATGTCCCATTTGCAAGTTTGCTTCATTTGCGGAATCATACACGTGCTTCCCAGAATCAAAATCGCAAAAGTGCAGACGGAGGCCTGTTGTGTCTGTATCAGCTCTCCGAATGAGCTACTCACTGAGTGCCAGACTCCTACCTTTGACATACTCCTGCCTTTTCCCAGTAACCCTGCACATTTTTCCCTTTCGAATAAGGGCCAAAGTAGAGGCATTTTTAATGGCATTTGAGAAAATAGCAACCCAAATGGAGAGGCTGAAAGAAAAGTGGACGTTACCCATCCAAAGTAGACTGATGGGGTAGGCACAGGAAGTTTATGCTTCCCTGTCAGAGGGGGTGTCTAAGAGTTATGACGATATAAAAATGCTGTTCTGGGTGTATATCAATCAGTTCCCGAGGTATATTGTTAAAAGCTTTGGAAATTAGGGAAACAGCCAGGACAGTCTGAATTTGAAAGGGTTAAACTGAACAATGGTGGGTGCGAGCATTGGGAGTTATAATTACCTGTGAGGCTCTGAGGGAGATCATTCTCCAAGAAGAAATTAAAAATTCCCTACCTTCTATGATAAGAACCCATTTTGAAGTCCAAAGGGTGATGACTGATGGACAAGCAGCAATTATGGCTGACGGTTATGAGCTGGTCCATAAATTTAAATCTTTGTTCCATCACCCCCTGTTGCTAACTTGCTGTTGTCTCTTAATTTGGCTCCATTTAATTACGTTTGCTCAAGCGTCGCCAGGCATCTTTCGATACCGCCACAAGGTTCAAAACCGAATACTGATCAAAGACTCAATACACCAGTTAGTAAGTTCAAAAGCAATGCTCATTTATTTACACGCAGTCAAATATACTCGTGCATAAAACTCCACAACCTAAACTATCACTATTACTAAAAGCCTATACTTAGCTTCGGGTGCCCACTCAGTCAGAGGAACAATGGCCGTTGCTCAGTTCTGAGGCTGCTGGGTTGAGCTGTTTACAGGATAGCAACTAGAAGCGTCTATCTCGCAGCGTGTGTTGACTTGGAACTTACTTGGTCTGGAGCAGCTTTGGCGGGTCTCTGCTCGCTGAGAGCCAAGGCCAAGAGAGCGATTCTCTCTTGGGGAATCCTTTTTATACCCAAAAGGGCTTCGCGCGCTTTTGGGCGGGCTTTGAACTTGGCCCCAATTAATTGGGCCGTTTCCTAATCGTTCCTATCGATTTTCCTCCAATAGAGGGGTGGGTTCCCTGGTTGCTGGGCGTGTCCTAAGTGGCCGTTGATCTGCTTTGTTTTAGTCGCCTCTGGCGCCGGGATGCCTGTCTTAGCATTGTTTACCTAAATGTTGCCTTTTGTTCCCGGGGATGGCTCATTAGTATGTAGATGGTTCTGCAGTACCGGTCCTGTCTGAGAGCTACAGCCCTAATCAACAGACAGACCTTACACCTGCTTGCTTTTTCGGTATTGTCCAATTTTCCCTGCATTCTTTGCAAGTGTCCATTTTGTAATCGGGATGTGGCCATCCCAGATGGCTACACCCCATAATTTTGAAAAGGACAGGAAGTGGGAGAATGAAAGGAAGGTAGGTAGCCAAGGTAAGGAATGGATAGCTGGGAATGTTCCGAGATCCTCCCCTCAGACCAGGAAGGAAGGTACTGAGGGTGGAGGTGGGACTCAAAGGCCAAAGTGTTACCATTGCAATAAAGTGGGACACGTTCATTCAGCGTGCTGGACTTTTTGGGGTTCGGAAGGAGGTCTCTGAAAAAGGAACGCAGGTGGAAAATACCACAGGTCAGATTGTAGTTTTAACAGGGCTTCGGAGACTGAGGTAAACGCTGCTGTGGGAGCAGGTGTGATGAATGAGGTAGATGACACGCCGGGTTTTTGTCTTAAGTGGGAAGATCACCTAAATTTCATCAACTGATGTAACCAAACCCATAACTATTTTAAGGGACACGAGTGCGACACAAACTGTCTTACTGGCTAATAGACCTGCAGATGAGGAATCGACGGTTGTTCATTAGATAGCACTACCGCCCAAATATCGTAGGGAAGCACTGCAGATAGCACATGAGATACCAATGGCAGAACAAACAAAGAACAAAGAAATGTACAGCACAGGAACAGGCCCTTCGGCCCTCCAAGCCCGTGCCGACCATGCTGCCCGACTAAACTACAATCTTCTCCACTTCCTGGGTCCGTATCCCTCTATTCCCATCCTATTCATGTATTTGTCAAGATGCCCCTTAAATGTCACTATCGTCCCTGCTTCCACCACATCCTCCGGTAGCGAGTTCCAGCACCCACTACCCTCTGCGTAAAAACCTTGCCTCGTACATCTACTCTAAACCTTGCCCCTCTCACCTTAAACCTATGCCCCCTAGTAATTGACCCCTCTACCCTGGGGAAGAGCCTCTGACTATCCACTCTGTCTATGCCCCTCATAATTTTGTATACCTCTATCAGGTCTCCCCTCAACCTCCTTCGTTCCAGTGAGAACAAACCGAGTTTATTCAACCGCTCCTCATAGCTAATGCCCTCCATACCAGGCAACATTCTGGTAAATCTCTTCTGCACCCTCTCTAAAGCCTCCACATCCTTCTGGTAGTGTGGCGACCAGAATTGAACACTATACTCCAAGTGTGGCCTAACTAAGGTTCTATACAGCTGCAACATGACTTGCCAATTCTTATACTCACTGCCCCGGCCAATGAAGGCAAGCATGCCGTATGCCTTCTTGACTACCTTCTCCACCTGTGTTGCCCCTTTCAATGACTTGTGTACCTGTACTCCTAGATCTCTTTGACTTTCAATTCTCTTGAGGGTTCTACCATTCACTGTATATTCCCTGCCTGCATTAGACCTTCCAAAATGCATTACCTCACATTTGTCCGGATTAAACTCCATCTGCCATCTCTCTGCCCAAGTCTCCAAACAATCTAAATCCTGCTGTATCCTCCGACAGTCCTCATCGCTATCCGCAATTCCACCAACCTTTGTGTCGTCTGCAAACTTACTAATCAGACCAGTTACATTTTCCTCCAAATCATTTATATATACTACAAAGAGCAAAGGTCCCAGCACTGATCCCTGTGGAATACCACTGGTCACAGCCCTCCAATGAGAACAGCATCCTTCCATTGCTACTCTCTGCCTTCTATGGCCTAGCCAGTTCTGTATCCACCTTGCCAGCTCACCCCTGATCCCGTGTGACTTCACCTTTTGTACTAGTCTACCATGAGGGACCTTGTCAAAGGCCTTACTGAAGTCCATATAGACAACATCCACTGCCCTACCTGCATCAATCATGTGGGAATTCAGAAAATTCCGGCATCAGTCAACAGTCAACAGGCATCATTCCTGTTTTTGTCCCGTATTGCTAGATTGCGTAGCATCGTTGCTTAAACTAAAGGCCGGGCAGCAGTTCATTCTTACGGTCATGGATATGACTATCCGATTTCCGGAAGCTATACCTTTGAGAACAATTATAGCTAAGGTAGTAGTGGGAAAGTTGACGCACTTTTTCATGCACTATGGCCGACCATAGAAGTACAGTCTGACCAGGGTTCTAACTTTTGTCCAAAGTTTTCCAGGAAGTAATTTATAGTTTAAGATATCAAACAATTAAAATCAACCGCCTATGATCCACAAACCAAGGGCTTTGGAGAGAGATTATCAGACTCTCAAAAAGTCATGATTAGTGCCTGTTGCCATGCACATCCAAGGGATTGGAACAAGGGATTGGATTTTTTACTATTTGCCACCAGAGATTCTGCGAACACATCTACCGGGTTTAGCCCATTTGAATTGGTTTATAGCCGTGAAATAAAGGGTCCATGACGATTGATGAAAGAGAAGTTTCTAAAACACCAGAATGGATCCTCAATGTTGGAATCCGTGTCCAAGTTTCTGGAAAAAAGCACAGGAACTTGTCAGGTAGCCTGAGAGCATTTCAAGGTTTCCGGAGCAGGAATGAAAATGGGGGCAGACTAACATGCCAGGTCCAGAACATTCCCGAGCTGGAGATGAGGCACTTGTGTTGTTGCCTTTGCAGGGCGAACCTCTGAAAGCTGCATTCAGCGGCACCTATAGGGTAGTTAGTTAGGATGATGAGTAAGGTGACTTACCTAATAGGTACTCCAGACGGTAGAAAGAAGGATCGATTGTGCCACATAAATATGTTGAAGGAATATCACCGTAGGGAAGAGGAAAGCAAAGGAAGGAACCAGTGTGTCAGGTGGTAGAAGTAGTGGAAGAGGACAGCGATGGGAAGTGTGAGGTAGGAGAAGAGCTCGATAGTTCCCAGAGTGACCTTCCTGTGGTACGACTAACAAATACAGACATCCAAGAACAATTAGAGACCAAGTTTTCCTATTTAGAAGAACAGCGATAAGATCCAATATGTGGAAGGGAAATTAATGAGTTGCCAATTTAGAAGCATGCTGGGAAATGCTTGACTATAGTTAACACTGCTTTTTAGCGAAAATGCTGAAATATTCTGGCCTTGGCCTTATATTATGTAAACACATTGTCCTCCGAAAGATAACAAAACGTGTAGTCGAGTTGTTTTAGCCAAGGCCAAGAACATACGTACTTCGTATTTCATCGTACGTACTTTCCAAGGTCTATTTAATAGAAACATGCCTGTTTACTTCAGATTATAAAAACATGCTGTCTTCAATCGAATCTCAGAGCGCAGTGCAATGGCTTTGCAGCTAGAACACTGTCCGCAAATATATTTGTGTAAATAAATTTCCTTAAATCGAACCTCAAGGAATTTGCCTTTATTATGATTTCCACGACCCAATAAAAGTACTGAAAAAATATGAGCAGATTTGTAGGGTCACACCACGTCGCATTACATTAACTAATCATGATGCAGGCATAGGAAACCCCACACCAGTAAAGCAACATCCACCTCAACTGAACCCACAGAGACTCGCTCGGATGGAGGCAGTAATCCAGTGTACATTGGATATGTTGTGGAAACAGGCAAAAATGGTGTGGTCCACAGAACGCCAAGTAGCGTTTGGGAGATTGGTTCACGCACTGTCATGGACTTCAATGTTGGTCGCTCCCTGTTTTTTGCAAATACTTTATGTTAAAATTGTACACATCACTGGAAGGGATAATGTGATGATGTTGTGGTTTAAGGGTTGATTAGTTACTACTGTAGGATCTGGCGGGGGTGGGGGGGAATTCTATATAATGAGGACAAAATGAATGGATACATTTGTGATTTATGTCTTTCTCCTCGGTGTGTGTGTGGAGAATGGGGTAGGTTAAAGAAATAGACATGTAAATTTGGTCACTGTAGTTATTAGGCAGCCAAACACCAAAGACTTTCATTTTGAAAAGTTAATGGTTAATTTGAATTGTGTTGCAACTCTGGGTCGAGCGGGGCTGGAATTGACCACGCACTACCCTCGGGTGTTGTAACAGTTCTGACTTCTTATTCTGACATAATCCTTGTAGATCTTGACAACCCCTCCATTCTGATGTCATTTTAGTAAATCCTTTGTTCCTTACTGTGGGCGGGATTCCCTGGCCGTGTCCGCCCTTAGATTGGAGAATCCCGCCCGAGGCCGTTGTCTGCCTCTCGGTCGGCCGTGGTGTTCTTCCGGCGGGCAGGGCGGAAGAATCCAGCCCCGTGTATCACTCAACAGTCTTGGGGGGTGGGGGGGGGGGGGGGTTTGCAGCTGCAGACCTGATTTAATGGGTACAGAAGAATTGATTAGACATTGTGGATACTTAGTACCCCCAGATGAGCAATGTTTTGCTATCTAACTTGTGATATATAGTATTAAACAATAATAATGACACAGACAAATTTATTTTTCTGTGCCGCTTTATAATTGCCTTTCAATCTCGTGTATCCTAATCTCTCGCCAAACATTCCAATAACAAGCACCTGTACTTCAGGGATACTGCCAGAAAACCAATATTGCGCTTCTGTGTAAAGGACGCTTAACGTGACTACTTTGCCATCAAATGTAACCAGGATTCTTTTGTTGATGGACTCTCCATTCAAGCACATGACCCAACTCTAGCTCTGAAATACATGACCCAAAGCCAGCTCTGAAATAAATGACCCGTAAATGGTAATTTCAGCCGGATCAATTTGATTGTCTAAACTGATTATTGGTACCATAGCAGTGACGAGATCTTGCATTCATAGCGCCGCCTTCTGGTCGTATTGTGATATTGATTCAGAAAAAGCGAAGCACACATTGCCGATTTTGCAGGAGCGTTTGCTCATTAAGACTAAATGAGAAGCACTTTCCTCTTTCGAGGGGAAGAGTTTGGATCATTCATTTAAAGAGAGGGCAACAAATCTTCCTCTTTCTAGATTTCCTGCAAAAGACCCCGTCCTAAGAATAAGTAGAATGTATATTTGCTATCTCGTGTCTTGTTGTGCGACCTCCAATGCCAGCTCACAGGCAGTTGGCACGACTGGTTCATGTGATCAGTGACACGTTATTCAAGTTTCTGGTGTTTGGCTGATACAAAGTTAGTTTCCGCATAGTTATTTAGCTTGTGAAGTTCCAGAGTGGTATTAATGAATGAAAACATTTTTGGAAAACGAACATTTAAGTTTGCTCAGTCTGTTTTTCATAGTTTTAAGATTGATCTTTTATTTCCACATTTGAATTTCTGTATTTTATTTTCTCATTAAATATACTTGGGGTGGGATTCTCCGACCCCCCCCCCCCGCCAGGTGGGAGAATCGCCGGGGGGGTGGGGGCAGCGTGAATCCCGCCCCCGCCGTCCTCCCAATTCCCCCGCCCCCAAAAAACCGGCCCGGCATGAGTCGCGCCGCCCGCCTCGGAGAATGGCGGGGTCCGGCGCGACTCAATGGGCGCCCGGCCTGCCCGAATTCTCCAGCCCGCGATGGGCCAAAGTCCCGCCCGTCTGTAGCCGGTCCTGCCGGCGTAAATTAGAGTAGGTCCCTTACCGGCGGGACCTGGCGGCGCAGGCGGGTTCCTGGGGGGCTCGCGGGTGGGATCTGGCCCTGGGAGGTGCCCCCACGGTGGCCTGGCCCGCGGTCAGGGCCCACCAATCCGCGGGCGGGCCTGTGTCATGGGGGCACTCTATTGTTCTGCACCTGAGGCCATGGTCCTCCGCCATTCCCGGTGTGGAAGCGAATCCCTCTGCGCATGCCGATTGGCGTGGCGCCAAGCCCCTATCCCGCCGGCCGGAGGGACGCGAACCACTCCGGGGCGGGCCTAGCCCCTGAAGGTGCGGAGGATTCCCCGCCGGGTACGGAAGAATCCCATCCTTGGTTAGCGCTCTCTTCGGCAGTCGCAACAATTAGGCCTGGATAATTATAGCACTTTAGTGCCGATTTGAGTTTGGTGAACAAACGCTGATTGCTCCATTGATCAATTATCATCATTTCCTTTTATTCCCAAATTGCCAGAATTCACAGAAATAAAAAATTCAAATCAGCACCGAGAATTTCTCTTTCAGCCTATTTGAAGCATGCTCACAGATTTACAGAATTGTTTTTAAAAAATTAATTTATGGGATGTGGGCGTCACTGGTTAAGCCAGCATTTATTGCCCACCCCTAGTTGCCCTTCGGCAAGTGATGATGAGTTGCTTTCTTTATTATAAAATAAATTTAGAGTACCCAATTATAATTTTTTTTCCAATTAAGGGGCAATTTAGCGTGGCCATTCCACCTAACCTGCACACCTTTGGGTTGTGGGGGTGAAACCACGCAGACACGGGGAGAATGTGTAATCTCCACATGGACAGTAACCCTGCCCCAGGGCCAGGATTCGAACCCGGGTCCCCAGCGCCGTAGTTCCAGTGCTAACCAATGTGCCACGTGCCCCCTCGAGTTGCCTTCTTGAACCGCTGCAGTCCCTGAGGTAAATGCACCCACTGTGCAGTTAGGCAAGGAGTACTGGGATTTTTCCGACAGCGAAGGAACGGCGATATATTTCCAAGTCAGGGTGATGAGTGACTTGGAGGGGAACATCCAGGTGGTGGAGTTCCCAGGTATCTGCTGCTATTGTCCTTCTAGATGGTAGTGGTAGTGGGTTTGGAAGGTGCTGCCTTGGAAGGTGCTGCCTAAGGAACCTTGGCGAGTTCCTGCAGTGCATCTTGTAGATGGTACACACGGCTGCCACTGTCGGTCGGTGGTGGAGGGATTGAATGTTTGTGGAAGTAGGAACAATCAAGCAGGCTGCTTTGTCCTGGAAGGTGTCGAGCTTCTTCAGTGTTGTTGGAGCTTCCCTCATCCAGGCAAGTGAGGAGTATTCCATCACACTCCTGACTTGTGCCTCATCTACAATGGTCTCAATAATACAAAGTCCCTTTTAAACATACCAGATGAATGTGGGAAAATACACTCTCCCACTCTGAATCCCAAGTGAATGTTTGTGGATGTCTCTTCAGAATTCCCCCAGATGATTGTCACGTGAGAGATTCCAGATTCCACTCCCAAAAACATCTTTTGTCTTCTCTCATAATTATAATACTTTCCCTTGGTAGTTTGCATTTGAAATCCAGAGCATGTTTTCCAAATGAAACTTTTAAACAAAGCATCCACTCTACTTTAACCAGTGAATCCAGTCCAGGATTTCAGACCAACACCTCTAGGATTCTTTGTCTTGACTGTTGTGCAAACTGCTTGCAATTGTTTTAACTCTCGATCCCAGACCATATTAAAATTGAATCAGACATCTGTTTTACCTTTGAATCCTGTTGTTCCACTTTACATCTGGTTGCTGCAATTATCTCTAACTCCAAAAGCATACACTTCCTTGAATTCTTCTGAACAATAGCTTGGTCTCTGTTCACTTAACTCCAGACTTCTGGGATACTTCTCTTAATTTCTATATTTTTGTTAACTAGCTGCCCTTCATATATCTGCACTTGTTCTTGGAACCATTTTTCCATGGTGTGGCTTTTCTTCTAGCAAAGCAGAGAGAGATGCTCCCTCTAGCCTTCTAAACCAACTGCTTCTAGTAGAGCTGTGAGAGCTGCCTTCTTGTTCTCTGAACCATTTTTCCATTGTATGGCATTTGTTGCAGCAAAGCCGAGAGAGATGTTCTCTCTAGCCTTCTAAACCAACTGCTTCTAGTAGAGCTGTGAGAGCTGCCTTCTCTCACTACATAGCTCCAACAGCAATCAACCTAGCTAATTTAATGCCCCATTTGCTAAGCAACCCTTGTGTGCTTATGCCTTGTATTTATTCTTTACACCATAGCCCCCTCTAAGCACAATAGAAACACAGTTGGAACGTGACCAACTCCCACACAAACAAACACCTTTGTCCAGCACAAATCTAATTATTGGATTCAGGCACAGCAATAAATAAAACCCTATTAAAACTACACCTCATTTCTAATGTTTACCAATGCAATCCCTTAAAAATACTTTTATTTTCCTATCAACACCTTTATGTAGGAAACACAACAGCCAATTTACGCAGGGCAGAATCCCACAAATAGCAATATGATAATCAGGTAATCTTTTCTTTTTAGCTGTGATTTAGGGATGAATGTTGGCTGGGCGAGATTATAGTTTAATTGCTTGGCAATTCATGGCTAGTGTTTTCTAAAATGATGCTATCAAAATGGCTAGATCTGCCTACCTGCAGCACTGATGTCTCATTGGGATACCCACTCCTAAGCTCTACATCGATTACCCAGCAAGGCCAGGTTTAATGTATCCCGTGGTTTTAGGGTCCTGCTGGAACTGCATCACTGCCTGGCTAGTATTCAACGTGTGATTTGGAATGTGCTTGCTAACTGGTAACACTGTACAAGCAGTTACCACAGAGCCTCCCATTTAGCCTTGTATCATATTATTACCAGCGATATGAGGATTTTCAATTGCTAAGTAGCTCCAATTGGGGAGTATCTCCAGATATGATGTGCCGAAGGGCCTCTTTCTGTGCTATAAACTCTGACTGTTGTGGCTGCATACTTGGCACGGTAGCACAGTGGTTAGCGCTGTTGCTTCATCACGCCAGGGACCCGGGTTTGATTCCCGGCTTGGGTCACTGTCTGTGCGGAGTCTGCGCATCTCCCCATGTCAGCGTGGGTTTCCTCTGGGTGCTCCGGTTTCCTCCCACAAGTCCCAAAAGAAATGGGAAACTGGGGCTAGTTTAGCACAGGGCTAAATCGCTGGCTTTGAAAGCAGACCAAGGCAGGCCAGCAGCACAGTTCAATTCCCGTACCAGCCTCCCCGAACAGGCGCCGGAATGTGGCGACGAGGGACTTTTCACAGTAACTTCATTTGAAGCCTACTTGTGACAATAAGCGATTTTCATTCATTTCATTCAAATGTTTGTCAGGTGAATTGGACATTCTAAGTTGTCCCTCAGTGTACCCGAACAGGCGCCAAAGTGTGGTGACTTGGAGATTTTCACAGTAACTTCATTGTTAATGTAAGCTTACTTGTGGCACGAATAAATATTATAGATTAGTATGAGGTATTGGTGCAAATCTACAGACAACATCTTGATTGCTTCCACATAAACTTGGTGGCAGGCTTTCCAAAGAAAGAGATGCATTGTTTGTTCTTTGTTAGTCTATGTTTGAGGAGAAACTCTGAGCAATGCAAAATCAGTCCCTTCCACCGCATACCATCAGCAACGTTATTCTGAGTTCTCCTAAACTTTAAACATATGTAACGTTTCATGTAAGGATTACTTTGTGACAGCAGGTGGCTTCAGTCAAATCTAAAGTCTTGAATGCTGCTTTCGGAAATGCCAGGAACATTCTGTCTTGGCTGGATATATGCCACAGTATATGAGTATTTGAGATGCAATGCTTGCCCTCTTCATAGGATCAGACAATTTCCAATTACCGCCTTTATTCCCATTTGCACAGGGACAAGAGAAACATGCCAGCGACTCCAATTCTTTCTTCTATATGTCGACTGATTAGATACCATCTAGGAACAGTGGCCAAAGGTTCCTTCATCATCACTTTAGTAAAGATCCCACGACTGATCCTCATGTATGTTCACAACCAGCTGAAAGGCAAGGTAAAAAGTTGTTTGTGGGACCATTAAAACTTTTAACTTCAGTGTTATATTGGAATAACCGTTCATGTTTGACATCGATAGTTGCACTGGCAGAAGAATCTTTAATTGCTTTTTTTCGTGTCTAGGAAAATGCTGTTGCAAAGTGCATGCTGAAGGCGTGTATATGCTGCCTTTGGTGTTTAGAAAAATGCCTGATGTACCTGAATAGGGTAAGGTTTTATTCATTATTCACTTGAATTCAGGTTTTGTAGTGCGTTAAATCTGCAACATGAGCCTTTTTAAATAGCCTGTTACTCTGAAAAGCACAACTCTTGTGTAATATTTATTTGGCTGTATATTCCGTTTATACAGTAGATGTATATCTATTCTAGTATTCTGCCATTGCCATTATACAGTTGTGTCTATTACAGATGAACACATTAGTATACCTCAAAGGCTTTTATGGCTTGCTGGATATGATCTTATTTTATTTATTAATTTTTTTAAATTTAGAGTACCCAATTATTTTTTTTCCAATTAAGGGGCAATTTAGCGTGATCAATCCACCTAACCAGCACATCTTTGAAGTTGTGGGGGTGAAACCTATGCAGACATGGGGCTAATGTGCAAACTCCACACGGACAGTGACCCAAGGCAGGGATTCGAATTTGGGCCCTCAGCGCCGTGTGTCCAGTGCTAACCACTGTGCCACGTGCCGCCGCTACTGGATAACATCTAATTGGTCCATATTTTAATCGCTTGACCTCAGTCCTCCCTATCTCTCTTTCCCCCCTGCCCCCCCCCTCACTTCTCAACTCTCGTCAACAGTTCAACAGGAAAACGCCTTCTGATTTACTTTTATCAAATGGCCTACTGAATTAATTTGGAGCTAATTTTTATATTGTCTTTTGCATGCCTAATATTCGAGGCTACTGCTGAACTGGCTTCATTTTCTTGAATTAAATTATTTTCTGTGGTTTGAGTTAATTTGGCTCACCCAAATAGTTTTATTTTGCCCCTCGCCAGCCGTCGTCCATGCTAGAGCAGCAGCCACTTAGCTTGTATCAAGCGAATGAGCTTCTCGCAACCTCCAGCAGGGTCTGAGAAAGTGTTGCTGCGTGCCGTTGCTGCCACTTTGCCTGGCCGAACATTTGCCCTCATCATTTGGCTGTCCAACCAGCCGCTCTGGCCTCTTGCCTGAGACGGTCCTGTCCCCCATCCCCGCACCACTGGCCATTCAGTTATATTCCAAGTGAGCCTCTTCCGTTTTTGTTAATGTCACGTCAGTTGCATTATTAAGCTTTGTTACTGACTCGTCAATTGCATTATCAAGGTTAAGAGAAACAGGCGATGGATATTAATCGTCTTTGAGCACATCCCACTGCGGCAACAGGTGGAGTTTAAATTTGTGCGTCGCTTCCGTCAATGCGGTGGCTATCTCATTTGCTTTCATTTTATTTTTATTATTTTAAATTTAGAGTACCCAATTATTTTTTTTTTCTATTTAGCGTGGCCAATTTATCTACCCTGCACTTGGGTTTGTGGGGGTGAGATTCGTGCAGACACTGGGAGAATGCGCAAACTCCATACGGACAGTGTCCCGGGTCCGGGACCCAACCCGAGTCCTTGGCCCCGGGAGGCAGCAGTGCTAACCACTGTGCCACCGTGCCGCCCATCTCATTTGCTTTATATGCACATGTTCTCCCACAACTGGATAGAAGCATTAGAAATAAGGGATGGCTGGAATACTGGGTTGTGTGGGAGGAGAGCTAAGAGACAGAACAAGTCAGCAAACTCAATAAAGAAAAGCTCTGTGCCTGCGTTTTGGCTTCAACAACCAGCTTGGATCCTGTGACAGCTTGCCTCTAACTCCATCTGTAAAGCTTTCTATTCTTTCTCTCTCCTGTTTACCCAGCTCCTCCTTAAATTTCATCTTTGCTGATTACTGCTCCTTATGGTAGCAAATTCCACTCAAATCACTGGGTAATAAAGTTTCGCCAGAATTTCTTATTCAATTCATTAATGACTACCTTACGTTTCTGATCCCTAATTCTCCTTGCAGTTCATGCAGCAGTGTCCAATGTGTTGGGAAAACATACCCTGGGATTTTCATGTCCTATTAAGGTATGAGATTTGGCGACCCAGCCAAAAGTCCATTGCCTTTCGGCAGGACCAGGTGGTGACCCCAGCCGCGATGGAAAATCCATTGCCCCAGACTGGGAAATTCTGCAGCTGAGGAGTTTTACTGCGACGTTCAGATTCCAATTTTCCAATATTAGCCAGAATGACGACTGGCCTAACCTTGGATTCCCCGAGTTGTGGTGGTCAATGTGGGGGCCACTGCTCTTTGAATGTGCCCCCCCAGAGATAGCTGGAACCTTGCTCTCAATTTGCTTGTCAAGTCAGCCCAGTGTAGTGAAGTTGCAGCACTTCAGGTGTGTTTTAAAAGTTCCTGTGTTCGAGCTCTACTGTTGACTGTCTTTCCCATCCAGACAGAAACAACAGACTGTTTGCTGGAAGGAAACGGCCGTCCTTCCGTGATGTGGAGGGGATTTGCTACCACTTCTCTCATGACAATTTAAACGGATAATAGCCAGCAGACAGTGGAGTTGCACTGCTCCACCCGATGTCCGACTGCGGAACTGCACTCCCCATTGTCCTCCCCACTCTGTTCTGCATTCACTTCCTTTAATACATATTCACCAGCTTACTTGTTTATTTAATTCCGTTGTTTGATTTACCCAGCTGCCTAACTTTGGTTTCAAGTTAACCCACCGAGTTACGATTGTATGTATTACGTTGCTTTACTAACTCCTTGCTGCTCCCGAAACCCCTCACTAAATTATTTTACCAAGTATGTTTAGATTTCTGTTTTGATTATTCAACCGTGTTTATTTTTTCAGGTCTTATTCCCTCTGCTTTGCTGCCTTCTACCGGTTGCCACGCTCCTGCTATTTAACTGCCCAGAGCAAAATGCCTTTCCCAACCCCCTGAATAATTAATTCTCTGCCTCCTGCTGAGATTTTCCAGCATTTTCTGTCTCAATTTCAAGCTTCCAGCATCTGCGGTATTTTGCTTTTATGACCATTTACTCGTCTAAGCTGGTAACCCCTTGTTCTACTCCCATAATTTAATTTAAAGATTTAAAGTATGCTTTTTTTTTTCCAACTTAGCTCCATGTCCTGTCAGGTTGGACACATTTAGAACCCGTCGATTAAGATTTTAGCATCATCCTTAGCTATTTTACCATGGCTCCGGAGAACTTGCCTCATTTGTTTTCCTTCCCTTTTCTGCAGCATTTTACACTGTTCTGCATTACGTTGAATCTCTCGCTGTTATGTCCACTTGCACACTTTGTCCAACTCAGTCTGCCATTTGAACTATGTCCCCCGTATTCTGCCCCGCGAGACATGGCTCAGTCGCGAGATTGACTCCCTACTGAAGGACAGATCTGAGGCGTTCAAGACAGACGATCCTGACCTTTACAAGAAATCCAGGTACGACCTCCGCAAAGCCATCCGAGATGCCAAGAGAGAATATCAAACCAAGCTTGAGTCACAGACAGACTCTCGGCAGTTGTGGCAAGGACGAAACAACATAACGGGCTACAAAGCGAAGGCGAACAGTATCTCTCGCAGCAGCGCACCCCTCCCCGATGAACTCAATGCATTCTATGCCCGGTTCGAGCAGGTAACCAACAATCCGCTGGCGAGTGCCCCAGCAGCCCATAATTCACCCATACCCACCATCACAGCTTCCGAAGTCAGATTGGCCTTCCTGAAAGTGCACCCTCGGAAGGCGACGGGCCCGGACGGGATCCCTGGTCGTGCACTCAGAGCCTGCGCGGACCAAGCTGGCAGAGGTATTCGCGGACATCTTTACCCTGTCCCTACTCCACTCAGAGGTCCCCACCTGCTTCAAGAAGACCACCATCATACCGGTACCAAAGAAGAACCAGGCAACGTGCCTCAATGACTACCGTCCAGTGGCCCTGACTTCAGTCGTAATGAAGTGCTTTGAGAAGTTGATCATGAAGCGCATCACCTCCATACTCCCAGAACGCCTTGATCCACTGCAATTCGCATACCGCTGCAACCGGTCCACATCAGACGCCATTTCCCTGGCCCTACACTCATCCCTAGAGCATCTCGAAAACAAGGACTCCTACATCAGACTCCTATTTATTGACTACAGCTCTGCCTTCAACACCATAATCCCAGCAAAGCTCATATCAAAGCTCCAAAACCTAGGACTTGGCTCCCCACTCTGCAACTGGATCCTCGATTTTCTGACCAACAGACCACAATCAGTAAGAATGAACAACAACACCTCCTCCACAATAGTCCTCAACACCGGGGCCCCACAAGGCTGCGCACTTAGCCCCCTACTCTACTCCCTGTACACACACGACTGCGTGGCAAAACTTGGTTCCAACTCCATCTACAAGTTTGCTGACGATACAACCATAGTGGTCCGGATCTCGAATAACGACCAGTCCGAATACAGGTGGGAGATAGAGAACCTAGTGGAGTGGTGTAGCGACAACAATCTCTCCCTCAATGCCAGCAAAACTAAAGAGCTGGTCATTGACTTCAGGAAGCAAAGTACTGTACACACCCCTGTCAGCATCAACGGGGGTGAAGATGGTTAGCAGTTTCAAATTCCTAGGGGTGCACATCTCCAAAAATCTGTCCTGGTCCACCCATGTCAACGCTACCACCAAGAAAGCACAAATGCGCCTATACTTCCTCAGGAAACGAAGGAAATTCGGCATGTCCACATTAACCCTTACCAACTTTTACAGATGCACCATAGAAAGCATCCTATCGGGCTGCATCACAGCCTGGTATGGCAACTGCTCGGCCCAGGACCGCAAGAAACTTCAGAGAGTCGTGTACACCGCCCAGTCCATCACACGATCCTGCCTCCCATCCACTGACTCCATCTACACCTCCCACTGCCTGGGGAAAGTGGGTAGCATAATCAAAGATCTCTCCCACCCGGCTTACTCACTCTTCCAACTTCTTCCATCGGGCAGGAGATACAAAAGTCTGAAAACACGCATGAACAGACTCAAAAACAGCTTCTTCCCCGCTGTTACCAGACTCCTAAATGACCCTCATATGGACTGACCTCATTAACACTACACCCCGTATGCTTCATCCGATGCCGGTGCTTATGTAGTTACATTGTATATGTTGTGTTGCCCAATTATGTATTTTCTTTTATTCCCTTTCTTCCCATGTATTTAATGATCTGTTGAGCTGCTCGCAGAAAAATACTTTTCACTGTACCTCGGTACACGTGACAATAAACAAATCCAATCCAATCCAATCCCTCTCAGCTGATGTCACTTGAAAAATTTGAAGGTTTTGCATTGAATCCACGTCGTTGCTGATGAGCTATGGCGATGGTCCGTCCAGCTCCGAATTCGCCAAGTTAGGCATAGCTTCTAACAAACGCTCGCAAATTTCTCCGCCTTCATCTGACCCCTTTGGTGAACCTGCATTTCGGCCCACGTTCCTCAAGTTTTCCCTGACCTTTTAAATCGGCGATTGGTGCTAATTCATTACCTAGAGTATCGAGGAGTGTTTCCTTTCTGGTTAAAATCATACGATATTGATAAGTGAAACACTGCAACAAAAATGTTTTTGCATTTTCTCATGGGAGTTTATGTTTCGTAAAGCTGTGAACAAGACCTGCCATGCACCGTGTGCTTGGGTTAGTGACCTTTGCACAAAAGATGGGCAGTGCACCAAAGGATTGGTAACCGTGTGTGCTGTGAGGTATTTGATGCAGATAGGTTTGCCAAGGCAGAGGTAAGGGAGCAGTCCTGCAGCTCGATGGTAAGTGTCTCTGACAGCTGACGAGAGGCGTCCAGGAAAGTTCTGAAGAAGAACCGCATTGATTCGAAACGTCAACTCCATTTCTCTCGCCACAGATGCTGCCGGACAATGTTTTCCAGCAGTTTCTGTTTCTTTGTAGTAAAAGGTCACCTCCAAATGGATGAATTAAGGTGGGTTGAATGAATTATCGAATCGTACAGTGCAGAAGGACGCCACTTGGCCCATCGGGTCTGCACCAGCCCTTGGAAAGAGCACCCCACTTTAGCCCATGCCTCCACCCTCTCTCCGTAACCCAGTAACCCTACCAAGGTTTAGCACAGTGGGCTAAGAGAGCTGGCTTGTAATGCAGAACAAGACCAGCAGCGCGGGTTCAACTCCCATTCCAGCCTCCCCGAACAAGCGCCGGAATGTGGCGACTAGGGGCTTTTAACAGTAACTTCATTGAAGCCTACATGTGACAAGTGATTACTATTATTATTATTATTATTATTATTATTAAGGGGCAATTTCGCATTGCCAATCCACCTAACCTGCACATCTTTGGAACTGTGGGAGGAAGCCGGAACACCCGGAGGAAACCCACACAGACACTGGGAGAACGTGCAAACTCCACGCAGTCACCCGAGGCCGGAATTGAATCCGGGTCCCTGGAGCTGTGAGGCAGCAGTGCTAACCACTGTGCCACCATGCTGCCCATGCTTATCTTTAATATTTCATGATGGCAAAATTAAGAGGCCTGGTCAAAAGAAGAAATAGACAAATACAAAGATTGCTCCCAATAGATGACGAGAGAAGCGTGGGGTTCCTTCCTTAGGATAGAGATGGTTAAGCGGCAATTTAATAAAGACGTCCAAAATCATGAATAGTAAACAGAAAGGGGACAAAGTTCCTTTTCCAGTAAGGTAATTGGGAGTGTATAGCAGGCTGATTTCCATGGATGGAAATGCATGAATAGTTCAAATTAAAATTTGAGGTTGAATAACTCATTGGGTAGATCATAAAAATGAAAGCCAGGGCCAATGTAAAGAGAACCGAGAAAAGGGAAATATTAGAAAGCCAGAGAAGGAATAGGAGAGAAAATTAATCAAATGCGTCAAGGGCAACAAAAAAGTTGTTGAGTGGTCAATTTAACAGTAAGAGAAAAGTCAAAAGAGCAGAAGAGCTGCAACAAAAGGAAAGCATTGAGTTGTTTGTCAGCGGAGGCTGAGGTATAATGTAAGTGCATTGCAGACACCCTTCACAGAACACTTAACTTTGTATACTGGTTGGTCATTCCGATGCCACTGCTAAAGCTGCAATGGCGATTTTTCAGATTGTCAGACAGAACAATTCTCCTGCCGGTGAGTTCTTTTGTCAAGGAATAAAGGGTTTTTCCTTTGTTGCATTAATGGCTTTTTAAATGGGTTGTATTTTGACAGAACGCTTATGTGGCGACGGCCATAAACAGCACCAGCTTCTGCACGTCCGCCAAGGATGCCTTACTGATCCTGGTGGAAAACGCTTTAAGAGTGGCTTCTATAAACATAGTCGGTGATTTTGTGCTGTTTCTGGGAAAGGTTTGTATTTTTATGGTGACGCCCGTTGTGTTTCTGTTTTAAAGCAATCCTGATTCCAGCAGACCCTTGCGCCATTTTAGGTCTGACCCTGTTTTAATCGCAGGTTTACAAGCCTCAAAAGATTGATTTCCATGATCGGTTACTTAAAAGTTTTTTTTTTAAGTGGAGGGGGGGGGGAATTAATTCCAAATGCATTATGGTTTTATATTTACAGCCCAATTTAAAATGAAGTTACTGTGGAACACACTGCATTTCTCTGCAACAAGGGAAGTGGGGCAAAATGGCTAGGTGAAGATTCTCTGTGTTTGTGGAGCGAATTTGTCTCCTCATTTTCTTTCCTGGGATGCAATGACTTAATTTCTGTATGGCGTGACATTCAATGCTCTGGTGAAGACTTGCGTGGGTTTCCTCCGGGTGCTCCAGTTTCCTCCCACAGTCCAAAGACGTGCAGGTTAGATGGATTGGCCATGCTAATAGTGTCCAAAAAGGTTAGGAGGGGTTATTGGGTTATGGGGATAGGGTGGAAGTGGGGGCTTGGGTGGGTGGGTGGGTGCAGGTTAGATGGGCTGAATGGCCTCCTTCTGCACTGTATGTTCTAAGTCACCCAGAGTGGGGGAAGTGAGTTATGGTCAGGCAACCTTGGGGAGGAGGGGGATGTTGTGTTATGCTCTTGTCGTAGTATAAGCTGCTTCCTTGATGTGCACTCTGACAAAGGAAGGTTCAGACTTGGATATAGCTTTAACACGTTTATTAAACTATCAACAATTCTCCTACTTGGATTCGTCTCTACTGTTAATCCTTCTATAGCTACTCAGACTGACTAACCAGTCTGCTACAATCCAAGTGATGGGAGTGATGTTCAATCAACCCTGTGTCTGTACTCACTGAGAGTCTCCACTGGAAAGAGACTGAGCATGTGTGATGTGTCCTTTTATATGGGTTGGTGTAATGCCCTCCTGTGGTAGTGTCACCTCTGTGTGTATTGTGACTGCCCATTGGTCGTGTCGTATCTTACTGACCTATTGGTTGACTGTCTGTGTGTCATGTCTCTGGTGTTCCCTCTAGTGTCTAGCTAGTTGTAGTGTATGTACATTAACCCTTTGTGTACTTACAGTGATGTATATCACCACAGGGGAGGAATGGGGAGGGTGGGATTTTCATACAGTTTGGGATTGGGGGGGGGGGGGATTTTCATACAGTCTTGGAATAGAGCATTCCACCACTCAAGTTGCTGGTTTACTTTGGTGTGTTTTGCAGCAAAAACCAGATGAAGATGATTAACCGAAATGCCTTCCCTTTTGTGTTGTGGAGCATGTGATTTCATTTAGGGGGTTAATACAAAAGCAGCTAAATTTGCTTTTTAACATAAACAGTAAAATATTAACTGTCTGAAAGAAAAATCTCCTCTCAAAGGCTGATGCCGCTCGCTTATTTGAAAGATTTTATGTTTTTTTTAAATAGCCTCAATAGTGGGAGAATCAGCATTGAAAAGTCTCCTCTTTCCATTTCGGCTTCAAATCTTTGACGTGACGGGTCAATCTGAACTTACTTCCATAGTGACTTTTCATGTGCATGTAGAATCATAGAAGTTACAGTGCAGAAGGAGGCCATTCGGCCCATCGAGTCTGCACCGGCTCTTGGAAAGAGCACCCTACCGAAGCCCACACCTCCACCCTATCCCCATAACCCCATAACCCAGTAACCCCGCCCAACACTAAGGGCAATTTTGGACACTAAGGGCAATTTAGCATGGCCAATCCACCTAACCCGCACATCTTTGGACTGTGGGAGGAAACCGGAGCACCCGGAGGAAACCCACGCACACACGGGGAGAACGTGCAGACTCCGCACAGACAGTGACCCAAGCCGGGAATCGAACCTGGGACCCTGGTGCTGTGAAGCAATTGTGCTAACCACTATGCTACCGTGCTGCCCACGGGTCACAGAGTCACAGCAAAGATTGTGAGCTTAACTCGAAAGCACTGCAGTTGGATGACAATTCCAAACTATTGAAAAGGTTCTAACTGTTTTATCTTAAACCTCATCTGCCTTGGTGATGGATCTTCTGTGGCGGTTTCTAGTGCCTGGCCTATTGGCCCATCTTGCAGCAACAAAAAAAAACAATGGGCAGGATTCTCCCACTTCGAGACTTGGGTGCCGCAGAGAAAAGTACAGCTATTCGACCTTGGTGTACTTCACTCTTCCACTCATGAAAACCAGACAAAGACTCTTGAAGTGAAAAGACTAGTCCTTTATTACAAGCTTTACTAGCAGGGGCTATTGGCATTCCAATTTGGGACGCCAAGATTCACGAATGGTACAGACAGCTTTGGTGATTTGGGTTATGTGCCAATCATTTATTACTAGTTATCTATGTCCAATCATGACTGTCGATTAAGGATCCAGCATGCATAGTATATGAGAATAATTAATCAATCTCATTAGAGGTCTACATGCTTAATTAAACTATCCAATCACTACAAAGGCTCGAATGCTTGTTTAGTGATATCGGTGGGCCGCTATCTGGAGTGTGGCTATGAATCACCTTCCTCCCTGCTGTTTTGTGGCTCTTCTGTGGTATGGATGCTATCCATCGCCCATCCCTGTCGTTATCGGCAGACATCCTGGAGCCAGAGCAAATGGCACCTGTCCTACATTGTTATTCAGACCTTGCATTTTAACACCTGCGGATTTTCTGCCGAACAGCTGACTCCAAGTAACACATTGTGTCCTTGTGGTGTCTTTTTACAAATTGGCAGCTTGTCTCTCGACAGTCAGAACTGAAGATATGAACATAGAACATACAGTGCAGAAGGAGGCCATTCGGCCCATCGAGTCTGCACCGACCCACTTAAGCCCCCACTTCCACCCTATCCCCGTAACCCAATAATCCCTCCTAACCTTTTTGGAGACTAAGGGCAATTTAGCATGGCCAATCCACCTAACCTGCATGTCTTTTGGCTGTCGGAGGAAACCGGAGCACCCGGAGGAAACCCGCGCACACACGGGGAGAACGTGCAGACTCCGTACAGACAGTGACCCAGCGGGGAATCAAACCTGGGACCCCGGAGCTGTGAAGCCACTGTGCTACCGTGCTGCCCATTATTTAATTATTACATCATTAAAGATCGGCATTTCCCCCCCCCCCCCCCCCCCCACCACCCCAGAGTGAAGCACTAGAACTGAGCATTCACGACGTTGGCTGCAAACGCATCTATTTTCATTTGTGTCCGTTGCACCATGGAAATAGATTTATGCAACTCTTTAAAATTCCAGGTAAAGCCCCGATTGTCCATTAGTCCTGCAGTGGTGCCAATAGTGCACTCAAGGAGCCGCTTCATTGATGTTTGAAAGTTTGGCTGGTTATTTGAATTGAAAATAGATGCATGATGACCACAGCCATTTTATTGAGCCCCATCTAGTTATTTAAGAGTACTGCAAAATGATTTGAAGATTTTATTTTCCTAAACGGTTTGTCAACTACGGCACATGTTTAACGACCTCCACACTCAAAGCATGCACACAGAAAATCAACACAGTTGTAAAATGTTTGTAACCTTTGCAGTGTTTGTTTGTGATGCCATTAAGTGACCTGTTGCTCATCTGTTAATTTTCAGATGCTCATTGTATTAATCACGGGTTTTATCGGGATCCTGCTGCTCAACCACCAGCGTGATTATACGGTGTGGGTCCTACCGCTCATCATTGTTTGCCTGTTTGCCTTCTTTGTGTCTCACTGCTTCTTGTCCACGTACGAGATGGTGGTAGACGTTCTTTTCCTCTGCTTCGCTGTTGACTCCAAGAACAATGATGGGTCTCCTGGGCACGAGTATTACATGGATAAAAGTTTAATGGTAAGTTATGGAGAGCTCTCGTGAGTGTCCCGATTAAAGAATTTGCCAGCGGTTTGCGTTAGCAATACATTGCCGTGTTTTATGCTGGATTTGAGATTGGGAGTTTGCCATTTCGGGAATCTTGGACTTGTGCCTGCGTTGTACCAACCTTCGATTTACAGCTTTGGAGCTTCTGCCTCTGATCTGTGTTAAGCGTTTTTGGGGATGAGTTGTAGCTTTCATTCCTCAATGTTGCTGCCTTAACCTCTTCTCACTAACGCCACCAAAAAACAGTAGTGTTCCTTTGGATGCAAGTTGACATTGGTAGTTAATGAGTTGAAATATGGAACTGATTTTGTAGAAGCTTGTCCCAAAGCTGTTTTAACACCACTGCACACATTTTAGTGAACTTAAGGCTTAAAGTTGCAATTGAAACACCTACATTGGCAGGACAGAAATTCTTACTTTCTTAAACTTAATGAAATGGATAACTAACTGACTTATTAATGATGTGGAGATGCAGGTGTTGGACTGGGGTGGTCACAGTTAGAAATTTTACAACAGAAGGTTAAAGTCTAACAAGTTTATTTGGAATCATTAGCTTTCGGAGCGGTAGCTCCTTCATCAGGTGACTTCATCACTCACCTGATGAAGGAGCTATGCTCTGAAAGCTAGTGATTCCAAATAAACCAGTTGGACTTTAACCTGGTGTTGTAAGACTTCTTACTGTGACTTATTAATGTGAACGAGCGCCAGCGGGAAATATAGGGCCGAGTTTACCGGCTGTTCACGCCGGCGGGATATTCCGGTCCCGCCGACGGCGCGCGGGTTTTTCAGGGGTGAAGGGGTGCAGTCAACGGGAAATCCCGCCAAAAGATACGCGGCGGGTTAGTTGGTAAATCCCGCCCATTATCAATTGTTTTTCAAGTAGCATTAGTCCCCAGCTGTGGTGACTCTCAGATGCATCTCCAACTTTCAGTGGTTTGCCTTGTTTCTCTTTCAGGAATTCATGGACAACAGCAGGAAGGCAATGCGGTCAGTCAATGCTCGGGGAGCAGAGATGAAACCAATGGTAGGTGCCAATGAGGAGTTGGCCATCCTCCAGGAATTTCACTGTTACTACCTGTCTCTTTCTATCTTTGTAGACTGGTCTCACTCGGGTGAAGTCTTTGCTTTGTGCATCCCCCAGGATGTCCTGATCTTTCTCTTTCTCTATCTGCCCATCAGCTGGATGGGAGAATTATTTTCCTTATTCCGCACTCCGTCTGTAGTAGCCGTTAGCTGACACTGTGGGCTGAGTCGCAATTGTCTTTTAAAAGCGTGCACACCTTGTTTCCGATTGTGGTGTACTGCAAAGAATAAAAGCCCAGCGTTTACACCAGACCTGACGATTTACTCCTGTCACTTATATTGTCGACACAATTAATAACTTGCCCTGCATATTTGGCGATATTCTGCATTGTAGGCTCCCCTAATCATTGTTTCCATGATCATCTAGTGAAAGAAACACTTTTGCAAGGATGTATTAGCCAATAAACATTACTCCCCTGTTGAGAAGCAGCCTGCAGTGTAGCATCTGGTAGCCCCTTCCGTGATTTGGCAAAAAATTGTACAAAGACAGCCGGTGGGTTAAGAAGCATCAGTGCTGGGATTCAGAACCATACCTCTTTGGTGCAGGTTAATTGCTGTTCCGTGCACAATTCAGGGTTTCCCCGCTGGCAATATACCTCATTGTTTGCTTGGCACAAGTTTGTATTAACTATTTTTTTTTTGTTTGTTTGTTTAAATCTAGGAGTAGATTTACTCAGCTTCATGTATGGCCAGATCACACTAGCAACAATCAATTTTTGGCTTTTAAAGCTGGAACAAGCAGGCTTTTATTTTTTTTTCACCTTTTTTTCCCTTTTGTATTGACTGAAAAGGATGTAAATAGTTGGCTGAATGGAATTCATATTTGTGCACAGCAATGTGTTCAGATGTATAATTTTTGCTCAGTATTATGTTGTCCGTTGTTCAAAATCTTGCAGTGCGATGGTGTGATCTGGTTGCTTTCATTTTGTAAGTTTTTTTTAAAAAAGATGTTAATTCCACTTTTACAGACGCAGCAAATTTTCAAAAGTCTGGAATGATAAAATAACACTCCTTCTTTGAAACATTTTTTTCTTTGTTCATTTGTACCTTCAAACTTTGGCATTTGGCACTCTCTTGGTGCACCCTTTCTCATCACATAAGTGTTGAAGTTGGGATGGTAGATTTGTTCCGGAACTGTGCAATTAAACCATATTTCCTTTGCTGGTTCAACTGTCTTTCATCTTTCATTTCATTTTTGTTTCGTTGCTGCACGGAAGTAGCAAATTTCTTTCTAACGTTCTTTCACCATTTGACTTTATTGCCCTTTAACATTTCAGCTTTTATATTGCATGTATATTTTCTGTGTATAAATTTATATTCAGTGCAAGTATCCCTATATTGTTGGCTTGTTTTTTAAAAAAAATGTATATAAAAGGTTGCCGACTTGAGTACTTAAAAGAAAACTCTCTTAAAGAAATGGAAACTTGCATTTATCTGGCACCTTTCAAATTCCCAGAAGCAAATGCAGTACTTTTGTAACATGATCAATGTTCTTTAGGAACAGCCAACCTGATTCTCAGGGGTGGCACGGTAGTACAGTGGTTCGCACTGTTGCTTCACAGCGCCAGGGACCCAGGTTTGATTCCCAGCTTGGGTCACTGTCTGTGCGGAGTCTGCATGTTCTCCCCGTGTCTGCGTGGGTTTCCTCCGGGTGCTCCGGTTTCCTCCCACAAGTACAAAGATGTGCAGGTTAGGTGGATTGGCCATGCTCAATCGCCCTTGATGGTTAGGTGGGGCTACTGGGTTATGGGGATAGGGTGGAGGTGTGGGCTTAAGTGGGGTGCTCTTTCCAAGGTCCGGTGCAGACTCAATGGGCTGAATGGCCTCATTCTGCACTGTAGGTTCCATGTAGCGGCCAACCTGTGCAAAACGCCAGTCCCAGAAGCAGGAATGTGATGATGGCCAGGTGATGGTTTTAGTGATGTTGGTTGAGGAATCAATGTTTGCCAGAACTCCCCTGCTGTTCTTCGAAATAGCGCCACGTCAACTTGATCTAATATCTCGCCCGTCGGACTGCATCTCTGACAGCGCATCACTCTCTCAGGATAGGACTACATCTCTGAAATGAGGATTCAATCCACAACCTTTTGATCTTGAAGCTAAAGTGACACTCACCACTCCACGATGGCGTAGATCTCCGCAATAGGGGACTCGTTATAAATATGCACTCACTCTGCCACTCTCTGTTGCTCTCGATCTCTGTCTGAGTCACACGCAATCTGATGACAAGCTCGTGGCATTGCAGCAAGCAGGTTTTGCTGCATTTATACAGGACACTAGTTAGACTCACCTGGAATATCGTGTACAGCTCTGGACATCACACTTTAAGAAGGATGTGGACGCATTGGAGAGAACGCAGAAAAGGTTTACAAGAATGGTTCCAGGGATGAGAAACTTCAGTTATGAGGACAGATTGGAGAGGTTGGGACTGGGTTCTTCTTGGAGATGCGAAGGCCAGGAGGAGATTTGATAGAAATGTTCAACATTATGTGGGGGCTGGACAGAGTAGATAGGGAGAAACTGTTCTCACTCGTAAAAGGATCGGGAATGAGAGACCACAGATTTTAAAAAGTGATTTGTAAAGGAAGCAAATGCGATGCAAGAAATAACTTGGGATGCAGAGTTGGAAGTGTGGTGGAGACAGATTCAATCGAGGCATTCAAGAGGGCATTGTATTATTTGACTATAAACAATGAGCAGGAAAATGGGGTAAAGGCAGGGGAGTAGCACCAAGCAATGCTTATTTGGAGAGTTGATGCAGGCATGATGGTCCAAATGCCCTACTGTGCTGTAACGTTTCTGTGATGAGTACAACTTTTCTCAAAATTAGTGACATTTTGAAAGAGACTTTAATCAGCAAGGAAGACTTTCTCACATTTAAGTGTTTGCAGGTGTCGTAGTGACATGGGTCAATGTGGAAGTAAGGTACGGTTCCTGCTCGCTGAGTGGCGTCTGGCCGTTTCCTTGGGGCAGATGGTTCCTTTGGGTAATTCTCAACAAAAAGACGATAAATACAGGCTACCCCATAGATGGGTGATTGAATACATGCCCAGAGATATCAGCTGAACAAGTTACTCAAGACAAGAACAGTGGATGCTGGAGCAACTCAGCAGGTCTGGCAGCATCTGTAGGGAGAGAAAACAGTTGATGTTTCGAGTCCACTTGATTCTTCAGTGCACCTAAAGAGAGGGAATACTCGACTTCCGGGTGCGGTGATGACCAGCTAAGTCGCACGTTTCGGCAGCTCCTGGTGGAAAGGACTTTTGGGCTCTTGATAGGAGCCCCAACGGCAATTTTAACGGCTAAAAACACTGCGGTAAATCAGAAGGGAATCCCTCCTGGACACGGATGGAAAAAGGAGAGGAAAGTGGCCGGATTGCGGTGGATCCTCTAGAGCAGCGGCAAGGAAGGCAAGCACAAAGCAAGATGGCGTCGGAAGGAGGCAGTTTAATATGGGGCCCTGACCAACAAGAGTTCCTGCGGAGTTGCGTGGAAGAACTTAAAAAGGAGATGAAGAAGGAGCTGTTGGCCCCGATATTACAGGCGATTGAAGGGCTAAAGGAGGAACAAAAGACCCAGGAGCAGGAGCTTTGGGTGTGAAGGCAAAGGCTGCTGAGAATGAGTACGACATACAGGGCCTGGTGGTGAAGACAGAGATGCACGAGGCACAACACAAAAGGTGTGCGGAAAGGCTGGAGGTGCTGGAGAATAATGCGAGGAGGAAGAATTTAAGGATTCTTGGTCTTCCCGAAGGTGCAGAAGGGGCGGACGTCGGGGCATATGTGAGCACGATGCTGCACTCGTTAATGGGATCGGAGGCCCCGACGGGCCCATTGGAGGTGGAGGGAGCCTATCGAGTTATGGCGCGAAGACCGAGGGCTGGAGAAATTCCTCAAGCCATAGTGGTGAGATTTCTCCGATATAAGGACAGAGAGATGGTCCTCAGATGGGCAAAGAAAACTCGGAGCAGTAGGTAGGAGAACGCGGTGATCCGCGTATATCAAGATTGGAGTGCGGAGGTGGCGAGAAGGAGGGCAAGCTTTAATCGGGCCAAGGCGGTGCTGCACAAAAGGAAGGTTAAATTTGGAATGCTGCAACCGGCCAGACTGTGGGTCACACATCAAGGGAAATACCACTACTTTGAAACGGCAGAAGAGGCGTGGACATTTATTGTCGAGAAACTGGAATAAGCGGGCTAAAAAAAGAACGTTTGGGACAAAGTGGTGGGGCGAATATGTGGGGTGAAGAGGGGGGGGAAAGGGGGAAGAGATGATTTCCCAAGTTGTTAATTCTGCGACCCTGTAACTTTTCTCTCTTCCCCATGCCGTGGGGGAGGGGGGGGGGAGGGAGGATGAGGAGCTGGGGGCGCCGGCCATTGGGGGCGGGGCCAAATGGGAAGCGCGGGCTTTGTTCCCGCGCTATGGTAATCATGGCGGGAACAGGGAAGCAGGAAGGAGGGGGCCTCGCACAGTGGGAGCCGAGGTCACGGGGGGAAGCCGAGGTTGGCCAGAGTTTGCTGACCTCTGGGAGCAACATGGGGGGTGCAATTACGCTAGTGAGGGATCTAGCGGGGGTGGGGGGGGGGGGTTAACTGGGTTGCTGCTGCTGGGGAGAAGGGGGAGCTGGTATGGGGTGGGGTGGTCAGGGCGGGAGGGTGCCGTTGGGGGGGAGATACGGCTACGTGGGAACCGGGTGAGGAGCTGGATTGAAAAAGGAGATGGCTAGTCAACAAGGGGGGGGGGGGGGGGGGGGGGGGTGTAAAGAGCCCCCCAACCAGGCTGATCACGTGGAATGTGAGAGGGCTGAACGGGCCGATAAAGAGGGCACGGGTACTCTCACACCTAAAGAAACTTAAGGCAGATGTGGTTATGCTGCAGGAGACGCATCTGAAACTGATAGACCAGGTCAGACTACGCAAAGGATGGGTGGGGCAGGTGTTTCATTCGGGGCTAGACGCAAAAAACAGGGGGGTGGCTATACTAGTGGGGAAGCGGGTAATGTTTGAGGCAAAGACCATAGTGGCGGATAGTGGGGGCAGATACGTGATGGTGAGTGGCAAATTGCAAGGGGAGGCGGTGGTCTTAGTGAACGTATATGCCCCGAACTGGGATGATGCCAACTTTATGAGGCGTATGTTAGGACGTATCCCGGACCTAGAGGTGGGGAAGTTGGTAATGGGTGGAGATTTTAATACGGTGCTGGACCCAGGGCTGGACAGATCGAGGTCCAGGACCGGAAGGAGGCCGGCTGCAGCTAGGGTGCTTAAGGACTTTATGGAGCAGATGGGAGGAGTAGACCGCTGGAGATTTAGTAGACCTAGGAGTAAGGAGTTTTCGTTTTTCTCCTATGTCCACAAAGTTTATTCACGGATAGACTTTTTTGTTTTGGGAAGGGCACTGATCCCGAAGGGGACGGGGACGGAGTACACGGCTATAGCTATTTCGGATCACGCTCCACATTGGGTGGACCTGGAGATAGGGGAGGAAAAAGAACAGCGTCCACCCTGGAGAATGGACATGGGATTATTGGCAGATGAGGGGGTGTGTTTAAGGGTGAGGTGAGGGGGTGTATTGAAAGGTACTTGGAACTCAATGCTAATGGGGAGGTCCAGGTGGGAGTGGTCTGGGAGGCGCTGAAGGCAGTGGTTAGAGGGGAGCTGATATCTATTAGGGCACATAAAGGAAAGCAGGAGGGTAGGGAAAGGGAGCGGTTGTTGAAAGAACTTCTGAGGGTGGACAGACAATATGCGGAGGCACCGGAGGAGGGACTGTACAGGGAAAGGCAAAGGCTACATGTAGAATTTGACTTGTTGACTACGGGTAATGCAGAGGCACAATGGAGGAAGGCACAGGGTGTACAGTACGAATATGGGGAGAAGGCGAGCAGGTTGCTGGCCCACCAACTGAGGAAAAGGGGAGCAGCGAGGGAGATAGGGGGGGTGAGAGATGAGGAGGGAGAGATGGAGCAGGGAGCGGAGAGAGTGAGTGGAGTGTTCAAGGCATTTTATGAAAGATTATATGAAGCTCAGCCCCCAGATGGGAAGGAGAGAATGATGTGCTTTCTGGATCAGCTGGAATTCCCTAAGGTGGAGGAGCAGGAGAGGGCGGGACTGGGAGCACAGATTGAGATGGAGGAAGTAGTGAAAGGGATTGGGAGCATGCAGGCGGGGAAGGCCCCGAGACCAGACGGATTCCCAGTTGAATTCTATAGGAAATATATGGACTTGCTGGCCCCGCTACTGATGAGAACCTTTAATGAGGTGAGGGAAAGGGGGCAGCTGCCCCCGACTATGTCAGAGGCAACGATATCGCTCCTCCTAAAGAAGGAAAAAGACTCGCTGCAATGCGGGTCCTATAGGCCTATTTCCCTCCTGAATGTGGACGCTAAGATTCTGGCCAAGGTAATGACAACGAGGATAGAGGATTGTGTCCCGGGGGTGGTTCATGAGGACCAAACTGGGTTTGTGAAGGGGAGACAGCTGAATACAAATATACGGAGGCTGCTAGGGGTAATGATGATGCCCCCACCAGAGGAGGAAGCGGAGATAGTGGTGGCGATGGACGCCGAGAAAGCATTTGATAGAGTGGAGTGGGATTATTTGTGGGAGGTGCTGAGGATATTTGACTTTGGAGATGGGTATATCAGATGGGTACAGTTGCTGTATAGGACCCCAATGGCGAGCGTGGTCACGAATGGACGGGGGTCTGATTATTTTCAGCTCCATAGAGGGACGAGGCAGGGATGTCCTCAGTCCCCGTTACTGTTTGCACTGGCGATTGAGCCCCTGGCCATAGCATTGAGGGGTTCCAGGAAGTGGAGGGGAGTACTCAGGGGAGGAGAAGAACACCGGGTATCTCTGTGTGCGTATGATTTGTTGCTATATGTGGCGGACCCGGCGGAGGGGATGCCAGAGATAATGCGGATACTTGGGGAGTTTGGGGATTTTTCAGGGTATAAATTGAACATGGGGAAAAGTGAGTTGTTTGTGGTGCATCCAGGGGAGCAGAGCAGAGAAATAGAGGATTTACCGTTGAGGAAGGTAACAAGGGATTTTCGGTACTTGGGGATCCAGAAAGCCAAGAATTGGGTTACATTACATAGGCTTAATTTAACGCGGTTGGTGGAACAGATGGAGGAGGACTTTAAGAGATGGGACATGGTGTCCCTGTCACTGGCAGGTAGGGTGCAGGCGGTTAAAATGGTGGTCCTCCCGAGATTCCTTTTTGTGTTTCAGTGCCTCCCGGTGGTGGTCACGAAGGCTTTTTTCAAAAGAATCGAGAAGAGTATTCTGAGTTTTGTGTGGGCCGGGAAGACCCCGAGAGTGAGGAGGGGATTTTTGCAGCGCAGTAGGGACAGGGGGGGGCTGGCACTACCGAGCCTAAGTGAGTACTACTGGGCCACCAATATTTCAATGGTGTGTAAGTGGATGGGAGAAGAGGAGGGAGCGGCGTGGAAGAGATTGGAGAGGGCATCCTGCAGAGGGACTAGCCTACAAGCTATGGTGACGGCACCGTTGCCGTTCTCACCGAAGAAATACACCACAAGCCCGGTGGTGGTGGCTACATTGAAAATTTGGGGGCAGTGGAGACGGCATAGGGGAAGGACGGGAGCCTCGGTGCGGTCCCCGATAAGAAATAACCATAGGTTTGTTCCGGGGAGAATGGATGGGGGATTTGGAGCATGGCAAAGAGCAGGGGTAGCACAATTGAGAGATCTGTTCGTAGATGGGACGTTTGCGAGTCTGGGAGCGCTGACGGAAAAATATGGGTTGCCCCAAGGGAATGCATTTCGGTATATGCAACTGAGGGCTTTTGCGAGGCAACAGGTGAGGGAATTCCCGCAGCTCCCGACGCAGGAGGTGCAGGATAGAGTGATCTCAGAGACATGGGTGGGGGATGGTAAGGTGTCGGACATATATAGGGAAATGAGGGACGAGGGGGAGATCATGGTAGATGAGCTGAAAGGGAAATGGGAAGAAGAGCTGGGGTAGGAGATTGAGGAGGGGCTGTGGGCTGATGCCCTACGTAGGGTAAACTCATCGTCCTCGTGTGCCAGGCTAAGCCTGATACAATTTAAGGTGTTACACAGGGCGCATATGACTGGAGCACGGCTCAGTAAATTTTTTGGGATAGAGGATAGGTGTGCGAGATGCTCGAGAATCCCAGCGAATCACGCCCACATGTTCTGGTCATGCCCGGCACTACAGGGGTTTTGGGTGGGGGTGGCAAAGGTGCTTTCGAAGGTGGTGGGGGTCCAGGTCGAACCAAGCTGGGGGTTGGCTATATTTGGGGTTGCAGAGGAGCCGGGAGTGCAGGAGGCGAGAGAGGCTGATGTTTTGGCCTTTGCGTCCCTAGTAGCCCGGCGTAGGATATTGTTAATGTGGAAGGAAGCCAAACCCCCGGGTGTGGAGACCTGGTTAAACGACATGGCAGGGTTTATAAAGTTAGAACGGGTTAAGTTCGTACTAAGGGGTACGGCTCAAGGGTTCACCAGGCGGTGGCAACCGTTCGTCGACTACCTCACAGAAAGATAGAGGGAATGGAAAAGAAGAAGACAACAGCAGCAACCCGGGGGGGGGGGGGGAGGGAGGGAGGGGAGGAGGAATCGGACGGACTCTCAGGGATGTTATTGTATATGTATAGGCACTTGTTTTAGGTAATGTATATTGGACTGTTAGATTGTATCTTTGGAGAGTATTTATTTTTGACAAGGCAGTTGCCATTTAGTTTGGTTTTTGTTTCTGTTCATATATTATTTATTTATTTGTTTAAAACTGGCCACTGTTATTCATATTGCTTTATTGTTGTTTAAAAGAAACACTACGTACTGTTATGTTTGGCCAAAAAATCTTGAATAAAATATATTATATAAAAAAAAGAGAGGGAATACTCTTGGATATTATACTGTAGCTGGGAGAGATTTTAACAAGATGTGTCGATAAAGAACAGGCGACAGATGGCACGTTGTGGGTGGGGGGATTGCGGATTGAGGGAGGGTCTTTGCATTGAGGCAATCTATGGGGTATTATTTTTAAAAAGGCTGTAAGGTGGAGGGGAAAGGACATAGTCTAAGTTCATTAAAATATTAGTCAAATTCTTGATGCAGAGTGCTTCAGTGACCCAACTCAATAAAGGATTGTATTTTTCAAAATAACTTCTAAAACTCAGAAGCTGGGCAGTGCCTTGAGGTGTCCGATGGTGATTAAAAAAAACTGTATTAATAAATGCAAGTCCTTTTTCAGTACATTCTCCGCTGCAGAAATTGGGTTATTTCTTTTTGCATTGATTGAAAGGTTTCATTGTCTTAACCGTAACGATTAGGGACCAGTCATTGTACCTCTAATCAATACGGCTGCCTATGAAATGTTTTGGTTGATAAAGTGCTGGAGTTTTCCTAAAGATGCCACTGGGCTGCCTATAATCGAATGGCAGTATCCTGCAACCTTTCAGGACTGGGGAAAAGAAATAGTGACGCTATCTGGAGAGACTTACAAATGAGCTTTAAAACATCTTGGGACGCCTGTGTAGTAAGGTGCACTGAATTTGTGATTAAACGAGCCAGGAATAAAAGGGATACTTGTTCTTCGAAATCCAATGTTAATGCTTTAGTTTCATGTAGTCTAAGATTGCACTGTGTGGCTATTTATTTCCTCTAGGCCTCTGGAGCTGAAAACGCTTGATTACAGCAAATCTCCACAATACAGCAGGCAATACAACACAGGGCTTCATAAATTGTTGTATTTTTGTGTGAATCCCTAATTAGACTGTAATGTGAATGGGAGTAGAATGGATCGAAAATGTGCTTTTTAAAAAAAATATGTAAAAACTTGCTTGTAAGATATATATTTTTAATTTGTAACGGGAATATTGCCAATTTACAGAACAATGGAACCCTTCGATAGCAAAAGCGATTTGGTTTCAGTTGCCTCGCCTAAAAAAAAAAAAAATTTATCATAGACTGTCCTCTACTACCTAAACTTAGTATGGGTAAATCTTTTCTAATACTGTGGACACGATATTATGCTTTGTAGGTAATGCTTGTATTCTTTTTATGTGGTTCCTGCAGAATATTTTGTAAAACGGCAGCACGGCAATACTAATTATGAATGGCATAATATTATAAATAATCTCTCTCTCTATCTCTCTCTCGAGGCTGTGAAGCTCACTCCTGCCCTGTTGCTAGATTCATAATGAAATCACCACACTCAGGATAACATTGTCCCGTTTCAGTCACTTGTTCTCATCAGTCAAACTAACAGAGCTATCCCTCGGAAGTGGGCAGGTGACGCGATGCAAGATGAGTGTCACAAATGAAACGCGGGTAAACCTAACTAGCATGGGATGCAAGATGGGCGGTTCATTTTCCAAATGCGCAACTTAAAAAGCATTTCCCTGACCAGGGTTCATCCAACGACTAGTTGAACTGTATAGATCACGCGCAGGCCCCTGAGGCATATTATCTGGCCGTCTCTAAGTTAGCTGACCAGAGCCAAGGGGGGCTTTTTAGTAGAAGAGAAGTTTACACTTCTCTTCTACTTCTCCTGTGCCCCAACATTTGCCCATCTTGCCTCTGGATTGGAGAAAATTAAAGTTGGCTAGCGTTCTGACTCCTGGTTGCCCTCAACAGGCTCCTGCTGGTAGTGCATATGTATGGAGGCTGACTGAACCCAAGGGATGGGCACAATGCAATGCTTGCTGCCACCCAAACAATCTGGTGATGCTCACAGATTGCCACTGAATAATACCTTTTAGGTGGGTGAAGTGCTGTGTAGCTAGGGAATGCTGGGAAAGGGAGGAAAAAATGTAGATAAAACTAAAAAGATGTTATGGCCTGGGTCTAGCTCCATTGGAGGAGTTCCCTTTTCACCACTTATAAGTAATTATCCACTTTGCAAATCCAGGGTGACTGAGGACAGGGGCGTCGGGGGTTATTGGGTTTGGGGCAGCCTGGTTGAATATGTTGTACAGGGGTGGCCATGTTTAACCAACATGGAAAGTTACTGCAAAGAGATACTGAGCCGGCCAACCAGTCAGTGGTCATTGGCATAGGCTGCCACTTACTTGGTTTTCTTTGCCATTTTTATTCACCCTTTGACAAGTTATCTTAAAATGAAGCAGAAGGAAAGGTAAAATCATGCAGTGAAACATTGTTAAAACTTTGAGACACTGTTACCACAAAGTTCAACTGTGTACAACGTCCAGCTCTGTGTTTCTCTTGTATTGCCCAGCTGTCTTTCGATGATTGTTGGTGGACATTTCCAGAAAATCTAAGTCATCATTGCTGAACTCTGGATGATTTGACACTGCGCTTTAAGCCTCTGGTATATCATTGGCAGGGGTCAGGGTTGAGAAGCATGATAGGGCTGCGGTCAAATTATGTGGTGAGCCTCCTACTATGGTTGAATCATGGGCTTAATTAGCATCATACTACAGTTCAATCATGTGTTTAGTGAATTTAAGGACAAAATAGCTGGCTTGCTAATTCCTAGTAATTTTACTTAATGTTTGAAGTCTGCAATTTAGCTCCTGGTAAATGTAATCAGAGGAAAGCTAAACTATAAAGATCCGTATGCAAAGATAGGCATTAGAAAACCAATAATTGTCTTTTTCAAGTGTATCGGGACTGCAAAAAAGGCGTTTTTTAAAGTTGTTGATTCTTCTAGTAATTTAAGAATTGTGTTTTCAACCCTTTAAAAAGGGTGAGGTGCAAAGACTGACAACACAGTTGTGCACTTACCACAGTGCATTTGCTGTAACTGTACTGATGCTACTTTCCATTCTCCGTTAACACTTTGTCAGACGTTGGTGTCACTGAGCGTGTGGCCAGAAACCAGGGTTTGCTGAAATCTTTCTGAAGTGAAGTTGAGACCAGTGCGGAAAATTTAAGCTAAACTTTTGTGAAATCCAGGTGTGTGCAGTCCGTTCCTGGATTGTGTCCGCACAATGTAATCAGAATTTCCTCGTCTGTGCTACCTTTACGGTTTAGAAAAAGCAGCGATATGGGTTTTAAGGGACTGAAATTGACTTGCATTAGAAGTTTCTAATTGGAAGCCTTTTTAAAAGAGTGCATGGATGGAGACTTGATGGTTACTTGCCAATTCAAATAATTAAGCCAGTGGAAAGGAAAGGGAAGGGAAAGGTTTGGAGGGAGATTAGCCTGAAGCTGCGTCCAATGATGCATTTTACACTCTTGTTAACTGTCTCGTCGACTTTCACTATCTTTTGCCATCGTAATTACAGCAGCTTGCCATGTAACAGTTGCAGGCTTCTAGATGTGAAGTCATCCAGAATATGCTATTGAACCAAATAGTTGGAAATTGCTCAGGGTGGAATTTGTGTTCGATGTCCCAGTGGCAAATTCTACAAACAGAATCATGTGTGTTGTGTTCAAATTATTTCTCTCATTGGCTGTAAAGATGTCTTGTAACATGAACTTTTACTTGCACTCCATTGACTCCTGATTGGGTTTTTTAAAATTTAACACCATGCAGTTTAATTCCTGATGTATCACTTTATAATATTTGCATATTAAAATTTTGTTAATAAAAAACTTTGGTTAATAAAAAAACCTTTGTATCATTAATTAGCTCAATCATTCTTTTATTATGCGTGAAATATTGTATTTAATTTTGACACTGGTTTGATTTTATTTTGCGTGTGTGGGTCAACGATGCTGTAGAATTATTGGACTTCAAAAAGGAAACATGTCAATACCCAGTATTTAAGAAGCGTGACTAATTGGATCCAGACAGTTACAAAATGTCCGAACCCAGGCAGAGCAATTCTCGATACCGAGGACTGGTGTGGGATCGCACAGAGACTTAGGTTTTGAGATGGGCTCTATGATTCTGAGAGCAAGCAGATGGATTGCACCTTGGGCTGGATTCTCCGCCGGCGGGATGCTCTGTTTTGCCAGCAGCCCATGGGTTTCCTGACGGCGTGGGGCTGCTCCACAATGGGAAACCCCATTGACTAGCCGGCGTAACGGAGCACCTCGCCCGTGGGGTGGAACAGAAATGTAGCGGGGCGGAGAATCCAGCTCAAGTCTTTCAGTCCTGCTACCTGCCTATAGGTCAGTGTAATTTAGCATTTTGATATGGATGGACTATGTCGCTGAATGGGAGACACTTGAAAGGAATTTGAACTGTTGAATAAAGTAGTCTACGTTTTTGTGGCATTTATTATGCTGCATTTATCTTCGTCGATCTATTCATTCTTTAACCCATCAGTCAGTTTATAAATATTTCCCCCCCCCCTCCAAAAATCTATCATCTTTTAAACGTTACTCTGATAATTTTGCGTTTTATAGTGTTGCTGAGCTGTTCTGGTGTCTTTTGAAGATTAACAGAAACCATGTGGTCCAAGTTTCCATTGTTATTTCTATGATAAGCATTGTCACTACCCCCTGGGCTAGGGTACGGTCAATTCCAGCCCCACTTGACCTGGAATCTCAACACAAGTGAAATTAGATATTTTAAAATACTTGCGATTCTTGGTTGAGCTCAATAAACCGCAGTCACCAGGTTTGTAATTTAACACAAGTAACCTTTTATTACGTGCAGTATTATAATTAAGTGGGCAAAAACTACAACTGACTATCTAATACAACTTCCTCTAAGCACCAGGGACCTGGGTTCAGTTCTGGCCTCGGGTGACTGTCTGTTCGGAGTGTGCACGTTCTCCCCGTGTCTGCATGGGTTTCGTCCAGGTGCTCCAGTTTCCCCCGCAGTCCAAAGATGTGCAGGTTAGGCGGATTGGCCACACAAAATTGCCCATTAGTGTTCAAAGATGTGTAGGTCAGGTTAAGCAGATGGGGGCGGTTGAGTGGGTATGGATGGAGTGCTCTGTCAGAGTGTCAGTGCAGACTTGATAGGCCGAATGACCTGCTCCTGCACTGTAGGGACTCGATGAGGCAACCGGCAGCAGAGGGACCGAGAAAACATTCCCTCGAGGGTTTAAAGACTTCTGGCAAAGTTTTTTTTCTTCTGCACATTCAGGATGGTTTCAGTTTTACAGCAAGGATGTGCCAGACACTCGAACAGGAAAGCAGTTCTACACTTCAGCAGAGGGAGAGACTCTCCCTTTCACTTCCAAAGTATAAAAGTATCAGCCCAGTTCGGAAACCAATCAATGACCGTTGGCAGGCAGAACATTGTTCCTGGCTAACCTGAGCTACCAATTAGCCAATCAAACTGACTTCCTCCAAAAGCAGTTCCTAAGATTCACTCAGCGCCGATGAGTTTGTTTTGCCTCTCCAAAATACAAAACCTTGGAACACAATGTCCAGACAAGCAGGTTGCTTTAGCTGGAGTCCTCTGCTTAAAGGCACATTCTGTATTTGGGTCCACGGACCCAAAATAATAAAAGAAAATGGGTACAAAGCAAATAAACAGGAAGGGCTCTTGCAGCATTCTAAAGCTGATACATGTGCTGAATCCAGAAGAGAGTCTCTTTTTGCTTTAATACTCCATACCACCATGATCTGATCATAGCTGTATTTCCACTTTGGCTTCATCAGTACTTTTAATTGTGCAGCCTCGCTTTTGAGGTGAGGGCAAGTCAAAGGCTAATGTCGCTAAAGGTCAAAGAGCTGCACGCTTTTCTGCATTCACACCATCTCTGGACTAACGCTTTGTTTGCTAACCACACATGCCACTTGCTCCCATTCCTTTCTGAGAGTGTGCCTCAAAGGCTTCCTGCTCCTCGACGGAAATATGACATCTCTGCTGGCCTTCACTTATGTCACTCATGCCTCCAGCACAATGTCACTGAGTCAGAGAGCCCTCTCCATGCCACATTGGGACATCTTCCTTCAGCCGGAATCTTCCACCGTGATTATCCAGCAGCCTTCGCTCCATTAGAACACAGAACACACAGTGCAGACGAAGGCCATTCGGCCCATTGAGTCTGCACCGACCCACTTAAGCCCTCACTTCCACCCTATCCCCGTAATCCAATGACCCCTCCTAACCTTTTTGGACACTAAGGGCAATTTAGCATGGCCAATCCACCTAACCTGCACGTCTTTGGACTGTAGGAGGAAACCGGAGCACCCGGAGGAAACCCATGCAGATAGGGGGAGAACGTGCAGACTCTGCACAGACTCTTTAAAGGGACTGTGCCTTTTTTAAAAAAAAAATGGAAGGTTGCCTGGAGCACATGGATTGCATACAATACTGTTCAGCCTGTGTGATCATAGAATTTACATGTAGAAGGAGGCCATTCGGCCCATCGAGTGCACTGGCCTTTGGAAAGAGCACCCTACCTAAGCCCACACCTCCGTAACCCAGTAACCACCCAACCTTTTTTTGTTTGGACACTTAAGGAAAATTTAGCATAGCCAATCCACCTAACCTGCACATCTTTGGTCTGTGGGAGGAAACCGGAGCACCCAGAGGAAACCCACGCACACGGGGAGGATGTGCAGACTCCGCACAGACAGTGGCCCAAGCCGAGAATCGAAACTGGGACCCTGGAGCTGTGAAGCAACTGTGTTCCCATGCTGCCCAATGATGCGCAAAGGCTGCTTGCAGCTTTGTAGAGAGAGGATTGCAACATCGCATTTGCTCAGGGCTATGCTGCCATCTTGAAAATGAGGGGAGTACGAGAATTGTGCTCTCCATCTCCATCCGACATAAAATCAGAGAATCACTACAGAGGCAGGCCGTTTGGCTCATCGACTCTACACCCACCCTCTGAAAAAACTCCCTGCCTCGACCCAAGCCCCACCTTATGTCCTCAACCCAGTAAGCCACCGAACCCTTTTTTTGACACTAAGAGGCAATATTAGCATGTCAATCCACCTAACTTGCACATCTGTGGGAGTAAACAAGAACACTCGGAGGAAACCCATGCAAACACGGGGAGAATGTGAAAACTCCACACAGACAGTGACCCAAGGCGGGGCAGCACGGTAGCACAGTGGTTAGCACCATTACTTCACAGCTCCAGGGTCCCAGGTTCAATTCCCAGCTTGGGTCATGTGGTGATATACAGCATTGTAAGTACACAAAGGGTTAATGCGCATACACTACACCTAGCTAGACACTAGAGGGAACACCAGAGACATGACACACAGTCAACCAATAGGTCAGTAAGATAGGACACGACCAATAGGCATTCACGATACACACAGGGGGGCATTACACCAACCCATATATAAGGACACCGCACACATGATCTTCCTCTTTCCAGCGGAGACTCTCAGTGAGTACAGACACAGGGTTGATTGAACATCACACCCATCACGTGGATTGTAGCAGACTGGTTAGTCAGTCTGAGTAGCTATAGAAGGATTAACAGTAGCGTCGAATCCAAGTAGGAGAATTGTTAATAGTTTAATAAACGTGTTAAAGCTATCTCCAAGTCTGAACCTTCCTTTGTCAGAGTGCACATCAAGGAAGCAGCTTATGCTACGACAAGAGCATAACAAAACATGGTTCCAGGAGTGAACTGTTAAATCCAGATAGTGAACTCAGTGAACAGTGACAACCAGCAACAACAGCCAGGCAAGATGATGTTCGGGATTCCGGTTCCGCAGCGGCTCAGGTGCCACGGAAACCTCAGTGAAAACTGGCGTTGGTTCAGGCAGAGATTTGAGATCCACCTGCTAGTGTCCGACCTAGATGGCGTGGCGGATGCAGAGAAAATAAAGCTTCTTCTTACCATCGCGGGTCCAGAAGCAGCTGAAATCTTCCAGACCTTCAAATACTCAAAGGGGCAAAAAAAGAGTGATTTCCAGGCAGTCCTGGACAAGTTCCAAGAATTCTGCGAGGAACATACAAGAAGAAAAGGTAAAAGAGGCGCCAAAACTCACCGCGAGGTAGGCTGGCAGCAACGAACGGCAGTTTGAATTGCAGCCATCTTGGAAAAGGTGCTGCACGTGCGCAGTTGCGCGAAAGCGCACTTAACGAGAAGGTCCGTTTGCGCATGCGCGAGAAGCCGCACATGCGCAATTGCGAAAAAGGCCCCAAGTAAAGGAACAGCGATCTACGCATGCGCAATCGCTTCCTACGCACTACGTCACAAGCGTCCTGATGTCAGAGGCCCCGGACCATGCCCACTTAAAGGGGAAATGTCCCAAAACACGGGAAAAAAATTTAAGCCTCAAAACCAGATTCTTTCACTTGGAACGACAGCACAATGCCTGAAATTCGACCATTGGTGAAAGTAACCTCCGCAGAACCCTGCAACAAGCAGTTAGCACCGCCCAAAGTGATGATACAGTCCTTGAAGACTATGACTCAGACCTTGAATTCTTCTTTGGACATCGCGAGCCCAGTGCCAGCTCCGACACAAAATGTGATGATATGGTCTTGGAAGACAACAACTCAAACAAAGCTTTCACCTTGGGAGGCTACCCAGTACCAAATCCGAACCGCAACTAGACGTGTTGCACATTGACGACCCCGACGACGAGTTCTTCGGATTCGGGAATCTTCAGCCCAGCAGATATGACATCCTGACTCGTGAGTGCAGGATTATGCTGCGGCCTGACACCAAGAGACAGAGAGCGGTACAAGCCCATAGAGAGCGGCCTGCTGCCACACAGAGTGGTCCACGCACCACAAAGGGTCCCAGCCTCCACACAGAAAGCGATGAAAGCCTCCATAGCAAGCTCATGGACAGACTCCACGATAGAAGCAACGCAAGATTCCACAGCGCTGTCCTTGCATGAACAAGAAGTGACTCGAGTGACACAAGCCTCCACAGCAAACTCGTGGACAGACTCCACAATAGAAGCAACGCAAGACTCCTGAGCGCAGTCCTTGCATGAACAAGAAGTGATGACAGTTTCCACAGAGAGACCAATGCACGATTCCACACAAGGAACGCTGCAAGACTCCACAGAGGGAATGACACAAGCCTCCACAGCGAGCTCGTGGACAGCTTCCACAATAGAAGCAATGCAAGACTCCAAAGTGCAGTCCTTGCAGGAACAAGACTGTGTGGGTCTAGCAACCTCCTCTGAGCAACCAGCAGCAGACAATGCAAGTCTGCCCCGCTCAAGTGAACAACAGAAAGACTATAACAGTCTGCCATGCTCAAGTGTACAGCAAGCAGACTATGACAGTCTACCACGCTCCACTGAACAAGAAGACTCTGACAGTCTGCCACGCTCAAGTGCACAGCAAGCAGACTATGACAGTCCACCCAGACTATTTGAGCCATCAGAAGAAGACTCTGATGGTCTACCCAGCTCAAGTGAACGACAAGAAGACACTGAGGCTCTACCCACTGTATGTGAGACAAGTGACGACGGCATCCCACTTTCCATACCAGATCTGCAACATGACAGACTTCAGGTAGTGTGTACAGAGGCACTCGAGAATCACAGTGAGACTACTGGTGACTCCGGTGACACCATATTACATCAAACCTCATTCGCTCGAGCCTCCCCACAAGCAAATGCATTCCTGACTGTTTTGACTCCGGGCGGGGAGCATCACGAAACTTCAGAAGATTCAAGTGAACCTGAAATGACTCTGGACGGGGAGCATCAAGAAACCTCAGCTGACTCAAGTGAACCTGCAATGACTCCGGACAGGGAGCGGCAAGAAACCAAAGCTCATTCAGGTGAACCAGAAAGGGCTCCAGACGGGGAGCATCGACAAACCAAAACTGACTCAGGTGAAACAGACCAGACTCCAGACGGGGAGCATCGACAAGCCAAAGCTGAATCAAGTAAGCCGGGCATGACTCCAGACGGGGAGCGCCGCAAACTCAGTGACGGCACACTCCAGGTAGACAGCAGACGCCACAAAGCACGTTAAGAGTAACTGTGTGAAAGACTCATATTATCCACAGAGTGTGGTCCTTGAGCGCAGCAACCACGCCAACAAAACCAACCAACACAACAACAACATCAAAGACAATAGCAAGAAGCGTACCAAAGGCAACAACGTTGACAACAAGCACGACAAAAACAACACCAATGGAACTACGACTGGTACGACATGGTACAACTCTGAAAATGACGGACACTGTTACTGCTCAGCTCAGTACAATGACATGCCATGGCAGGACGATGCATCTTACCAATTCACGTTTGCTGCACTACCAACAGACAACCTGGCTTTCAGGGCAGATGCCATCAAGAATTACCACCACAAGCATCGAAAGAAAAAAAGAGTCCAAATCAGACAACAAAGTGATTTGACCACTTCTTGGTTCCTTCAGCACAGGGACACTGATGGCGTTTACAATGCAATGCCACCATCAACATCACCAACTCACCAACCAAACCAGAAAGCCACTCGACCATAATAATTAATGAACTTTGGACTCATGCATATGATTTGGACTTATTGTTTAATGATCACTGTTATCATAACTTGTACAGAGTTTCACTCATCTACCTAGTTTGTTCAATTTTCTTCAACACTGTACAGAAAATATGTAACACGAAAAAAGGGGGGATGTGGTGAAATACATCACTAAGTACACAAAGGGTTAATGTACATACACTACACCTAGCTAGACACTAGTGGGAACACCAGAGACATGACACACAGGCAGTCAACCAGTAGGTCAGTAAGATAGGACACGACCAATGGGCATTCATGATACACACAGAGGTGACACTACCACAGGGGGGCATCACACCAACCCATATATAAGGACACTGCACGCATGATCTTCCTCTTTCCAGTGGAGACTCTCAGTGAGTACAGACACAGGGTTGAGTGAACATCCCTCCCACCACGTGGATTGTAGCAGACTGGTTAGTCAGTCTGAGTAGCTATAGCAGGATTAACAGTAGCGTCGAATCCAAGTAGGAGAATTGTTAATAGTTTAATAAACGTGTTAAAGCTATCTCCAAGTCTGAACCTTCCTTTGTCAGAGTGCACTTCAAGGAAGCAGCTTATGCTACGACAAGAGCATAACAAAACAGATCACTGCCTGTGTGGAGTCTGCACATTTTCTCCGTGTCTGCATGGGTTTCCTCCGGGTTCCCCAGTTTCCTCCCACAAGTCCTGAAAGACGTGCTGTTAGGTAACCTGGACATTCTGAATTCTCCCTCTGTGTACCCGAACAGGCGCCATCATGTGGCAACTAGCGGCTTTTCACAGTAACCTCATTGCAGTGTTAATGTAAGCCTATTTGCGACAATAAAGATTATTATTAATATTTTTAAAAATTGAACCCCTGGGCGACTGGTATTGTGAACCAGCAGTGCTAACCGTGAATACCAGTCCCTACAGTCGAAAATGCGGGGACATTTTCACCCTAAGAGGTCCAGTTCGCACTAAAATGCCTAGAAATGGTATGGGATCTGACAATACTTTAAATTTCCATCAATAAATAGAGCTGTCTTGTGCGTTTGCTGTGGACTGTGACGTATTGCTGTCTCCCCTGGGCTCTGGCATGAGTAATGCATCTGTAAATGTCATCCATTGTACAGAATTGCTGTTTTTATTCATTATTTTTAAAACTGAAATGCTACCACCCATTTCGAGGAAGACATATTCTTTATTTTAAATTAGTGTTATTGTCATTCATTGAAGGATGAAGCAGCTATGATTCCGATGCTCTCTTGCTTGTTATTGATAGCTTCGTGAAGCATAAAGCAATGAATAAGCACTGTTCTTGCCAGCGTTTGTTCCTCGCCCAGTAGGATTTCTAGACTAGCCCATGCTGCATTTCGTAGCCGTTGACAACATTATGCACAGTTCCACACTGCCACCTTTTTCTTTACCTGAGTATCATCGAAACCTCATTTTTGAGACTGCAAAAAACCTGTTGCCTGTGTGCACATAAAGATTTGTTGCACTTATAAAATGCCTTGCGCAATCTAAGGCCATCCCAAAGTGCTTTACGAATGATGAAGCGCTTTAAATGTAGTCATTGTTGTAAAGTAGGAAATGCATCAGTCAATTTTGGCACAGCCAAACCCATAAATAATGACCGGATAATCTGTACAGTGTGTGGTTTGCTGAATAAATACCACCCGGGACTCCATGCTCTTCATCAAGTGTGAATTATAAAACTTGAAGATACATGACTGAAATTCAGTCTCTGCTTTTAGCTCCCATTTATTCCTGTTCATTTGACACTTTCCACTTGATGAAACGTCAATCCGCTGTGCCGTGGACCCGCAGTAAGGATCGGCTCCCAGTTTCTTTTGGTGGGAAGGAGGAACAAAGAACAGTACAACACAGGAACAACCCCTTCGGCCCTCCAAGCCTGCGTCGACCATGGTACCTGCCTAAACTAAAACCGTCTGCACTTACGGACTCCGTATCCTTCCATTCCCACCCTATTCATATATTTGTCTCGATGTCCCTTAAATGCCGCTATCGTACCTGCTATCGTACCTGCTCCCACCACTTCCCCAGGCAGAGCGTTCCATATATTTACCACCCTCTGTGTAAAAAATTTGCCTCGCACATCAGTTCTAAACTTTTCCCCGCACATCTTAAACCTCTGTCTCCTTGTACTTGACTCTCCTACCCTCGGAAAGAGCATCTGACTATCCACTCTGTCGATGCCACTCATAATCTTGTCGACCTCTATCCGGTCACCTCTCAACCTCCGTCGTTCCAGTGAGAACAGACCAAGTTTATCTAACCTTTCCTCATAGCTAATGTCCTCCATACCAGGCAACATCCTAATGAACCACTTCTGTACCCTCTCCACATCCTTCTGGTAGTGTGGCGACCAGAATAGTACACAATATTCCAAATGAGGCCTAACTAAGGTCCTGTACAGCTGCAACATGACTTGCCAATTTTGATGTTCAATGCCCCGACCGATGAAGGCCAGTATGCCGTATGCCTTCCTGACCACCTTATCCACATGCTTTGCCACTTTCAGTGATCAGTGGACATGCACACCCAGATTTCTCTGCCTGTCAGTACTCACAAGAGTTCTATCATTTATTGTGTAATTCCTACATGCATTGGCTCTTCCAAAGTGCATTACCTCACACTTGTCTGGATTAAACTCCATCTGCCATTTCTCCACCCAAGACTACAACCAGTTTATACCCTGCTGTGTCCTCCCCTTGTGTCGTCTGCGAACTTTCTTCCAGATTATTTATATACACCACTAACAACAAAGGCCCCAGAACTGATCCCTGTGGAACTCAGCAGCTTCTAAATGTCTTCTTTGTTGCTACCATACCCACCCTTCCTGCTGTCTAAATGTGCTTCTCCATTGCAGAGTGTCATTGACTGCAGAAACACATGAACCCTAATGTCACCGGCATTCTGTACTATAAAGTGGGGGAATTCAGGTGCCTGGTGGCGTCAGAACTACATCGCTAGGTTTTGTTAGCTGCCACTGAATCCCCACTGCAATGTAAAAGCAAGGAGCTAGACCTTCTCCATTTTTCTTCTAATACAAACTTGCTACTGGCAGTGCTTTCATAAAGTCACAGCTGCAGATAAGATGAATAGGGGACAGAGAACATGAGTTTTGGGATGTTGTTCCCCAAGCCCTATCTAGGTACATAATAATGTTTTAAGAAGAGATGCACTCTGTGGAATGAACTGACTTTTTGTTTGCTTCTCTAACCCCAATTCTCCAAGGTGACTTTACTCGATAAAGCCAAGTAGGTTAAAATTCCAATCTTGATATGTACCGCTGAATTAATTAATTACAAAAATGTAGTTCATTTTACTATCAATTTACTATCAATATAAACTTATTCTGCACATGAGCATCCTTTATCTCGTTCCAATTCCAGCTGATAATATTGGACAACCCAAGGGGAAACCGGGCTTGATAGCTCTTAACTTTTTTTTTTAGAAAACGTAGAGGAAAATTACTAAACAAATTCACAGGCGTTTACTGATGAACATTTAATGTGAAGAATAAAATGATTCTAAAAATGGACGACATTACTCGAGACAAAAAGGGTGAGAAAGATCTCAATACAAACACCGAAAATGTTTCAAACTCACCCAATTCCTTTTATCGTAACTCTACTCTTATAGATACAAGAATCTAGTGAGGCTGTTAAGACCGAGGCTTCTTGCTTGGGCTGACCCGGGTTCGATTCAGATATCGGGCGACTGTGTGGAGTTTGCACATTCTCCCGTGTCTGTGTGGGTTTCCTCCGGGTGCCCCGGTTTCCTCCCACAGTCCAAAGATGTGCAAGTTAGGTGGGCTGGCCGTGCTAAATTGCCCCTTGATATCCAAAGGTTAGGTGGGATTGCGGAGATAGGGTGGGGGCTCTTTTGGAGGGTCGGTACAGACTCGATGGGCCAAATGGCTTCCTTCTGCACTGTAAGGATTTTATTGCTGTTCATTTTGTTACCTTCTCCCAGGCAGTCCATTTAGATATAAGAATCATGAAGTTTCTTCCCTCTCTTTTTATCAAGCCCAGTCATGCCAAGAAAAAGGTCTGATTCTACTCTTGGCCATTTTGAGAAAAACCCTGTCTAACATGAACAGCTCAGGCAGCCTGCTGCACCATGTCAATTATCAAGTTCGTAAGATTATTATATTTTGTGACTCTGGCTTGAAATTTGGGGTAAATGAGGGGAGTCAAATGACCTGCACTGTGGCTGACAGTAAGCCTGAGTGCTGTGATTGTTAGAGATCAAAGGAAGGCTTGGATTGTCTTAGTGAATTGTCTTCAGGGCGGCTCGGCAGCACAATGGTTAGCACTGTTGCTTCACAGCTCCAGTGTCCCAGGTCCGATTCCCGGCTTGGGTCACTGTCTGTGTGGAGTCAGCACGTCCTCCCCGTGTGTGCGTGGGTTTCCTCCCGGGTGCTCCGGTTTCCTCCCACAGTCCAAAGATGTGCAGGTTACGTGGATTGGCCACGTTAAATTGCCCTTAGTGTCCAAAAAGGTTAGGTGGGGTTACTGGGTTACGGGATAGGGTGGAGGTGCGGGTTTAGGTAGGGGGCACTTTCCAAGGGCCGGTGCAGACTCGATGGGCTGAATGGCCTCCTTCTGCACTGTAAATTCTATGATTCAATGAACAAAGGTGTCATAGTATTACGGATACAAGGGGGATTAATGACACCCCTGATTTCTGCTCTCTCTATCCACCTGTAAACAGCAAGCTGTTGTTTTGATTTCCGATTTCCCCCATTATAAGTTGTAGCATATTTTCCCCAAACCTTGATTTTGCATGTTCCGACCCCCTATTAATAATCCCACAGCAAACTCCAGATTGGGTAAACAAACCAGGGTTGGTTTGCACATGCACACAAAACACAGGAAGCAGTTTCACAACATCCGCCCCTTTTGCAGTCATATAATGAAAGAGGAATAAGGGCAAGAAAGGGGCCCAGGGCAAGACCATGATAAATATAAGAGCTATGGATTCACGTGAGTCCAAGGTCCAGAATCAAAAGTCCAATGGCGTATTCCTTAAGAGGTCGGCAGGCTGAACCTGCTGCCAGGCGATCTGTCTTCCCAGAAGCGAGGACTTCTGCGCTCGGAGAAAGCACGCAGTGGTGAATTAGTCTCTCGATACAGGAATTCCAATGCTCCAATAGTACACAATGTGGATGAGGACCAGGCAATTTAGCTGGGCAGAGCTTTTTCCGCTGCTACCTGTTAGTTGGTAAAACGGTAGAATGCCTGTGTTCAATTCCACAGGGCAATGTTGCAGCTTCTAGCAGCTTGGGGAGGTCATGTGACATATCTCCCACCTCTTCTCCTGGGTTTTGGGCAAAGGATGTATTTTCCCAGTCCTGGAATCTTGAGGTGGTCAACAGATGAGTTCTCCGTAGACATACCGTCGCCATTGGCTGATGTTCTGCCTTAGAAATGCACAAGTGATTGGGGCATTCTTTGGAATTTAATTTTCCACAGAGGGCATTCGCACCTCTTTAAGGATAATTAGATTCCTGCTGATTTTCAATGGTTAAAAATTCCTCTGGAATGCGTCATGGTTAGTCAGGGTAAAGTTCTGGTCTATTTTGAAAATAAAATAATTTTATAGAGTAGCCAGGCTAACGTAGATATATATATTTTTTCATGTGATCTATTTGGAGATCACGGCAGCGGTCTTTAACTTTACTATGGATAGACCTCGACTCTCAGAAAGTTGATATAGGTAAACAGCTGTTCCGTGAAACATCCATTTACTCTTTACTATGAAAGGTGGGTAGGTACAGGGCTAATGTATTTTACACTGCAATGCAGAATAGGGCAAAGGAAATTTTTGAGATCAGGTTACAGGCTTCCCTATCATCATAGACAGATGCTCAATATGGTCAACAGAATAAAAAGACTGCTTGTATTTGTGAGCTACCACAGCTGTATGTGGGAGGGAGACATCTCTAGCGTGTATGTAGTGTCTGATGCACGATCAATTACACAAAGACGAGAGTAGGATGTAATCGAGGCTTTATTACACTAAGATGTGTGGCCTCCTATAGCAGTTGGCGAAATGGCTGCTGTACGAAGAGCACACATATTTATACTCCACCTACTGGGCGGAGCCAGCAGGCAGTGAACTACCCCCCTACCTGTAGTACAGAGCCTTACCACAAGCACCTAATATATACATCAGTGGTGACTACCACAGTGTCATAGACTCCCTACAGGGCAGAGGGAGACGACTTGGCCTATCGAGTTGGCACCAATCCTCCAAAAGAGCATCCTACCAAGGTCCACTCCCCCACCCACCCCATCCTATCCCTGTAACCTAACCTGAACATCTCTGGAGCCAAAGGGGCAATTTAGCATAACCGATCCACCTAACCTGAACATCTTTGGACTAGTGGAGTAAATCCATCCTGCAGCCACATAAGGATTCCGGGAGATTTGTTTTGACACAGATAGGGGAAAGAAAACTCATTGGAACAACCTTTACTGCTGGTGGTGGATTAAAGAAACCCTCCAAAAACTTAGGAAAGCATTTGGAGACAGTTACTCCTCAGTGAAGGGGGATATGGGAAGCCGTTGAAGCTGGGTGAAACAATGGACGATTTGCTATAAGGACTCAAATTCTGTGGAGAGTGCTGTGGGTGGTGAGTATAAAAGAGGAATGTTCATCTCTAGAAATTAAACTACAAGTTTCTCACAAAAAGTGTTTGGCCAATGCTGTTTTTAATCATTTGACAGGAACAGTATTGAAACACTGAGGTCTTGCTCTGTCATCCTAGCAACTCGAAGTTTGAAACTTTTAAAAAGGTATAGGTCTCTGCAGAGATGGGAACAATGCTTTGAGACAAGCGGGACCATTTTTAAACAATTGGAATCTTCTGGGCGAAACTCTGCTGGGCGAGTTGTCAATCATCATCCCACTAGTTGATTTCAGTTTGAAACATGTTTTTGAGTTTTTATGTGGAAAATGGGAAAAACCCCACTGTCTGCCAAGCCTTTGAATTTCAATGCAAGAACAGCTGGCGTGCTTCATTCTCCACAGCTGCCTGCAGTAGAGGTGGTTTGGTTAGTTAACCTGTGCGTTAATAAATTCTCGCTTCCACACTTCGGTGGCTCTTTCCGGGACTTTGGGGATAAAGCCCGTGAGGATCGCATCTGGTTCTGAACAGTTTTTCCTTCAGGTGCTGACAACAGCTGCTGAATCCTTCAGAAATGGCTCCTGCGGTGCTCAGTGAGATTTGGAAAGAGCAGCACGGTAGCATTGTGGATAGCACAATTGCTTCACAGCTCCAGGGTCCCAGGTTCGATTCCGGCTTGGGTCACTGTCTGTGCGGAGTCTGCACATCCTCGCCATGTGTGCGTGGGTTTCCTCCGGGTGCTCCGGTTTCCTCCCACAGTCCAAAGATGTGCAGGTTAGGTGGATTGGCCATGATAAATTGCCCTTAGTGTCCAAAATTGCCCTTGGTGTTGGTGGGGTTGATGGGTTGTGGGGATAGGGTGGAGGTGTTGACCTTGGGTGGGTGCTCTTTCCAAGAGCTGGTGCAGACCCGATGGGCCGAATGGCCTCCTTCTGCACTGTAAATTCTATGATAATCTATAATAATCATTCTTATACCCTCTGCTGCTGGGACAGCTATCATGCATTCATTGAAAGAAGTGCCTTATGAGGCAGGAATGGGGTCGTGGAACGAGCAGTTGTTCTTACATTCTTCTCTTTGTCAAGACATGCAAAAGAGAGAAGAAATTCGTCCTCACCTCAGTGTTAAATGGGTGACCACTTACCCTGAGATTATGCCCTCTGGTCTGAGACTCTCCCACAAGGGGAAACAACCTCTCAGCATCTGAGAGGCAGCACGGTAGCATAGTGGTGAGCACAATTGCTTCACAGCTCCAGGGTCCCAGGTTCGATTCCCGGCTTGGGTCACTGTCTGTGCGGAGTCTGCGTGTTCTCCCCGTGTCTGCATGGGTTTCCTCCGGTGCTCTGGTTTCTTCCCACAGTCCAAATATGTGCAGGTTAGGTGGATTGGCCATGCTAAATTTCCCTTAGCATCCAAAATTGCCCTTAGTGTTGGGTGGGGTTACTGGGTTATGGGGATAGGGTGGAGGTGCGGGCTTGGGTAGGGTGCTCTTTCCAAGAGCCGGTGCAGACTCGATGGGCCGAATGGCCTCCTTCTGCACTGTAAATTCTATGATCTATGATCTACCTTGTCAAACTCCCTGAGAATGCTATATGTCTCAATGAGGTCGCCTCTCATTTTTCTAAACTCCAACGTGTACAGGCCCAATCTACTCAATCTCTCATAAGAATATTCCATCTTGTGCTGGGTCATTCCCTGAGTCTGTGGCTTCAGAAGAACAATTCTCAAGTAAAAACCCTCAGCAACTTGATTTTTCACTCATTCGCCAATTTTGCATTAAGAAACATGAACTTCCACCTCCTTGATGGTGATTATCGCTGAAAATAAAATAAACGATTGTCAATTTGAACTGAAGTATTTTTTTAATCATAAAGATTAGATCTAGTACCCCTGCTTTTGAGGCAGAGGATCGTGATTTCACGATTCACCTGAGGAATTGAGTACATAATTGGCACTTCAAATAATAATGATAATAATAATCGCTTATTGTCACAAGTAGGCTTCAATGAAGTTACTGTGAAAAGCCCCTAGTCGCTACATTCTGGGAGGCCAGTACGGGAATTGAACCCGCGCTGCTAGCCTTGCTCTGCATCACAAGCCAGCCCACTTTGCTAAACCAGCCCCTAATACAGTATTAAAGGAGCACTGTGTTATCAGTAGTGTTGTCTTTTTATTGATCTACCAAACAAAGGGTGTAAAAGATCCCATGGTGACATCTGAAGAGGTGCAAGAAATTCTCCTGGGAGGCCTGGCTACAGTTCTTCCTTTAACACCAAGCCAAAAAAAGAGAAACATCACTTTGGTGGTAGTGGAGTCTTTCTGTGCAAAAACTGGACACAAATAAGAGGCAGGACTTCAGAAGTGATAGGTTGGCTGTGACGTACTTGTGGGGCATCCTGAGGGTGTGGGGTGAGGTGGGGGGTGGGGGTGGTCTGAGACTGGAAGTAGGGGGAGGAGGGTGCCAGGTTGGACCAAAGATGGGGGTGGTGGTGTTGGCTGAGACCAGAAGGGAGGGGGCTTGGGTCGGACTGGAGAGAGGAGAGGGGGGTCGGACCGGGAAGGAGGGTCAGTCCGGGAGGAGAGGGAGTTGGACAGGGCAGGGACGTCAGTTCGGGAGGGGGGGCCAGCGGGTGGGGTCAATCCAGGAGTGGGGGGGCGAGACTCATTTCATGAGAGAGAGTGGGGTTGGGCCAGAGTGGGGGTGGGGGGTGCAGTCCGGGTGGTGGGGGTGTCGCTGGTCGGACCTGAGGGGCGGTCAACGGTGGGGGTTGTACCCTGCCTCCCGTGGAGGTGGGGGTTGGGGTCCCGTGTGTGAGGAGTGTCCCGCGCGAGTCTGGGTCTGGGTTTCTTTTAATAACTCCTCTGGAGTTAGAAGTGATTTTTCTTCCTCTTAACTCTTTCAGAGTAACTATCGGGGTAAAACTGGCACAATCATCCGAAGTTAATGCTTTCAATAATTCCTATCAGATGGTCCCCAGCCCACGTAATTGTCCAGAGGAAGATGTATTTCCGTCAATTGCCGGGTAAAGCCTTATGTGGGAACATCCTAGAGTGATTCCCAGTGCATCATTGGGGTACATCCCGAAATGCAACGCTTGGGAACACAAAGGTTATGGGAGTAGATGCAAAAAACGATGATCCCAGAATTGGGAAGCCATCAGTAAAGAATGAAGAGTTGAGGCTCTTTTCTCTGTAAAAGAGAAGACTGAGGAGTTAAGTCGTACGGTCTTTAACGCCACAAAAGGGTTAGCTGCAGAAATTTCCACTTGTGGCAAGTTTCAGAACTAGGGACAATAAACACCAGATAGTCACTCATAGATATATCTGGATTACGATGAAAAAGAGAAACTCACTACCATATGAAATGGCTGAGGCGAATAGCATAGACAAGTTTCAAGGAGAAGTTAGATGAATGCATGAGGGAGGAAGGTATAGAAGTATATATTGATAGGATGAGGTGAAGAGGGTTGGAGACTTGCCTGGAGCATGAACATTGGCACAGGCCAGGCAGGCAATGGCTTCTTGCTGTGCTGTAAATTCAAAGTAATTTTGTAGCGATGATATTTTAAGTGATACAAAATCATGGCAATCATCACTTGTTACCGGCTGAAGATTCAATCGAACATGGTAAATTGACAGTCATGTTTCTTGCATTATGTGGTGGGGCCGGCTTGCTATATGAAAATCAAGTTGCATTGCTTCACTGTTGATGGCTCCCAAGAGTGTAAGAAATTTCTCCAAAACCTGTTCATTTCAGTTCAGTTATGCTCGCTGTAACTGAATGATTTTTTAACATTGAGAAGAATCTATCTGGATGCACAGTGGAAATTGTTGCGGTAAACGCAGGGTTAGTTTTGAAAATGGTTTAAAAAAAATCGAGAGACTCATTCTCTTAAAAAGGCAAAATCGAATTAACTGAAAAATGATGGACAGACCTGGGAACCAAAATGACACGTACCCAAAAAGCAGCAGGTGAGCTCTCCTTCTGATGCATCTGTACTGTCGAAGCTTCTCTATTAGTGCAGCTGAATGGTGCAAATACATCTGCTCCTTGCTTTGCAGTGAGATAAGAATGTATTATCAAGTAATAAGGTTGTTTTAATTTGCATATGCCCATAAAGCCTTGCACAGCATGGTCACAGATGCAGTGGATCACACTGATTTTGGGAACCCGTTATTGTAAGGATTATCTTTGATACTCGCAGTGTTCATTTGGCCCAAACAAATATTTCTGCCAGTGATATAATTACATAATGGCTCAGAATTCAATTGGAACGTGAATTTTCAGCGCTTGCTGACTGCAGGACGGCCACAATAGCACAGCAGCAAGGGGAAGAGTCAGTCACTATTGAATTCTCTAAGTTCGGTCATTTCAAAATGATTCTGCGTGGGATTTTTGAGGTCATACTGGAGAAGGTTACATGACAGCTGAAGCCTATTTCACGGGAATATAATGTTGTTTCACAGTTGGTTCCCTTACTCAGCTTTTGAAAACTCAATGGAAAGAAGGAACTTGCATTTGTTTAGCACCTTTCATGACCGCAGGACAGCAATGGGCGACCTAGGCTGGTGAGTGGGCCGCATGAGTGACCCTCCTTCATATCATTGAGCGGCAAGATTGAAGTTGGGCCTGTTGACTAACCGGGACCCTTGAATAAGATTTAATACATGCCAAATATTTCATAATGAGTTATAGAAAATGCTTAAGCTTTCATATATTAATAGAACTGTCATCAACTTCAAATTATAAAAACTAAAGAAATATTTTGACTTTGGATGCAGAGCCCTCACAGTCAGTGTTGTAACCAAAACACACCTCACTTCACTTGCCCTTGCTTTACATGTGTGTCACTTCAGTCATACTGGTGGGGGAAGAAAACATGGTGGAAATCAGTGGAATGTAGTGACCCTGCGCATGGTCAATGGTCAACAAAATGTCTCCCTGGTCGCACTCACAACGGATGGGCCACAGGTTGCCCACCACCGCCACAGGACATCCAAACGCAATTTACAGTCAATGTCACACTTCTGAAGATTAGCCCCAGGGTTGCGGTAGGAAACAGGGCAGCCAATTTGTGCACAGTAAGAGCAAAGAATTAAAGACCAGGCAATCTGTTTTAGTGATGTTGGTCAAATGCTCAATACTGGCTGGCACGTCGAGGAGAACTCCTCTTCGCTTCACCAAAATACTGTCTTGGGGCCTCTTACATCTGCTGGAGAGCATAGAAGGGGTGGTTGTGGAGGAGGATGGGGGGGGAGCTCTCTCCTTTTATCATCTCACCTGAAAGCTGGTCTCACCAAGAGTGCAAAGTTCCTTCAGTGCTGCACTGATTCCTGTAGAGAAAGGATGTTGCAGTGTAATTGTCACTGTTAGTAAGAGTTACAAAAATATAGCTTTATCTTACCACTTGGAAATACGTTACAGTGGGATAGGGTGTGTCTGATCTAGTATAATCTGTCTAAGTAAATAGAACTTTACCATCATGACATAGTGATTCGTCATAGTGTGAAAGGTTTAGAAGGGGCGGAATTCTTAAAAATGCACCCAGGGGAACATTGAAGGTACTGCAAGAGAGGAGGTGGTCCTGGACTTAATTTTAGGTAACGAAGCCGGGCAAGTGGTTGATGTATCAGTGAGGGAGCATTTTGCAAACAGCAATCATAATTATGTTAGATTCAAGATTGTTATGGAAAAGGACAAGGATGGGCCTGAAATCAAAGTTCTAAGCTGGGGAAAGTCCGATTTTAATAAGATCAGATATCATTTGGCAAGAATGGACTGGGAGCAGACACTGTTAGGTAAATCTGTGACTTAACAGTGGGACGCATTCAAGAAGGAAATGGGGAGAGTACAGGACCAATGTTTACCAAAAAAAGAAAAAGGATGGGACCAACAAATCCAGTGAACTCTGGACATGGAGCGATGTACAGCATAGGATCAGGAGAAAAAGAGAGGCTTATGGAAGATTGTTGAATCCCCCACAATCAACATCCTCGGGTTACCATTGATCAGTAACTGAACTGGACTTGCCATATTAATATTGTGGCTACCAGGTCAGGTCAAAGGCTAAGAATCCTATGGTGAATAACTCACCTGACCCCCAAAGCCACCATCTACAAGGCACAAGTCAGGAGTGTAATGGAATACTCTCCAGTTGCCTGGATGAGTGCAGCTCCAACAACACTCAAGAAACCATCCAGGAAAAAGCAGCCCATTTGATTGCTCCCCAGTCCATAAACATTCAATCCCTCCACCACTGACGAACAACGGCAGCCGCGTGTACCATCTACAAGATGCACTGCAATAACTCACCAAGGTTCTTTAGAAAGGACCTTTCAAACCCACGACAACTACCATCTAGAAGGACAAGAGCAGCAGAGACCTGGTAACCCCACCACCTGGAGGTTGTCCTCCCAGTCACTCACCACCCCGACTTGGAAATATATTGTCGTTCCTTCATTGTCGCTGGGGCGAAATCCTGGACCTCCCTGACTAACTGCACTGTGGGTGTACCTACACCTCAGGGAGTGCAGCGGTTCAAGAAGGCAACTCACCACCACCTTCTGAAGGGCAACTAGGGATGGGCAATAAATGCTGGTGCCCACATCCCGTAAATGAATTTTTAAAAAAAGACGTTAAGGACTCAAAAACAGCTTAAGCCCTCGAGTATAGAATGTGCAAGAGGGAACTTGAAAAGGAAATTAGGAGAGGAGAAAGGGGACATGAAAGGAAACTAGCAAGTAAAATAAAGCAAAATCTTAAGTTGTTTTACAAGTATATTAAGGGTGAAAGGATAACTAGAGAAAGAGTTGGGCCCATTTAGGGCCACAGTAGTAATTTGTGTGTGGAGCTGGAGGACGTCGATAGGGTTCTAAATGAATACTTGGTGTCGGTGTCCACCCGTGAGAGGGATAATGTGGGTACAGAAATCAGGGGGAAGGACTATAATAAAATTAGAGAAATTAACATAGACAACGAGCTGGTTCTTAGTAGTCTGGTAAGCTTAAAAGTAGATAAATCTCCAATGCCAGGCTGTTGAGTGAAGCAAGGGAGGAAATAATAGAGACTCTGGCAATCATTTTCAATTCCTCTCTGGCCACAGGAGAGGTGCCAGAGGACTGGAGGATAGTCAATGTGGTACCATCATTCAAGAAGGGAGGCTGGGATAAACCAGGAAACTACAGGCCAGTCAGTCTAACCTCAGTGCTGGGGACACTATTGGAAGCAATTCTGAGAGATAGAATTAATCTGCATTTGGAGAGACAGGGACTAATTGAGAACATGATTTTGTTAAGGTTAGGTCATGTCTAACCAATTTGGTTGAATTTTTCTAAAAGGTGTGTAGATGAGGGCCATGCATTTGAAGCAATCGACTTGGACTTCAGCAAGGCTTTTAATCAGGTCCCACAAGGGATACTGAGAGCGAAGGTAAGAGCCCAAGGAATCCACGGAAATTTGGAAAATTGGATCCAGAATGGGCTGAGTGGCAGGAAACAGCGGGTGATGGCCAGGGGTGTTTCTCTGACTGGAAGCTTGTGTCCAGTGAGATCCCTCAGGGATCAGTGTTGGGCTCCTTGCTGTTTGTGGTTTAAATAAATAATTTAGACTTGAATGTAGGAGGGTTGATCACTCAGTCCGCAGATTGTACAAAAACTGGTGGGCTGGTAAATAATGAGGAGGATAGCTTTTGATTACAGGAGGATATAGACAAGCTGGTCAGATGGACTGATCAGGGACAAATGGAATTCAATCCAGATAAGTGTGAGGTGATACACTTGGACAGGACAAAGAAGGTCGGGGAAAACATGTTAAACGGCAGGATCCTGGGAAGCACCAAGGATCAAAGTGACCTTGGTGTGCATGTACACCGGTCCCTTAAGGTAGCAGAGCAGGTGGATACAGTGGTTCAGAAGGCATGTGGTACATTTGCCTTTATTGGCCAAGGCAGAGAGCTTAAGAGCAGGGAGGTTATTCTGGAACTGTATAAAACGTTGATTCGGCCACAGATAGAGTATTGTGTGCAGTTCTGGAATCTACTTATAGGAGGGATCTGGTAGTACTAGAAGGGGTGCAGAGGAGATTGATCAGGATTTTGGCTGGGCTGGAGAGTGTTAGTTATGAAGAGAGATTGGATAGACGTGGGTTGTTTTCCTTAGAGCAGAGAATACTGAGGGGGTACATGGTTAAGATGTGTGTAATTATGAGGGGCAGAGATAGAGTAGACAGGAAAAAACTGTTCCCCTTGGTGGAAGGCCAGGGGGGATAGTTTTAAGGTAAGGGGCAGGAGGATCAGTGGGGATGTGAGGAAATACATTGGCCCCACAGGGGGGTGGGAGTTTGGAATTCGCTGCCTGAAAATGTGGTGAAGCCAGAGACCCTCATAACATTTAAGAAGTATTTAGATGTGCCCTTGCATTGCCAGGCCACACAAGGCTATGGGCCACATGCTGGAAAATGGGGTTAGAATAGTTAGGTGGTTGTTTTTGACTGGCACAGATGCAATGGGCCGAAGAGCCTTTTCTGTGCTGTCGCTCTCTATGACTCTATGACTAGTTGAGAGGCTTCAGATACGGACTTTGTGATCCCTATGGAATGGTGTCATTTAGACCGAACGTTGCGTGGCGAGAGCAGCTCAGTCCATAAGAGAGCCATTCAGGAGTCTGGTAACAGTGGGAAGAAGCTGTTTTTCAATCTGTTGGGGCATGTTCTCAAACATTTGTACCTTCTGACGGATGGAAGTGGCTGGAAGAAAGAATAACCCAGGTGAGAGAGATCTTTGATTATGCTGCCCACTTTCCAAGGCAGTGGGAAGTGTGGACAGAGTCAATAGATGGGAGGCAGGTTTGTGTGATGGACTGGGCTGTGTTCATGACTCTCTGTAGTTTGTTACAGTCTTGGGCCGAGCAGTTGCCATACCAGGCTGTGATGCAGCCAGATAGGATGCTTTCTATGGTGCATTTATAAAAATTGGTAAAAGTCAATGTGGACATGCCGAATTCCCTTAATTTCCTGAGGAAGTATCTGGAAGGCACTGTTGCGCTTTCTAGGTCATAGTGTCGACATGGGTGGGCCAGGACAGATTGTTGATGATGTGCACACCTAGGAATTTGAAGCTGTCAACCATCTCCACCTCGACACCATTGACGCAGACAGGGGTTGTAGCCATCTGGGATGGCCACGTCCCAATGACAAAATGGACACTTGCAAAGAATGCAGGGAAATTGGACAATGCTAAGAAACAAGCAGGTGCAAGCTCTGTCTGTTGATTAGAACCTTAAACTCTCAGACAGGACAGAAACTACCAAACAATCTACATACTAATGAGCCATCTCCGGGGACAAAAGGGAAACATTTAGATACACAACGTTAAGGCAGACTCCCTGGTGCCAGAAGAAGCTAAGACAAAGCAGACTGGCAGTCACCAGGACACGCCCAGCGATCAGGGAACCACCCCTCCATTAGAGGAAAATCGATACAGATGATTGGAAAAGACCCAATTATTTGAGGCCAAGTTCAAGGCCCGCCCAAAAGCGCGCGAAGCCCTTTTCAGTATAAAAAGTATCCCCCAAGGGAGAATCTCTCTCCTTTGGCTTTGGCTCTCAGCGAAGAGAGAGACCTGCCTAGCAGCTGCACCAGACCAAGTAAGTCCCAAGTCAACGCACGCTACGAGGTAGACGCTCCTAGTTGCTACCCTGTAAACAGCTCAACCCAGCAGCCTCTGAACCGAGCAACGGCCATTGTTCCTCTGACTGAGTGGGCACCCAAAGCTAAGTATAGGCTTTAGTAATAGTGGTAGTTTAGTTTGTAGAGTTTATGCATGAGTAGATTTGCCTGTGTGTAAATAAATGAGCATTGCTTTTGAACTTACTAACTGGTGTATCGAGTCATTGATCAGTATTCGGTTCTGAACTTTGTGGCGGTGTCGAAAGATACCTGCCGACTCTTGAGCAAACGTGATTAAACGGAGCCAAATTAAGAGCCAACCAAAAGTTAGCAACAGGGTGTGTACGATACTTCGCTTCCTGAAGTCCATGACCAGCTCCTTAGTTTTGCTGACATTGAGGAAGAGATTGTTGTCGTTGCACCATTGCACTAGATTCTCTATCTCCCTCCTGTACTCTGACTCATCTTTGTTTGAGATCCGACCCACTACGGCCGTGTCATCTGCAAACTTGTAGATGGAGTTGGAGCTGAATTTTGCCACAGAGGCGTGTGTGTATAAGGAGTACAGTAGGGGGCTAAGTAAGAATCCTTGTGGGGCCCCGATATTGAGAACTATAGTGGAGAAGGTGTCGTTGTTTATCCTTAAGGATTGTGGTCTGTGGGTCAGGAAGTTGAGGATCCAATTGCAGAGGGAGGAGCCGAGATCTTCGTTTTGGAGTTTGGATATGAGCTTGGCTGGGATTATGGTGTTGAAGGCGGAGCTGTAGTCAATGAACAGGAGACTGACGTAGGAGTCCTTGTTGTTGAGATGCTCCAGGGCTGTGTGTAGGGTCAGGGAGATGGCATCTGCTTTGGACTAGTTGTGGCGGTAGGTGAATTGTGGTGGATCAAGGCAATCTGGAAGGATGCAGTTGATGTGTCTCATGACTAACCTGTCGGAGAACTTCATAATGATAAATATCAGGGCCACCGGCTGGTAGTCATTGAGGCATGTTGTTTGGTTCTTCTTCGGCATGGGTATGATGGCGGTCTTCGTGAAGCAGGTGGGAACCTCAGAATGGAGTAGGGAGAGGTTAAAGATGTCCGCGTACACACCAATCCAATTGGGCTGCACAGGACCAGAGTTGCTTTCCGTGGGTTTACTTTCGAGAATGCCGATCTAACGTCAGGGGCTGTGATGGTAGGTATGGGTGTGAGACAGCCTTCACGTTATCCCTGTGTTACCTCCAGACTTTATTATTACAACACTCTCTTGGCTGGCATCCCACATTCCACTCCACATAAAGTTCAGCACATCCTAGATTCCGTAGCCCAACCCACACCAAGTTGTATCAACCTACCACCTCGCGTTCCAGGTGGGTTTTCATTTGAGTCCCCATTGACGAGTTGTAAAATGGTTTCACGCCGGCCTCTGGCAGGAACGGCGACCCACCACGACGGGAGTCAGCGCGATTTCCCGCTGTCATTTTACTCCGACGGGAAACCAAGATTTTTCAGCCCCCGCCACATTGTTCCGCGTTCCCCTCCTTAACTGCCCACCATTAAATCCACCACATGGCCGGGGGGGGAGGGGGGGGCTGCTGGAAGATTCTTTCCTTGGGAGTCTTATTCGTGAGATAATGCTTCTGTGAAGTGCCTTGGGATGTTTTGCCAAGTTAGTTGCTATACAAATGTAGCTAGAAGTTGTAAGGGTTGCAGTAATAACTAGCCATGAAGCTTCCCAGAAAAATCTGGTTAAAGCTAGTGGGCAAACTGTACGGGAGATGTTTAGACGAGGAGTTGATTGATTTTGTTTTTACAACAGTGACAGGGGTTTTGATGTCTTCTCTCGTGCCTGAAATTAATTCATTAATTCATTCAAATAATGTAACAAAATCCACCAGAGGGCAGCAATAGCTCATTTCAGCTTCCCAGTCGAATAAAAGGTTCTGCAGAAACGCCACTTGCGCAAAGCTCGGGAATAAAGAAGAACGAAAACTGCTGGAGATGGTGGCAGCCCATCCGAATCCGGGGGAGGAAAGCTTGGAGGGTTCTTGGGGATGTCAAGGGGAGTTGGGACTAATTGGATAGCTCGCATAAAGAGCCAGAAATGACATGATGGACGGAATGGCCTCCTTCTCTTCCGTATCATTCTTTAATTCTTTGTCAGATTGTCTAATGTTTTGGATCTATTCCCATCACTCAGTGGCACAGCCTCTACTATTTTACCACAGGCTTGCCCTCTATTTGGCTGCCTCCGGCCCACTGTCCAGTTAAGTGTCCCAGTCTATTCTGTAGCTTAATTTGCTGGTGCTGTGATTCAGTATTGCAATGAGGAAAATGGGAAGGGGGCGTAGAGTCATAAGGCTTTTGATAGCACGGGATAGAGGCTCTTCGGTCCATCATGTCTACGGCGGCCATCAAGTACCTATCAACTCCAATCCCATTTTCCTGTATTTGGTCTGAGTTGTAAGGAGAGGCTGGATAGGCTGGGACTTTTTTTCCCTGACGCGTAGGAGGCTTAGGGGTGATCTTGTAGAAGTCTATTAAATAATGAGGAGCATATATAAGGTAGATAGTCAACATCTTTTCCCAAAGATAGAGGTGTCTAGAACAAGAGGGCATAGGTTTACGGTGGGAAGAGGGAGATACAAAAGAGACCAGAGGAGAAATTTCTTCACACAGAGGGTGGTGAGTGTCGGGAACGGGCTGCCAGAGGCAGTGGTAGAGACGGGCACAATTTTGTCCTTTAAAAAGCAGTTGGACAGTTACATGGGCAGGGTGGGTATAGAAGGATATGGGCCAGATACGGGCAAGTGGGATTAGCTTAGTGCTAGAAACTGGGTCTTATGGACAAGCTGGGTCAGGAATGCCGTAACCATGTCTGACTCTATGGTCTGTAGCGTTGTGTGCTATGGCATTTCAAGTACTCGTCTAAATACTTTTTAACTGTTGTCAAGATTCCCGCCTCTACATTCAGGCAGTTTGAAAGTAGTTTCAGATTCCCAGCTCTCTCTGGGTGAAAATATATTTCCTCACGTCCCCTCTAAACCTCCTGCCCCTTACCTTAAACCTATGCCCTCTGGTCATTGACCCCTCTGCTAAGGGGAGAAATTCTTTCCGATTCACCCGATCTCTGCTCCTCATAATTTTATGCACCTCAATCAGCCTTCTCTGCTGGAGGGAAAACCGCTACAGCCTTTCCACTTGCGCTTGATAGCTGAAAGGTTTCAACCCAGGCAACAATCTGGTGAATCACCCTCGCCTCACTCAGCAGTTTGGGATACATTTCATCTGACCCTGGAGATTTGTCTACTTTTAACCCTGCCAGACCACTCAGAATCTCCTCTCTGTATATGTTAATCCCGTTATCTGTCCCTGAGGAGATCAAATGTCCTGCTAAATTACGGTGGCCCCTCGTTTTTGACTGGTCAAAATGGAGAAGATTCAATCAGGAAGGCAAGATCGAGGTGTCTGAGAGAGCCGGAGTCATCCTTGACCCCGAGGGATAGGACCTAAGAAGGGGAAGAAGTCCAATTCAGGATGGCAGGGGAGTTCATAATGTTGCCAGCTCAATCAGAGAGCCAGCAGGGCAAACGGTCCTGAACTATCCCTGGGAGTTGCCACTGAGACAGACAGAAGACCTCAGGAGTTCGGCTAGGTAAGTTCAAAAACAATCAAAAATTCAGGGAGGGTTGGGAGGGGCAAGGGTTGGAGGTGAAACTCCTCTGGGGAGATCACTGGGGGTCACCTCTTTGGGCCATCACGTCTCCAGTCTCTAATTATTCTGATTGGCTGCCCCATCCCCCCCCCCCCCCCCCCCCCCATCCCACCCCCACCCCCAACCCCGGCAACTTCTCTGCATCAGGTACTAGAATGGGCAACTTCTCTGCTTCAGGTACTGTCACAGCTTAAATACCCAGCATCAGTATCACATCAGGGAGGCGCCACAACTAGGGTTGTCAAACGTGATCAGATGTATTACTGCAAGTTTCATCACATGACTTGCCGCCATGGTCCTGCTACTCGTCAGGGTACACATTCATCCTTGTGACGCACTGCCTTCCTACTCCAATTGGAAAGCAAAAAGACTCATTACTCAATTGGATGATGCTTGACTGTCAGCCTTCCCCCACCCCTCACCCCCACCCATCCCTTCTATTTTCAATAATTTATGTCTGGTGAAGAGAAATGTTCAAATATTTTTGTTTTTTAAAAAAGCGGTCTTTTTTAATGTGCCTCATTAAATTCAAGTAGCTGCTTCGTGTGACTCCCGACAACCAGCTAGCTTTGCACACAGGTCTTCAATTCTTGGGAATAGATATTTAGTCGGCTTGGCAGCCTGATTAACTGTTAGCTTATAATTGCTGCAAATGCGGATGGTCTTGTCCGGTTTCAGTACGGGAACTTTAGGTGTTGCCCATTCCGAGAACTGAACTGGTTGGGCAATGCCAAGTTCCTCCAACCTGTTCAACTCAATATCCGGTTTCTCTCACAAGGCATATGGTACTGATCTTGCCCGAAAGAATTGGGGAGATGCATCTGGATCCACATAAGTCTTGTTGTCCACAGCATGCGGCCCTTTGATTTTACCTAATTCCCACAGAAGATGTTCTTGTGTTTTCTATTTTTAAAATAAATTTAGAGTACCCAATTCATTTTTTCCAATTAAGGGGCAATTTAGCGCGGCCAATCCACCTACCCTGCACATCTTTGGGTTGTGGAGGCGAAACCCACGCAAACATGGGGAGAATGTGCAAACTCCACACGGACAGTGACCCAGAGCCGGGATCGAACCAGTTCTCGGAATGGGCAACACCTAAAGTTCCCGTACTGAAACCTCGGTGCCGTGAGGCAGGAACGCTAACCACTGCACCACCGTGCTGCCCCATTCTTGTGTTTTCTTATCGGTTCAGACAGTCCCCTTCCCACACTCTCGACCCAATTCAACTTGATTTTCTTAAGCTAATCACGGAAAAGGAGGCTGGATCCTTCACCTGTCACTATTATCACTGGAGCTGGGTAGACTGTTGTCTATAGCTTGCAGGTACCATTGTGGTGCCTTCTATTTTTATTGCTTCTCCCATATAAGTCTTCAACTTGGCAGAAGTGTTCTTCAATGGTTGGACTCCCTCTCTTAGGAACTGAAATGTCTGCTCGCCCAGCAGAGTGGTTGATGCCCCTGTGTCCACTTCCATCTGAAAAGGCTCCCCATTTACTCAGAGTGCTACAGTATCACGGTCTATCTCGCCTGTTTTTAGATTAGACAGAATCCCAGAATTACTGGTGCGAAGCTCTTACATATTCTACACTTGTAACATTTTGGTTGGCCTAATACTTGTTATTTTGACTGAGCTCTGCACCGAGAAAATGATTTTGGAGTTGGGCAGACTTGGGGTTGTAAGACTGTGAATAAGGATAGAGGTCTTAGTTCCATAAAGATTTCAGAGAATTTCTTTGCATTTCGCTTCTTCCCCAATTCTGTTTGTTTGGAAATAATACCCAAGGCGTTTGATGTACTGTGTCCAGCCCTCTGTGGAGGAGTCGAAATGGGTCTACCCACCCAAAAAGAGGCATTTTTTTTCAGGCTTCAATAAAGGCAAGATACTCACAGGGTTTGGACCAAAGGCAGTGTCAGGGTAATATATCCTCATTGCCAGATGTAAAGATGCATTTTCACAGACTTCAGTGGTGAACAAAAAAGGTATTTATTAATAAGAATTGTACAACAACCTCAAAGCTGTAGCTGGCTCTCAAAAATGCCTCATTGCCTAGGAGCCTCTCATCATGGGGTGATTCCACCCTCTGAGTTCCGAATGCTCACACTATCCATGAGACCCTTACTCTGCTGTGTTGCCCTTTAAGGGATAATGACCACACTAGATGACGCCTAACTAGTGTGGAAGGGTTTGTTAGAGTAAACATACAGAAGATGTTTCCACTGGTGGGGCCATCCAGAAATAGGGACATAAAGATAAGAGTCACTGACAAATCCACTCAGGAATTCAGGAGAGACTCCACGACTCACAGGCTTGAGTGACAACGTGGAACTTTCTAGCACAAGGAGTAGTTGAGGTGCCACGTCTTGATGCATTCCTGGAGATGTTAGATAAGGTAATGCGGGGGAAAGTAATGGATGGATATGTAAAGGAAGGCGAGAAGCGGCTTAGGGAGAGCCAATGATCCCTTTTCAATGCAGTATACGTTATGTAAAGACATTGGGTGAGATTCTCCATCCGTTCATAGAGGTGGGGTTCTCCAGTCCCAGTGAATGGGAGATAGGGTACAGCACTAAATTCCCCGTCCTCGTCAGCAACGGCAGTGCAGTGGATCACAACGGCGAATCCACGCCATTGTATACATCCTGGTTTGTTTCCCCTTCTGTCTTTTTTGTCCTCCCCCACTTTCAGCAACCTCTCCCGTTTTCAAATCCCAATTCCATCCGAATCTTGGGGCTTCGGAAGTCCCCGGGAGCAAGGCGTCGCTCCCACTCTCCATCTGGTAAGGCCCCACGGCAGTGCCAACCTGGCACCCGGGGACCCTGGAATTGGGCCGTAATGGCACATTTAAATATGCTGATCTGAATGATGGGCAGTGAGGGCGGGGTCCAGATTGGGATGTCTCGCGAGACTCTGTTCAAGCTCGCGAAGCGCTTTGAGTGTGGCAAATCTTGCGAGAGGCCTTGCTCAAGATTCCACGGCCCCATCCCGACATCAAGGCGGGCACGACCAGGCCGGTTAAACCGTGCCCATAAATTTGATGAGAAGCATCAACATGTTAGTTCTTGCTTTAGTAATGAGGGCACTATGGGGCCCCTGCACAAGCATCGGGGAATTCCCCTCCCAGGCATCCCCCGTACCCCACAAACATCGGGCTACGCCCATCCCCACCTCCTCAAGCATCAGCCTTCCCCCCTCACAGGCATTGGTGCTGTCCTACACCACACATAAGGGGGAACCCCCCCCCCCCGAATAGGGCTCCCCCGAGGCCCTACTGCCGGCAGTGTCGACCTGATTGTGCCAGGGCACATGTTCCTCACCACTAGGGGGCTACACCTCCCCGAGCACCCCTCGGTGTGGCAATCATGACTGGTTCTTGTTTTTGAAAATCAGTTCTGATTCGCGCTGGTATGATGTCACGCCGACTGGGTTGGACAATACCCTGACGGTGGAAAGAGCAGCATTAAGCCCTATAATGAGGTTCAAATTTATTGTAAAATAAATTTCCTTCTGGGTGTGAACCTGATTACGGCATCGGCGGGGGGCTGGTGTGGGGGGAGGGGGGAGGGGGTGTAAGGCACTGATGCAGTTTTTGGCCTGCCGCGGGATTTAATGGCTATTACGGGATTTGGTCCTGCAGCTAGTGCAGCCACTTAATCGCCGACTATGGGTTCAAATCTCACCACAGCCATTCGATAAATTGACTTCTGATTTTACCTAAATTTTTTAAAAAATCTACTATCAGTCGAAGTCCATGAATGGAGAATAAAGGCTGGCCTTGTCAATTGCACCCAAATCCCTGGAATTAAAACAAAGTCCATAAAAAAGGGGGAGGGAATTGGTTGAGGTAAATAGTACCCCAGATTCCACGGGGTGCCGTGTTCCTCCAACCGAAAAGTCAGACGCCAGCCTGCCCATTCCAAAGCCCTTGCGCCACTCAGCCGTATTCAGCTGGGGGCCAGGCTTGATTGAGTCAGAGTGGGACCTATGCACCCATCAGGGAGGAGGTTCCGCTTCGGAGGACTGCCGGGCAATCTGACTGGCCAACAGCTCTGTCGTCCGACCAGCGCCAGGTTTGAGCAGTGGCCACTGCTGGGACTGCAGGCTGTCCCCAACGAGGAAGCCCCGGGTCTTAAAAGTGTGTCCTGGATTTTGGGTGGGCTTGGCTGGCAAACCCCAGCAAGTGAGGGGAGCGGTTGTGGGGGGGGGGGGGGGGGGTTGGGGTTGAGAGGACAGGGGGTGTTGTGGGGGGGGGGGGGGGGGAGAGTCAAAGGGAGGATGGTATAATCTTTGGGGCGAGTGGATGGTTGCCTCCGATGAGCACAGTGGCTCTATTTTTGCCCCTTCCTGCCCAATAATAATAATAATCCTTATTATTGTCCCCAACTATGCTAACACTGCAATGAAGCTGCTGTGAAAATCCCCGCGGCGCCACACTCCGGTGCCTGTTCAGGTACACTGAGGGAGAATTCAGACTGTCCAATTCACCTAACGGCACGTCTATCGGGATTTGTGGGAAGGAACCGGAGCACCTGGAGGAAACCCACGCAGACACGGGGAGAATGTGCAGACTCCGCCCAGACAGTGACCCAAGCCGGGAATCGAATCCGGGATCCTGGCGCTGTGAAACACCAACGCTAACCACTGTGCTGCCATGCCGCCCATTGCAGCTCGCGCAGTGAATGTGGCCAGGCCACTTGGCTTGCCTCTGCGTTTCCCTGCCACACATTAAATGGAAGAGGAATGTGGCCCCTAAATGACTATTAATTGGCCATTTAAGGGCCTCAATAGGTCTGCGAATGGGCCAGGCTGCCTGGGCCTTCCCAACCAACAAATAAATTGAGTAGGCTGACGCAAGGGCATTGCAATGCTAGTCTACCATGATCAACCTGCACATGTGTTATATTGGATGAGGTGTGATTGCAGCAAAAGATTGGTGGCACTGTTGTATGAGCCGCGCCCTCGAGGTTTGTGGGCAAATACCATCGAGTGCCCTGAGTGTTTGAAGCAGCAACTCCTTCTTCAAATTTTATCAGCATTTCAGATATGGATTTTCAGTACAACAGCCGAATGAAATGGAGTTCAATGAGGCAGGTTTACACACATACAAGTGGTAAAGGGGCAGCTTAATTATCACCATGCATTCACATTGCTTTGACTTTGTTTTAATCGACAAGACATCTCTTCGACACAATTACAGTATATTTGGATGATAGCTTTTCTGCAACATATCCTATTTTGTTGGCTTATTTATTGTGGCAAGAACACATTACATTTTATCAAAGTGCTGCTTTGAATACATTCACCGTAAATATTCAGTGAAATCTGATTCGCTTTACGGGAGTGGGGTATAATTCACCCCCCTAAAAAAAAAATGATAATCCGTTAACCGTGGACTCAAGTCGTTTAGCAGCCTGGTCGCTTTGGGAAGCGGTTACCTTGGCAACCTGCACATTACAATCCAGGGAGAGAAAGGCCATACTCTGTTTCTTGTACAGAGATGATCGCATTGTTGAACTGAGATGAGGTTTCTAGATTGCGGCGACCACATTCCGGAGTTTAGAGCTGCTGAAGGCAAATTTTGTGAACCGTCGCAATTAGCCTGGGATTAGCGTTCAGGCATAGCCTTGTCTCGTTTGAGGCTCTGTCGCCCTGACGGAATATACATCTGAGCAGACTGTATATCTGATTGGTTACCCTGCTACAAAAATACCGGCGGATAAAATTTTGAGTGTAATACGAATGTTCTGCTGTGCAAGAGTAAGCTTACCAAAGCTTTTAGGTGGGATTCTGACTTAGAGACATTCCGCCCTAGTCCCACAGAGAGTAGCTTCGCACCATTGGTTCCTCAGCCAAGCACATATACAAAGGGGGAAATTTTCTGAGTCTGTTTGTCGTGGATGCCAACACCATTGGGGCCACTAACTCTTGCGAGAGGGCCACAATGGGATTTGCGCCGAGGAGATCTCTGAATGAAATCTTTCCTCCCCCTCCCAGCAATCTAATCAGGTTCACACACCGGGGATGTGGAGGCCACCGTAGCCCCCCTGTGGTCAGGGGCATGGTGGGGCAGTTCCTTGGCACTGCCAACTTGGTGCCCTGGCACCGCCAGGTTGGCAATAGCGGGGCAGTGTCGGACGGCAGGGCCAAGGAGTGGGGCCTCCAGTGAATCCCATTGAGGGGGTTTCCCAATAAACCCAGGTTTGGACGATTGTGGTGGGGGAGGGACCTTTACTTCCACAGTGAGATTGGGGCGCCCTTTAAAAACGGCGCCCAATCTCTGCAGACCTGGACTTGCCAGCTCCATTAAGCCCTGCCCACCAGAGTGCACCACAAAAACAAGCCCCCATCTGCTTGTTTTTTGATGAGGTGTCAGAAGAACTGGACAGAAAGCTTGATTGTTTCTATCATAGAATTTACAGTGCAGAAGGAGGCCATTCGGCCCATCGAGTCTGCGCCGGCTCTTGGAAAGAGCACCCTACCCAAGGTCAACACCTCTACCCTATCCCCATAACCCAGTAACCCCACCCAACATTAAGGGCAATTTTGGGCACTAAGGGCAATCTATCATGGCCAATCCACCTAACCTGCACATCTTTGGACTGTGGGAGGAAACCGGAGCACCCGGAGGAAACCCACGCACACACAGGGAGGATGTGCAGACTCCGCACAGACAGTGACCCAAGCCGGAATCAAACCTGGTACCCTGGAGCTGTGAAGCAATTGTGCTATCCACAATGCTACCGAGCTGTACCGTGCTTCTGTGGAGAGGAACACGCTGGATTCCAGTCAGAACCTGACACTTTGCCAGTTCGTGGGAAACTACCTCCCCAAATGTCTGAATCTGCGGTTCCTGCCATCCTAAGCAGAATTTCTATGGCAGCAACACTTTTCATCAGTAGGGTAAAACTAACCTGTTTCATGACAGTCTAATCCCAGCTCACGTTCCCTACTAGTGGGCGAATAAAGGAAAAAAATCCGAGTGGCATTTAAAACAATGATGTTTTTTCTCTTTGAATATTTCTGTTTCGCATGTTGGAAAAATGTTGGAGATGGGTTTAAAATACCTGATGGTCAGGAATTATCCGTCTTGTAACAAAGTGGTGTCTTCTCTTTTCGAATGATGCGCACTTCAATGTACCAATGGTGGGAGAACCTGAGTGAGTTGGGTAGGTGGGTGTGGGTGACAGCAGGGCACTTAGCGGTGGGAAATCCAACCAGAATTGGAAGCTCCTCAGCACTGGGGAGTTCTATATTTGCTTTGCCTGAGAGGGACGCAAGTGGTCAGGTGCAGTGTTACGTGAGGTGGTGTCTCGTGCTAAGGATAAGCGAAGAAAGTGAGAGGGACGAGAGGCTGAACGCAGTTACACTTTGTCAGGCACAGCGTGTGAAGGTGAGATTTCAGTCAGAACAGAGAGAGGGTTAGATCGCATGAGGGTCAAGGCGTGCACTATCCCAGAGGGAATCCCTTCCATGCAATTTCACACCCTGCCCCCCCCCCCACAACCTTAAATCCATCTGAGGGGCGGGGGGGGGGGGGGGCGGGGGAGCATAACATTTGGGCCATTGGCTCTGAGATTCCACTGGCTGTGAAGACCGTAAGATCATAAGACATAGGAGCAGAATTAGGCCACTCGGCCCATCGAGTCTGCTCTGCCATTCAATCATGGCTGATGTTTTCTCATCCCCATTCTCCTGCCTTCTCCCCATAACCCCTCATCCCCTTATTAATCAAGAACATAATAAGGCAAATGTTGTGCCAGGATTGCAGCAGCTGTTGCCCTCGGGTGCTGATGCCTTGCTCGGGATTTCAGGGTCAGATGAGTGGGAGGGTACCTCACTCGGGTTTGTAGGGTCAGATGTGTGGGAGGGTACCTCACTCAGGTTTGTCGGGTCAGATGAGTGGGAGGGTACCTCACTCAGGTTTGTCGGGTCAGATGTGTGGGAGGGTACCTCACTCAGGTTTGTCGGGTCAGATGTGTGGGAGGGTACCTCACTCAGGTTTGTCGGGTCAGATGTGTGGGAGGGTACCTCACTCAGGTTTGTCGGGTCAGATGTGTGGGAGGGTACCTCACTCAGGTTTGTCGGGTCAGATGTGTGGGAGGGTACCTCACTCAGGTTTGTCGGGTCAGATGTGTGGGAGGGTACCTCACTCAGGTTTGTAGGGTCAGATGAGTGGGAGGGTACCTCACTCAGGTTTGTCGGGTCAGATGAGTGGGAGGGTACCTCACTAGGCTTTGCCGGGACAGAAGAGTGTGAGGGTACCTCATTCACACGGGCGGCAGGAACAGGTCACAGCTGAGAATTTTCTTTGGTACGGTACACCTCATGAGTCAGGACACTGGACTAGTTGTTTGGTCTTTCCAGCTGCGTTTTCTTCTGTCATATTTGTTGTATCTTTTTTGCAGAGTCATAGAATCATAGAATTTACAGTGCAGAAGGAGCCCATTTGGCCCATCGAGTCTGCACCGGCCCTTGGAAAGAGCACCCTATCTAAACCCATACCTCCACCCTATCCTCACACCTCCATCCTATCCCCGCAACCCCATCTAATCTTTTTTTGGACATTAAGGGCAATTTATCATGGCCAATCCACCTAACCTGCACGTCTTTGGACTGTGGAAGGAAACCAGAGCCCTCGGAGGAAACCCACGCAAACACGGGGAGAAAGTGCAGACATTAATAACTTTCTTGAAAATCTGCTCAACAACAACAACTTGAATTCATAAAGCGCCTTTAAGGTAACAAAACACTCAAGGAGTGTCACAGGGGCATTTAGAACATACATAGAACATAGAAAATACAGCCAGAACAGGCCCTTCGGCCCATGATGTTGTGGCCGAACTTTTGTCCTAGATTAAGAACAAATCAATCTACACCCCTGTATTCTACCGTAATCCATGTACCTATCCAATAGCTGCTTGAAGGTCCCTAATGTTTCCGACTCAACTACTTCCATAGGCAGTGCATTCCTTGCCCCTTCTTCTCTCTGGGTAAAGAACCTGCACAGGGCTAAATTGCTGGCTTTGAAAGCAGACCAAGGCAGGCCAGCAGCACGGTTCAATTCCCGTAACAGCCTCCCCGAACAGGCGCTGGAATGTGGCGACCAGGGGCTTTTCACAGTCACTTCATTTGAAGCCTACTTGTGACAATAAGCGATTTTCATTTCATTTCTGCTGGAGGAAGACCAGAGAGACGGAATGGAAGAAAGAGCAAAACCGTGAGATTAATTATTGTCCTTCACAACGGCACCAGGATGTGCCAAAGAAATTTATAATCGATGAGGCGACAGCCAATATTAGCACAGCATAATCCCACAAATGGCAATGAAATAAGTGACCATTTAATTTGTTTTGGTGAAACTGGAACAAGAGGTAAATATTGGGCGGAGCAACAATGCGGAGAACCTCTTGGATCTTCTCTGAATACGTCCTGGGTACACCATCTCATGCGAAGTACAGGCAGGTGTCCAGCAATTCCTGGAATGCAGAAATGCAGATTGATCCCACACCACCGGCGTCATGCTGTAGCACACGCAACAAACTATACGGCGCAGTGATTGCACGCGATTATCAGGCTGGCAAGAAGAAAGCGACGGCTGGCTGGCTGAATAACAAAACACACGGTAGTCTTTTTTGACAGGCGAAGGGAAAAATTGTAAGGGCAACATCTTAAGTTTTAGTGCACGGATGCAGAGTTCCCCACCGCATGTAAAGCGCTGGGTCCTATCAGAGCTATCTTCATGCTTCAGAGGGAGAAATGGGAGTTGATAAATCAGAGTTGTCATCTACTTTGAGCAGCCTGTGATTCTATGGAAACAATGTCAGTTTTGCTTTGAATCACATTGATTTGCCAGTATAAATAAGAAAAATAATGAAATATGTGTTACGGTGCCATTAATGTGATAAGTGGTTAATGGGAACAGTTTTACCATTGCAACCTTTCCTGTTACAGGTATAACTCGATCTTAATGAGGGAGCCAGAGGCAGAGTAAGGGTACATTTATTTATTATGAGCTTTGTGTTAAAAGCATAAATAACTGTGCAGCTTAATAGCAGGAATATGCTCTTGATTGTCAAGCTTGTCTGCATAAGTGTGCATCATCGGAGAAAGATATTGCGTAAATATTTTGAGTCTGTTTTATTCATCGAGCAGGAGGTTGTCTCAAGGAGTGGCAGTTGTATTAACGAGGGACAACTTGTTTAGCCTAATTGTCCTTACCTGCTCCTCAAATGATGTTCTTGTGCTCAGCACGAGGCAATTAAATATGCTTGAAAGTTATTTGCATCAAGAAAAGCTGGGGTTATTATTAAGGGTGCAGGTTTGATGGAGACACTTCTGTGCCATATTGAGCAGCAGGCTGCTGATTAAAGCACCAGGTGATGGGAAGGATCAGGAATCTGACTCCAGTACAATACTACCACCATTGCAGAGTCCCAATCATTAGTGGGTAGCTGTAGACGTGCATGTTGCCATTTTGATATTTAAACCGTATGCTAATACTACCCACTCTCTGAAGGTACTCTCGTCAACGCATTACCATCAAACTCTGCCCGTGATTTGCTGAATGCTTTAATCAACTGAAGGCTCAAGACTCCCGTTGTGGTATTTACTCATAGTGATTCCTCGGAAAAGTCGGTTTCTGATTTCAGTTGTGTCATTGTAAGGAGGCGGACCCATCAAAAGACAGAAGACGGTGACCAAAAGCTTGGCCAATGAGGGTAAGTTTTAAGGAGTGTCTCAAAAGGAAGATAGGGAGCGAAGGATTTGGAGAAATTCAGGGAGGAAACTCCAGGGCATGGGAGCAGCGGCAGAAGGATAAAAGTCAGGGAGGCACAAGAGGGTTGGAACTGGAAGGGTGTCGAAATCTGAGAGGGACTCGCATTTCTTCCGGAACCATCGGATCCCGACCGTCAAAGAGAGACGCAGCGCAGAGTCCCTCGGGAACTCTGCCGGAGCGGAGTACAGTCGGGATAGGTCAGGGCAAGCCATCTTTTAGAGTCATAAGAGTTTTATAGCTTGGAAAGAGGCCCTTCGGCCCATCAAGCACCTAACTATTCTAATCCCATTTCCCAGCACGTGGTCAGTAGCCTTGTCTGCGATGGTATTTCAAATGCTCATCTAATACATAAACTTTGAGAGTGTTCCTGCCTCCACAACCCTTTCTGGCACGAGCTGCCACATTCTGTCTGATAAGCCTAAAGGTCCAGTCTTTTTGAGCGTGCATTAGTGAGTGGGTCGGTGGGTGCATTAAGTAGGTGAGGCAGGTAGGTTGGCAGGGAGGTGAGGTGGGTGAGTATGTACTCTAGTCAGGGCAGTGGGGGTAGTTGGGTCAGGTCTGTAGGAAATGGTTTGGTAAGGGGGTAGCCTGATCTTGGCAGTGGTGTATTCGGTACGGTTGGGGTGGGGTAGTCTGTTGGGTCATCTTTATTAGTCGGGTGCTCGTGGGGGTCAGGAGATAGTCTGTGTCATGTGAGAGAGTATCTTTAAGAAATGGATGTTTAAGAAACGTACCTTTAAGAAATGGAGCTGATCATATTACTGAAGTGATGTCAGAGAGTGGGAGGAGCTGAGCTCACTTCTGCTTTTTCAGTTTCAGTTTGAGACAGCAGCTGGGAGTGCCTGTGTGTTTTGCTGTGAGCTGCAGGAAGAAACACAGAGCTGGTCTGTTGATTTCTGCAATCCAAAGACTATAAATATATTGAATGTAACCTAATGTGCTCCTATTTTTGAAGGTTTGAAGTCTTTTGGATGTTTAAAGGAACAGTTTGAAGGATTATTTACTGTTGTAGTCTTTTGGGGTTATCTTTGAAGTAATGGGTGTTAAGATATTCAATGTTTGTTTTAAAAGGGCTAACTTGAGTTCATAGAATTAACATTGTTTTGTTTTAAAAACCACTTGTCCATTCCTGCTGTATCACACCTGGAGAGTAGGCCGTGTGTTTCCCACACCACAATCTATTAAAAGTTGTGGGTCGGTTGAACTCCATGAAACTTTGGGGTTTTGTAAACCCGGACCCAGAACATCTGATTGGGTCAGAGTTGTAGTTGGCTAATTGGGGGTAGTCGGATGGTAGTGGGGGAGATGGGTCGGGTCAGGGGATAGTTGGATCCAGTCAGGGAGGTAACCTGGTTGGGTCGGTATGGTCGTCAGGTGCTCGGTGATCAGGGATAGTAGGGTCTGGGGTGCAGTTGGGTTGGAGGTGGAGTTAGGTGGCTTGGGGTGGAGGGGCTGCCCAATGTGGAGTTACCCAGGTGTTAGATTAGGGATATAATTCTCTCATCTGACGTTCCAGGATCCAGGATTGCTGGCGGCCTCCATTTCAAACTCTTGGAGGTAGCGGCAGGCGTTTTTCAGGTGCGTCCCCACATCTGCATGCCACATTGATCCAGATGTGTTTTGCACCCGCGCGTATTTTGGTCCCCACTCGGGGGGAAAAAAAACTTGGAAGTGTATGTTATTTCAATGAGAATCTCCCCAAACTCCAGAAAAATGACGAAGTATGATTGTGCCCAAACACTTCGCGGTCATAACCCCACGATTCCCACCCAAAATGACACTCAGTTTTTTGGGGGAGAATTTCGCCCTGAGAATGTGTTTATTCTTTTGGCCCATATACCTTGGTCCTTTGATGATTAGATTGAATGTTTCAATGACTGAACAAAACGTTTGGCCAACCCATTAGTTGCTGGATGGTGTGGAGCTGACCTTATGTATGTATAATGTTCCCTCTTAAGTAGTCCAAACTCCTTTGAAGTGAATTTGAGTTCCATTGTTACTTGCGACCTGCTCCAGTGTACAAATTCTTGGGAATATTTTGTCTAGTTGCTCAAAGATCTGTTCGGTCATTGTGGATTTAACGATTGTTATACTTCTATTGTTGCCTCAAAGAGAAAAGATGAGGATGTGCCCACGTTTTGGATTCTTACAAGGGTGTTGCTGAATACAATCAAAATGGTGATTTACCCGAAGCCCGCTCACACACTCTGCTGACATCACAACCCATCACGTGACGCCGAATCAGCATGAATGTATTCCCAGACACAAAACAATGATAATGACTTCTGATCATCTGGAGTGCGCATTCACAATCACCAAGAACATGTGACCCTCCAGTGCACCAAAATAATCGATTTGTATCCTCTGGTATGGCTGTGTTGCCATTCCCACAGATGTAAGGGTTTTAACGGTGGAACGTTCCTTAACTTTGCACAGGATTGACATTGTTCCACTTTCTCTACCATTCGAGAATCTAACCCTTGGCAGCAAAAATATTGTGTGCCAGTCCCTTCATCCTTCATGATGGGCAGCACGGTAGCATTGTGGATAGCACAATTGCTTCACAGCTCCAGGGTCTCAGGTTCGATTCCGGCTTGGGTCACTGTCTGTGCGGAGTCTGCACATCCTCCCCGTGTGTGCATGGGTTTCCTCCGGGTGCTCCGGTTTCCTCCCACAGTCCAAAGATGTGCAGGTTAGGTGGATTGGCCATGCTCAATTGCCCTTAGTGTCCAAAATTGCCCTTAGTGTTGGGTGGGGTTACTGGGTTATGGGGATAGGGTGGAGGTGTGGACCTTGGGTAGGGTGCTCTTTCCAAGAGCCGGTGCAGACCCGATGGGCCGAATGGCCTCCTTCTGCACTGTAAATTCTATGAAAAAATCCTCAACACACCAGACTGTCTCTCATGCAGTTGGGCAAAGACTTCACTAAGTAAACATGGATGAATAATCACTCGGATTCCCCATAATAAACTCCATTCTGAACGCTCAACTCAGCGTCTTTGTGTGATGTAGGGCTTGAGGTCTGACATTGTCCCTTTTTGGACCATGTCCATCACCTTCTCCATCCCTGGATTGGTTCTTGTGTATCTCTGTACTTGAGAGAAAGTCACAGGTACATTATCCATGAGTGGGAAATTCAGGATGTTGACATAATGTTCTTCATCGAAAATCCTGCAGTGCTGAAGGAGGCCCTTCAGACCATTGAGACTGCACCGACTGTCCGACAAAGCACTCCATCCAGGTCCACTAATCTACATCCACCCGCCATCCACCACCCCAACCTAACCTGCACATCCCTGGACACTAAGGATGTTTTTTCCATCATGCGTTGGAAAATCACACAGGCCGGTGAAACCCCGAAAAGGCAGTAGGGTGTATTCATGCAACCCTCTGTGGGTTACATATTTCCAAAAGTCGGAATCTAAGACCAGCTGTAGGCACTCGTGGCTCATGTTGCGTTTTGTGAATGTGGTACCACCGCTGGGTTTTGCATACAGGCTCTCAATGCGCGGGACTGGGTAACGGTCAAGGCAAGGGACCCAGTTCACCGTCATCTTGTAGTTCCTGCACAGACCTATGTGCTTGTCGGGTTTTAGTACCAGGACCATTGGCGCAGATCAACCGGTGAAATGAACGGGACGGATGATGCCCAAGCATTCAAAATGATCCAGCTCTGCATCGAACATAGTCATAGTCATAGTCATAGTATTTACAGTGCAGAAGGAGGCCATTCAGCCCATCGGGTCTGCACCGGCTCACCGAGCACCCTACCCAAGGTCAACACCGCCACCCTATCCCCATAACCCAGTAGCCCCACCCAACACTAAGGGCAATTTTGGACACTAAGGGCAATTTATCATGGCCAATCCACCTAACCCGCACATCTTTGGACTGTGGGAGGAAACCGGAGCACCCGGAGGAAACCCACGCACACACGGGGAGGATGTGCAGACTCCGCACAGACAGTGACCCAAGCCAGAATCGAACCTGGGACCCTGGAGCTGTGAAGCAATTGTGCTATCCACAAGGCTACCGTGCACATGGGTCGCAGAGCGTACGCTACTGGGCGGGCGCAGAAATAACGAGTTTGCGCATCCTCGTCCGCACTGACGTTGGCCGCTGCACCCTTTATCACCCCGAGGCCTTCCGCGAAAACACCTGGAAACTTTGCCAGCACTCCCTCCGGGCTGTGGGGTACGTGTGACATTGCCAGTCTAATTTTAAGTGGTGTAGTCAATCGCGACCCAGTAAGCTGGGTCCGCCTCCACAGACTACCACCAAGGAAAAATATGCTGACTTGTTCCCCATATGCCATGGTCACGTAGTTGGTTCACTCAATGGCCAAAGGTTCTTCAGTGTATGTCGCAATCGAGCATACGTGTCTCGAAGGTCCAAAGTTCGGAGACCGGACTTGATCAAGGTGAATGTCTGGCGGCTGATCACTGAGACCGTCTCTCCGGTATTGAGCTCCATTTCAATGGGGTGTTCGTTCACTTTTAGTGCAATCCAGCTGAGTGCGAGCCTGGGGGCGGTAACACAATACAACTGCTGATACTGTTCCACATGTATACTTGGCCTCTAGGGGGCTGGTAACGCCTGGGGTTTCGGCTGGGAATGGGGCCCTCCTGAGCTTTTCCAGCGTCCCGGCCCTGTTCGCGGCATCCAGCCTGTGGCCTGCAGCTGCCATCTTGGTATTCTGTCTCGGCTGAATTCTCCCGGTCACGCCCGGGTGCACCACAGCGATGACCTTGGGTCTGATGATCACTCCCACTTCGCGAAAGCTCACGTTGTAATCACGGGAGTAATCAGTCGCTGGTGGCTCTGACCACTCCAGCGACCTCCATAAGGATTTTACTTTGGGTGTCGGCATCTTGGAGCCCACAGACGAAACCGTCCTGTAAGGATTCAGACAGTGCGGCCCCAAAATCACATGAGGCGGCGAGTGTCCTAAAAGTCGCCATTTGATTCTCCTGAGGCTTGCGAGGTCGTGTGAAAACTGAACCTACGGACCATTATTGGGGGCTACGAGTTGGGATGTGCTTCGACCAGGGCCACCAACATGGCGAAAGCCTTGGGGTCCGGTCTGTCTGGGTGTGTGAGGTTCTTGATGACCGCACAGGTGCATCCCCCGACCGTCGCCAGCAGGATAACGGCATGTCGTTCATCTCCAACAATTCCATTTGACTGAAAAATATATTGCACCCGCTCTACGTATTGGGTCCAGTTATCGAATTTATTGAGTTTCCCGATGTGCGGCATCTCACCGTTCGGAGTGGAGACCTCGGTGAGCCTGAACGAAGCGGGTAGGCGGTATAACGCACGCTGCAGCGGCAGCTCCACTTCACCCTCATCGCCGGTGTAGAACTGGAACTGGAGTGACAACAGGAACACACTGTTAGGGTAGAAATGAATGACTGATTTATTACGGTATTCACAAAATTACAAAACTACTACTCCTCTCCCCGAAGATTCACCTTCTCTGACCTGCACCCAGGGTTTTTGTACAGAGTAATTCCTTTGTTAAGGGGAAACCCTGCCCCCGATTACCAGGCAAGTTCACACTCAGCTGTATATTGGGGGAAATCAAATGGAGCACAGTCCTTGGCCCCCAAGGAGGTCATAACAGAAATAGTCCCGTGGGATATTTTAAGGCCTGAGAGGAGAGGTTTAACAGCACATCCAAAAGACAGCACTTTGACGGTGCAGCATTTCCTCAGTGCTGCCCTGCAGTTTTAACCCCAAGTTGTTGGGAGTGGTCAGAGATCATAAATCTAAGGCCACAAATGTTTTTGAATACAGTTATAGAGTCATAGAATTTACAGTGCAGAAGGAGGCCATTCGGTCCATCGAGTCTGCACCGGCCCTTACAAAGAGCCCAAGTATCCGCCCTATCCCCGTCATCCCCACTTAACCTTTTTGGACTCTCAGGGTAATTTATCATGGCCAATCCACCTAACCTGCACATCTTTGGACTGAGCGGAAATCGGAGCACTTGGAGGAAACCCACGCAGACACGGGGAGAAAGTGCAGACTCCTCCGACAGTGACCCAAGCCAGAATCGAACCTGGGACCCTGGAGCTGTGAAGCAACTGTGCTAACCACTATGCTACCATGCCGCCCCAGTTGATCGCTTTTGTATGAAGGATGCGGTGCCGCTTGTGACTCCTTTCACCTCAGTCACGATTCTGATCCAAATGCATCCATGATTTTGGAAATGCAGTTTCCCGACTGGATACGCAGTGGTACCGGGTAGGGACAGAATTCAGAAATCGCAGACTCCCCAAGAGTTACAACCAGGTTGAAGGAGGTACTGCTCTTCCAGGCCCTGCAAACGGGTCTGTGACTTTTGGACCTGTTACTGCTATTTCGGGCTTTAACAGATAACCAATTAAACCAATCAAATAAACTGAGGGACAAATTTAAAGCGGCAGTCCCTTAAAGGGATACTGCCTTAAACAAAAAACAAATCACAAATGAGACTTAAAACATCAAACCAAACTGGACCTGATACTCATGTTAACTCAGTAATTTGCATAATTCTGGTCTTCTGGAGTGTTGGGTGGGGAGATAAAAAAAACGGAAGGGTACTTACATCATTTTAAAAGAAAATATTTTTATTAAAGTTTACATTTTAATACTGTACATAAAAATAGTGAGCTCATGTGTTGTTCCATTCTGGCACCCCCACACCCCTCCTTTTCCCCCCCTCCTCCACCCCTTCCCTCTCCCTGTCACCTGGGTTCCTATCCCTTCTCTTCCACTCTTCCCCTCCTGCTGTCTGCTTGCTTTTTGAGGTTTCTTTCTCCCTGTGGCCTTGCGTTGGGCTCTCTGGTTCCGTGTCGGTCTCTCTCTCGCCTCCCCCTTGGTGTTTCCTCAATCTCTTCCCGCCATTACAGCCCCCACCCCCCAGTTCCTGTCCGCTTTCTGCGGTCTCGGAGGTTCCCACCCCTCCCAGCTCTATCAACTCTATTGCCTGTCATGATATTCAAGTGAACATCACAGCACGTACACACATACATAGTGATGGACAGATCAACGGACCAATTAGCACACACAACACGACAGCCAATCACAGACAAGAGCATACACAGTACAAAACAAGGAACACGACACTTCCTGGGCAATCCAGTAAGAGACGGCTCAGGGCAAGGACCTCCAAGCCAGACACTCAGACAGTCACCATGTGCTGAGTACCAGAGTTTGTTAAATAAATAGTTAAAAGAAATAAAACTGCGTTGTACCAATCGCAACCGTGTTGGTTCGTCTGTGTCTCAGAGTACCCAACACTTCATTGCCTATGAAAGGGCTTGGAACAGGCTGGTGAAGGCCCCCAGGCTTTGTCGAAGCCAACCTTCAGATCCTCAGATCGTGTACTTGATCTTTTCCTCCAGGTGGAGACATTCCAACAGATCTGCCAGCCAGTCTGTAGCTGTGGGTGAGGCTGCTGAACGCCAGCCGAGCAGGATTCTCCGGCGGGTGATTAGCGAAGCAAAGTCAATGACGTCAGCCCTCTTCCCCATTGAAGTTCTGGCTGGTCCGATATCCTGAAGACTGCCACTCTAGGGCACGGCTCCACCCCCACAACCGTGGATATTGCCTCAAAGAAGGCTGATCAGAACCCTACAAGTCTGGGGCATGTCCAGACCTCGTGGTTGGCCAGGTCTCCCGGGCACCATTCACATTTTCTCATTTGGATTCTTGGCCGATGTGCTCTGTGCACCACTTTCAGCTACATGAGGCTTAGCCTTGTGCAGGAGGAGGTGGAATTGGAGAACGTTTTTGATTTGCAAATGTCGGAGTTCCTGACCCTTGGGCAGTTCCAGTCTGCCCGTCAGCTCTTTTAGGGTCACTCTGACCCCTGTGTAAATGACCCTAACAGTCAGTGTCCACCTGTCCTGGCTCCACCTCTTTAAAGGTGGCGTCTGATGGGTTGGGTACTCTGGATCTGTGGAGACTGCGTTTACCTTAGCAGTAACATAGACAGGCTACCAACACTTGTAATAGTACAACTCTATTTTATTTAACTAAGAGCTGGTAAACATTCTTGCACTGTGGGTTGACACTATGTTAGATTGACTGAAGACCTATGCCTAACCTGACCAGCCTGTACTGCTAGCACATGGTGGATGTTTGTGCTACTGACTGCGGGCTCTGTCTGTCTCAGAGGCTGCATCCCGAATGAGCGGGAAAACTGGTGCCCTCTCTCTTTATAGTGACCGTGCCCTAACTGGTGATTGGCTGCTGTGTTGTGTGTGTTGATTGGTCTTGCAGCGTGTCAGTCAGTGTGTGTCTCTGCACCATCATATACTGATGTGTATCTTATGACTGTGTCTAGCATGGCTCATGGAAACCTCAATGCTGTCTCATCTGGTTCCAGGTTCTCAGTTTTGCTACTGCTGAGCGGATTGAGTGTTTTGCTGGTGGGAAGGAGGTGCTGTCGTGGCGAGGGTCCGGAGTGTCGTTACTGCGCTGGAGGACTCCTCCATCCTCACCCATTCCTTGTTTGGTTCCTCTACCCATCCCCTCATTCTCTCTGCCGTGGCTGCCCAGTGGTAATATTGCAAGTTCGCAAGGGCCAGGCCTCCCATGTTTCTTCTCCTTTGCAGTGTTGTTTTAGGAATTCTTGGATTCCCCCCCCCCCCCACCCACACTTTGCCAGGTCCACCCCAGTGTCCTGATATACCCTTATTCCGTGTCCTTCCCATCTCCTTGCTTTTGTCTGCTGAGCCCAGCACAGGATTCTCTCCCGGTCCTGGTATCTGTGTAGCTTGCCGACTATAGTCCTCGGCTGCTCCCCAGACTTTGGCTTTGGTCAGAGCGACCTATGGGTCCTGTCAATCTCTGGTGGCTTGGGGAGCTGTCCCTTTCAACCAAGTTGCCCAGCATTTGGGCCACGTAATTAGTAGGGTCTCTGCCCTCAATCCCCTCGGGCAGGCCCACTATTCAGATATTCTGTCGCCTAGATCGGTTTTCTTCATCCTTGACCTTTCCCTTCAGGCCCCCTTGGGTCACCACCAACCTTTTTATCTCCGCCTCCAGGGCGCCGATCGGGTTGCTCTGGTCGGTTGATGCCTTTTTGAGCACTTGGATCGTCCTCCCCTGGGCCTCTAGCTTCTTTTCCATCTCATTGAATGCGTCTGCAAGGCGGCCAGTGCCTCCGCCACCCCGAGAGCCACCTGGATCTCCACCTTGATCTCATCATTCATTGCGGTCAGTTCCTTGGTTAGCAACGTCTTCCCACCATCTCCAGGCAAGATTCTATCGCTGTCCCTTGTAAGTAATGGCATCTCTCCATCTGTGCCAGTTCGGGCAACATTGCTACAGAAATGGCAAGACTTCCAGACATTTAAAAATAAGAAAGCTTTCCTCCAAAAAGCCTGCAACAAAATGGCTGGAAGCAGCCAGACAGAGAAACAAACATCACAAGATCTTCCCAGAGAAGAACAAATGGGACAATGGGCCGGGGCAGGGCCAACAGAAAAATTATGCCAGGTATGTGGATGGCTGCGAGTGAGCTGAGGAAGACAATGACTATGGTAATGAGTTTCTGCCCAAACCAGACAGAAACCTATTCCACTAATGGCAAACTAATTCAAACTGTCCCAATATTTCCTGGGAGCCATTTGCGAGCAATCAGGCAAGCTCCAGTGACGTCATCAGCTATTGTGAAGAAACTGATCAGGTTAATTTCTTCCTGAGGGTGATTGTCTTTGTAATCAATCAGTGGGAGGAGCCAGCTGGCTCCATTGAAACATGTGCGCTTAAAGATGCAGGACACAGACAAGTGAGAGGGCGATCTTGGGTAGATTTTACTCAGAAGTTCCGATTGAGAAGTTTTGCACAGAAGTTTGGGCTGGAGGAGATTTGAGAACTAAGAAGAAGAAACTCTAAAAACCTACAAAGGGACCACCACAAGGTAGAACTACAGGCCCAACAGGAGAAGCAAGTCTCCACGAACCAGGTGCAGCGGAAGACTGTAACGAACTAGGACCCAAGAAGCCAGAGGGGAGCCTGAAGATTTTGTGTGTTTTTAAACAGACCCATTCAGCTAGGAAGTGGTGAGTATATTTTGTCAGCTTGCAGAAACCCCCAATTAGGCTAGGCTTGTTGAGGAGGGGTGGTAAGGGACAATATATAACAACCTCTTGTAAAACATTGCTAAAACTGTTTAAAGTAAGGATTTCTCGTTGTGCCGTTAGTCCTAGTTCTCATAGACATAATTGGAAGTGTGTGTGTGTGTGTGTGTGTGTGTAGATTTCAATTTGGGTTGTGGATTTCATAAACTAGACTTCCTTTTTCTTGAATAAATTACTTAATTTTAATTCACCTTGGTTGTGGTCTCACCTGTTCTCTTATCGCTCGCCCTGGCCAAGTCACACTCAAGTGCCAGGACATAATTCCGCCGTCGAGAATCTTTGAGGGGGGTCTGGGTGCCTCGAAACGCTCACCCAGGAGGAACCAGCTGGTTAGGGATAAACAGGGATTCCTCCTTCTCTCTCTCTTGTGAAGCAGCCCTAGCGAGGCACTTACAGGATGGTAGTTTTCACCACCGACGAGAGAGAGTCACACAGGTGTAGGTGGCGGTCAGGATAGCTGGTGTGGCATAAGGACAGGGTCACCGGTCAGGTATAAACGGTGAGCCTCGCTCACTCTCCCTTGCGAAGCGGTCCCAGTGTGATGCGTCCGGGTCTTTGACTTCAAAGCCTGCAGGGGAGAGACACCCACAGCTACCTGTGACACCCAATTCCAGCCTGTTGTGGGGTAAAAAGAACTCCCTTCTACACCCTTATAGTGGATAATCCAAGCCAATTATGTGTGTAAAGGTGCAACATCAAATTTAATGGGCCTCAAATTTGAGCTGTAATTATGACCACATTAAAAACATTCCAATGCACCAACATTTTCCAGGTCCCCAGGGAAGATTTTAATGGAAGAGTATCTATGCCAGGTCCTGTCAGGTGGCAGCAAACGGCTATTACAAAGTTGATGACCATTGCATAACTTATGTTTTGTTCTCTCTCAGACTTAAGCAGTTGCCATCCCAACAGAATCCTTCCATAGGCACCAGCCATTGCAATTCGTGGTCTGGGCACTGGAGATGTGAATGCACTTACTCACGGGAGCCCCACTGTTGTAGATTCTAGAATAAAATAGTCTCTGATATGACAAAGCTGGTTCATAATTATTGATGTTTTGCAGGGGTACAGAAAGTACATTTTCTTTTTGCACTCTTTCATTGAGGGACGATATTTTTCCTCACAGGTACTAGCTCTCGGTACTGGTTTCAACCTGGTACAGTTTGTTGCTTTTTCATCAGGAAAAGAGGTGGTTAAGCGGAGGGCTGTGCTTGCTGACACTGAAACTACAGGGAGGGTGCTCACTCCCCACACATGCAACAGGATCAGTCGGTTGGTCCCTCTCTCTCTCTGTCTCTTTCCCTCAAGAGAGAGGAACGGTGGTTAGCACCGCTGCCTCACAGCACCAGGGACCTGGGTTCAATTCTGGCCTTGGGTGACAGTCTGTGTGGAGTTTGCACTTTCTTCCTTTTTCTGCGTGGGTTCCTCCCCAGGTGCTCCGGTTTCCTTATTAAATGTATGAGCCAGAAGTTGTCAATGGAAGAATTGAAAAGACGGTCCTGTCGTTTTGCTTCCATTTCCTCCTATGATCCTAAAATTCAGATAGATGTCCCCTCGGACTTGCATCTAGCTCATCTCCTTTCCTGTTCATTCAAGCTTAATGATGTGTCGTTAAAGCCATGGCTTCTTTCTGAAAGCTCTTCACAATAAAAAAGTGCAATGAGACCCTGGATGTGATGTTTTTATTCACCAAAGTGCTTGTTGAGTTTGCGAGGCCCACGTGGGTTGTGTAGGGCATCTGAAGCACGTGATGGAGATTGCACTAGTTAATCACTCAGTTTTCCTTTCATCACCTACGCAAAGAATGTATTGCCAACATCCTGAAATGGACAACGTCACTATATAATTAGATAGAAAAAAACTTGTGATTCATTTTCCAACGTAGAGTCAAACCTGTTCACTATATAGCCAGGTCTCTTCAGAAGCTCATGGGGACCAGAAACGTCCTCCCTTTCTGAGCACTTCATCACAACCTACTGCCTTTTTTTGAACCAGAGGGAATAATGGTAACAAAAACTTTGTTCTAATGAGGTCTGACTGTAAAGCAATATAGAACAAGCCAAGTAATTCATCAGCCTGGCCAGAAGTCACTGTGGGCATTTTCATTCTCTTCCATGGGCCTGAGATCAAATACATCGAGAATTTTCAGCTCCTCCAGCCCCGGGATGTATTGACTGGACGTTCTGAACTTTCTTTCATTTATTCTGAAATGTTGGACTTGCACAAGCTGATTGCGCGCTGTTTAAAAAGACGAAGCACCTGTATTTTGAACGTTAACAATGCTGTACTGAGCAATTTAAGAAAATGCTGCGACTGGGAGGTTTTTCGTGTTTACAGATGCTTTCCTTTGGAGCAGTGGTTTTCAAACTTCTTTTTCCTCCCTGGGACCCACTTTTACCAACTGGCCGACCTTCGCAACCCACACCGGTCGACCTTTGTGATCCACGTTGGCTGACCTTCGTGACGCACCATTATTGCTTACCTATAATGCGACAGGTGAGCCTGCTTGGTCCTCACAATCTCACTTGCTTTGTCATTCAATGTTACATTTCTGCTAAGGACTTCAGCTGACGATTTAAGTTCTCGCTTTTTGAAAAAAATTAAGAGGTTTAGCCTCAAACTCACCATGCTTCAAATATCCTTGAACATTTGAGGGTTTTAAACTTGCGTTTACCAGTACTTCCCTACATATAACACACATGGGCTTTGCATCCTGATTTGCACTGGCACAATTTTAAAAAAAAACACACCTCAAGAAATCATTGTTATACTGCTTTGTTCCCGATTTCAGTTTTTCCTTCTTTGCCTGTTCACCAGAGGTCCTGGAGCTCTGCATACAGCTCACACCAGCACTGCTCTGTCCTGCCATGGACTCTCCTGAGAGACTCTCCAGCAGATTCAGTTGTGAGTTCCTGGACTGTTTGTGTCTCTGGACCTCTCTTCCTTATTACAAAAAGACGGACCTTCAGTTCTTCACACAGTTCTGTTGTTTGTTTGCTGACAACTATAAAATGGAGGAATCCCCCCTCCCGTGATTTTGCGGCCAAAGCATGGACCGACAGGACTTGTGACGTCAGTGTACGTGCTGGGTGTGTGACCTGCTCTCTGCTGCCACTTCTGGCTGGAAGACCCCTTCCTTTGTATTCAAAGGTCGGTCGTGGCTGGCATTCTCAACTTAAAAGCCAGCATTCTTAAAACCCTGTTGCGGTCTTAGGGCGCTTCACCCGCGATTGGGAACGCCACTGATTGCTCGCCGATCTTCCGAACACCCGCCCATGGGCTGCGACCCAGAGTTTGAAATTTGAGATGGGGGCACTGGATGTGGGGCCACAGGTCCGGAAAGATGTGCTGTTAGGCGAATTGGACATTCTGAATTCTCCCTCTGTGTACGCGAGCAGGCGCCGTAGTGTGGAGACTAGGGGCTTTTCACAATAACTTCATTGCAGTGTCAATAAAATCCAACTTGTGACACTAATAAACATTATTATTATAATAATCTCCAGCTACTTTCTCCCTGTTTTCCGTGTCAATTTATTTTTGAATCGGTGGCTGATAATGAAAACAGAAATAAGAAAGAAGACAGTTCATAATCAATGTTAAACAGTGACAAAAGAGTATTGTATCACCTGATGAACTTCTATTTGGATCTTGTTGTGCTCAAGTTTATAAAGCTTTTGACAGGAAGTATTAAGCAACATTTTCACCTTTTTGCTCTCACCCATGTTTTTGCCACTGACAGCTGCTGGTTCAATGCCAAATGGACTAAGAACCGAGGGTGTGGGACAAAGAAAGACTAATTGATTCATCAAATCATGAGCAATCTATTCTGCCAATGACTCTAATCACCTATTTAAGTAACTGAAGGAAGGTTATGCACAATTGATCTCCAATCGCCACAAGATTGTGTAACGTTTTAGAATGTCTCACAATCTCCATTATTCAACTCGGGTTAGTCACTATGCAGAGATGAACCCCAGGTGTGGGTGGCATAGAATCCACCTTGTTCTATTGAGTATTGGATTATCTCTGCCAATATTCATCCTTATAACTTTCCAATTGAAGTATTCATCCAATCTTTTCGAAGGTGAATGTTGAAGGTGCTATAATTGGGCAATATGTTTTCTTCATTTTGTTTTCCTCAGATGACGCTGGCTAGGCGAGCATTTATTGCCGTTCAATTGAACGTGCTTCCACCACACTCTCAGGCAGCGCATTCCAGATCCTAACCACTCGCTGCGTGAAAATATTTTTTCTTAATTGCCCTTGGGAAGGCGGTGGTGAGCTGCCTTGTTGAACCTCTGCAGTCTATTTGGTTTGAATGGGAGTGTTATAGAAGGAATGCCGCAATTTTGTGAGGTGCAAATAGAGTCAGTGGGCCTCCTGCTGGCTGTGCTAAGTGATCCATCATCGCCTGCACCAGTGGGTTTCCTGACTGGAATCCCCCAATGTTTGGAAAAAAGAGGAGGTCCTAAGAAGGGATGGCAGCCGTACCATGCTGCTTGAGAGAAGCTGCGGAGTGTATGACCAGAAGGATGGCACATCCCACCCTGAGGGGAAATGTATCTGTCTTTGGCAAATGAACCGCTCTGGTGAAAACGCACAGTTCTATTATGATGCCATTCACTCAAATGACAGTGCTGATTGCCAAATATATTCCTTGCTCCTGAAAGGGAATAGGCATTTCAGAGCACTTCCCGCACTTTTTTTTACATGCCACTCATTGACTCAAAGCATCATTTAATTTGTGGCCTGCTCATCAGAAAGAATGCCATAATTGGTCATTTACAATTGTTTACAATATTAGCTATGATACAGAAGGAGGCTATTCATCCCATCGTGTCGGCACTGGTTCTCTATACGAGCAATTTACCTCAGGCCACTTCCTGACTTCTCCCCATAGTTCTGCACACTCTCACTTTTCAAATAACTATCCATGTCCCTCTTGAATGTTTCAATTGAACGTGCTTCCACCACACTCTCAGGCAGCACATTCCAGACCCTAACCACTCGCTGCGTGAAAATATTTTTCCTCATGTCTCTATTGCTTCACTTGCCAATTGCTTTAAACCTGAGCCTTCTTGTTCTTGGTCGTTTCACCATCGGAAATGAGGTGGGAGTCTCACTTCTTCAGTCAGAAGGTTATGGGTTCAATGCCCACTCTAGCCACAATGCTATCCACTTGTGCTACCGTGCTGCCTGGCACAAGTAGATAGCACGGCAGGTCCCAGGTTCGATTCCCCGCTGGGTCACTGTCTGTGCGGAGTCTGCATGTTCTACCTGTGTCTGCGTGGGTTTCCTCCGGGTGCTCCGGTTTCCTCCCACAGTCCAAAGACGTGCAGGTTAGGTGAATTGGCCATGCTAAATTGCCCTTAGTGACCAAAAAAGTGAGGAGGCGTTATTGGGTTACGGGGATAGGGTGGAAGTGAGGGCTTAAGTGGGCCAGTGCAGACTCGATGGGCTGAATGGCCTCCTTCTGCACTGTATGTTCTAGAGACTTGAGCTCAGAATTCTGGGCTGGCACTCCACTGCAGTACTGAGGGAGGGCTGCACGGTATAAGACGCTGGCCGGAATTCTCTGGTCGTTGCGATTCACTTTTCCCATTGGCAGCGCACACCCATGCATTTCCCGGCGGTGTGGGGTGGCTCCAATTGGAAATCCCATTGACAAACGGCGAGAGTTTCGAAACCCGGGGCTAGCCAATGGCGCACTGCCAAGATGTATGCGGCTGGGGGACCGGAGAATCCATCCTGCTGTCTTTCAAGACAAGACAATAAACCCTCCAATGATACTATTTCAAAGGAGAGCTGGGGAGTTCCCTTGGTTTCTGGACAAGGCTTATTCCTTAACAAACACCACAAAAGATGTTCCTCTGGTCATTATTGTAGCGCACAAAGACTCCGTGAGACGAATAGAGTGAAGTCGATGAGGCTTTATTAAGCGTGTCTGTTCCCCCGCAGCTCGATAGTAGAATGGCCTGCGGGGGAGGACTCCGGCTTCTTATACTCTGCCTTCAGGGCGGAGCTAGAGGTCAACGGCCAACCAGGACCCGGGATCTGCCAGCCAATGACATTAGGGCTTCCAGTCCCACATGACCCCTAATACATACTACCACATTCACCCCTTGTCAAAAATGAACCCGGCGGGGTGATGCTTCGCATGGTGGTAAGGGTTTACAGGGCTGGTCCTGGGAGGAAAACATTCATATGGCAATACAGTATGTACAATTTTGTCCTGTTTCAACTATTTACAGAAGGTATCGGGAGAAAAGCAAAATGTTCTTGTGAAAAGTCCATATATTGATTTAGATTGACGCCACGAGTCGGTCGGGCGGTCTGGTCGTCCGTGTCGATCGCCTCGGCCCCGGTGGTGGTGGTGGTGCTTGTACCGGTGTTGTCGTGTCCGGGAGCCTTACGGTTTCAGCTTGGGCTTTATTCTTGGTCGGGCCTGAGGGGAGGGGAACCGATCCTCCTGGGAAGGGGCGGTCGCGGGGTGCGGCGGTGGCAGGAAGGGGGGGGTTGGGTGAATGGTGTCGGGGGTGTGTGTGTGTTGCCGGCGGGCGCCAGATCCCGCAGGGAGACCGTGTCCTGTCGGCAGTCGGGGTACTCCACGTAGGCGTACTGGGGGTTTGCGTGGAGGAGGTGAACCCTTTCGACCAACGGGTCCGCCTTGTGTGCCCGCACATGCTTTCGGAGCAAGATGGGTCCTGGGGCCGCCAGCCAGGTCGGCAGCGACGTTCCAGAGGAGGACCTCCTAGGGAAGACAAGGAGACGCTCATGAGGCGTTTGATTAGTGCTCGTACATAATAGCGACCGGATGGAGTGGAGAGCGTCCGGGAGGACCCCCTGCCACCGTGAAACTGGGAGGTCCCTGGACCGTAGGGCCAGTAGGACGGTCTTCCAGACCGTGCCGTTCTCCCTCTCTACTTGCCCGTTCCCCCGGGGGTTGTAGCTGGTCGGCCTGCTTGAGGCTATGCCCTTGCTGAGCAGGAACTGGCACAGCTCGTCACTCATGAAAGAGGACCCCCTGTCGCTGTGGACGTATGCGGGGCAACCGAACAGTGTGAGGATGGTGTTCAGGGCTTTAATGACTGTGGCCGCGGTCATGTCAGAGCAGGGAATGGCGAATGGGAAGCGGGAGTATTCGTCCACCACATTAAGGAAGTATGTGTTGCGGTCGGTGGAGGGGAGGGGCCCTTTGAAATCCAGACTAAGGCGTTCAAAGGGGCGGGAAGCCTTAATCAGGTGCGCACCATCCGGCCTGAAAAAATGCGGTTTGCATTCCGCGCAGATGTGGCAGTCCCTTGTGACTGTACGGACCTCCTCTAAAGAGTATGGGAGATTGCGGGACTTGATAAAGTGGAAAAACCGAGTGACCCCCGGGTGGCAGAGGTCCTCGTGGAGGGTTTGGAGGCGGTTAATTTGTGCGTTGGCACATGTGCCGCGGGATAGGGCATCGGACGGCTCGTTCAGCTTTCCGGGACGATACAAGATCTCGTAGTTGAAGGTGGAGAGCTCGATCCTCCACCTTAAGATCTTGTCGTTTTTGATTTTGCCCCGCAGTGCATTATCGAACATGAAGGCTACCGACCGTTGGTCGGTGAGGAGAGTGAATCTCCTGCCGGCCAGGTAATGCCTCCAATGTCGCACAGCTTCCACTATGGCTTCCTTTTCCACTGAGGAGTGGCGGATTTCTGAAGCGTGGAGGGTTCGAGAGAAAAAGGCCACGGGTCTGCCCTCTTGGTTAAGGGTGGCCGCTAGAGCTACGACGGAGGCGTCGTCTCCACCTGGAAGGGGAGGGATTCGTCGATGGCGCGCATCGTGGCCTTTGCGATATCCGCTTTGATGCGGCTGAAGGCCTGGCAAGCCTCTGTCGACAGAGGGAAGGTCGTGGTCTGTATTAGGGGGCGGGCCTTGTCTGCGTACTGGGGGACCCACTGGGCGTAGTATGAAAAAAACCCCAGGCAGCGTTTCAGGGCTTTTGAGCAGTGCGGGAGGGGAAATTCCATGAGGGCGCGCATACGTTCGGGGTCGGGGCCTATTATCCCATTGCGCACTACGTAGCCCAGAATGGCTAGCCGGTTGGTGCTAAAAACGCACTTGTCCTCGTTGTACGTGAGGTTCAAGGCTTTGGCGGTCTGGAGGAAATTTTGGAGGTTGGCGTCGTGGTCCTGCTGATCGTGGCCGCAGATGGTTACATTGTCGAGATACGGGAACGTGGCCCGTAACCCATGTTGATCAACCATCCAATCCATCTCCCGTTGGAAGACCGAGACCCCGTTTGTGACGCCAAAAGGGACCCGTAGGAGATGGTATAATCGCCCGTCTACCTCGAAGGCTGTGTACTTGCGGTCACTTGGGCGGATGGGGAGCTGATGGTAGGCGGACTTGAGGTCCACGGTGGAGAAGACTTTATACTGGGCAATCCGATTGACCATGTCGGATATGCGGGGGAGAGGGTACGCGTCTAGTTGTGTGTACCTGTTGATGGTCTGGCTATAGTCTATGACCATCCTTTGTTTCTCCCCTGTCTTCACTACTACCACCTGTGCTCTCCAGGGACCAATGCTGGCCTGGATTATGCCTTCCTTTTAAGCCGCTGGACTTCGGACCGAATGAAGGTCCGGTCCTGGGCGCTGTACCGTCTGCTCCTAGTGGCGATGGGTTTGCAATCCGGGGTGAGGTTCGCAAACAAGGACGGGGGTTGCACCTTGAGGGTTGCGAGGCCGCAGATAGTGAGTGGGGGTATTGGGCCGCCGAATTTGAACGTAAGGCTCTGTAGATTGCACTGGAAATCTAATCCCAGTAAAGTGGGGGCGCAGAGTTGGGGAAGGACGTGTAGTTTGTAGTTTTTGAACTCCCTCCCCTGCACCGTTAGGGTAACTATGCAGAAACCTTGGATCTGGACAGAGTGGGATCCTGCAGCTAGGGAAATCTTTTGTGCGCTGGGATAGGTGGTCAAGGAACAGCGTCTTACCGTGTCAGGGTGGATAAAGCTCTCCGTGCTCCCGGAGTCGACTAGGCATGGTGTCTCATGGCCGTTTATTAGCACCGTTGTCGTCGTCGTCTGGAGTGTCCGGGGCCGCGCTTGATCGAGCGTAATTGAAGCGAGACGTGGTTGTAGTAGTGGAGTGGGGTCCGTTGTTGCCGTCCAAGATGGCGTCGGGGATGAACAAAATGGCTGCCCCCATACATCGCACATGGCTGGGGGGTCACAAGATGGCGGCGGGGGTGGACAAAATGGCCGCCCCCACGCGTCGTACAGGTCTGGGGTGGTCCAAGATGGCGGCGCCCTTCCTCCCCTCGTGGTGGCCGGGACCCAAAATGGCGGCGTCTGCGAGTCGCACATGGGGCGCTGGGGGGGTTGGGGAGCGTTAGGACCGCGCGGGGCTCCCTCATCTCTGGGGACAGCGGTGGTCGGGACCCAAATTGGTAGCGCCGGCGGGTCAGACGTGGGGCGCGGGGGGGGGGTTTGGGGGGTGTTAGAGACGCGCAGAACTCCCTCTTCTCCGGGGAGAGCGGTGGTCGGGACCCAAAGTGGTAGCGCCGGCGGGTCATACATGGGGCGCGGGGGGGGGGCTTGGGAAGCGTAAGCGGCGTGCAGGGCTCCCTGTTCTCCCGGGACCGCGGTTGTCGGGACCCAGAGCGGCTGCGCCTGTGGGTCGTACATGGGGCGCTGGGGGATTGGGGAGCGTAAACGGCTTGCAGGGCTCCCTGTTCTCCCGGGACAGCGGCGACCTCGCGCGACCGGCACACAACCGCGAAATGGCCCTTTTTCCCGCAGCTCTTGCAGATTGCTGTGCGGGCCGGGCAGCGCTGCCGGGGGTGTTTCGCCTGGCCGCAGAAATAGCAGCGGGCGCCCCCGATGCGACTTGGCGTTTGGACCGCGCAAGCCTGTGGGGTGTCCGGGGGGGGGGGGGGGGCGGTTTGTCGTGACGGGTGCGTACGGAGCCCAATGGGCTGCCGCGCGGTCGGGGCCGTAGGCGCGGGTATTACGCGCGGCCACGTCTAGGGAGGCTGCTAGGGCCCGTGCCTCTGAGAGTCCTAGCAACTCTCTTTCTAGAAGTCTTTGGCGGATTTGGGAGGAATTCATACCTGCCACAAAAGCATCGCGCATTAACATGTCTGTGTGTTCATTTGCGTTCACCGAAGGGCAGCTGCAGGCTCGTCCCAAAATCAGCAGCGCGGCGTAGAATTCGTCCATCGATTCTCCGGGACCTTGCCGTCTGGTAGCGAGCGTAGATTTGGTTAACTGGGCGGACATAGAGACTTTTCAGTGCTGCGAACGCCGTCTGGAAATCCTCCGCGTCTTCGATGAGGGAGAAAATCTCCGTGCTTAACCTCGAGTGCAGGACCTGTAGTTTTTGGTCTTCTGTGACCCGGCCGGTGGCCGTTCTGAGGTAGGCCTCGAAACAAGTCTGCCAGTGCTTGAAGGCTGCTGCCACGTTCACTGCGTGGGGGCTGATCCTCAGGCATTCCGGGATGATCCTGAGCTCCATAGTCCTTTTTAGGCACGCTTAATAAATTGTAGCGCACAAAGACTCCGTGAGACGAATAGAGTGAAGTCGATGAGGCTTTATTAAGCGTGTCTGTTCCCCCGCAGCTCGATAGTAGAATGGCCTGCGGGGGAGGACTCCGGCTTCTTATACTCCGCCTTCAGGGCGGAGCTAGAGGTCAATGGCCAACCAGGACCCGGGATCTGTCAGCCAATGACATTAGGGCTTCCAGTCCCACATGACCCCTAATACATACGACCACAATTATTACACTAATGTTTGTGGGAGCTTGCTGTGCACAAATAGACTGCTGCAAATCAGAAAAACAATGACTTGCAATTTAAATATTTCCCTGACTGTAAAGTGCTTTGAGACATCTGCTGGGCATGAAAGACAGTATCTAAACGCAAGGCTAACTTTCATTCACCACTTCATCAAAGCCAGTGTCTTCTCTCTGAAGGTTAGGGTGTGCAGATCCGACTAGGAATTCACTGAACCTCACTCAGATAGCCTGGTCTGGCTGCCAACCCCACGATTCGGAGTTGTTGACCTGGCCTGACTGTTGGACGCAGTGTTCCCTCAGGGGGTTGGAGGGTCAGCCACAGGCCAGCCAGTGCCCCTGGGAGGCAGGGGCAGCGACCGTCGGCAAGGGGAGTATCAAAGGGAGGACCGCCACCCATGTCACAAGAAGCTCAACGACCTCCACTGGGCCCGCACGGGGGAGTTGGTATTGGGCCCCTGTCACTAGTCGCACCTGGCACCCCTGACCCCCTCCTCGATGGCCCGCTGATTGGCTCTGCACATTTACACCCCCCCCCCCCACCCACCCCCTCCCCAACACGATACCATGCCTGTGCCCCACCAGCACACCCTACCCACCATGCCTAGCGGCGGAGCCCAAACCTGTCCCCTACCATAACCCCGCCCCGCTTCTTCTCAGAGAACACCTCCGACACCACCATTGAGATGCCACAGCTATCATCCCCACCTTCCATTAGCACAGAGACACGCACCTCGGTGGGTGAAAGTAGTGGACAGGCTTCCGGGGCACGATCTGGTGAGCGCCACAGTCACTGATGTACATCAGGTGGAGGCAGGACCGTCTGAGAGTACAACAGTCGGAGGACTGCTGTATCCCAGGACCCAGCTGGGTCTCTGTCCGATCCCAAGCCTCTGGACAAGGCTATCCTGGAGCAGATCAGCCAAACCGTGAGGTTTAGAAGGGAATGTCAGCGACACTCCAGCGGGTCCGTAGCCGATTGGAGGAGTCCCAAAGGCTACCGGTGCAGGAGATGGCAGCGGCAATGCACGGCACCGAGGACAACGCTGCTCGGGTGGCGACCGCAGTGGAAAGCCTGGAGCACACGCCTGCACCATGAGTGGTGGTGTCGAAGGCATTGCTCAGTTGGGGACGGCCATGGCTGAGCGCCTCGACAGCATGTCCCAGTTCCTGGGGGACCGGCCCCTGATGCAGGTGGAGCATGTCCCAGTCTCAGGTGGGCATTGCTGAGGCACTCCAGAGTGGGCCCGTTCACAGAGGGGCATCGCTGAGGGCATTGACACCATTGTGCAGACAACGAGGAGAAGCCAGGGCTGGCAGAGCCAGCTGGCGCAGGGGCCACTGGTGCTCACTCCAGCTGACCCTCCATCCCCTGGTGACCCCCAGGGCTCTACGGGCACCGTCTGGGAAGAGGGAGCACCGGAGACCGGCCTGGAGCCTCTCTACATGGACACTACAGCGGTCACCTCCACTCCCGAGTCCGCCCCTCTTAACCATGGCACGTCTCGGGGTCAGTGGGCAGAACTGGGTGGCATGGTGAGGATGCACGCCAGTGGCATAAAAGGCCACAGGGCACGGAAAGCAAGAGGGTAAAGAGATGCAAATACAAGATCAGAAACTCTTGCAGGTGCCAAGTACCTATTTTGTTCACTGTGCATGCCAGAGTTTTTGATATCTGCTCTCAGCATGTGTCATTGATGTGAATCTGTGAAATACCTCCTAAAATCGCTATTTAATCATTTGTTTGCATCTCAGTGAATCTCAGATTAACTAATTTCCAGTAGCAATTTGATGAGTAGTTACAAAGCTGTAAGTTTGGTTGGATGCATTAACTGCTTCTATGGCAAAAGTCATTCCTTTTAAATATTCTTGTTTTGAAAATCAAAACACAGGTTAATTAATCATTGAACCCCAGGCTCTGTGAAATTGTTTGGTCTTTAGAAGTGTTGTCACAACCAGTCACCCTGGAGGCAGATGAGGAGAATTTTTCTTGTCACACAGTGAGTTGCTGTGATCTGGAGTGAGCTGTATTAATGGGTAGTTAAACAGATTCGGCACTCCGAAGGAAAGAAATGTGGAATTTTCCAGCCTTCATCCACTGCCGGGCTGCCGGGATGGCCCAGTCCCACCGAATAGAATAGAATCCGAGGCCATTCAGCCCACTGAGTCTGCACCGAGTTGGCACAGTGCTGCTGCCTCACAGCTCCAGGTTCAATTCCAGCCTCAGGTGACTGTGTGGAGTTTGCACTTTCTCCCCATGATTACGTTACCTCCGGGTGCTCCGGTTTCCTCCCACAGTCCAAAGATGTGCAGGTTGGGTGGATTGGCCATGATAAATTGCCCCTTAGTGTTGAAAAGGTTAGGTGGGGTTACTGGATTAGGGGGATAGAGTGGACATGCGGGCTTAAGCAGGGTGCTCTTTCGCAAGGGCCGAATGGCCACCTTCTGCACTGTATGGCTGTCTGAAAGAGCACCCTACCTAGGCCCACTCCCCAACCCTCCCCGACCTAACCTGCACATCTTTGGACACTAAGGGGTAATTTAACATGGTCAATCCACCTAACTCCACCCTACCCCTGTAACCCTATAGGTTTTGGGGGGGTGGGGAGGTGACTAATTGGGTAGCTCTTTCAGAGAGCTGGCACATTCACAGTGGGCTCAGTAGCCTCCTTAAATGCTGTATCATTCCATGAATCCTATTATAAAATGCCTGCCGCTACAGTTCTGTCAATTTGATGAACCTGTATGCCCTATACAGCTACGCCAGTGCCACAATTTCTGTTCAAATACCTTCAAAGAATATCAGCAGTCATTTTTATTTTACATTTTTCAATATAACCCTCCCCATTTTCGATACAGCCTTTCACAAAGCCTTCTGTTGCCCCGACTGACCAAAGGGAAGGGGGATCAATCTCCCTGCTGAAATGTGCCTCTGTGTAGCATCTTCCGATGGAATATCAATCGAGATCTGCCACCTCCCTCCCTTAAACTTTGAAACTGCAACATGGAGTTTGCAATGAATTATTAATGTTAGCAGTTTCTTTCCACTTCACGCTTTACTTAATGCTTAAATCAGGGATACCTGAAGGGATTTTTTTTTTTAAAAAAGCTGCCAGATGCAGTTCATTAACTTAGACCAAATTGGATTTATTTGGCTGAGATTGCATTTTTTACAAGAAGGATGATTAATCTTCTGGGAGTGGATATTGACACCGCTGTGCCAGCCGGAGAGTTGGATGTGGGTGGAATTCATGGTTTTAATTCGCAGTTTCCAAACTCTGGACCAAAAGCGTAGCAGAGGCTCCTGATCAGAGCAGGCGCATGCCTCCCGTAAAATGCAACGATTGGAGGACAGTTGCACAATGCAAATTATCTGCAAAAAAATCAACCTAGATACTTAGAGCAGTGATTGACAAGGAAATGATTAAATTGTCCGTATTGTGACTGGGACTCCTGATATCCCTCCTGGCAGCCTTGCCTAAAGATTGGGTGGGGTTACGGGGATGGGGCGAGGGAATGGACCCAAGAAGGGTGCTCTTTCAGAGGGTCTGTGCAGACTCAATGGGCTGAATGATCTCCTTCTGCACTGTAGGGATTCTATGATATGGATATTACTTACTAATTTATTGAGCACATTAACGCACTTAAAATGAGCACATTTGTTGATACTATTGAGTAGCTGGATTCTAACCTCTTAAAGTGATTTGGACAAAACAATTAAAGAACATTTTTGCTTTCAAGTGAAACAGATGGCATTGTGAAAGAAAGCATGCAAGCAGAATCAATATGTGATGCACATGTCAATATAATTCCTATTTATTTTATATAATTCTATCTTAATTACTCTGTCAAAGTGTGACATTAGCGAAGCATGAGGACTGCTGGGATTCAATTGATATCCCACTTGTGTCACTATCTAAGACTACGGAGGCTTTATCAATGATATATTATCAAGTCTTCATTCGTAGGTATATAAACCGATTCCTGAAGGCTTTTTCATTGCATTCTGTCTGCAGGAACCTCTGCCCTTGCAGAACAAGCAATGCTTAAAACGAAAGGCTTAAAGTTATGCAGACGTGCAGATTCTCCTAATGGCCCATCGAAAAAAGATGTTAAATGGAGGACATTCACAGGACGCTGACGCCGAGTTCGTTCTTTCATTCTCTTTTTAAAAGTTTTTTTTTCCAATTAAAGGGGCAATTTAGCGTGGCCAGTCCACATCTTTGGGTTGCGGGGGTGTGACCCACACAGACACGGGGGAAAGGTACAAAATCCACACGGACAGCAACCCGGGGCCGGGATCAAACCCGGATCTTCAACGCCGTGAGGCAGCAGTGCTAACTACTGCACCACCGTGCCACCCTCGTTCTTTTATTCATAACTCAGGAAAAGAATGGAAATGTGCTGGGAATTGGGGCAAGTGTATCACTAAATCTGGAGACAGTGGGCATTGGGCTGGGTGGCAATGTCAGACTTCAAGGAGTTGCCAGAGGTTGACAATAACTTTATGACACTTTTTCCCAATCATCAGCCTGGTATTCTACTGCAGACCACTGACAGTCGCTGAGCCAAATGTTAACATTCCCAAGATGGTAGAGTTTGGTGTTAATCCTACAGCCTTAAATCCCTTATCTTTAGCGCCACTGAGTGGAAAAAAAGAGATACCCAAGTGCAAAGATCCTTATGTTGAAAATACCGAGTTTGTTGACCTGCAGCTGAAAGAATTGGCCCGGTGCATCGCTCGCCAGAATAATTAGCTCCATGGTCATGGCCAGAACCACGCAGGAGGCTCATTATAATTACTCAGATGAGCTGACCCCAGATAATTAACAGCAGTCACTGCACAGTGTGCTTTTGGCTAACCATTATCAGGCAGCTAGCAATTCCTGCCTCTCCTTAGCCAGGAACAATATATCCCATTATATCCCACAATCTATCGCTGTGTGTGCCTCCAACACTTACTGGGAGAAAATTTCCTGTGCCAAGAGGCATGTGTCATTGGCACGAAGAGGTGGAGGAAACCTGGCCACTGGTGTGTTAGGCATGCAATTGCGCTATGTGTGCATTTCCTCGCTCTTTTTATCTATCATTCCCCGTGTCCAAACATATCCTATTAGCACATATATCCAGGCTGGATGGTGACACGCTGGAATTTGTTGCAATTCCAAGAGTTCAAGAGGCATAAAATGAAGGTCAGAATTTTGCACACAAGAAACAAAGTTATTGGCTGGCCTTTTAATCCAAGTTTTACATCCTTACTCTGAATTTTCTGTTTCCTTGCTAGCACTTTTGTGACAGTCTTCTCGTTGGTGTAAATGTACCAATGACGAGATTGATGGAACAATACTCATAGAATCTACAGTGCCGAAGGATGCCATTCGGCCCATCGAGTCTGCACCGGCCCTTGGATGGAGCACCTAATTAAGCCCCACACCTCCACCCCATCCCCTTTATCCCCGTAACCCAACCTAACCCTTTTAGACACTAAAGGCAAATTATCATAGCCAATCCACCTAACCTGCACATCTTTGGGCTGTGGGAGGAAACCGGAGCACCCGGAGGAAACCCACACACACACGGAGAACGGGCAGACTCCGCACAGCCAATGACCCAAGCTGGGAATCGAACTTGGGACTCTGGAGCTGTGAAGCAACTGTGCTAACCACTGTGCTAATGTGCTGCCCTTGTGGGTTCTTTACTTGAAGAAAAGATTATATACAAATCGAGTTGACTGGGAGACCATGGATAGTACGTATTACTCTTATTCCTGCTGCGTTCAGATTGGATACAAGTCATGGGATTAATACATCACGTCCTGTCGAGGTGACAGTGATTGACAGCAGTTGAAGATAGATTCTTAAAGTTACCACTTTATTCTAAACTAGAGATTTACCTATTAAAGAATAAAACTATTTACATGACAATATAAACATTGGGCGAGATTCTCCACTCCCGCGTCGGTTGGGAGAATCGCCTGGGCTGCCAAAATTTCCCGGGACGCCGGTCCGACGCCCTCACGCGATTCTCCCAAGCGGCGGGAACGGCCCGGTCGAGTTCCGCGGGCCGCAGGCCAGAGAATCGCCGGAGACACCCAAAATGGCGATTCTCCGGCACCCCCGCTATTCTCAGGCCCGGATGGGCCGAGCGGCCAGGCCAAAACGGCGGGTTCTCCCCGGCGCCGTCCACACCTGGTCGCTGCCGTCGGGAACAGCGTGCGAACGCTGGGGGGGCGGCATGCGGGGGGGGGGGGGGGGGCGAGGGGGGATCCTGCACCGGGGTGGAGTGGCCCGCGATCGGTGCCCACTGATCATCGGGCCGTCCTCTCTGAAGGAGGACCTCCTTCCTTCCGCAGCCCCGCAAGATCCATCCGCCATCTTCTTGCGGGGCGGACTTAGAGAGGACGGCAACCACGCATGCACGGGTTGGCGCCGGCCAACCGGCGCATGCGCGGATGACGCCAGTTATGCGGTGCCGGCCGCGTCATCTATGCGGCGCCGCCTTTACAAGGCCTGGCGCGTGTAGATGACGCGGCCCCGATCCTAGCCCATTGTCAGGGCCTGAATCGGTCGGGATCGGGGCCGTTTCGCGCCGTCGTGAACCTCGACGGCGCTCACGACGGCGCGGCCACCTCGGCGCGGGAGTGGAGAATCCCGCCCTAGTGTCTGAAGAAACTATTGTACAAAGCAATAGATTTGCGACACTGAAACATCTCAATGGTTTACTTATCCATCCAGACTAAGGTATGGTGATTTCTGCGGAGGCTGCTGTATGTTTTCAGGATGCTGAACAGGGGTTTTGTTTTTGTGTTCTATTCACAATAGGACTACCCGGTGCTGGTGGTATTGTTCTTTGCACTTCATATGATCTTGGTTCTGGGCACAGGCTGACCATTTCTGCTGGATTCCAGGGCTGATAATTCCAATTTGATTCCGGGTACCATCAGCTGGATACTTGAACTTTCTATCTGACCTTTGGATTCGGTAATTCATGACCTGCATGCTGGTTGTGGGTATCTTTCATCTTCCCCCTTTTTTTTGAAGAATGCACAATGTACTCCTCCTGCGAGTATCAATGAGTGACAGCTGGGGAGGGCTGTTCCCACTTGTTTGTTGAATAGTAATACCATGTTGGTTCCGCAGTCAGATGAAGTTGGGGATGAATCACTAGCGATGAGGATAAATTATACTGACACTGCCTCTGTCCTGGCACCTATGAATGTTCTATTTTAATCAAAGTCTTAAATAAAGTACTCACCAGAATACTTTGGGCAAATAGGCCCATTTGACTCCTCTATGGAGGACTGGACACAATAGTCGAGCATCTTGGGTATTATTTCCAAGCAAACAAAACAACGCAAAGCAATTCTCCTAAGTGTTTGTGGAACTCGGACCTATAACATTATTCAAAGTCTTACAGCCCTAAGTGCGCCAGACTCCCAAATAATTTAGTGAGCTCATGGATTTAATCAAGGCTCAATTGTAACCTGAGCCATCAGACATACTCCAGAGATTCAAATTACTTTGAGGGTGAGAGCCCCAGACGAATTGATCATGACTTACATTGCTAAACTAAAGCAATTATCAGAATATTGTGAATTTGGAGACACCCTCAATGAGATGTTATGGGACAGGTTAGTCTGTGGCGTAAACGACACTGCTATTCAATGCAGATTGCTTGCAGAGGTCGACATGAATTTTAAACAAATAATGGAGATAACGCTGGCCATGGATAGTGATGAGAAAGGTGCGTAAGAGCTACAAAGTGTGCAAAATGGTGCCGTTAACCAGATAGGGCTGGAACTTACAGCCAACCGTGACACCAAAGCTCCAAAGCAGCTGGGAAGCAGAACTCATGTAAAATGGGATGTTATCGATGTAGAGGTAACCATACTCCTGGATCAAATCAGTTTATGGAGGCTGAGTGTTTTTATTGTACACAAAATAGGGCATTTGATACAGCAGTGCAGCGCTAAGTCAAGATCACCAGATAATCGATCAATCAAGATGTTACAAGTATACAATGCGGAAGAGTCTAGCGCCAATGATCCTGGGATACTGTTTAATCTAAAAACAGTCCAAGAGAGACAGTACTATTGTAATGCTCTGGGTAAATGGGAAGCCTTTTCAAATGGAACTGGACACATTGGCATCAGCCACTGTGCTGGACGAACGTACATTTCAGTATCTTAGAGAGGGAGTCCAACCAGTGAACTTGAAGAGCACTTCTGCCAAGTTGAAGACTTATTTGGAAGAAACAATAAAAATAAAAGGCACCACAATGGTACCTGCAAGCTATGGACACCAGTCTACCCATTTCCCAGTGATAATAGTGACGGGTGAAGGACACAGCCTTTTTGGCTATGATTGCCTGAAAGAAATCAAGTTGAATTGGGCAAAGACTTTTCAAGTGTGGGAAGGAGGATTCCCTGAACTGATTAGGAAATACGAGAGCACCTTCTGTGTGAATTACGCAAAATTAAAGGTCGACAAGTTAAAATTTATGTGGATCCAGAATTCCTATGGGCAAGACTGGTACCATATGCATTACAGAGAACATGGATACTGAGTTAAACAGGTTGGATGAATCAGACATTATCAAATTCAGTTCAGCTCTTGGAATGGGCAGCACCTATAGTTCCTGTATTGAAACCGGAAAAGACTATCTGTATTTGCGGCGATTATAAGCTAAGAGTTAATCAGGCTGCCAAGCTGGTTAAATATTCAATCTTAAGAATCGACGACCAAGAGCAAAACTGGCAGGAAATCAATCTTACACAAAGAGGATATGAGTCATGCGTACCAGCAACTTGAATGAGATGCCGCTTCCGGGGGTCTGTCACAATCAATGCACACAAAGACGTATTCAAGTACATATGCCTGCCTTTTGTTGTGTGTAGCCACCTAAAATGGCTGATTCCCGAGTAAAATGGCCAAACCCCGAAGTAAAATGGCGAACAAAAGAGGCCAATGGGAAAATCAGCCAACAGGACTCAAAACGGACAGCTGCAGGCAGAACAGTGTATTCGGCTCTGGGGAAGTCGGCCCAGACCGATACCTGCAACCACTAACAGCACATCAACCCAGCCATCTGCATTTTAATCAGCCATCCCCGGGAACAATTGCTACAAATTAGCAATTGAAAGCCGATCCAGACCTCTCGGTGCCAGCAGTGGCTGAGACAAAGAAAGGTGGACGACCACCCACCGATCAAGGAATCCCCCATTATTGGAGCATATCGAACCCAGTGATTGGGACCAAGTCCAATCACTTGGGACCAGGGTCAAGGTCCGCCCCGAGAGGCGGGAAGCCCCTAGGGACGATAAAAATAGGGGCCAAGTTCAGATCGACCCTTCTTCACCTACTCGCAACCTTCAAGACCCTTCGACGAAAGAACAAGTAAGTCTTACTCCAGCGATCGCTACCAGATAGGTGTTCCAGACTATCGACCCGTACCAGCCTTTTTGAATCCCGCAGGCCAGACCTAATTCGATAGACCATTCGTTTCCCTGACCTGGTGGGCCATCACCAAAGTTAAGTATTGGCCTTTAATGGTAGGTAATAGTCTAGAAGTAGGATTATTGTATAAGTATTTATTGCTGTACATAGTAAATGATCGTTGATTTAACATTAACTAAGCGGTGTGCTGCATTATTAATCATTACTGGAGCTTGAACCATGTGGCGGTATCAGAAAGATACCTGGCGACTCGTGAGCAAAGGTGACAGAATTAGAGCTAATAAAACTAAGGCTAATAAGAGCAACATGTGTCTTTGGCATGTGTATTATTCCAAAGGACAATGGAGAGTCTGCTACAGGGGCTACCGTGTTGTAGTATACCTTGATGATGTCCTTATAACTGGATCGACCTAGGCCGAGCATCTATCTAACTTATAGGAGTTGTTAGTGAGATTTCAGGAGGCTGAAGCTTACCTCAGGTACCGGATCAATCTGTTATGGACGTAACCAAGTCTTTGTGGAATCAAATAGTGATGAATCGCCGAGGTCAGAAGAGGCATCCATTATTGCAGTTCCTGTTAACATCGATCCTGTGTAAGTATTTCAGACAACAGTATTATACTGCTCGAGAAGGAACAGAAAAAACACTCAAAGACCTTGATTTATAATTGTCCAACTCATGTACGTAATGTTTAGTTAGTATTTAGGACTGAGTAAATTAGTTAATGAAGATTGTATACATGACTTAAAGAGAGATGTGCTCTTAAGGTCAACACACCAGAGTAAGGGGCAGATGGCCTGTGTGACCAGTGAGAACTCAGCGTAGGGAATCATGCCATGGGGAGGGAGGCGCAGAGGCAAAGAGACATTTTGTGAGCTAGCTATGGCCATGAGGCTGCTGTACAATTCATATCAATATGAATTAAAATGGCCGCCTGACAGACCTGGGGCACGATTCTCCGATCCCCCCACCAGGTCGAAGAATCGCCGGGGGCTGGCGTGAATCCCGCCCCCGCCGTGTCCCGAATTCTCCGCCACCAGAGATTCGGCGGGGGCGGGAATCACGCTGTGTTGGCCGGTGGGGGCGGGAATCGCGCCGCGCCGTCACCGGGCCCACCCCCAGCGATTCACCGGCCCGCGATGGGCCGAAGTCCCGCCGCTGTCAACCCTCGCCCGCCGGCATGGATTAAACCACCTTTTGAACGGCGGGACAAGGCGGCGCGGACGGGCTCCGGGGTCCTGGGGGGGGGGGGGGGGGGGCGCAGGGTGATCTGGCCCCAGGGGGTTGCCCCCACGGTGGCCTGGCCCGTGATCGGGGCCCACCGATCCGCGGGCGGGCCTGTGCCGTGATGGCACACTTTTTCTTTTGCCTTCGCCATGGTCTTCGCTATGGCGGAGATGGAAGGGACCCCCTCCCCTGTGCATGCGCGGGGATGACGTCAGCAGCCGTTGACGCTCCCGTGCATGTGTCGCCCGGCGAAGACCTTTCGGCGCCGGCTGGCGTGGCGCCAAAGGCCTTTCCCGCCAGCCGGCGGAGCGGATACCACTCCGGCGCGGGCGTAGCCCCTCAAGGTGAGCGCTTGGCCCCTAAAGGTGCGGAGACTTCCCGCCGGGTAGGGAAGCATCGCGCCCCTGATGTTCCTTTGGCAATTTACATTTTTATGGCTTGTTTATCTGGTTCAGAAACATTGAGGTCCAGAAAACATAGCTGCATGCTTTGGCAGAACAAACTAAACCTTACAGAGGAGGTATGCTGCCTTCCCATTGAGCATCGGAAATTCTGTGGTCATCTTGCGGCTTTGTACATGGTTATTAGGACCTTATCTGAAACAGCACAGCTATCCAGGCTGTGTGATCGCTCTTGGAAAGTTAATTCAGCTCTGAGTTGCAATATCTTTAGTGACCACTGCCTTAGCTGGTCATAGGTTATTATTTGACTACAATGGTGGCACTGTTCAGCTTTTTCTGATTTTTCCTATCGCTCCTTAGCCTCACCTACAAAGTAGTGATTTAGGGACTTAAATAGACTGCAGACTTCAAAAGTAAAAATAAAACAGTGAAAAAACTATTTTGACAGATGTTTCTGGCTGTTAATGGATAAATTCTTCTTCCTTCCTGGGGAAGCAGTGGTGAAGTGGTATTATCCCTAGACCAGTAACCTGGAAACCCACAGTAATGCTCTGGGGACCAGGGTTTGAATCCCAGTAGTGAATCAGTAGTTAATCCCAGCTGGTGAAATTTAAATTAAAAGTCTCATGATGACTGTGAAATAATTGTCGTAAAAATCCATCTGGTCCACTAATAGTCTGACCTACACGTCATCCAGATCCACAGCAATGTGATTGACTCGTAAATGCTCACATCCCAGGTATGAATAAAAATCCCACCCCAGCCTGACAGGGCAGTAATGGAGTCTCACTTTCCTGTGAGTTCTGCTTAAAGGCAGACATTTCATTCCTGTTCCTGCATAAACTTCGCAGCAGCTTTTACTATTTAAGCTCTCTCAAATTTGACCAATCATACCTGCTGGCCGGAGTGAGGCACAAGCCCCGAATGAAGGGATGATGTGCAGGATTGCGACAGAATCACTGAACACATTGCGAGCTAGTTGATAATTTTTTCACTTCCATACCATATGGGAATAGGTTGTTTGCTTCATAGTCAAATCTACAAAAACCAGGCTGCCACCATGTTACGTTCTCCTCTTCAACATAAACATAGCAATCACATAATAAAGATTGGTGAAACAGTGTTGTGGATTCTTCATTTGAAGATAGCTCTCTAAGTAAATAGATTTAACTAGCAGGCTACAAATACTACATCTGACTCTTACTCGTGCTGCAAGCAGACTGAATACAAGTCATGGGACTAAGCCATCACATCCTGTCGAGGTGGCACTGACTGTCCGCAGTTTACGGAATGTGCCCTTAAAGGTACATATACCACACATCATAATAATCAATCCAAGTTCCAGTTAAAAACTTGCAGGATTTTAAACTTTCTGTGCCTGAATGATAGCTAGTCCTCTATCAGTGATTATTTTACGTAGGTTTATACAACAATTGTTTCATAGTCATCATTAGACTTTTAATTCAAATTTCACCATCTCCCTGGGATTCAAACCCAGGACCCCAGAGCATTTCTGTGGGTCTCTGGATTACTGGCCGAGTAACGATACCACTACACCACTCCCTCCCAGGAAGGAAGAGGAATTCATTCATTGACAGCCAGAAAACATCTGCCCAAAACCATTGTTTTCACTGTTTTTTTTGTACTATTGAAGCCTGCAGTTTATTTATATCTCTAGATGACGATTTGTAGGTGAGGATTAGAACAAATTGGAAACATCAGAAAAAGCCCAACACTGCCACCATTGCAGTCAAATAATAACCTATGACCAGAGGGGGTTAGGTGCATTGGCCATGCTAAATTGCCCCTTAGTGTCCAAAAGTGGGTGGCATGGTAGCACGGTGGTTAGCACCATTGCTTCACAGCACCAGGGTCCCAGGTTCAATTCCCGGCTTGGGTAACTCTCTGTGCAGAGTCCGCACGTTCTCCCCGTGTCTGCGTGGGTTTCCTCCGGGTGCTCCGGTTTCCTCCCACAAGTCCTGAAAGACGTGCTTGTTAGGTGAATTGGACATTCTGAATTGTCCCTCAGTGTGCCCGAACAGGCGCCAGAGTGTGGCGACGGGGGGCTTTTCCCAGTAATTTCATTTCAGTGTAAATGTTACCCTACTTGTGACATTTATAAACATTATTATTATTATTATAAAAGGTTAGGTGGGGTAGCGGGGATAGGGCGGTGGAGAGGGCCTAGGTAAGGTGCTCTTTTGGAGGGTCGGTATAGACTTGATGGACCAAATGACACTGTTGGGATTCTATGATTCTAAGGCACTGGCCACTAACGGTACTGCAATGCAGGGCTGAATTAGTTTGCACTGCATTAGAGCAACATGAGTAGCAGCAGATGGTGTTCATCTTTTTATTTTCCCTCCTGGACTGGAGGAACCAATGCATCAGTTCACATGGAACTGTTCAGGATCCGGTGCAACTCCATACTGCAGTGAGTCAGCATTAACTGCGCCAGACGGCAACATATTTCCAGAGACTCGCTACTGTCGTGTTAGTTACACTGGTCTAACACTGGCTCCAACTGGAGGCAGCTTAGATCAGAAAGATGCTCCAGACCTTGAAGTTAGTTCAATCAGGTTTATTGAACTAATAGCACAGTTCGCACAGTTCTCTGTGAGTTCGACTCTCTGCTAACTGAAGTGTGGTTACTCTGTCTGACTGAACCAGACTAGCTCTTAACCATGTGGTGGAGGTGGGAGATTGTAACAACACCCTTGACTGACTCTCTAGATGTTCCTCAGTGGAAAGAGGCAGAGTGTGAGTGCCTCGTGTCTTTTATAGTCAGATCCCACCCCTGAGTGTCCTGCCTGCTTATTGGTCATGTCCTGTTCTCTGTGTCCATTAGCTGCTTGTCTGTATATCATTATGTGTGTGGCTGCATAACAGCTATCATGACAGCTACTCTCTCGTGAACAAAGAACCACCTGGTATCCAATCTTCCTACTCTTACATAGTGGAGAGGCATCCTCTAGTCCTCCCCAGCAATCAAACAGAAAGTAATCAATAATACAAACTGGATCTTTCATTATTTTATGCAGCTGAAATATAAATGGTTTGAGACCTTGCGGACACAAGAGTTGTCGTCCCTGTACTGCTTTCCTTTTTCTCAGTAGACAAAGATGAGGAGAAATGTCTTCACTCAAAGCTTTGCAATTCTCTATCCCAGATGGTTTTGGATGATGCTCCATTGCTCAATGTATTTAATTCTGAGGCAGACAGATTTTTGGCCTCTAACGGAATACAGGGATATGGGCAGCGCTGGAAGGTGTCAGGCCTTTTTAAGGTATCCATAGTCTTAGGTTGTTCAACTCGAAAGTTTTTAATAACTAGGAACTATATACATAGATACAGTAAATATGGAGGCTGTCTCCATGCTTGCTTCTGCACATGGCTCTGTCCAAGCCTAAGTGTGGGTCATGTGTTCCCTTACATCATTGTGTGGACAGCGCTGTACTCAGTCTCACGTTAACTCTTTATGTGCCAGACCCTTATACCAAAGAGAGCAGGCGGCAGCATGGAGTTAAAGGTCGTGACCAATTATGATTATTGAGTTGTGCAGCAGGCACAAGGGGTCATATATGGTCTACTCTCATCCAGTTGCTTATGTTCTTACTGCTTCTGTAAATAATAATAATAATACTCGCTTATTGTCACAAGTAGGCTTCAATGACGTTTCTGTGAAATGCCCCTGGTCGCCACATTCTGGCGCCTGCTCGGGGAGGCCGGTACAGGAATTGAACCCGCGCTGCTGGCCTTGTTGTGCATTACAAGCCAGCTGTTTAGCCCACTGTGCTGACCACCCTATCCCAGCAACCCCACTCAACCTCCCCGGACACCAAGGGCAATTCAGCATGGCCAATTCACCCAACCCACACAACCCCGGACCGCGGGAGGAAACTGGAGCACCCGGCGGAAACCCACGCCGACACGGGGAGAACGTGCAGACTCCGCACAGACAGTAAATTATCTTGGGATGTCCTATAATTTACTCCATAAATGTAAGTTGTTGTAGTCATTTCTTTTACTTTCGATGGCGGGCAATTGTTACCCGAGGTGTACGTTTGGTGACCAGGTGGGAGACTCCTTGACTTGCATCTGCCCATTGAAATCGGCTGTCAAAGGCCGACGACGGCAGACGAATGCCTTCTCCTGTCTCCAGAAATGAACTACAAGATACAATGAAAATAAGGGTCACGCACTGTATACAGAATATGAGTGACCTCCCCTGCTCTGCTCCCTGAAAGAGGTAACAGTTAAGGATAGCATCTATCAGCATCTACCATGTCAAGCCCCCTGAGAATCTGATATGTCTCAGTAAGGTCGCCTCTCATTTTTCTAAACTCCAGTGAGTACAGGCCCAACCTACCCATCCTCTCCTCAGAAGAAAATCCCTCCACCCGGGATCAACGTAGCGAACCTTCTCTGCTCTGCCTCCAATGTCAGTATATCTGTTCTATACGAACTTGACATTTTCCTGCAGAATGGGACCCAGAGTCTGATCAGTTAGTTCACAAAGCTTGCTTTGCAATTATTTGTGACGGTCTATCCTTCACACGGGCAATAAAGGGAGGGCAACCTCTGTTTTCAGTTGTCAGACATAACTCCACAAGGGGCCACTCTTTAGAAACAGGGCAAAACATCTGTTCTGCTGAGAATTCTGTTGTTAAAAAACTCAACGTGAAGAGTAGAGCAGTTGGTCCTGCTAAATAAAAATTAAATATTTGGGGCGGGGTTCACGTGATGTGAGCATGACAGGGGCTGCGTTTTCACGAACTCTGGCTTCTTAACTTTTAATCCTTTATTTTATCCAAGTGGCCATTTCGCTGTTGTCTTTTTTGGGGGATATATGTTTGCCCTATGTCCCTGGAAGATTCTGATTTGAGTTTTGCGATGAGGAGCCAAATTAAATCCTCGTTTGACCATAGTGATCGGAATTGGCTGGGGTGGGGCCCAGCATGCTGTGGCGATGTTGCTGGTGAGTGTGCCTTCACCCCAGCGGTGCTGTGTACATCAGGGTGATGGCCAATATTGTTCTGGATGAGGATCCTGGCTCCGTGGTGCAGGTCTTTGAAGCTCACTTTGAAGAACTGTGAGTTACACGTGAGAGAACGGTGGAGGCACAGGAGAGAGCTCTTGTATTCGAAAGAGCACTTTCCCTGTTATGGCCTGCCTTCGATTTGTTGAGATCCTGCTGTATGACGTGCAGTCTATCCTGACGGATTTGGGAAGTAGGGGCCGGACAAGGAATACCTGTGAGCCTGGTCCCTGGTGAGAGGTGGGAGGCATGTTCCCGATAAGTGTGAAAATTCAATGTCATGCTACAGCAACCTCGATCTGGAAGCTGGGCTTATCAGATCCAACGGAGCACAGTATATCTGGTTCTTTGTGGTCTGGGCCGGTTGGGCACCCCGACAACTGGCCTTATATTACCCTACTCTCCAAGCTCATCATGAGGGGTTGGAGGTGGGCTATCATGTTGAGTCATCCCGCTTGCCCGGGGTGAGAGCTGCGGATTGCTTTTGGGACGGCGGCACGGTGGAAGTGAAGGTGCTTCGTTCGTTGGCATCCTCGAGAGATCTTGAGGAGTGTTCAATGATCCTCTATTGGGTTTGGCCTTTTTGAGTGACATAGTCGATGTTATAATCCTGAAATTCTTCAATAATCCTGGACGTTACTCAATTGTGATTATTTATTGTTGTCTTTTCTCCTGCGAGGTGTGAGCATGAGGGTGAGTGTCGCCTGTTACCCTGTTCTAGCAAAAGCCATATTGGGCGGGATTCTCCCCTACCCGGCGGGGCGGGGGGTCCCGGCGGGATGGAGTGGCGTGAACCACTCCGGCGTCGGGCCGCCCCAAAGGTGCGGATTTCTCCGCACCTTTAGGGGCCAAACCCTCACCTTTAGGGGCTAGGCCCGCGCCGGAGTGGTTGCCGTCCCGCCGGCAGGCGTGGAAGGCCGTTGGCGCCACGCCAGCCGGGGCCGAAGGGACTGCTGACGTCATCCCCGCGCATGCGCAGGGGGGGCCAACTACGCATCGGCCATCGCAGAGGCCTACACGGCCGATGCGTAGTAAAAGAGTGCCCCCACAGCACAGGCCCGCCCGTGGATCAGTGGGCCCCGATCGCGGGCCAGGCCACTGTGGGGGCACCCCCCGAGGCCAGATCGCCCAGCGCCCCCCCCCCCAGGACCCCGGAGCCCGCTCGCGCCGCCAGGTCCCGCCAGTAAGGGACCTGGTTCAATTCACGCCGGCGGGACCGGCATAGCAGCAGCGGGATTTCGGCGCATCGCGGGCCGGAGAATCGCCAGGGGGGGGCCCGCCGACTGGCGCGGCGCGATTCCCGCCCCCGCCAAATCCTCGGTGCCGGAGAATTCGGCGACCGGCGGGTCGGGAATCGAGTTTACTGTGTGAAATGTGGTCTGTGCACAGTATTCCTCTTTTTTTTATTATGCTTGTGATTAAGGGAAGGGAGTGCTTTTTGGGCACCCCTTATCTCGTTTATGACAGAGATGAGTGTAGCCGTGGCAGGGTGATGGGTAGTTGGATGATGTGGAGTTGAGTGGTCGGGTTAGCTAAGACCTCACTGAGTTTAAGAATAGCTCCCCCCGGTTAGAGCCAATCGTATCAGGTCTTTGTTTTGTTTTTATTATTTTGAATTTAAGAATCCATGCTTGTCTCCTTTGAGGGCCTGGGCAGATTATGTATCCTGAGGAGGATTGGGTTCCTTCTGACCTTTCCTTGAGGTTGGAGTGTTGTTTTTATGCCTTTTTTTCCTTAGAGCGAGTACATTAGGAGGAATTGATAGGCGGTGCACACCGAGCTGGGTTAGTTGAAGACTGTTTACCATGCGTCTACGTTGTTGGAGTCTTTCCTTCATGTTGGGGTAAGTTTAATGGGGGAGTCAGGCACCATCCTCCAGATGGTCTTATCTGCTGGTTTCCTGAGTGCCTTCCTGGTTGTGGTTGGGTTTTCCATGTGGAAGCAGTGTTTGAGTCTCTGTTGAGGCAGCGCTGTCCTTTCCCTTAAAATCCTTCTTGTGATGATGTGCAGGGCGGTGGCTAATGTTCCTGGGTCTTTTTTCTTCTTATCTTCATCTGGATGAATAGTGTACTGTTATAAATTCAGGTCTGGTCCAGGGTTTATGGGAGGTTCCGCTTATTGTAGCCCAGGGGCAGAGAGGTTGGGGGGGGGGGGTGCTGGATTTGCCTCCCCGCAACATCCAATTGTTGGGTGTCTTGACGATTCTTCTCCTCTTTGGTGAGGGGTCTCCCCGACTGGCATAATCTTTTTGTGTATATGGGGCGGTAGACTTCCTTGGGTGTGGGTTGGTGACATCGGCTGGGCTGTAGGTTTTGGGGTGAGCTGGAGTTCCTGGGGGTATGTACTGATTCCTATGGGTTTGAAGTACAGATAATTTGTGATCTATCTAAATGGCTGTACAGGTTTGAGGGGCTGAATGGCCAATATATTTGTAACTTGTGTTTTTTGTGAAATACAACTGAGGTTCCTGGGTTTGCTTTACTCTGCTCTGGGTGCATTTTAGTTTCTGCACAGGATTTCGCAATCACATGATTTCAGGTGACGCGTCATGGGGCTGGGGGGATTAATGCACATTGTAGATATTATTGCAAAATATAGATGGGAAAATTGTGGTATATCTATCACCACTAAGCTAACTCATCAATAAAAGTCGTATGTCACATGCAGTTTAGTGAAAGGTTGTGCTCAGATTTCCTGTTTTCAATTTTCTTAATGCATCATTAAAATCACTTCTTATTGCTGAATAGTTCTGCCCCCCCCCCCCCACACCCCCCCCCCCCCCCCAGCCCCACCTCTTCCATGCCCCCGCATCTCACAGCAATCCCCCCTCCCTCCCCCACTTCAGAGAATCATAGACTCCCGACAGTGCAGAAGGAGGCCATCCGGCCCATCGAGTCTGCACCGACCCTCTGAAAGAGCACCAACCTATTCCCGTAGTCCAGTAACGCCATCTAACCTTTTGGATACTAAGGGCAATTTAGGATGGCCAATCCACCTACCCTGCGCATCTTTGGACTGTGGGAAGAAACCGGAAACCCACGCAGACACGGGGAGAAAGTGTAAACTCCACATATACGGACACCCGAGGCCGGAGGTGAATCCAGGACCTTGATGCTGTGATGCAGCAGTGCTAGCCACTGTGTCGCCATGCTGCCCATTACAGACGTTTCCATCTTGGCAATTGCCCGATGGAAGTTCAAATTTCCATTGGGCAATTATTCTTCACTGCATAAGGTCATAAGGTTAAGAGTTGCCAGTCATAAGGTCATGAGTTGCCAGTCCTGGATGTGGTCGCAGCTATTTTGACAGCTTAGAATAACAGCTCCTGCAGTCCGTGGAGCACTGGTCATCATTGACCCATTGCTTTTGGAGGATACATCTGTTACAGTCACTCTTAGTCCAAAGTTCACTGTCTCAGCAGGAAAACACCATATAGCAACTTAACAGCAAACATTAATTCATATCCCTGCATGTTACAAAAGCAGAAAGTTTACACCAACACCACTCCCCGGAAGTTCTGACCTGATTCAAAAAGTTAGGAACTAATAGAATGGCCGGAATTTTCTGATGCCCTCCAGCGGCAGGTTTTCCAATGGTGGAGCCAGCTCACCATCGTCTTCCGTCGGAATCTTCCTGTTACGCCAAAGTCAATGGCCACTTGCGTTGGTCGTTGGCCACGCTGCCGGGGAACCAGTCGTGGTGGGGTGGGGCGGGGTCACCTTTGGATGGATAGGAAGATCCTGCGGACTGGGTAAACCTGCCCAAGAACCTCTTAACCAAGGCCAGTGGACTGGCTCGAATTAACTAGGGATGGGCAATAAATGTTGGCCTAACCAGTGAAGCCCACATCCCACAAATTAATTTTTAAAAATAACCTTAACGTTTTAAAAAATAAAATTTGTGCGATAACATGGCGTCAAAGATTTAGCAAAAGTAGACTTGGCGTGGTGTTTGCCAACAGCAACACTTTTGTGAGTCGCCCTGACAGTTTGATGAAAAAGAGAAGGTGCTTGTTCTGACACAGCTGGTTCCTCCACACAGCTCAAACTTGAAACTATAACATTATCAATATCGATGTGAAAAATAATGCAAAGGCTCCTCAATCTGTCTTTCTGCGTCCGTGTGGTGATTTTAATCATGACGCTGCCTTGTTCCTCGTGGCTGAATGGTTTTAAGAAGTGGAATGAACGGACTCAATCTGTGTGCAGGCAGAGATTAATTGGTTCATGACTCGAGGCAGTGGTTCCCATTGATCTGCGAGGACCAGTCAGCTGCTCCTGGTGGGAAAACAGTGGAGGTTTAGCGGTCGCATGTCAACAAAATGGGGGTAATAATATTCTCCTCAGTCACACCTAAGTGAATTAGAACGCTGGAATCTGTTCACCCTGGACAAATCGTTTTATTGCGTTTCTGTTGTAAAACCAAATCTATTTCTTTTATTGTCAGAGTGGATATTATGGGATTTTTCACAGTGACTGGGAGCCACAGGACTGAAAATGCACTGGCTTTGATGGAAGGGAGGCAAGTATACATGTAGAGGATGGGGTCATTGTAGACGAGCGCGATCTTTGCCTTTCAGCAAAATTTGGTTCCAAACTGAATGGATTATACCGATTAGTGCATGTCTCTACACAATGAGTTAAGAACAATCAAGTACAACAGAACATGTGCAGCATGAGAACTAAAAATGGTGTCAAATCACTTTCCAGCCAATGTACTTAAAATTTAGTAATAAGATTTTAAAACGTGCAATTTTCCTCAGAAATTTTCCAAAAGATATTAAAAATTAACATTCTAAATGATGAACAGATCTGCAATTTAGTGCAGTGCCCCTTCATTTCAATGAATTATGAATTAACGATTGCATTAATTCCTTGTCGAATGTTTTAAGATTGGAAGCGATTGGCATCAGAACATTCAAAAATATTATTTTGCTATCTGATACGCAATCAATACGCTTGAGTCCACGTGGAGTCATATCGATTCAGCTTTAATCAGATAGAACTGTACCCAGCAGCGAAGTTACAGAAGTGAAGGCTGCTGGGACGGCATTGGTTCTTATACCCCGCCTCTCAGGGCGGGGCTATGTACATTACCCAATGGTAGACCCCGCGGTCTAGCCAATGGTCATTCCTCTCTCTGGTACCGCAATACCTGGTATTACCACACTATCAGCCTGTATCTTCTTGTACCTGACTAACAACAACTAATTGCTTTTGGACTAGCTGCCGGTCTCTAGATCTGAGGAAGGCAACAAAGAGAAACTTTGACCTGAAGTCAAACACTCCAGCTGTTGGAAATCTGAAAGAGAAAGAGAACGCTCCTGAAACAGCCAGCAGGTCTGGCGCCACCTGTGGAGAGGAGAAAGAGAGCCAATGGTTGGAATTATAGAATCCCACCACCCCACCCCCCTCCCCTCCCAACCCCCACCCCAACCATCCTGGGAGCAAGCCGGCAGGCGGTGGGGGTGGTGTTGGAGGTGGAGATGGGACAAGGCGTAAAATTGTTTTGCCACACGCTCCAGGTGATGGTGCCGGGACTGCAACATTTCTGGTCATCTGATTGACTGACAGCTTTTGGCTGGAGCCAATAATGACTCGATTGTCACAAAGTTAACTCAGGGCCTCCTGGTCATGCGGAGCGAGGATTGCTCCCCCATTTTTCAGACAGTAGCAAGGCTACAGCCTCTGTGCAAAATTACAGCCAATGTTTCAGCACGGTGACATTTCCAGCAGGACTGGGAAGTGTTAGGGATGTAACAGGTTTTAACGAGTGCAGAGGCAGGGAAAGGTGGAGAGGAGAACACCAAAAGAAGGCCGGAATTCTCCAGCCGTTCGCTGGGGATGGAATTCTCTGTTTGTGCCAATTAAAGAAAATAAAGATGAATTGAGAGGAAGTTTTGGGTTTGCCTAGTTGAACCTTCTCTAGACCCATTGATTATTTCTTTATTGTTCCATTATCATCTCCTTTTGCCTTTCACCTTTAGCCTTTTGTTATTTAATCTCTCTTGCCTTGCAATCCTCACCTTTGCTTTCATTCATTCCCTCATTCCCGCTTTCCCCTCGAGGAAGAAATCAGATACCCCTTTGTGTATCAAGGTATTTGGCATAGCAAGGATTAACTTCGACTGGAAAACAGAATCGCTCACAGTGTTGTGTAAAAGGTCACACGTCAATGGACCTGGGACAATCTAAGAGTATGCAGAGGCCTGTGTTGAAATAGGCATGGAGAAAGCTCCTAGTTTGGGTTCTATTTTGTACATATATCATAGAATTTAGAGTGCAGAAGGAGGCCATTCAGCCCATCGAGTCTGCACCGGCCCTTGGAAAGAGCACCCCGCCTAAGCCCACGCCTCCACCCTAGCCCCGTAACCCAGTCTAACCTTTCTTTGGACACCAAGGTCAATTTATCATGGCCAATCCACCTAACCCGCACATCTTTGGACTGTGAGAGGAAACCGGAGCACCCGGAGGAAACCCACGCAGACACGGGAGAACGTGCAGACTCCGCACAGACAGTGACCCAAGCCAGCAATTGAACCTGGGACGGTGAAGCAACTATGCTAACCACTGTGCTACCGTGCTGCGCTATATACAGTGATGTATTACCAATAAATATAATTGTTCAAACTTACAAGCCTCTGACCGTCTTTTTGAGACCTACTGAACAAACCCATACAACACTCCTTGATTAAGTTAAGATTTGTTTCCCAGAGGTAGGAAGACTTTCCAAACTTTACGGTCACTTTAGAAATTATTTTCTAGCATGCTCACCAATTTTACTCCCACCTGCAGTATCTTGTTGGAAAGCAGGCCGTGTCCACACCATAAGAAAGAAAGTCGCGGCATGAAATTGGGATCCATAAAGCTGGTGAAGAAGGTGGTACAGAAACCAGAGGCTATGATTTGCTTCCAGCTGCCCCTGTTATGCTCCGCATGGCGTCCCGTGCTGGGAAGGCTGCCTGTGCGATCATCCTCCATATGCACTGGAGGCCTCACGACCGATGATGACAGAACTTCACTCATGATTTGAAGCTCTATTTGTGAACTTGGGCCATATGGGCCCATTCAATACATTGGCTGGTCACTCACCCAATAACAGCGACCATGCACTTGTATTATCAAGCACCCAACTTGCAAGCAAAGGTGATTGAGAGCGACTCCTGCTATTAAAACGTCTCTGAAATGCTGTGGAATGTTTTTGGAGCTGTTGTGTGGTGAATTGCTAGATTTGGCAGCGAATGTTGCTGTATCCTCACTGGGAGGGTAGAGGGTTTGGTAGGCTGTCCTCGCAAAGGCACTTACATGTGTTTGATGGGCCGATCGGGGCGAGGGATCGTTTGCTGTTGAGAGGACAAGAGTCAATTCCGGCTCCAGCAGATGTAGAAAACTCTGCAGCCAATGTGTGCACAGCGATTCCTTACAAATAGCAGCGTGATAATGTTGAGGTAATTTGTGATGTTGGTTGAGTCTTAAATATTGGCCAGGGCATTAGATGATCAACTGTTTTCTTCTTCCAATTTACTCTAGGATCTTACATCAACCTGGGAGGGTAGATGGCTTCTTGGTTTGGCGTCATCCAAAAGGTGACACCCCTGGAAATGCTGAGCTGCCTCAAAACTGCACTGGAGCTTCAGTGGAGTATTGAGTCACAACTTTCTGACTAACTAGTTGAATAGAGGAAGCGTAAGCATTGCTGTAGAAAGGTATGCCTTGCAGTAGCTATAGTGTTGGTTAATTAGAACCATAGCATGCCTATAGTGAGGAAGGAGGCCATTCGGTCCATTGAGTCTGCACCCTCCCTTGGAAAGAGCACGCTACTTCAGCCCATTTCCCCGCCTTATCCCCTTAACCCCACCTAACCTGCAGATCCCTGGACACTAATGGACAATTTTATCTTGGTCATTCCCCATAACCTGCATGTCTTTGGACTGTGGGAGGAAACCGGAGCACCCGGAGGAAACCCACGCAGACACGGGGAGAAAGTGCAAACTTCAATTTACTTCATGCCAATTCCTATCTTTATCTCTATAACTTCCTTCAAACCCACAACTCCCCTAGAACTCTCCAATATTCTGACTGCCTGTGTCAAAGGCATTATATAATACAAGTTGTTCTTCCAGCAGCGTCATTCAGTGTTTATTACTTTTTTACAGTGTTAGTAATTATAAACGTAGTGTTTAATGGTTTTAATTGTGTTGGTCTGTTCTCTGATCTATGTAACTGCACTTGATTGCTTAAGCCTCTGAGTGGAGTTTGAGAGTTAAGAAATCTGAGAAGCTTCTAGAGAAACACTTGGAGATTTTGCTAGGGGTCATGTTTGTGTAAAGAACAAAGAACAAAACAGCAGAGGAACAGGCCCTTCAGCCCTCCAAGCCTGTACTGGTCATGATACCACGCTTGGCCAAAACCCTCAGCACTTCCTTGTGCCGTATCCCTCTATACCCATCCTATCCATGTATTTATCGAGATGCCCTTTGAACGCCGTTAATGTATCTGCTTCTACAACCTCCCCTGGCAACACGTTCCAGGCACTCACCACACTCTGTGTAAAAAGCCAGCCTTGCACATCTCCTCTAAATTTTGCCCCATGGACCTTAACCCTATGCCTTCTGGTGACTGACCCCTCCATCCTGGGAAAGCGTGCCTGCCCATCCACTCTATCCATGCCCCTCATAATCTTGTAGACCTCTATCAGGTCACCCCTCAACCTCCACCGTTGAAAACAGTCCGAGTCTATTCAGTATCTGCACATAGCTAACACCCTCAAGACCAGGCAACTTCTCAGTAAACCTCCTCTGCACCCTCTCCAAAACCTCCACATCCTTCTGGTAGTGTGGCGACCAGAATTGTGCACAATATTCCAAGTGCGGCCTTACCAAGGTTCTATAAAACTGCAGCATGACTTGCCGGTTTTTATACTCGATGCCCCGTCCAATGAAGGCAAGCATTCCGTATGCTTTCTTGACTACCTTGTCCACTTATGTTGCCACTTTAAAAGATCTTTGTTCCTGTACGCCCAGGTCTCTCTGACTTCCTATATTTCTAAGAGTTTTGCCATTTACCCTCTATGTTAGACCTACCAAAATGCATCACCTCACATTTGTCTGGATTAAACTCCATTTGCCATTTCTCTTCCCAAGTCTCCAACCTATCTATCCTCTGACACCCTCAACACTATCTGCCACTCCACCAACCTTGGTCTCATCCGAGAACTTACTAATTAGACCAGATACATTTTCCTCCACATCGTTTATGTATACTACAAACAACAGAGGCCCCAGCAGAGATCCTAGTGGAACATCACTAGTCACAACCTTCCATTAAGCAAAAACATCCTTCTACTGCTGCCCTTTGCCTTCTGTGACTGAGCTAGTTCTGTATCCATTGTACCACCTCACAACTGATCCCTTCTGATTTCACCTTTTGTACCAGTCTGCCATGTGGCACCTTGTCAAAGCTTTACTGAAGACCATGTAATCAACATTCACCGCCCTCCCCTCATCAATCATCTTTGTCACCTCCACAATAAACTTGATCAAGTTAGAGAGGCATGACCTCCCCTTCACAAAACCACGCTGTCTATCGCTAATGAGTCCATTTGTTTCCAAATGGGCAGAAATCCTGTCCCTGAGAATTCTCTCCAATAATTTACGTACTACCGACGTGAGGCTCACCAGCCTATAGTGTCCTGGATGATCCCTGCTACCTTTCTTAAACAGCGGTACCACATTAGCTATTCTCCAGTCCTTTGGGATCTCACCTGTAGTCAATGAGGATTCAAAGATGTCGGTCAAGGCCCCAGAAATTTCCTCCCTTGCTTCTCTCAGTATTCTGGGGTAAATCCCATCCGGCCCAGGAGTCTTATCTACCTTAATGTCTTTTAAAAGACCCAGTGCCTCCTTTTCGACGTCAACATGGCCCAGACTGTCCAAACACCCTACCCCAGAATCATCTTCCACAAAGTCCTTGGGCTGGATTCTCTGTCCCCCGCACCATATTTCTGGTTCAGCACACCAGTGGGATGCTCCATTTCGCCGGCTGGTCAATGGGGTTTCCCATTGTGGGGCAGCCCCACACCGCCGGGAAACCCCCTGGCTCCCGGCAAAATGGAGCATCCTGGCGGCAGAGAATCCAGCCCTTTTTCTTTGGTGAACACTGATGCAAAGTACTCATTTAGTACCTCGCCCATTTCCTCTGGCTCAACACATCGATTCCCCCTCACTGCCCTTAAGTGGTCCAATCCTTTCCCTGGCCACCCTGTTGCTTTTTACATATGAATAAAAAGCTTTGCGATTCACCTTAATCCGACTTGCCAAGGATTTTTCATGACCCCTCCTAATTTTCCTCTGAAGTACCTTCCTACTTTCTTTATATTCCTCAAGGGAGTATCCCCACTCTTCTAGACTGTACAAAAGCCTCCTTTTTCTTTTTGACGAGGTTCACAATATCCCTCGTTATCCAAGGCTTCCCAAACTTCCCATACTTATCCTTAATTCTCTCAGGAACATGACGTTCCTAAATCCTAATCAACTATCACTTGAAAGACTCCCATATGGCCGATGTTAATTTTAAATCCGATAGGCTCCATCCAACCTGTCTCCCACAATCCTGATACCTTGATTATCACAATATACGCACTTTCCACACACCCAAAACTATGTGAACTCCTTGGGAAAGCTGAAATTCAGATTAAAAGTCCAAGTTAATTTTGGGAGAAAGGTCTGGGAGATTCCTGTCTAACCCTGCTTCAAGATCAAAACTAGTCCAGAATATCATTCTGGTATTCATAATTCTAAACACATTGAACACGATTTAATGGGGAAAGAACAGAGCCCCGTTTTGGGCCTGTTTGGCCGGCAGTTTCTAGCAAACTCTGCTGAGCTGAACTCGTCAGTGCAGGAAGAGATCAGGGCACCACTTTTAAATGACGCCCCAAACTCCATGATCTCTGACCTCCCACTGTGGCCTCCGGATGCCCCAACTTACCTGTTAGGGGGACCTCGAGCTCACCGCACATCATAAGGGCAGGGCACCCTCTGGTCTGACCCCTGGCAGTGTCAACCTGTCACTTTGGCACTGCTAATGTGCCACCTTGGCATTGCCACTTGGGCACCCCAGCAATGCCTGGGTGGCAGTGCCAAGATACCAGGCTCGCAGTTCCAAGGTACCGGATGCCAGCGGGAGTACCAGGGTACCACTCTGCCTAGAGCACGACAACCTGGGGGCCTCCAATGGCCTGAGAGACACCCCCCCAGATTCCATTATTCTCCCAGGCGAGGCCGTTCGATCCCGGGCCCTGTGAGAATCCGGCGCAGACATATTTAAGTGAACCTAACTGCTCACCTAAATATATAAACCTGGATCATGCCCAATGAAGGTGAGATCCAGATCGCAACGTCTTGTGAGATCTTGTTCGATCTCGCAAGACATCCCGAGCTTTGCAAATCTCGCGAGAGGCCTCTTGTGAGATTTAACAGCCTCGTCACCACCTGAGTCGATCGCGACGAGGCTTTTCGATTGGGCACTTTGTTTGTGGTGATCTTTTCCCCATGATGAATTGATGGAATTTGATGAGGAATTGCTTAAAATCTTTATTGAGATTATGGGCGCGATCCGATGGCCATGCTGCACCCAAAAGGCAGCTGGCCGTGGCACGGTGTTGCAGATGGAAGCCAGAAGACTCCTGGGCACCCTAGCAATGCCACCTGGGCACCTTGGCAGTGACAGCCTGGCACGCAGGCAGTTCCAAAGTGCTCATGTGGCATTGCCAGATGGCACAGGCATTGACAGGGTTCCAGGTTGGCAATTCCAATGTGCCAAGCTGGCATTTGTTGCGCACGGGCGATCGGGTCGGGGGTGCCCTGCAAAGGTGTTGCTGGGGGGTGGGGGGGTCCCGGGGACTTTCCCATAGTGCGTTTGGGCGGGTGAGGGGAGTTCGGGGATCGCTTCAGGAGCCTTGGTGCACTGTACAAATCGGGGCTATGTGCTGCCTTGGCCACGCATTCCCTGCTGAGGCCTCTTATACAATGCGCTTCACATTGTACAGCCATGTATTTCTCGCCGCTGCGAGCACCAGGAAACTCATGGCTAAATGTGCTCGCTATGGGACTTTGTTCCCCTTTAGTTGAATCGAGCCCTATATTTATAATGTATGGGTCTTCAATACAACTGGCGTGAGTGGGAGTATCGAACACCTTTCTATTGCTTACTGCTGAGTGGTGTGAATGGAGTGATCCTGTTGCTAACACCGTCTTTCATAACTTAACATTGCCAGATTATGGATTCAGACAAAATGAATGCAATGTGCTGCTTTAACCGAGTTCCCAAATCCAGTGTTAATTCCTTCAGAATAGCCATGTTCGTGCACTCTTTCCAATGTCTGCTTTCTGGTACCCACAGAATCCAAGCATTTTAGAAAACACTTTTTCAAAAAACTTCTAATTCCTTTGAAATATACTCCTTGGTATTTTTACGAATGGTAAACGAGTGTAAGTTTATTAGTTTGCTGAAAATGGGATTACTGGTGCAACCAGTGAGCATTTTTAGGGTTGTAAGGAACATTGCAATTAGAGTAGGCCTCTCAGCCGTTTGTCCCTCCATTTAAGGAGATCCGTGACTGAACTCTCTATACCCTCCTTTGTCCATATTCCTTCATACTTTTGGATAACAGAAACCTGTCAGTCAGTGTCTAGTCCACTACCTCTGAAGTTCCCCATTTTAAATAACTGAAGATATCTTCACAAAGCTATATGGAACCACTTACTTTCAATATTCGGGTCCAGTAGCCAGCTTCCTCATAAATCAAGAAAGACATTACCCTGTAAAAGCCTTTAAAACATTTCTATTAGTGTTCATGAACGAAAAAGAACCACCTTCCAGCACTGCGATTTTAATCCAGTGCAAAGGGTCACGGAAACTTGATTTGCGCTGCATGTGATTTGTGCTTGGAATTCAGCTCTCAAATGGCCAATGTAACCCGGGAGGGTAAAGAATATGCTCTGAAGGCACTCTGAAGCTCTCCTCAAAGGATGGCGGCAATGATTTTAAGGGCTGTGCAGAGCTTGCTACCAACCATTCAAAGTGGCGATAACTTGTCCATCAAGCTGTATCATGCTTTGAGTTATAGGAACATAGGAGGAGGCTATTCAGCCCGTTGTGCCCATTCCATCATTCAATACGCTCATGGCTGATTCAATGCCTTTTTCTCACACTCTCCCCATATTGTGTTGTTTAGAAATCTGTCAGTCACCACGCTTTGAGTCACAACGCCTTCCGCCCCGCCCACCTGCCGCATGTTCGCCACGGGCGGGACGCGGACCATGTAATGGTCCGTTGTCCTCAAGTGGGAATTTCCGGGCATGGCGGGAGAATCCCACCAAGAGGGGCAGCAGCAGAGAAGGAAAGAAACTCAAGCAAATCCTACACACTGGATCCCATTACATTGTGGGAAATCCAAATGCGCAAAGATCTGTGGGTCACGAATTGGCTGTTGAAACACATGAATCCATAGTACATAGCACATAAAAAAAGTACATAGAAAATACAGCACAGAACAGGCCCTTCGGCCCACGATGTTGTGCCGAACCTTTGTCCTCGATTAATCATAGATTATCATTGAATTTACAGTGCAGAAGGAGTCCATTCGGCCCCTCGAGTCTGCACCGGCTCCTGGAAAGAGCACCCCACCCAAACTCAACACCTCCACCCAACACCAAGGGCAATTTGGACATTAAGGGCAATTTATCATTGGCCAATTCACCTAACCCGCACATCTTTGGACTGTGGGAGGAAACCGGAGCACCCGGAGGAAACCCACGCAGACACGGGGAGGACGTGCAGACTCCGCACAGACAGTGACCCAAGCCGGAATCGAACCTGGGACCCTGGAGCTGTGAAGCAATTGTGCTATCCACAATGCTACCGTGCTGCCCTTTAATCCATGATAGAAACCTTCACCCTGAGTCACTCCCCATCTCTCCAATCGAGGGGCGATGACGATTCCCGTACGTATTTGTGACTATTATACCTCACAGTTTCATTTGGCTACTGCCTCCACTTTGAGCCACGCCTTGGACAATTTCCAGGATGTTGTGCCTCCATCATTACATTTGCTCGGTTGAGTTGGTAGATGCCACAATCTTTTTTCTCATTTGTATGAATAGAGGTTGATAATTATGATTATTATCCAAAACGTTATTTTCTGAAGACTTGGTTGTCAACAACATTGTAGCTACAAGTAAAATTAATCATCGCTAACTAGCATACTAACCAGAAACTCATGATGCCTACGATTAATGAAAATGCCAAAGTAAATTGATTTAACAGGTTTCGCTGTGGAATATCAATACTTAACTTGAATCACTGTCTAAAATAAGTGTTCTCAATATATCAGCACACCGATGTCTGCCAAACTGGTGCCCCCACCACCTTCCACCTCCGGCCTGATATCTGGGAGGCTGAGGGGCATTAAGTTCCTAATTAGTAGTGGGAACCATCCCTCTCAACCTCCCGCTTCACACAGGAACATTCAGTTGCAGCACTTCTCTGAGTAGGGTGGGAGAACAAAGCTTTGCAGATGAATTAGGGGTCAGAAATCTCCATGATACGCCCGGGCGTCCATTAGAAACCATTGTCCCCGGAGAATGGTAAGTGAGGCTGGGCGCGGGCCGGTGGATGGCGGTGGTTGGTTGGAGGAAAGGGCAAGGGGTGCCTTACAGCGACGTCACTCCCTGATGCTGGGTTCTTTAATTGGGCACTGAGAGACTTTGAACAAGGGACCATCCTTTTCCGGGATGGAAAAGGCCACAAGAAAACCCAACAGGGGTTTTGCACGTGGAGATCCCCTGCGGCAGTGGATTGAGACTATTAAGTAGACATTCATTTCCCACATTAGGGCCTCAATCTACATCCGTGTAGGAAGGCGATTCTCGGGCTTTCCCGTCCTGGGATGAATCGGGCAATGGGGTCCCCCGCCCCATACCCTCCCACCTCGCCAAATAGCTCCCTCGCCTTGGAGCTCACCTCAGGATGGGGGTGGGGGCATAAATTCTGCCCAATGTTTCAGGCAGGTTTTCTTTCATCAGAACTGACCTGAAGCCTTAGCGCTCTTTCTCTCCTCACAGGTCCTGTCGGACTTCCCGAGCGTTAGATTTCAGCAGCCTTGGCGTTTTGTCGTGAGTGAAGACTTATGAGACGGCTGTGAAATGTCTGATTATGTGTCGAGTAGCTTGCAGCCTGGTATTTGTTTTACTCCTAGCAGTAATGTTAGTGAATTAAATAGTGCAACGTGTTTGGTTAGTTTGTTCCATTTAGTCATCAAGTTCAGAACACAAGTCAAAATATTTTCCCGGTTAATCTACAAATCTCGTCAAAATTCCGCCTCGTTGGATGCTTCCCTTTGCACAGTGCCACACAGTTGCTTCTAGCTTTGTGTATGTGGTAAACTACTGTGTTCCTGTATTAAGGGTTGTACGGTAGAACCTGCACTACAGGTTCACCTGGGCTCCTGCATGCTAGCTCCGCCCAGGAGCCGGGTTATAAATATGCGTGGCCTTCAGCTCGCAGCCATTTTGTCAGCTGCTGTAGGAGGCCACACTTCAGAGACTAATAAAGCCTCAGTTTGAATTCAACTTCGTCTCCAGCCAGATTGATCGTACCTCAATTTATTGGTCTCTGATTCAGAAGGCGGACCTCCGGATTAAACCACATCGACTGCAGCTGGATCCACACGCAAACGATGCCAGAAAGGACTTTCAGCACTGGCTAGCTTGGTTTGAAACGTATATCAACGCGACACCGACCCCTGTTCCAGAGGCTCAGAAGATTCAAATCTTGTACTCCAGACTCAACTCTAAAATCTTCCCGTTGATCCAGGATGCGCCCAATTACGCTGACGCTATGACTCGACTCAAAGAGAGTTATGAGCAGAAGACGAACACGCTCTTCGCCAGACACGCGCTCGCAACGCGTACTCAATTACCTGGTGATTCAATCGAGGACTTCTGGAGGGCCCTGATCCCACTAGTTCGGGACTGTGACTGCCAGGACGTTACAGCTAAGGAGCACTCAAATCTCCTTATGAGGGACGCTTTTGTAACTGGGATTGGGTCCGATGTTATCAGGCAACGGCTCCTAGAAGGGGCCACGCACGACCTCGCAGAGACTAAAACACTAGCGCTTTCCATGACGGTCGCCCTGCGCAATGTACAGTCCTACGCCTCCAACCGCACGGCCCACTCCTCCTATGCTTCATGGACCCCACAGGCAGCCGCCCCAGCGGGGGTGCTGCCCACCCAGTACGCCTGCGCTACGTGCCAGCCAGTGATCTCCGGGAGGCCCCGATGCTATTTTTGCGGCCAACAAAGACACCCCCGCCAACGCTGCCCGGCCCGCGCTGCCCTTCGTAAGGCCTGCAGGAAAAAGGGCCACTATGCAGCGGTGTGCCAGGCCCGCTCAACGGCAGCGGTCGCCCCCACCCCCCCCCCCGGTCACGGACAATGGGCGCCGCTATCCTCCCCTCCTCCCCAGGCCATGTGCGAGCAATAGGCGCCACCATCTTCTCCCCTGCACTAGGCCCGCTCAGTGGCAGCGGTCGCCCCCACCCTCCCCCGGTCACGGACAATGGGCGCCGCTATCCTCCTCAGGCCATGTGCGAGCAATGGGCGCCGCCATCTTCTTCCCCGCGCAACACGTGCGTTTCATGGGTGCTGCCATCTTGCTCCACCCCCGCAACGTGCGTTCCATGGGTGCCGCCATTTTGTGACTCCCAGGACCTCCGGGCGCCACCATCTTGTCCACCCCGCAGCACATGGAGACCAACGGAGTTTTAGGACTCCAACGAAGCGGCCGCCTCACTACCCGACGATCAACCACGACTCACATCCATGGTAATCGACCAGTCCAGACCACACACTCTGACCAACGCATCCACCAGCGTGAAAGTCAACGGCCATGTGACCTCCTGCCTACTGGACTCCGGGAGCACCAAGAGCTTTGTATATCCAAATACGGTAAGGCGCTGCTCCCTTAAGATACACCCTACCAATCAAAGTATCTCCCTGGCCTCCGGATCCCATCACGTAGCGATCCGGGGGTACTGCACGGTCACGCTCCCAGTCCAAGGTGTAGAGTTCCACGGTTTTCACCTTTACGTCCTCCCTAACCTCTGCGCTGCACTTATCCTTGGCCTGGATTTTCAGTGCAACCTCCAGAGCCTGACCCTTAAATTCGGCGGTCCCTTACCACCCCTCACTGTGTGCGGCCTCGCGACCCTAAACGTCGATCCTCCTTCCCTCTTTGCCAATCTAACTCCAGATTGCAAACCCGTCGCCACCAGGAGCAGACGGTACAGCACCCAGGATAAGGCCTTCATCAGGTCCGAGGTCCAGCGGTTGCTTCAGTAGGGGGTCATCGAGGCCAGCAACAGCCCCTGGAGAGCTCAAGTGGTGGTGGTTAAGTCTGGGGAGAAAAAGCGAATGGTCGTGGACTACAGCCAGACCATCAACAGGTACACGCAGCTCGACGCGTACCCCTCCCACGCATATCTGACATGGTTAACCAGATTGCACAGTACCGGGTCTTCTCAACGGTGGACCTGAAATCCGCTTACCATCAGCTCCCCATCCGTAAATCAGACCGGCCATACACCGCCTTCGAGGCAGACGGCCAGCTATATCACTTCCTTAGGGTCCCCTACAGCGTCACCAATGGGGTTTCGGTCTTCCAAAGGGAGATGGACCGAATGGTCGACCGGCACGGCTTGCGGGGCACGTTTCCGTAACTAGACAATGTGACCATCTGCGGCCATAATCAGCAGGACCACGACGCCAACCTCGCTAAATTTCTCTGCACCGCCACTCCCCTCAGCCTCACGTATAACAAAGAGAAGTGTGTGTTCCGTACAAACCGCTTAGCCATCCTCGGCTACATGGTCCAGAACGGAGTTCTGGGCCCCGATCCCGACCGCATGCGCCCCCTCATGGAGCTTCCCCTCTCCCACTGCCCCAAGGCCCTCAACGCTGCCTGGGGTTCTTCTCGTATTATGCTCAGTGGGTCCCAAACTATGCGGACAAGGCCCGCCCACTCATACAGTCCACTCATTTATCCCTGACAGCCGAGGCCCAACAGGCCTTCGCCCGAATCAGAGCTGATATTGCCAAAGCTGGAATGCGCGCTGTAGACAAAACACTTCCTTTCCAAGTAGAAAGCAACGCATCGGACGTCGCCCTTGCCGCCACCCTCAACCAGGCAGGCAGGCCCGTGGCATTCTTTTCCCGCACCCTCCATGCCTCCGAAATTCGTCACTCATCCGTCGAAAAGGAGGCCCAGGCTATCGTTGAGGCTGTGCGACATTGGAGGCATTACCTGGCCGGCAGGAGATTCACACTCCTCACTGACCAATGGTCGGTAGCCTTCATTTTCAACAACACGCAGCGGGGCAAGATCAAAAATTACAAAATCTTGTGGTGGAGAATCGAGCTCTCCACCTAAAATAATGAGATTAAGTATCGCCCTGGCAAACTCAATGAGCCCCCAGACGCCCTATCCCGAGGTACATGTGCCAGCGCACAGGTAGACCGACTCTGGACCCTGCACGACAGCCTTTGTCACCCAGGGGTCACTCGGTTGTGCCACTTCATCAAGGCACAAAATTTTCCCTACTCCGTCGAGGAAGTAAGGACGATCACCAAGGACTGCCAGGTCTGTGCGGGGTGCAAACCGCACTTCTACCGGCCGGACCGCGCGCACCTGGAGAAGGCCTCCCGCCCCTTTGAACGCCTCAGCGTGGATTTCAAAGGCCCCCTCCCCTCCTCCGACCGATACACGTATTTCCTCAGTGTGATCGATGAATACTCCCGTTTTCCCTTCGCCATCCCATGCCCCGACATGACGTCTGCCACCATCATTAAAGCCCTTAATTCTATCTCCACTCTGTTCGGATTCCCTGCCTAGATCCACAGTGACAGGGGATCCTCATTCATGAGTGATGAGCTACGTCAGTTCCTGCTCAGCAGGGGTATCGCCTCCAGCAGAACGACGAGCTACAACCCCCGGGGAAACGGACAGGTAGAAAGGGAAAATGGGACGGTATGGAGGGCCGTCCAGCTGGCCGTACGGTCCAGAAATCACCCGGCCTCCCGCTGGCAAGAGGTCCTCCCTGATGCGCTACATTCCATTCACTCATTACTCTGCACTGCTACTAACAGTACACCCCATGAACGTCTTTTTGCCTTCCCCAGGAAGTCCACATCCGGGGTATCGCTCCCAATTTGGCTCACAGCTCCAAGAACCATGCTTCTCCGTAAACATGTGCGGCTCCACAAGGCAGACCCGTTGGTGGAAAGGGTGCACCTGCTCCACGCAAACCCACAGTACGCCTATGTGGCATTCCCCGACGGCCGCCAGGATACCGTCTCCCTCAGGGACCTGGCACCAGAAGGTTCCGCCCCCACACCATCCCCGTCGTCCCCGGCGCCACACTCCTCCCCCCCCCCTGCCCCCCCGCTGCCCCCATCACACCCCCTAGGACTGTCCGTCCTCCCACTGCCCACCCCAGTTGATGAAGAGGATGTCGGCACGCTCCCGGAGTCAACTTCGACTACACAGCACCAACATCGCCGGCTCCATTTAGTCGATCCCAGAGGACGATCAAGGCGCCGGACGGGCTGAACCTCTGACCGGCCCACCGGATGACCAGTGACATTTTTATTTTCACTGTTCTGTAAATATTAAAGATTGCGAATTGTATATAGTGATCCACCACCCCCGCCGGACTCAATTTTAACAGGGGGTGAATGTGGTAAACCACTGTGTTCCTATATTAAGGGTTGTACGGTAGAACGTGCACTTCAGGTTCACCTGGGCCCCTGCATGCTAGCTCCGCCCAGGAGCCGGGTTATAAATATGCGTGGCCTTCAGCTCGCCGCCATTTCGTCAGCTGCTGTAGGAGGCCACACTTCAGAGACTAATAAAGCCTCAGTTTGAATTCAACTTCGTCTCCAGCCAAATTGATCGTGCCTCAGTGTATATCGCAGTTGGCAGGAGGTGAAGGTTGGCCAACATCATTATATGCTCAGAATGTGTCAACAAAGACGTCAACCAGTTCTAAATCGGCAAGACTGGCAGTTGATTGCTGTGTGAACCAGTTCAAGTGTCTCACTGCCATATTGGCCTCCTGGAAATGATCAGGCCAGGGAATCAGCTGAGTGACAAGGATGATAACAGACTCCCTGTCCCGGATTTCATGAGGAATATTCATTTGTCAATGCAGCTGACACGATATAAGCCACCCCTGAATCACTGCGAAACTTGGTGAATTGCGGGGCGCAGGTGAGATGTATGGAAGTCACATAAAAGACGATAATGAAGGACTGTCAGGGGCAGTGACTGGGTAGGTGTTTCAGCGCATGCACTGCATGAGAGAACTGTGGGCAGCTTTGTCAGCTTGTGTTCTGGGAAATCACTGCTGCAGCTCAATCCGCAACATTAATGCAATATGGAGCAATTTTCTTTTTAAATCTTGGCTGCAAGTAGATGTGGGGGGATAATCCTGACTGTGCGACGGTGTAAAACTGGAGCCATCAAATTGGCAGCCCACTTTTAATCTCTCCCGGTTTATTATTCCCATTGACCTCAATGAAAATAATAATAATTCTGAGATGGAAAACAGGTTGATGATACAATCTCGTCCATTTTACACTGTTGCACATCGTCAGAAATGCCCCTGCAGCGTTTGTATCAGGATGCTGTGCAGCAAATTAACTCTGTACAAACTGAATCTTCACTATGCTGGGATTTATTTATTTTACTTTGGTGCATAATATTTTCTGACTGTTTTTAAGTGACACGCGTATCAAAATGGACATTCCTTTGGTAAAGAATGATTGCTTTTACCAGTATCATGCGGCATTTTCAGGATCAGCAACTCTGGCCCCTACAGGGGGCCAGCACGCCACTGGAGCGATCCACGCCGCTCCAACTGCTGATCCTGGCGTGAACTGGGCGCCGTGGGGTCCGCGCAGGCGCAGTGGCACCGGCGCCAACGCGCGCAGGCGCAGTGGCTCCCTTCTCCGCGCCGGCCCCGACACAACAGGGCGCAGGGCTACAGGGGCTGGCGCGGAAGAAATTAGGCCCCCAGCCAGAGAGGGCGGCCCGCCGATCGATGGGCCCCGATCGCGGGAGAGGCCACATCGAGGGCCCCCCACCGGGGTAAGAACTCCCCATCCACCCCCCCCCCCCATCCCGGGCTGAGAATCGGCGGGCGGGCCGGGTAGGACGACACCCGACCGGTGCCGCGCCAACTACGCCAGCGCCAATGGCGCTGATTCTCCACTCTGTGAAGAATCACCTGCCGGCGTCGAGGCGGCGTGGCGCGATTCGCGCCGGTCGGGGGGATTCTCCGGGCCGGCCCCGAGCTGAGAGAATCCCGCCCATGGTGCACGGCACCACCTAGAATCTGATGGAAATAAAAATGGCGCTGAGACAAAGAGCAATGATGTTTAAGAGTGTAGACTAAAAGCTTTGTCTTAAAATGTAAGCTGTGTCGGGGTGGCACAGTGGCGAATTGGTTAGCACTGCTGCCTCACGATGATGAGGTTCCCGGTCCGATCATGCCCCGGGCCACCTTCGGCCTGGACCAAGCTCAGCAAGATTCCCGGGCTTCAGAATTCGCCTCTATCAGCGGGATGCCCCAGTTCCAAGGGGCGATCGATGGTCTGAATACTGCTCTGCAAGCACCGGGAATCAGGGAGTTCCCTTTATTAACAGGCAGGGGTTTCACTCCCTGGATGTTCAGATCGTGTGCGGCCACCGACTGAGGGTCATGCATGTGTGTGTCCGCTACCCTGGTAAGCATGCATTGTGTCTTCGAGACCCACCCTAGGGTGGCGGGTTGGCTCATGGGGGACGAAGGGCACCCACTGAGGCCCTGGCTGATGACTACATTGTGGACGCCTGAGACCGAGGCGGAGACCCGACATATTGAGGTCCACGTTACCACCATGCTGTCATTGAGCGGTGCATCGAACTGCTCAAGATGCAGTTCCAATGCCTGGACCATTCTGGCAGGGCCCTACAGTACACCCTCCAGAAGATATCCCACTTTATGGTGGTCTTCTGTACCCTCCACAATCTGGCACAGCAGTGGGGCGACGTGCTGGAGGAGGAGGAGGGTGTGGAGGGACATGCGACCTTGTCTGAAGAGGAGGAGGAGGTGGACCAGGAGGGGATGGAGGACTGGCCCAAGGAGGAGCCAGACCATGGAAGACAAGCAAGAGTAAGGGTCCAACATACCAAGATGACCAGGGAGGCCCTCACCGTCTCCAGATGCTCCTAGAACAAGGCTGTGTCCATCAGCGCAGCAGCCCCCCACCCAACCCCCTCAATCACTCTGACCCTCCACCACCACCTGTTCCCGCCTCCAAGAGTCAATGTAGCAATACTCCAGAGTGATTGGCATGAGTTGGCACGGTCTGTGGGTCCCTATACAAGGCAGGAGAGTGATGCCCACTCGCTTTGAGCAAAGCTGTGGTGCTCCTCAGGATCAGATTAAGTCTGATTCCTGCTGAATGTGTACTCACACTCATCCTCCGAACGGGATCTGCATCGATGGGGCTAGAGAGCTTGGACCACTATGCGGGGGAAGGGGGGGGGGGTTGTGGGACAGTGGGTGCGGGTGCGGGCAGGTCCACTGTGAACAATAACGTGAGAGAGCAGCTGAGGCGCGAGCCCGGCAAATCAGATGACGAGGGAGCTAGGCATGTCGAGATGCATGTGGGGGCTCATTTTTTGGTCTAAGTGTGGTGGAAAACAGGCCGTGAACTCGCCAATGTGACTGACGCAAACAACCCGCCAAACTCAGCCAAAATGACACTTTGAAATTTTTGGGGTCAATCCCACCCTGTTGACTTTCGACCTGACCGATGCAAGTTCGATCCTCCCTCCAGCTGGGTGGGAAATGGCTCTTAAGTTGCCAATAATTGACCACTTGAGGACCTCAATTGGGACAAGGGGGGAGGGGGGGTTCACTTCCAAGGGCTTTCCGACCTCAGTGTAAATTTGCTGTGTGTTTGAGAAGGATGGGAACCTGGAGGGAATCCGATCCTTTCATTTTAACTCTGCCCCCCCCAACCTGCTACCAAAAAACCCATCGATGGGATGCATAAAATTCTGGCCATTATGTTGGTGAGCTCCAAACCATTCAGTTGCTCCAAATTCTGACAGTTCCTTCATCCTTCTGGATCTCTCATAGCTCATTCTTCCTTCTGCACTGTAGGGATTCGATGATTCATGTCAGCCCAAATTGGGTCTTGGGAGTCAGTTAGTTCAGTGGCTAGATGCCTAGTGCGTAGTAACAGTATTAAGAGTGTAAATTCACCTGAATTAGATTTGGGATTGCCACCTTGACCAGCTCGTGAGAGTCGAAGGCAATGACAGAGGGCTGAGGGAAAAAAGCTCAGGAATAGTTATCAGAAGAGAATGAGCCAAGCACCTGCCTTTGGACCATTCATCGAATTGGGACTTTACTGCGGTATACTTTGTGATTCTTGTTCTCAGGATAGATGTTGTAGTGTTCACAAAGACCTCAGAAGCTAAGTTCATTAACAAAGCTAACATTTATTTACGCTACTTATTAAAGCTCGACCACTTACTCCTATTGTAAACAATAATCCAGTAATCTACAATCTACACTCTACTAACACTAGTCTCTAGACTCTATCTATAACTGCAAACTGATCTCTCTCACTACTCCTATGCTGTCGTCTTCAGCCTTCTCCCTGAAGCCTGTGAGTCAGTGCTTTATGTCGTTCTCCATCTAGCTCCATCTAGTGGTGAATTATGATATGACATTAGAACATAGAACATAGAACAATACAGCGCAGTACAGGCCCTTCGGCCCACGATGTTGCACCAAAACAAAAGCCATCTAACCTACACTATACCATTATCATCCATATGTTTATCCAATAAACTTTTAAATGCCCTCAATGTTGGCGAGTTCACTACTGTAGCAGGTAGGGCATTCCACGGCCTCACTACTCTTTGCGTAAAGAACCTACCCCTGACCTCTGTCCTATATCTATTACCCCTTGTAATAGAATACATTGACCCTTTGTATTCTGAACATTTCCAATAATGTCACATTTACCACAGGGGGACCGGCCATAAAAAGCTCTTTAAAACTGCTGATTTGTAATCTAAAAGGGAATGGAGCTACATCAAGATAAGTGGTCATAGCTGTGAATTAAAATGGTGGCAACAATTATACAGGGGGCCAATATTTTAAATCTACATAACAGCATTTGAAGAGGTTGTTCAGGCAGTAAGCGAAACTAGTGGCTGGCACAATAAATGTGGAGATAGAAAGTTAGGTTTGGGTTTGGAAAGCACTGCTGAGAGTGTGGAGGAGGCAGGTTCAAACAAAGCTTTCAAAATGGAATTAGAGTGTTATCAGAAAAAGAAGGTTATGGGGCGAAGGCGGGGAGATAGCACAGAGACGATGGGCCAAATGGCTTCCTTCTGCGCTGAAACAATTCTGTGATTCTGAGGAAACAGTGTCTTTGGCTGAGTGATACAGCAGTACAATGTGCCAGCACTCTTTAATAGATTTCGAAGTGAAGGATCTAGCGAGAGTGTGGCCTCACTGGGCAGGTGAGGGCACCTTTCCTAAAAGGGCAGTTCACCATGCTTGAAAGGAGAGAAAGGAAGAGGACTTGAGGGAGAAGCTGACTGGCACTGCCAGTGGTTGCGCCAGCTTCACAAACGTGCACGAGCTGCAGATGAATCTCGTTGGTGCTGAGCGGTTCCACGTGGTCAGTGCCAGGCCATGTCTCTCAAGTGCTTCTAACTGTAAACCTGGGTGTGAGTCTTTGGGTATACGGCCATTGTCCATCCGATGAATGGGGCCGAACCAGCCAAGGCATCACTGGCTTAGCAATGTGTGTATGCCGATGCAATTGGAACACTCCAGGACCTCAGTTGGTGACCCTGTCCTTCTGAAAGTTGCCAAGGATATATCAGACTGAGCAAGGTGGAAACTGTTCAGTCTTTTTTCCTGCCTCGTATGTGGTGTTGGGTGCTCTGGTGCACAGATGAGCCAACACAGTTGTATGTGGTACAACTCTATTTTATTTTAACTCTTATAATACAGTTCGTTCTGGATACTCTGCACATGCTGTCTCCCTGAGTGTGTTGTGTAGTAGATCTGTCCTGGTCCTCCTCTGCAGCTAATACTGACCACCGGGGGTCGTGTCTGTGCTTTTATATCTTTCTGTCATTGGTTGTGGTGTTGTGTGTTCTGATTTGTCTGTTGGTGTGTCTATCATGATGTGTGTGTTTGAATATCATGACATCCCCCCTTTTTACAAAGATATGTGCCTACGTGGTTATAAATATAATTGTGTCGTGAGTGCATCTAAGAGTGTGTGTGTGTGTTGTGTACAGCGTGTGTATATGACGTAACTATTTACATGGGGCGATGTCGGGTGCGTCACACTAACAAGGTTGTACCATAACAAAACATGGATGCGAGAGAAAAAAAACTTGAACAGTGGTCCGGTCAGACGATATCTGGAACAATAAACAACAACAGGTTATAATACAGAAGTGTTTGACTTTTTGAACGTATGAACAGCGTTATAAGTCCAGTCTAATGGGTGACCGCCTCAAGAATGGGCTGGTCCTCAAGCCGGTTCAGCTGTGGAGATTTGGGGTCACACTGGTTCACCTTGGACTGTTGGAGGTGATGCTGTTGCCGAAGTCTCTACTTTACCATTTGTTGTACTTCGTGCAGTGCTTGGTTTTTCATTCGTGCAAATATAACATTCAACATCTTTGTTATTGTTGCCTTGGCTGTGGTTTGGTTCTGGTGGCGATGGAAGGGGCATGATCCGTGGCATCTCCACGAAGTCATCCTTGCGAACCAGTGGAGGATCCGGCGTGTGCGTACGGTTCAGTTGCGAGCGTGGAAGGCGGCGCAAAGCTCGCTGATTGCGCCTACGCACCAATCCACCCGCCCTGCATGCCAGGAACAAGGTGGAGTCTGTTTTCTTTTTATGTTTGTGGTGGACGGCATCTTGTAGCCGATGGGTCGTTGCCATCGAAGTAGCACCATCACTAATATCATGCAAGGCGATGACGGTGCCAGATGTGGAAGTTGGCCGAGACCGTGCACGCTGGTTCCGGCCACCTGCTGTGCCGGAAGGGCGACTCCGCAGAGAAACGTCGAAGCATGTCGCCTTGGAGAGAGAATTGTTGCTCGCATCAACGTCTGGCGATGGCACAAATTGGTGTGTCCATCTTGGACCGCCGGTGCTGGTTGCCACTGCCGACCCAGTGGGACTGCCACGCGATCCATTCCCTGTCGCCGTGGCATCCACCGTCACCCTGAGCGTGCCATCACCGAGGCCGCGACACCGCCCGTCCGGAGCAAGGTCTGGCGTGCGCGAATCAGAGTCGGCGCTTGGCTGCTCCCCATCTGGAGTCCGGTCTGCCTTCCGTCGATGCCCCCCGTCCGGAGTCCCAACAGGTTCACTGGAGGCAGCCGAGATTCCCTGAAGCTGCACTTCTGGAGTCGGAACATGCAGGCATGCACCAACCAGTGGAGAGGCTCGAGCCATCGAGGGTGGAAGCGGTGCGCCGCCATCGCAGTCGTCAGTGGTCCCACCGTAATCGTCGAGTGCCTCGGTACGCACTAGGCGAGGTCTGTCACCTTGCACCTTTTGCATGGGAAGTGGGATGCTGTCGTCACTCGTCTCACATCCCGTGGATAGATCCTCATTAGCAGCTTGCTGTTCACTAGGGTTGGGTAAATTGTCAGAGTTTTCATCTGGTGGTGCACACCATGTCGGTGGACTGTCATTGTCTTGCCGTTGTCCTTCATTTGGGCTTTTCTTCTTTGGAATTTTAAATCTTCCCCCAGACATTGCAGAACCTTGTTTCTTACCCCCAAATTCTCCCATATGTATGGTCTCTAATATAGGATCCAATGTTTCTATCGACATTGTACTATTTTCCAAAGAACATTCCGTTTCACTTTTCTTCTCAGGTACCTCATATGTATCTTTGTCTAATGTACATGCCTTCATGGTCTCTGGGTCTGATTTTGCTGGGACTGGCATGGTCACAGTCTCTCTTTTACTGTTCTCAATTGCCCACATTATACTCCCCATATATAACTGCTTAATCACTGGGGTTAGTGTGGTACAATGGATAATCGGGTCGACCTTATCTGCATCTTCACCATTAGTGGAAAGCACACTTGGTTCACGTGAAACTGCTGTGGGTTTTAAATTCGTTATCTGGCTACTCGATGTCGGTGTCCTCAGGATTCTTGCTCCAATGTTCTGCTCATTTATCAGTGGAGTGTGTATAGGTTCAATGCAATTAATGTTCCCCTCAAGGTTTGAAGAGTCATTACTGACTAACTGCTGGTCTCCGAAGTTGGGAATATGCGGCGTTGTGTTGAAGGGAGACATTTGTCCCTGCTGTAGATATGATTCAGGTTGTGTTATTTCCATTACCTGAGGATCAATGTCTTGTCCATTTTCTCGATCCGTACTAAAACACTGGCAATTCTCAGTCTGCTCCTTGCAAGTTAAACATTCAATTAATTTCTTTAGCAAATCCTCAGCATCCTTCTGTGGCCGTGCAGCATTATTAATCTCTGTTCGGCTATAATGATCCTGAAGGTCAGCGCATAAACCTTTTTTCTTCGGGCTTGGACGAGGCGATTCCTTTGGCTTGTCTTCAGTTGGGCTTGAACAGTCTTCAGCGCTGTGCCCTTCATTGTAGCATGAGAGACCGTCATGGTCATGCTGCTGTGTAGTGGAGCATGGTAGGCTGTTATAGCCTTCTTGCTGTTCACGTGAGCATGGCAGACTTGCATCATCTGCCGCTGGTTGGTCAGGAGAGGTTGCTAGACCCTCATGGTCTTGTTCCTGCAAGGACTGCACATTGGAGTCTTGCGTTGCTTCTATCGTGGAGGCTGTCCACGAGCTCCCTGTGGAGGCTTGTGACTCTGGAGTCACTTCTTGTTCATGCAAGGACTGCGCTCTGGAGTCTTGCGTTGCTTCTATCGTGGAGGCTGTCCACGAGCTCTCTGTGGAGGCTTGTGACACTGGAGTCACTTCTTGTTCGTGCAAGGACTGCGCTCTGGAGTCTTGCGTTTCTGCAATTGTGGAGTCTGTCCACGAGCTTGCTGTGGAGGCTTGTGACACTGGAGTCACTTCTTGTTCGTGCAAGGACTGCGCTCTGGAGTCTTGCGTTTCTGCAATTGTGGAGTCTGTCCACGAGCTTGCTGTGGAGGCTTGTGACACTGGAGTCACTTCTGGTTCATGCGAGGACTGCGCTCTGGAGTCTTGCATGTCTTCTTTCATAGAGTCGGGAACGTTGAGCGGGACGTGGACCACGCTCTGTGTGGCAGCAGGGCGCTCTCCGTGTGCTTGCAGCGCTCCCTGTCTGTTAATGTCAGGCTGCAGCATCATCCGGTACTGATAAGTTGGAACGTCATATCTGCTGGATTGAAGATCCTCAAATCCGAAAAATGAATCCGCATCTGCGTCGGATTCAATGTGGGGGCCGCCAATGTGCAACACAAAAGGTTCGTCCGAGTCATAGTCGTATAGGACCACGGAGCTATCATTGGGCTCGCGAGGTCCGGAAACACTGTAAAGATCATTATCGAAGTATTTGAGGTCGGAATCATCGGCTTGTGCGTAGGTAACTGCTTGTCGGAGGGTTCTTCGGAGGTCAAATTCATCTCCTGGGTCAATTTGCGGCAATGTGCTGTCATTCCAGGTGAGGGAAGGTTGTTTTACAGCTTTAACAGATTTTTGTTTTTTTGATTTGGGACGTTTCCCTTTTAAATTGGATTTGGGACGTTTCCCCTTTAAATTGGTGCAGTCTGGGGCCCTGACATCCTGACGCTCGGTATGTGGCACGTAGGAAGCGACTGCGCATGCGCAGATCGCTGTTCCTTTACCGATGGCCGTTTTCTTGACTGCGCATGCGCAGCATCTCGCGCATGCGCAAACGAAACTTCCGGTTCTGCGCACTGCTCGCGCAACTGTGCTAGCGTGATACCTTTAGCAAGATGGCCGCCGACCTCGACCCAGCCCTCTCTCAGGCCCGGGATTTCGGCCTCTGGGAATTCGGGCTCCGGGATCCCAGCCACGAGGTGAGTACTGCAGCTTTTCTTACCTTTACTTGCCGATTGGATTGCGTTTTCTTCACAGTACTTGGAGAATTTGTCCAGGACTGCCTGGTAATTGTACCTTTGCTGCCTCCTGAAGAACCTGAACCTTGTGAATATTTCTCTTGCCCTTGCACCGGCGATGGTGAGGAGAAATTCAATTTTTTCGCTATCATCCAGGTCTTGGAGTTCAGCTGCCACCAGGAACAATTCGAACACTTGCCGGAATCGCCGCCAGTTTTCGCAGAGGTCGCCGTGGCACTGGAGCGGCTGCGGAACCGGGAGCTCTATCATTTTGCCTGGGCACTGCTGGTTGTCTGTGTACACTGAGGTATGCCGGCAGGTATCGATCCACTCCTGTACCATGTGGTGTTGGGTGCTCTGGTGCACAGATGAGCCAACACAGTTGTATGTGGTACAACTCTATTTTATTTTAACTCTTATAATACAGTTCGTTCTGGATACTCTGCACGTGCTGTCTCCCTGAGTGTGTCGTGTAGTAGATCTGTCCTGGTCCTCCTCTGCAGCTAATACTGACCACCGGGGGTCGTGTCTGTGCTTTTATATATTTCTGTCATTGGTTGTGGTGTTGTGTGTTCTGATTTGTCTGTTGGTGTGTCTATCATGATGTGTGTGTTTGAATATCATGACATCGTATTAATTGACCAGGTCCCACCACTGTAGAATGCGCCGAGGATGTGGGCTCGCTAGACTCACAGTTTGGTTTCTCGGTCAAGTTTCAGATACATTCAGATACTCTTAATCAGCTTGGAGATAACCGCTGCAGCATTTGCAATGTGTGTGTTGATTTCAGCATCAAACGACAGATTCCTAGTGATTTGGAGCCTAGATATATGGAGCTATCAACAATCTCCAGTGCCAGAGTGTCAGCGCTGATAGATGGTGGGAAGGCAACATCCTGGACTATGATAATTTTTCTTCCTGATGCCAATGGTCAAACCAAACTCTTTAAAACAGTGTTTTTTCAAACTTTTTTTCCCAGGACCCACTGTCGCAAATTGACCGACCTTCGAGACCCATTCTACATGCTGTGCTCCGAACAGGGTTTTTCAAAGAATTGAGGTGGTGCATGTTTGCATGAGTCTTGTGTTGGATCTCTTTATGTTTTAGGCTTTGGAAAATCACAGGTGATCACCGAAGAATATCTTCCACCTGGAAATGAGATTGAAGTAGAAGGTAATTCACCTTCCCATCACCTGGATTTATTCCACCCAACCACAAGTCTGGTCCCAGCCGGCGGATTATCTCAACGAGGCATTGGTCGGTCCGATGTAACGGATAATTTTAAGCCAATTTTAATGCGACCACTAGCAATGGTAGCAACTCTTCCAACTGGTCCTTTCCGACCAGTAGCACCGCACCTTCAGATACATTACTGCCGCTCTCCTGTACCATTTCTGTAATCGGGATGCTTGGCAACGCGACTTTGCTGGGGATTGCCATAAAGTACATCTGCTCCCCTCTGTCATCCCCATTCCCCGCCTTCAGCTCTCCTATACAATCAATCATCAGCTTCACTCCTGATCTATTCTCTCATTTCCTGCCATGACATCAATTTACATTCTCAGTTCTTTGCCTGCCCCTTTCATTCTGGTCCTGCAATCAGCGATCCTTTTGGCCCCCGCCCACGACCCACCCGCAGGTCACGGGTCGCACTTTGAAAAACCCTGCTTTACAGTATGCCGATTATCGCCACAGGAACACAAGTCGGTCATTCAGCCCCTTAAACCTGTTCCAATATTCAATTAGATCATGGCTGATCTATGACTTGACTCCATCAATCCACCTCTTAACCCTCAATGTACATGCTTAACGAGTTTCAATTCTGCAATTTTCAATTGTCTCCCATCCTCAACAACATATTGCTGAAAGTGTTCCAGACTTTCACGTTATCGTGTGAACTGCTTCCTGATTTTCACCCCTGAAGGTCAAGCTCCAGATATTAAGGTTCCGCCTGTTTGTTCTGGAATCCCATACCAGAGGAAACGGTATCTCCCTAAATAACCATTTGATTCCATCAATCATTTTAAACAGCACAATTAGTTCACTCCTGAATCTTCTATTCTCGAGGGAATACAAGTGGAATCTGTGTGACGTAGCTTTCTAATTGAACACTTTTAGCTCTGCTGTCATTCTGGTGACTCTGCGCAGTCTCCCCTCTGAGGCCGACATATCCTTGCTGAGGTGCAGTGCCCTGGAAATGTTGGAGCATAATAAATGGGGTTTAACTGAGCTTTATTTGACTGTAAATTCACCTCCAGCCCTTAATTGAGCCCCTTTGCGATAAAGGCCAAACATTCCTTCCGCCTTTAAGATTATCCTTGCGATTTCTGTTCCAGGAACCCTATGTGTTCCTCCGCAATTCCTAATTTTGCGCAGGTCAATAAACCGCCCAGGGATTGTGATAATGCTTTCCTCAATTTCTGTGGTGCATATTCCCATGTTTCAGATCTGGCTCAGCAGTCAGATAGGGCGGGATTCTCCGACCCCCACCCCCGCCCCCCGCCGCCGGGTTGGAGAATCGCCGGGGGTCGGCGTGAATCCTGCCCCCGCTGTCCTCCAAATTCTCCGGCCCCTCAAAAATCGCCCCGGCGTGAATCGCGCCACCCGTATCGGAGAATGGCGGGGACCGGCACGACTCAATGGGCCGCGGGGCTGCCCGAATTCTCCGGCCCGCGATGGGCCGAAGTCCCGCCCGTTTTCTGCCAGTCTCGCCGGCGTAAATTGGAGTAGGTCCTTATCGGCGGGACGTGGCCTGGCCCACGATCGGGGCCCACCGATCCGCGGGCGGGTCTGTGCCATGGGGGAACTCTATTCTTCTGCACCGGCGGCTGTAGTGGTCCGCCATGGCTGGTGCAGAAATTAAGCCCTCTGCGCATGCACGGGGATGACGCCAACACACGCTGGTGCTCTCGCGCATGCACCAACCCACGCCGGCCGGCGGAGGCCCTTTGGCGCCGGTTGACGTAGCGCCAAGCCCCTTTCCTGCCGGCTGGCGGAGCGCCAACTACTCCAGGGCGGGCCTAGCCCCTGAAGGAGCGGAGGATTCCGCACCTTTGGGGCGGCCCGACGCCGGAGTGGTTCACACCACTCCTCGGCGCCGGGACACCCCGCCCCGCCGGGTAGGGGAGAATCCCGCCCATAGAATCAGAAAGTTAGGGGTTCAGATCAGATGCCAGAAACTTGAGCACAAACTCCTGGTTGACACTTCAGTGTCAGTACGGAGAGAGTGCTACACCTTTAGAGGCCCTCCCTTTTGGCTGAGGCATTGAGGAGCTAGGGATTTCTGCGTGGTGCCTCAGCCAACATTCCTCCTTCAGTCAGCTTCACTAAATAAAACATCATGGCCGGAACTCTCCGGCCGTTGGGATTTTCTGTTCCTGCCGACAACGCATCTTTTTTCCTACAGATCGCTAAAATATCTAATTGAATTGCCTGTAAGGAGCTCTGGTATATTCAGAGGTTGTTCAAAGTCGATTTTTCATGTCCGTCTGCCTGTCTTTTTATTTATTCCTGTTGTCCTTTTTATCCAGTGTGGTATTATGCTGTATTGTTCCACAAGAATGTTGCAAACTCGCAGGGTAGCATCTGATCAGTTGAAGGAAGTAACATTATTTTGTGCTTAAATGTTTCAACACTGACTATGGCTTGACAAGGCTCATTGAATATAAGAGACATTGCCTTTGACTTAATGCTTCTGCTGGGGTCTGGCATCATTTACTTCCAAACAAGTTCATGCGGTGTTCCATATAACCGACGTCCACATTGTCATTTTAAATTGCGCACCCTGGCTGCAAGATAGTATCTCAACGTCTGGTGCTTTTTCCCAACAATCCAGGAGTTTCCTGTCTCCCTGCACTCTTTCCCACTTCATTTTATTCCTCACCCATTTGGTGGGACAATGGACTTTCAAGTATCAGCGCTATCTGGCGGGGGTCTCTGTAATTGGTGGGGGTCTCTGGTGGGGAGCTCATTCATGGGGGGTTCTCTGGTGGGGGTCTCTCTTATGGGGCGTCTCTGAGAACAAGGCCATAGGGTTCAATTCCCGTACCAGCTGAGATTTCTGAATTCTCCCTCCGTGTGTCCGAACAGGCGTCGGAATGTGGCGACTAGGGGCTTTTCACAGTAACTTCATTGCAGTGTTAACGTAAGCCTACTTGTGACAATAAAAAGAAAAAAAGAAATTGGGGCAATATTCAACTCTTCGAATGAATTGTGCTATTTGGAGAGTTACGAGCTGTTCAGGGAGTGTTCAGCAGAATAAAGGCAATCTAGCATTTCTGAGGCAGCTACAACAGTGGAAAACCAGTAGGAGTTCTGTTTGAAGTGAAAGAGAGTAAAGCAAAAAAGGTTGATAGATCCATCCTCAGTTCATTTTCATCTCAGAGAAGAAGACAGCTGTGGACTAGACTCAGCAGAGACGTCTAGAATCTTCGGGATACAAAGAAAACTTTGCAAATGCAAAATTTAAAAGTTGAAAATACATACTGAGGAGTGGGATAATATTAATTGAGCACCTTTACAGGGACAAAGAAAAAAACAGGGAAGTAAGAATAACAATTAAAATTTTTAAAAATCAAGGTGTTTATATGCCATCAGGGTTGATTTCTATCCAGCTTCTATTTAACCTCTTCCAGATTTAAAGAAACATCCAAAACATTAATCCATGATCTCACTTTTTAGATATACATTGACCCGTTGTACATGGCCAACGCTATCACGTTTTTATTCAAATGGACATCAGTCAAATAGCTTAGATGTTTTCAGCAAGGAACAAGATAAATATGTGAGAGAAATAAAAGTAGAAGCTATGCTGAAAAGCTGAGATACATAGAACAGGAGGATGAAGGCTAGCACAGACCTGTCGGGCCGGACAGCCTATTTCTCTGCTGTGTTTTGTGTAATTCTATGGAATGAGCGCACGGTTCAAGAATTCAACGATTGGTCTGGATTTTATAGGGGTGCCATATTCTCCACCCCCGACTAAAACATCAGAAGCTGGATTCTCCGCACCCCGGCGCCGAAATCACATCCGGCACCGGGCGGAGTATACACTTCCGCGCACGGAATCGGGACTGGCGGTGGTTCCTCGATTCTCTAGGCCCCGAAAAGCGCGCACTGCGTATCCCACACCTGCGGCCATTGCTGGAGGCCCGCCGCGCCACTCTCCAGCCCCGACCGGCCAAAGTCCCGACGGCGTGGATCACTTATGGTCCTGCCGTTCGGGATACTCAGTCCGCGGCCGCCATGGTCAGGGGCAGGCCGATCGGAGGTCAGGGGTGCCTCATGGGGGACCGGGCAATTTTTAGGCTGGTGGCCTGTGTCGGGCCAGGGGCACTATTTGGGAGATCCAGGTACACGGTCTGAATCCGCCATGGAGCACGACGCGGCCGCTGGAGGCCGCCGCCATGCGCATGCGCGGCCTCTGACCCGGAAGTGCAGGGGCCCGTATCTGCAGGTAAAGCACACGACGGGTCCCTGCTAGCCCCCTGCAGGTCTATGAATTAGTGGCATTTTCTGACGTGATAGGCCACAGTTGTTATGACGGCGTGGGGATATAGTCTCTGAAACGGAGAATCCAGCCCATGGGTGACACAGCTCTCCTAAAGGTGACTGCTCCACAGCTACTACTTTATGCTGGAAGCTGTGTTCACTGCCTAAAGTCAAGGGGTTGGATTCTCCAGTCGCCGATGCCGAAATCGCAATCAGTGAACATCTGGAAAATCCAAGTTCACGACCAAATCGGGAACGGCGCCGTTTTCACGATGCTCCGCCCCTTCCAAAGCGCTGTGCCACGTATCGACGGCATCGACAGGACATTGCCTGAGGCCTTCCCCCAGATGTTCCGCTGCCGACCGGCGGAGTTCCCGACAGCGTGGGTCACGCGTGGTCTCATCCGTCGGGAACTCAGTGTGGCGGCTGCAGACTCAGTCCAGAAGCGCCACAGTCTGGGGAGGGCATATCCGCGGGCAGGGGGGGCGACATTATGCAGGGCTGGGGACACTGTGGGGGGGGGGGGGGCGTTCCAGGGTGTGTGAGCCAGCTGGGGGGAGGGTCTATTTTGCGGGCCGGGTCCCCAGGCGGCATGCGCCATGAAGCATGGTGCAGCCACTGCAGGCCACCGCCATGCGCATGCACGACCACCTACCTGGCAATTCACCGGGGCGTATCGGCAGGTAAAGCCGTGTGCTGTACGCTGCTGTCCTGCAAGCCCCCAGCAAAACGGGGAATTGGTGTAAAACGCCATCGTCCCTACGCCGGCGTGGGGACATAGTCCCAGAAACGGAGAATCCAGTCCCCCGTCCCACCTTGGCCAGCAGCTCTGCCGTCCCAGCAGCACGGAGTTTAAGCCGTGGCCAATGCTGGTATTGCAGGCGCTGCCCGAAAAAGCTGTTATGGATCTGGAGCTCAAGGTATGGCCAGGGTATTGGCGAGGCCTGTCAGACAGTCCCCAATGAGGGGGTGAGATGGTTTGGGGACTGGGGTTTGCGAGACCAGGAGAAGGTTAAGATGACCTTGGGAGTGGGTGCCTCTAGTGAGCACAGGACACCCCCCCCACAAAGGAGGCAACCTTGCTCGATACAAGTCGACGGTGTAAAAGCTGCGGGTTAGACAACTGGCATGGGCCTGCCCCTGCTCTGGGAAAATAGTGGTGGAGGAGGAATGAGGTGCATAAGCGGCCATTAATTGCCCATCAACGGCCCCTTTAGGCTCGAGGGCGAGTGCGCTGCATCATACCTTCCCACCACGCCCACCGTAAAATGGAAGGCAGGTCGGAGGCAGGGAAGGGCATGGGCTGCATTTTACAAGCTCCCCACCTGCAAGGTGCGGGGGGGGGGGGATAGAGCTGATACTTGAAAGCCACTCAAGAGTGAAGGGGGATGAACTAAACAATGCAGACAGCTGTGTGTATGTGGAAGCTGTCAATCGCAGCCTAGATAAAGCAGCTTCACAGAGCTATGAACGAAACGCTTGCAGATCAAAGATCTGAGGGGGTTTAAACCCTCTGACTGGTTTTCTCTTTCCAAGAATTGACAAGTGCTGCTTCCTGTACCTGAGTCAACAGATGAATTGCACAGGTGAGTTTTAAAGCAGTTATTTTTTTCATTGCCTCTGTCTGGATTGCTCTCTATCATCGAGACAGAGATCTCTGTTCTGGGGACTTCCAGGCAGGGGTCTCTCTTATGGAGCGTCTCTGATGGGGGCTTCTCTCCTGGGGGGTCTCTGGTTTGGGGGGGTGTCTGGAGGGGGTCTGTGTAATTTGGGAGTCTCAGATGGGAGTCTCTCTCGTGGGAGGTTTCTGTTGGGGGTCTTTCCCCTGGGGGTCTCTGGTTGGGGGATCAATGGGAGGGTCTGGTAGGGTGGGGTCAGCAGGATTTGCATTGTGGGGAGAAGGGTGGCCCTTCGGTGGACTTTGGTGGCAGCTCCCTTAAAGAGTTACCCTCTTGGCCCACCGCGAGGTCCACTGCAGAGGGCCACATTTGTAAATACCAACACTAATCCGCGCCCACGCGATTCCCTGCCTGGAGGACCAGAGAATAACGAGGGCCCGAAAAATATGGTGCCCGGCCTGCTGGTGGGGTGTGCAAATCGTGATGCCGCCAGCGGGGGACTGGAGCATTGGAACGGGATTGGCGACCGGCTGCTGGAACTCCGCTGCCAGTGACGGGCGACTGAGAATCCAGCAATAATCTTTCTGTGCTCCATTATCTGACTGTATTATACAACCTACTACCCAAATTCAGTCTGAAATTCCTTCACCATTTTGCTATTCTACTGTGATAAGAGTGTTGTCACTAAGCAAAGGTCGCACGTCAACAAAGTTCTGACAGAATGCTACATTGTCAGAGGTGTCGTCTTTTGGTTAAGACAGTTAAACCGAGGCACTGTTGTCTCTCTCGGGTGACAATAAATTATTTTATGTCATTATTTGCAGAAAATCAAAGAAGTTCTCCTGATGTCTTGACCATTTATTTTCTTTAAGCAGTGCTGGTTGAGACATATGGCTCTTGGTGGAACTTAGCTAAGTACCAATTGACTACTATATTTGTCTGTATTACAGTTACATCCTGGTGCTTGGCCGGTCAGAGTAAGTGCACTAGAGAACGACTAGTTGGTGACTAGTTAAATGTTTATTGTTAAACAATTAGATAACCATAAGAAAATTATCAAAAACTACAAACTATTATAAATTGTGGGCAGCACAGTGATTAGCACTGTTGCTTCATAGCGCCAAGGTCCCATGTTCGATTCCCAGCTTGGGTCACTTTCTGTGCGGAGCCTGCACGTTCTCCCCGTCCTCGCGCGGGTTTCCTCCGGGTGCTCCGGTTTCCTCCCACAAGTCCTGAAAGATGTGCAATTAGATAATTTGGGCAATCTGAATTCTGCCTTCATGAACCCAAACAGGTGCCGGAATGTGGCGACTAGGGGCTTTTCACAGTAACTTCATTGCAGTGTTAATGTAAGCCTGCTTGTGACAATAAAGATGATTATATTACTAAATTATCTAAGAGCTACTAAAAATGTGACTATCCACTACAACGACTATCTCCAGACTCCCTGATGTAACAGTGTCACGTGTTTGTTCTCTACTGCCATCTGCTGGTTGGAGGTCGTATCTATCACTACTGCCATGATTGTTTATGCATATCATCACAATTACTTCAAAAGTATATAATTAACTGTGAAACACTTTGGGATGCCCATGAGATGCGAAAGGTGCTTTCTTTTTTTATAAGCTTAGAGTACCCAATTCATTTTTTCCAATTAAGGGGCAATTTAGGGTGGCCAATCCACCTAGCCTGCACATCTTTGGGTTGTGGGGGCGAAACCCACGCAAACACGGGGGGAGAATGTGCAAACTCCGCACGGACAGTGACCCAGAGCCGGGATCAAACCTGGGACCTCGGCGCCGTGAGGCAGCAGTGCTAACCACTGCGCTGCCTTGGATGGTGCTTTCTAAATGTAATTTCTTTCTTCATTTTACTCCGATCTACACGTTTGAAACACAGGTTTGACATCAATTCATCACATTTTCCGAATTCATTCTTTACAATCCTGTTGGCGTTTTCAGCTAAAACGATCTGACACTTCATCATGGCACACGAGGAAAAATAAATTTGCGATCTCAGAAGAGCAGCCCATGCGGTTTTTAAAACACTTGGAACTCTGGATGGCGTATCTCACCATTGAACAAAGATTCACGTGCTGGCTCTGGAAATTTTCGTTATTCATTCACGGGAGGTGGGCGTCGCTGGCAAGGCCAACGTTTATTGCCCACCCCTATTTGCCCTAGATAAGATGCTCAGTGAGTCACCTTCTTGAACCATGGCAGTCTGTGTGGTGCAGGGACGTCCACAGTGCTGTGAGGGAGGGAGTACCATGATTTTGATACAACAGCATTGATGTAGGATGACATCGTCCCATTTCAGGAGCGTTTGTGCAACTTGGAGGGAACATGAAAGTGCACCTGCTGACCTTTCACTTCAAGGTGGAAGGTACTGTTGATGGAGCTTTGGCGAGTGGCTGCATTTTACAGATGGTACATATTGCTGCCATTGTGGTGCAGGAACTGAATGCTTACATTCGTGGATGGATTGCCCAGTCAAACAAGTTGCTTTGTCTCGGATGGTGTTGGGTTTCTTGAGTGTGGTTGGGAACTGCGCTTGTTTAGACAAGTGTAAGAGTGTTCGATCAAACTCCTGAGCAGACCTTGTAGATGGTGACAGGCTTTGGGGTGTCAGGAGCTCTCATGGGATCCCCACAGTGCGGTGGGAGGCCATTCGGTGCATCGAGTCTGCACCGACCCTTCGAAAGACCACCCTACCGAGGCCCGCGCCCTCACCCGACGCCCGTAGCCTTTTGGACACCAAGGAGCAATTTAACATGGCCAATCCAATAACCTGCACATCATTGGATGGTGGGGGGAAACCCATGCATACTCAGGGAGAATGTGCAAACTCTACACAGATAGTCACCCAAGTTCGGAATTGAACCCTGGTCCCTGGCACTGTTGGGCAGCAGTGCCAACCACTGTGCCACTTGCTGTATACTCACTACAGAATTCCCAGCCTCTGACCTGCTCTATTAGCCAAAGTATTTATATGGCTGATCCAGTTCAGTTCTGGTCATTGTAAACCCCAGGATATTATAGTGAGGCATTCTATGGTGGTAATGGCAATGAGTTTCAAAGACAGAAAGGTGGATTCTTTCTTGTTGGAGATGCTCATTACTTTAAAAAAAAACTTAGAGTACCCAATTTATTTTTTCCAATTAAGGGGCAATTTAACGTGGCCAGTCCACCTACCCTGCACATCTTTGGGTTGTGGAGGCGAAACCCACGCAAACACAGGGAGAATGTGCAAACTCCACACGGATAGTGACCCAGAGCCGGGATCGAACCTGGGACCTCGGCGCCATGAGACAGCAGGGCTAACCCACTGTGCCACCGTGCTGCCATGAGATGCTCATTGGCACTACTAGTGTGGCACAAATGTTACTTGGCCGCTTACCAACCCAAGCCTGAATGTCCTCCAGGTCTTGTTGTATATGGACAGGGCCTGCTTTCGTGTCTGAGGAGTTGCGAATGGCATAGAATATTGTCAACATCTGACCTTATGATGGAGGGAATGTCAATGATGAAGCAGTTGAACATGGCTGGGCCTGAGGCACTACCCTGAGAAACTTCTACAGCGATGTGCTGGAGGCTGAGATGATTGACCTCCAACAATAACAACCATTCCTTTGTTCGTGGTGTGACTCAGTAATAACCCTCGCGAGACCCATGGGGACATCCCAATTGATCTCCCCGTGGGACTGGTGAAATATGAGCTCCCCCGCTAGGTGGCGGAGGCCAAACAGCTGGGGCTCGTCGAAATCACCTCATAAAATCCGGCCCGGACTGAAACTGTCTAGAGTGGTCGTCCGGTTTGGGACCTTGGTGCTTTAAGACGCGTTGCAGCCTTTACTCTTGGTGTCAAATGAAACTTCTTTTGGATTTACCTTCTCGGGCCTCCTGAGCTTTAATAAACTCCAACCGATGAAGAATTTTCCCAGATTCCCATTGACTTCAGGTTTGCTAGGGCTCCCAGCACCTAGGGTGGTACCACATTCATGCAAATGCTGTCTTGATGTCAAAGGTAGTCTCTCTCCTCACCTCTGGAGTTCAGCTCATTTTTTCATGTTTAAGTGTATTATTGTTACATACGTGCTGCTGGATAGTATCGTCGATAAGCCCTTATTTGCTGATAATGTTATTTGATAATGTTATTTGGAGACAGCATAGTGGTTAGCACGGTTGCTTCACAGCGCCAGGGTCCCAGGTTCGATTCCCAGCTTGGGTCACTGTCTGTGCAGAGTCTGCACGGTCTCCCTGTGCCCACGTGAGTTTCCTCCGGGTGCTCCGGTTTCCTCCCACAAGTCCCGAAAGACTTGCTGTTAGGTAATTTGGACATTCTGAATTCCCCCTCCGTGTACCCGAACAGGTGCTGGAGTGTGGCGACTGGGGGATTTTCATTGCAGTGTTAACGTAAGCCTACTTGCAACAATAATAAAGATTATGATTATTAATTGAGAGTAGATGATGGAGTGACAAGTGGGTGAATTGGACTTGTCTTGCTCTTCGTGGACAGGACATACCTGAGAAAACGTCCACGTTATTGGAATGATGCCAGTGCTGTAGCTGTACTGGAACAGCTTGACTCCTGAGCACAGCTAGTTCGGAAGCTCTACTTTATAACAACCAGGATGCAATTGGCCCTCAGAGCTTTCAACCATTTCTTGGTGCCACGTTGAGTGAATTGAATTGGCCGAAGACTGGTATCTGTGGGACTTCTGGAGGGAGACGAGATGGATCATTCACTCGACCCTTCTGACTGAAGATGGTTGCGAAAAAAAAGTATGCTTTGAGATGCCCTCATTAGCGTTGCATTTGTCACCTTTTGGATGACAGATAGAGATGAGGAACTAAGAGATGTCTTTTATAATCATTTCTTGGAGTCAAGAGGAAGTAACTAGCATCGAGAGTGATGATTACAGTGACATTCACAGCTATAGATAAAGCAATAGTGATCACATGAGGTGACTCTCGGTCAAAATACAACTGATGTCACATATCGGTTCCTTACAGTTGCAGACATCAATAAGAATTTCTCTACTGTATTTAAATTGAGATAATTCTATTGAGAGAAGCAGAGCTATTCTATTACTGACAAATACTTGGTCATTGTTCATTAGCTTTTCTTTGCTCTTTTCTTGCTTCTTCCTATGCTACAGTAAAGCAGAATTGACCACAAAAGTGAACATCCTCACACTGTCATAGGCTCTATGGGATAGTACTTCAGGTTATTCTGCTGTTTCACTTATATGATAGCTATCGATTTACGTTGGCATTTCATACTGAAAATTACGTATTGATTTCTGTCTATCAGATTCATCTGCTAATAATAAATGTTTGGTCTTACAGTTGCAAAGCATCATGCCGCGGCGCAGTTAGTTCGAGGTAGAAAGTGGAAGTTTTGTATCAATTCAACCTATAGCGTAGGACGCGAATCAACGGAAATATTTTGATTTTGAGCCTGGTTTTGGGCGGGGTGTTTTGTGACGGCTGCATTGCCGAGATCGCGGCCTGTATTCAACAGCACTTCGTGCCAATGAGCCATCACTGACATTACTGACTCTCTCACCATTTGATTTGCCCAACTCACGCCTCAGCAGCTCACCGCTACCATGGGGGAGCTGCTTTTAAACACTCCCTCACCACTCACCCCCAGTCAACATGCAAGCATGGCAGTGCGCAGACCTGCTCCTCGCTTCGGGGGATGCTGACCTCACAAGGCTTCTCGACGCTATGGATGACGGGCGAGGGGGTTGGAGGACCCCTGTTCCCCTGAGGGGATCGGAGGACCAGCAGCAGGGTCAGCAATGTCGCCTGGGACTCAGTGACAGCAGGGCTCAGTGCGGGCAGCATGACAAGGAGGACTGCCGTCCACTGTTGGACGAAGACCAACCACCTCCAAGGAGCTGCAAAGGTAAGTTACCACCTCTCTTCTGGCATCAGGTCTGCCTGTTACCCCTCAAATCCCCAAACGTCTTCATCCCCAATCTATGAGCTGACATCTAGCACCCTCCCCCCATCTGACTTTGGTGCTTGTTCCTCAGAACCAGCACAAACTCTTCATATGCAGGTGCGGTGCCACACATGCCACCTGCTATAGACCCCTGTGACCCATCAAGCTTGCGGCTCACAATGCCCTCTCTTAGTCTTCGCAGGAGAAGATAGCCCATAATAAGCGGGAAAGGGCCAAGATGCGGAAGAATCCCAGAGATTCGGGTCCTCACCCTCTATGAGGATTGGGCCCTGGAAATCGCCATGTTGATAGGAGAGAGCATTCATTGACAGTGAGGTTGGCCTGCACCAGAGAGGTGAGGGTCCACTGCCCCTCACCCAGGTGACCTGTCTCAAATGAGTTGTTCATGTCTGACAAAATGATCCTTCCCTCTCACTGACCACATGTTCATTCTCTCTCAGGATCTCCATCTGATGAGGCCGGGCCATCGGGAGTCGTTCCCCCCCGCCACCCAGGAGAACAACTCAGAGGAGAGCTTCGAGGAGACCACTGATGAGGTGTGTGAGCTATGACCTGCATCTGTCCACCAGCGCAGAGACACATGCTCAGTGGGTGACATTAATGGACAGGCTTCTGGGGCACAATCTGGTGACCACCACACAGTTGCTGATGCACATCAGGTGGAGGCAGGAACATCCAAGGGGCACAGCAGTCGGAGGTCTGCTGGATCCCAGGACTCAGCTGGGCCCCAGCCAGATGCCGAGCCTCTGGATAAGGCTCTCTTAGAGTTGATGCAGATGATAGGACACAGCCATGAGATTCAGCAGGGGGTGCCAGCCACATTCCTCCAACTGCAAGGCTGATTGGAGGAGTCTCAGGTTGCAGACTCAGGACATGGAGTTGACAACGCACAGCACTAAGAGGACACGGCTAGGGTGGCAACCGCAATGGAAAACCTGGATCACGTCTTCCAAGCTTTGAGTGTCCAAGGCACAGCTCAGTCTGTGACAACCATGGTTGAGGGCCTTGACATCATGTCGCAGTTGCTGAGGGACTTGTCCCAGATGCATTGGTAATGCATCATCACTTGGCCTTCATTGCGAGAGGTTTCGAGTACAGAAGCAGAGATTTGTTGCTGCAGTTGTACAGGGCCTTGGTGAGGCCACACTTGGAGTGTTATGCGCAGTTTTGGTCTCCTTCCCTGAGGAAGGATGTTCTTGCTCTCAAGGGAGTACAGTGAAGGTTTGCCAGACTGATTCCAGGGATGTCGGGACTGTCATATTAGAAAAGTTTGACTGGAGTTTAGAAGAATGAAGGGGGATCTCATAGAGACTTATAACATTCTAACAGGACTAGACAGGGTAGATGCAGGGAAGATGTTACCAATGATGGGTGTTTCCAGAACCAGGGGTCACTGTCTGAGGATTCAGGGTAAACCATTTCGGACGGAGATGAGATGACATTTCTTCACCCAAAGAGTGGTGAGCCTGTGGAATTCATCACAACAGGAACTAGTTGATGCTAAATCATTGAATATATTCAAGAGGTGGTTAGATATAGCACTTGGGGATAATGGGATCAGAGGCTATGGGGAGAAAGCAGGATTAGGATATTGAGTTGGATGGTTGGAGGGTACGAGAGATTGAGAGTATAGAGGTCAGGAGCACAGATTTGACTTCGCAGGAGGGGGCCAGTGTTCAGGTAGGTGGTTTGAAGTGTGTCTACTTCAATGCCAGGAGTATACGAAATAAGGTAGGGGAACTGGCAGCATGGGTTGGTACCTGGGACTTCGATGTTGTGGCCATTTCGGAGACATGGATAGAGCAGGGACAGGAATGGTTGTTGCAGGTTCCGGGGTTTATGTGTTTTAGTAAGCTCAGAGAAGGAGGCAAAAGAGGGGGAGGTGTGGCGCTGCTAGTCAAAAACAGTATTACGGTGGCGGAGAGGATGCTAGATGAGGACTCTTCTTCCGAGGTAGTATGGGCTGAGGTTAGAAACAGCAAAGGAGAGGTCACCCTGTTGGGAGTTTTCTATAGGCCTCCAAATAGTTCTAGGGACGTAGAGGAAAGGATGGCAAAGATGATTCTGGATAAGAGCGAAAGTAACAGGGTAGTTATTATGGGAGACTTTAACTTTCCAAATATTGACTGGAAAAGATATAGTTTGAGTACATTAGATGGGTTGTTTTTTGTACAATGTGTGCAGGAGGGTTTCCTGACACAATATGTTGACAGGCCGACAAGAGGAGAGGCCACATTGGATTTGGTTTTGGGTAATGAACCAGACCAGGTGTTAGATTTGGAGGTAGGTGAGCACTTTGGGGACAGTGACCACAATTCGGTGACGTTTACGTTAGTGATGGAAAGGGATAAGTCTACCCCGCAGGTCAAGAGTTATAGCTGGGGGGACTTCCGGGTGCGGCTATGCAGAGCTAGGTCGCATATTCGGCAGCTCCTGCTTGGAACGGACTTTTGGGCTCTTTTACAGGGCCCCCACGGCATTTGTTTGACATTTCCCGGTGTGGGAAGAAGGCTGCAATATTCCCCCGACAGTGTCCCCCAGGAAGGGTATGTCTCTGGGTTGCCAGACACGGCAGAAACAGTAAAAGATTTGGCTGCAACTGCAGGATAAACAGGGTCTCTTCCAGCATGCAGGCGGGGGAAGGGCAAGCTTAAAGCTGCAAGCTGACCTGAGGGCCTGTATCAAAGGTGAATTCTAGCAGCAGAGGGAACAACTGTGAAAAGACCTCATCAAGGCCACTGAAGGGACTTCCGGTTGCGGTGATGCCTAGCTAGCCGCACGCTTCGGCGGCTCCAGCTCCGACGGACCTTCGGGCTCTTTTAAGTGCCCCAACGGGGAATTTTTCGACGACGCAACCCGGTGTGGGGTGTGTGAGAAGGGAGTCCCCCCCAAACGAAGGAGGAAAAAACCGGCGGCGGCAATGTAAAAGGAAAAATCGTCGACCAAAGGGTCAGAAAGAGAGAAGTACAAGATGGCGGCGGAGAAAGCGCAGGCGACATGGGGGCCTGAGCAGGATGAAATTGTGAGACGGTGCGTGGAGCTGCTGAAGAGGGAGGTGCTGACCCCGTTGCTACAGGCAATTGAGGGGCTCAAGGAGACAGTAAAGACCCAGGAGACAGAGCTCCGCGTGGTGGAGCAGAAGGTGACAGATACTGAGGACGAGATCCTGGGCCTGGCGGTTAAGACACAGACGCATGAGGCACTTCATAAAAAGTGTACTGAAAGGATCGAAGCCCTAGAAAATGGAGCGCGAAGGAAGAACCTTCGGATACTGGGTCTCCCTGAGGGTGTGGAAGGAGTGGACTGTGGAGCGTACGCAAGTACGATGCTGAGCTCACTGATGGGTGCTGAGGCCCCTACGGGCCCCTTGGAGGTGGAGTGGGCAAATCGGATTCCGGCGAGAAGACCAAAACCGGGAGAACCACCCAGGGCGATAATCGTGCGATTTTACTACCTTAAGGATAGAGAAGAGGTCCTGAGATGGGCTAAAAAGGTGCGGAGTAGCAGATGGGAGAATGCAGTGGTACGGGTATACCAGGATTGGAGTGCGGAGGTGGCGAGAAGGAGGGCGAGCTTCAACCGAGTCAAAGAGGTGTTGCATAAAAGGAAGGTGAAGTTCGGGATGCTGCAGCCGGCAAGACTATGGGTCACGTATCAGGAGAGACACCATTATTTTGAGACGGCGGAGGAAGCATGGACCTTCATCAAAGAAGAGAAATTGGATCGGAACTGAGGGACTGATGCTGCAGGAAATGTTATTGTTAATGTTATGGTTGAAGTTAATTGAGAAGTAAATTGGGAAGGGGGAGACATTGGGGAAATGTGGGCGCCGGTGAGGGAGGAAAGACGGGACATAGTTGGAGAATGGGGAAGGGGAGGGGGAGGGGAAAGGGAGCTGCGCCATAAGAGGCGGGTCAGGTAAAGGGATGTTCCCTCGCCAGAAAGAATAAGGCGGGAAGACAGGCGCAAGGCGGATGGGAGTTCCCCACACGGGGGGGTCGAGGAGTGAGCAGGAGTAGCCGGGGTCAGTTGAAGTCAGCTGACTTACGGAAGTAATATGGGGGGAGCAATCAAGCTAGAAAGAGATCTAGCGGGGAGGGGGGAGGGAGGGGGGGGGACAACTGGGTTGCTGCTGCGGAAATCCAAAAGGAAATGGCTAAAGAGTGGGTGGGCGGGGATGGTGTGCGATGCTGGGGGAGCGAGCGGGAGCGCGGAGGCGGGATATGGGACTGGCCTAGAGAAGGTAATGGCTAGTCGACAAGGGAGGGGGGCAGGTAGCCCCCTAGTGAGGCTGATCACGTGGAACGTGAGAGGCCTGAACGGACCGATAAAAAGGGCCCGAGTGCTCGCGCATTTGAAAGGACTAAGGGCAGACGTGGTTATGCTCCAAGAGACGCACCTAAAGGTGGCGGACCAAGTTAGGCTAAGGAAAGGATGGGTGGGACAAGTGTTCCACTCAGGACTGGACGCAAAGAATAGACGGGTGGCCATTTTGGTGGGGAAACGGGTAGCATTTGAAGCAAAGAACATCGTAGCAGATAGCGGAGGTAGATATGTAATGGTGAGTGGCAGGCTGGAGGGAATGGAGGTCGTGTTGGTTAATGTGTATGCCCCAAACTGGGACGATGCGGGATTTATGAGACGGATGCTGGGGCGTATACCGGACCTGGGGGTAGGAAACTTGATTTTAGGAGGGGACTTTAATACGGTGCAGGACCCGGGGCTAGATAGATCCAGCTCAAGGACCGGAAGAAGGCCGGCAGCGGCCAAGGTACTTAAGGGGTTTATGGACCAAATGGGGGGAGTGGATCCATGGCGATTTCTTAGACCTAGGGCTAGGGAGTTTTCCTTCTTCTCCCGTGTCCATAAAGTGTACTCCCGGATAGATTTTTTTGTTTTGGGAAGGTCGTTGATCTCTAGGGTGGAAGAAGCTGAGTACTCAGCCATAGCGGTTTCGGATCATGCCCCACATTGGGTGGACCTGGAATTAGGAGAGGAAAGGGAGCAGAGAACACTCTGGCGATTAGATGTGGGACTGATGGCGGATGAGGGAGTGTGTGCAAGAGTGCGGGGGTGTATTGAGAGATACCTGGAGGTCAATGACGACGGCGAGGTCCCTGTGGGAGTGGTATGGGAAGCACTAAAAGCGGTGGTCAGAGGATAGCTGATCTCCATTGGGGCCCACAAAAGGAAAACAGAGGCCAAGGAAAGGGATAGATTACTGGGGGAGATTTTAAGGGCGGATAGGGAATTTGCAGAGACCCCGGAGGAGGAATTGTACAGGGAGAGGAGACGACTCCAGACGGAATTTGACCTTCTGACCACCAGAAAGGCGGAGGTACTGTGGAGGAAGGCACAGGGGAGGAGGTATGAATATGGGGAAAAGGCTAGTTGCATGTTGGCTCATCAATTGCGAAAGAGGGCAGCAGCGAGGGAGATAGGAGGAATTAGAGACGAAAGGGGAGACACGGTGCGAAGGGCAGGAAAGATAAATGAGGTGTTCAAGACCTTCTATGAGGAACTGTATAGGTCTCAACCCCCAGAGGGAGAGGAGGGGATGCGGCAGTTCCTGGACCAATTGAGGTTCCCGAAAGTGGAGGAGCGGGGGGTGGTAGGCCTGGGGGCACCGATTGGGGTGGACGAGGTTATTAAGGGACTGGGAAGCATGCAAGCAGGGAAGGCCCCAGGACCAGACGGGCTCCCGGTGGAGTATTACAGAAAATATGTGGACTTGTTGGTCCCGTTGATGGTGAGGACGTTCATTGAGGCCAGGAAAGGGGGGACTCTACCCCCGACGATGTCGGAGGCGACGATATCATTCATTTTGAAGAGGGATAAAGATCCGTTGCAGTGCGGGTCCTATAGACCCATTTCATTATTGATCGTGGACGCCAAATTGTTGGCAAAGGTACTGGCATCGAGGATAGAGGACTGTGTCCCGGGGGTGGTGCACGAAGACCAGACAGGGTTCGTAAAAGGAAGACAACTGAATGTTAACGTGCGACGACTATTAGGGGTGATAATGATGCCCCCAGTGGAGGGGGAGGCAGAGATAGTGGCGGCAATGGACGCAGAGAAGGCATTTGATAGGGTGGAGTGGGAGTATTTATGGGAAGTGTTAAGGAGGTTTGGGTTTGGGAACGGGTTTATTAGCTGGGTTAGACTTCTTTATGGGGCTCCAACGGCAAGCGTAGTTACAGGTCGACATAGATCGGAGTATTTCCGACTATATAGGGGAACAAGACAGGGATGCCCGCTGTCTCCATTGTTGTTCGCGTTGGCAATTGAACCTCTGGCCATGGCGTTGAGAGACTCCAGGAAATGGAGAGGGGTGATTAGAGGGGGAGAAGAACACCGAGTCTCGTTATACGCGGATGACCTATTGTTATACGTGTCGGACCCAGCGGGGGGGATGATAGAGGTTATGCGAATTTTGAGGGGTTCGGGGATTTCTCGGGGTATAGGCTAAACATGGGGAAGAGTGAATTATTTGTGATACATCCAGGGGACCAGAGTAGAGAGATAGAAGGCTTGCCTCTAAGGAAAGTGGAAAGAAACTTCCGATACCTGGGGATTCAGATCGCTAGGAGCTGGGGAACCTTGCACAGACTTAATCTGACACGGTTGGTAGAACAAATGGAGGAGGACTTCAAGAGGTGGGACATGCAGCCTCTATCGCTGGCGGGCAGGGTGCAAGCAATTAAGATGATGGTCCTCCCGAGGTTCTTATTTGTATTTCAATGTCTCCCTATACTAATCACCAAGACCATTTTTAATAAAATAGACAGGAGCATCACGAGCTTCGTGTGGGCAGGGAAAGTTCCGAGAGTAAGGAGGGGGTTCCTTCAGCGTAGTAGGGACAGAGGAGGATTGGCACTACTGAACTTGGGCGATTACTATTGGGCCGCCAATGTGGCAATGATACGTAAATGGATGATGGAGGGTGAGGGAGCGGCGTGGAAAAGACTGGAGAGAAAGTCCTGTAAAGGGACGAGTTTAGAGGCGCTGGTGACGGCACCGCTACCGATCTCACCTAAAAAGTTTACCACGAACCCGGTGGTGGTGGCAACATTGAATATCTGGGGACAGTGGAGGCGACAGAGAGGGGTGCGGGGAGCCCTGGTGGGGTCCCCAATCAGGAACAACCATAGGTTCGCCTCAGGAAGAATAGATGGAGGATTTCAGAGCTGGTACCAGTTGGGAATTAGGAGGGTGGGAGATTTATTTATAGATGGGACTTATGCGAGCTTGGGAGCATTGGAGGAAAAGTATAAGTTGCCCCGGGGAAATTTCTTGAGATATATGCAGGTGATGGCGTTTACTAGACAACAGGTGAGGGAATTTCCGTTGCTCCCGACACAGGGGATACAGGACAGGGTGCTTTCAGGGGTGTGGGTCGGAGAGGGCAAGGCGTCAGAGATTTACCGAGAGATGAGGGAAGAGGGGGAGCAGTCGGTGGGCGAACTAAAAGGAAAGTGGGAAGAAGAACTAGGGGAGGAGATAGAGGAGGGTATGTGGGCTGATGCCCTAAGCAGGGTAAATTCCTCTTCCTCATGCGCCAGGCTTAGCCAGATTCAATTTAAGGTGCTACATAGAGCACACATAACGGCAGCAAGATTGAGCAGGTTCTTTGGAGTGGAGGACAAATGTGGGAGGTGTGGCGGGAGCCCGGCAAACCACGCACATATGTTTTGGGCGTGCCCGGCACTGGAAGGGTATTGGAAGGGAGTGACAGGAGTGATTTCGCGGGTGGTGAAGGCCCGGGTCAAACCAGGCTGGGGGTTAGCTCTATTTGGAGTTGCGGAAGAGCCAGGAGTGCAGGAGGCGAAAGAGGCCGACGTCGTGGCCTTTGCGCCCTAGTAGCCCGGCGCAGGATCCTACTCATGTGGAAGGAGGCGAAACCCCCCGGACTGGAGGCCTGGGTAAATGATATGGCGGGGTTCATTAAACTGGAGCAGATAAAGTTTGCCCTGAGAGGATCGGCTCAAGGGTTCACCAGGCGGTGGCAGCCATTTCTCGACTACCTAGGGGAACGTTAGAGGGAAGACAGATGACCAGCAGCAGCAACCCAGGGGGAAGGGGGGGGGGGGGTTAGTTTAGTTTAGGTCAAAGATAAAGGGGTTTTGTTACTTGTGTATTGTTAAAAATTTCTGTATTGTTATTGTTGCGTTTGCTTTGTAAGAGGGGAAAAATTGTTATTTGGGAAAAAAATTTCAATGAAACATATTTTTAAAAAAAAAGAGTTATAGCTGGGGGAAGGGCAATTATGATGCCATTAGACAGGACTTGGGGGGGATAGGTTGGAGAAGTAGGCTGCAAGTGTTGGGTACACTGGATATGTGGAGTTTGTTCAAGGAACAGTTACTGCGTGTTCTTGATAAGTATGTACCGGTCAGGCAGGGAGGAAGGCGTTGAGCGAGGGAACCGTGGTTTACCAAAGAAGTGGAATCTCTTGTTAAGAGGAAGAAGGAGGCCTATGTGAAGATGAGGTGTGAAGTTTCAGTTGGGGCACTTGATAGTTACAAGGTAGCGAGGAAGGATCTAAAGAGAGAGCTAAGACGAGCAAGGAGGGGACATGAGAAGTATTTGGCAGGTAGGATCAAGGAAACCCCAAAAGCTTTCTATAGGTATGTCAGGAATAAAAGAATGACGAGGGTAAGAGTAGGGCCAGTCAAGGACAGGGATGGGAAGTTGTGTGTGGAGTCTGAAGAGATAGGCGAGATACTAAATGAATATTTTTCGTCAGTAATCGCTCAGGAAAAAGATAATGTTGTGGAGGAGAATGCTGAGACCCAGGCTATTAGAATAGATGGCATTGAGGTACGTAGGGAAGAGGTGTTGGCAATTCTGGACAGGCTGAAAATAGATAAGTCCCCGGGGCCTGATGGGATTTATCCTAGGATTCTCTGGGAAGAGATTGCTGGGCCTTTGGCTTTGATTTTTATGTCATCATTGGCTACAGGAATAGTGCCAGAGGACTGGAGGATAGCAAATGTGGTCCCTTCGTTCAAGAAGGGGAGTAGAGACAACCCCGGCAACTATAGACCGGTGAGCCTCATGTCTGTTGTGGGTAAAGTCTTGGAGGGGATTATAAGAGACAAGATTTATAATCATCTAGATAGGAATAATATGATTAGGGATAGTCAGCATGGCTTCGTGAAGGGTAGGTCATGCCTCACAAACCTTATCGAGTTCTTTGAGAAGGTGACTGAACAGGTAGACGAGGGTAGAGCAGTTGATGTGGTGTATATAGATTTCAGTAAAGCGTTTGATAAGGTTCCCCACGGTAGGCAATTGCAGAAAATACGGAGGCTGGGGATTGAGGGTGATTTAGAGATGTGGGGCATCATTCTCCGACCCCCCGCCGGGTCGGAGAATGGCCATTGGCCGCCGTGAATCCCGCCCCCGCCCCCGCCGAAGTCTCCGAAGGGAGAAAAGTCGGCGGGGCGTTAATGGCGCCGCTGCCGCGGAGAATGTCACGGGTCTGCGCAAGGCAGCCGATTTTCGGCCTGCCGATATTCTCCCTTCCGGATGGGCCGAAGTCCCGTCGACGTGATGACCGTTCACGTCGACGTGAATCAAACCTCCTTTTCATCGGCGTGACCCGGTGCTCCAGGCTCACGCCGACCAGCGAGGAGGTGAGAGACGGCCTGGGGGGTTGGCTCTGGGCAGGAAATGGCGTGGCCGCAGACTGATTGCCTGAGGAGAGGTGTGTCTCGGCTAGCGTGTGTGTGCGGCGGGGGGGGGGGGGTGGTTAGAGTAGGCTGGGCTCCGGGGGAGTGCCGGGAGGGGGTCCGTGCCGGGGTGGAGGTTGGGGGTTGTGGAGGGGGTCCGTGCCGGGTGGAGGTTGGGGGGGGGTCCGTGCTGGGGTGGAGGTTGGGGGTTGGGGAGGGGGTCCGTGCCGGGGTGGAGGTTGGGGAGGGGGTCCGTGCCGGGGTGGAGGTTGGGGAGGGGGTCCGTGCTGGGATGGGTGTTGGGGAGGGGGTCCGTGCCGGGGTGGAGGTTGGGGGGGGGGGGTCCGTGCCGGGGTGGAGGTTGGGGGGGGTCCGTGCTGGGGTGGAGGTTGGGGAGGGGGTCCGTGCCGGGGTGGAGGTTGGGGAGGGGGTCCGTGCCGGGGTGGAGGTTGGGGGGGGGGTCCGTGCTGGGGTGGGTGTTGGGGAGGGGGTCCGTGCCGGGGTGGAGGTTGGGGGGGGGGGGGTCCGTGCCGGGGTGGAGGTTGGGGGGGGTCCGTGCTGGGGTGGAGGTTGGGGGTTGGGGAGGGGGTCCGTGCCGGGGTGGAGGTTGGGGAGGGGGTCCGTGCCGGGGTGGAGGTTGGGGGGGGGGGTCCGTGCTGGGGTGGGTGTTGGGGAGGGGGTCCGTGCCGGGGTGGGTGATGGGAGGGCAAATGAGTTGGTCCACCTGGCCAGGTGCCAGCCTCCAACAGTTGGACCCATGCGGTCCATGCCACCTGGCTGGGGGGAGGAGGGGATATGGGCAATGATGACATGTCGTCGTTCCCCTCCCCCCCACCAGGCCGTCATGTTTTCAGACCATCCAGCGATGTTGGCCGCCGTGGTGGCAGCCGCTCATGTCTATGTTGCCCTGGATGAGGAGGAGGAGGAGCGTGCCAGAGAGGCGGCGCAGGCTGCCGCAGAGGGGCAGGCGGCAGCCGCCCAGGCTGGAGGGACACCTGACCGACAGGACGAGGAGGGGGAGGAGGACGTCGCGGCCCCACGGCAACGGAGGCACCCGAGGGCGCCCCGTGTGTACCGGCCCCGGCAGTCATACCAGGACCTCACGGACCGGGAATGCAGGAGGAGACTCCGGATGAGCCGGGAAACCGTGGCACACATCTGCCACCTGCTGGCACACCTGTCACCGCGTGGCACTGGCGGGGGACACCCTCTCCCCGTGTTCGTCAAGGTTACGGTGGCCCTGAACTTTTATGCAACGGGGTCATTCCAGGCACCGAGTGGGGACCTGTCCGGCATATCGCAGACATCGGTGCATCGGTGCATCCGGGCAGTGACAGATGCCCTTTATGCCATGGCGCACCGCTACATCCGCTTCCCCGTGGACCGGGCCAGCCAAGATGCCCGGGTCGTGGGCTTCTCTGCCATTGCCGTGTTCCCCATGGTCCAGGGCGCGATCGATGGGATGCACGTCGCCGTGCGGCCACCTGCAGATAACAGGGCCGTGTTCACTAATAGGAAGGGGACCTATTCGATGAACGTACAGGTGGTCTGCGACCACCGCATGATGATCCTGCACGTCTGCGCCCGTCACCCAGGCAGTGTACACGACTCATTCGTGTTGTCGCGGTCATCCATCCCCGGCATGTACGAGGGACGCCATCCCCGGCTGAGGGGCTGGTTGCTGGGCGACAGGGGCTACCCATTGCGATCGTGGCTGATGACGCCTATACGGAGGCCACGCAATGAGGCGGAGAACCGCTACAATGATGCCCATGTAGCGACAAGGGGAGTGATCGAGAGGTGCTTTGGCGTGCTGAAGATGCGTTTCAGGTGCCTGGACCTCTCTGGGGGCGCCCTCCAGTATCGGTCAGATAGGGTCGGCCGCATCATTGTGGTGTGCTGCGTCCTGCACAACATAGCCCAGCAGAGGGGCGATGTGCCGCAGGCAGAGGAGGGCGGAGTGGAGGAGCAGCAGGAAGAGGCCCAGTCCTCCCCAGATGAGGGGGATGGGGGCAATGGTCAGGGCAGACGGGGTAGACACAGACGGGTGGCTGTCCACCATTACCGGCTGGCCCAGCGGGCACGGGACAGACTGATAGACGCCCGCTTCACTGACTAGATGGGCGTGGGAATCGGGTAGTATGGCCACAGACCGCACACCATGACAACAGCCGACCACCCACACCCCCCACCCATCCACCCACCCAGCACCCTCACCCCCCTCCCCAACCCCACACACCCCACCCGCATGCACACCACCCCCCCACTCCCAATTGCCGATCCACCGGCGGCACAACGGGCCGGGCTCACCAAGTTGCGGGTGGACGTGTGTCTATCGCAGGCCATGGAGAATGATGACAACCCGCCTCCGATGAGCTCCTGGCTCTACATCGTTGGACTATGTCTGACCCATGGCCACAGTACCACCATCCACCCGGACCATCCCTGCATGCGGCTGTGACACTGCAGCGCACGGTCCCGTCCTCTGCCCGGGGGATGTTGATGGCGGCCCAGGGGGAAGGGGGCAGACTCACCTGGAGCTGAGGTAAGACCACCCCTCACACACACACTTGCGCTCAACGTACATGACACCCCCGCACACTTTGGACAGAGCACAAAGGCAGCTTCGGTAGGTGTAACATTGACTTTAATAACCAAAGGAGTTCATGCACGTGCCCTAGCGCCTAAAACTCATCTGTGCCCTGCACCCGTGCCAACTTACTCAGTGTCTAATTGTTTGGCCTTACGGGCCCTTTGACTACGTCTACGTGGTTCCCCAGACGGTACAGCAGAACTGGAGGTGGACTCCTGTGATTCCTGCCCTCTGACACTGGATCCCTTTGGCGGCCGTTTCCTGGGGCGTCCTGGCCTAGATGGGCCAGGCTGCGGCCCGGGCGACTGGGATGGCGAGCTGCCAGCCTGTCCTGCCCGTTGCCCACCCGATGCACCTGGGACGGAAGGGGGGGAGTCCGAGGTGTCGCGGTGTACCGGGACCTCCCCTACAGAGGGAGCCGGGACGGACCACACCACCTCCTCCTCCCTCGGGGTGCCCGATGGCCCCCAGGCATCTACATGGGTGGGGGGATGCGAACGGACTGGCCATCCGACGCGCCCCCGACATCTGGCGCTGCCAGTCTTGGAGGCCCGTGCTGGTATCGACAGGGGTCTGCAGGTTTGCAGCCATGGAGCCCAGGGGGTTGTCGAACCCTGTCTGCGACAGTGCGACGCCAGCTCGCACATGGCCACTGGCGCCGATGCCCTCAGCGATGGCCTGCTGAGACTGGACCATTGGCCTGCAGAGACTGGGCCATGGCCTGCAGAGACTGGGCTATGGCCTGCTGAGACTGGGCCATGGCCTGCTGAGACTGGGCCATGGCCTGCTGAGACTGGGCTATGGCGTGCTGAGACTGGGCTATGGCGTTGAGCGCCTCTGCCATCTGGCGCTGGCACTGGCTCATGGCCTCCTGTGAGAGGGCAGCCATTTCCTGGGCCACAGACGCCGCCTGCACGGAAGGCCCAGGCCTCGCAAACCGTTCCCCATGTCTGACACCGTCGCACCATTGCCTCCACCGCGGACGCCACCCGTGCGGTGTCAGCCTGGGTGGCACGCATGACCGGGACCACTCCCAGCTCCTGGACGCGGGTGGACTCCTCCACCTGCGACCGCAGCCGCCGCAAGCCACCCGTCACCCTATGTCGCTCGTCTCCGTGTCGGTGGTTGCATCGGATCTATGTGTGGGTGTGGTAACTGCAGGAACCCGGGATCCATCTGGGCGGCAGATGTTCGCTTGGCCTGGGCTGCCCTCCGACCGCCCGGTCCCTCTGCTGCTCCTACCTCCACCTGCTGTACCGGGACGGCTGTGTTGTGCGCACCAGTGAGTGCACCAGACGCCTCATCACTAAAGTGCCGAACCGTGGTGAGTGTTTCTGCGATGGTGGAGGGTGTTGGTGACAGCAGTGGCGTTGTGTCGTGCTCTTCGTCCCACTCTGAGTCCATGGCACTTTGGGGTGGGGGTTCGTCTCCACCCATCCACTCTGAGTCACTGTCCGGTATTTCGTCTTCCGGGTAGGGGTGTCCCGGGTAGTGCTGTCCCGGGTAGTGCTGTCCCGGGTAGTGCTGTCCCGGGTAGTGCTGTCCCGGGTAGTGGTTGTCCCGGGTAGGGGTGTCCCGGGTAGGGGTGTCCTGGGTAGTGGTGTCCCGGGTAGGGGTGTCCTGGATAGTGGTGTCCTGGGTAGTGGTGTCCTGGCTCGGATGTGACGGGGGCCTGTGGCTGCCCCCCTCATCGCTGGGTGGTCGCTCCCGCACGTGACGGGGGTGTCGTCTCCCTGTTGCTCTAGGTCTCTCCGTCTCCCGTGGTCTCCGAGGGGCATCCTGCGGGCGTCGCATGCTGGAGGGTTCGGGTCTCTCCGTCTCCCGTGGTCTCCGAGGGGCATCCTGCGGGCGTCGCATGCTGGAGGGTGCGGGTCTCTCCGTCTCCCGTGGTCTCCGAGGGCATCCTGGGGGCGTCGCATGCTGGAGGGTGCGGGTCTCTCCGTCTCCGTGGTCTCCGAGGGGCATCCTGCGGGCGGTCTGCATCTGCGGGGATGGGTGCCTGGACGTTTGGTCCTGCGATACACAATGAAGCATGCATGGTTAGACATCAGGCAGTGATCAGGTGATACGGGAGAGGGGGATATAGGGGAGGGGGGATATGGGGACGGGCTGTTGGTGGCTCACTTGCTCGTGGGGCCCCGACCTCTGCATCAGCAACCTCCCGGTCCTCAGGTCCGCCAGCCAGTTCCAGGGCCTTTCCTCGTGTACGGTCAGTGGCCTCTCATCAGCGGGCCCTCCTCCAGTCCTCACATGCTCCCTATTGTTGTGTGCGCGCTTCTCCTGGGGGGGGGGGGGGGGTGGTGGCAGGGGTAAAAGGCAACAGTGTTAGGCAGGTATATGAATGCACGCCATCGGTTGCGCGTGCATTGCAGAGGTTAAGGTTAGGGCTGGATTCACTTGGGGATATGGGGGATATGGGGGAGGGGGGGATATGGGGGGAGGGGGGATATGGGGGATATGGGGGAGGGGGGGATATGGGGGAGGGGGGATATGGGGGATATGGGGGAGGGGGATATGTGGGAGGGGGGATATGGGGAGGGGGGATATGGGGAATATGGGGGAGGGGGGATATGGGGGAGGGGGGAATATGGGGGATATGGGGGAGGGGGGATATGGGGGAGGGGGATATGGGGGAGGGGGATATGGGGGAGGGGGGATATGGGGGAGGGGGGATATGGGGGAGGGGGGATATGGGGGATATGGGGAGGGGGGATATGTGGGAGGGGGGATATGGGGAGGGGGGGATATGGGGAATATGGGGGAGGGGGGATATGGGGGAGGGGGGAATATGGGGGATATGGGGGAGGGGGGATATGGGGGAGGGGGGGATATGGGGGAGGGGGGATATGGGGGAGGGGGGATTTGGGGGAGAGGGGATATGGGGGATATGGGGGAGGCTCACCCTGCCTGCTCTGACGAGGTCGTTCACCTTCTTGTGGCACTGGGTGCCTGTCCGTGGTGTTAGGGCCACAGCGGTGACGGCCTCTGCCACCTCCCTCCACAGACGCCGGCTGTGGCGTGGGGCAACTCTGCGGCCGTGCCCGGGATACAGGGCGTCCCTCCTCTGCTCCACCGCATCCAGGAGCGCCTCCACATCGCGTGACTCGAACCTCGGGGCTGAGCGACGGCCAGCCATCAAGTCGGGTGTTGCGGTCGGCTGTTCCGGTCGGGTGGGTGGGGAGCTGCGCGGCCTTATGAGCCGTCACGCCGTGCAGCGCATATGACGCATGCCCGGCGTGAACCACTGCGCAAGCGCGGATCCCGTTACGTCGCTGTTAGCCCATTTCGGGCCGCAGACTATCGGCCCATTTTTATGACGTGACGCAAGTGGGATTTGCGCCGTTTTTGCGCCGATCGGCGGAGTTTCCGCCGATAACGGAGAATTTCGCCCGTGGATCAGAAATTGGCTAGCTGAAAGAAGACAGAGGGTGGTGGTTGATGGGAAATGTTCAGAATGGAGTTCAGTTACAAGTGGCGTACCACAAGGATCTGTTCTGGGGCCGTTGCTGTTTGTCATTTTTATCAATGACCTAGAGGAGGGCGCAGAAGGGTGGGTGAGTAAATTTGCAGATGACACTAAAGTCGGTGGTGTTGTCGACAGTGCGGAAGGATGTAGCAGGTTACAGAGGGACATAGATAAGCTGCAGAGCTGGGCTGAGAGGTGGCAAATGGAGTTTAATGTAGAGAAGTGTGAGGTGATTCACTTTGGAAGGAATAACAGGAATGCGGAATATTTGGCTCATGGTAAAGTTCTTGGAAGTGTGGATGAGCAGAGGGATTTAGGTGTCCATGTACATAGATCACTGAAAGTTGCCACCCAGGTTGATAGGGTTATGAAGAAGGCCTATGGAGTGTTGGCGTTTATTGGTAGAGGGATTGAGTTCCGGAGTCAGGAGGTCATGTTGCAGCTGTACAAAACTCTGGTACGGCCGCATTTGGAGTATTGCGTACAGTTCTGGTCACCGCATTATAGGAAGGACGTGGAAGCTTTGGAGCGGGTGCAGAGGAGATTTACCAGGATGTTGCCTGGTATGGAAGGAAAATCTTATGAGGAAAGCCTGATGGACTTGAGGTTGTTTTCGTTAGAGAGAAGAAGGTTAAGAGGAGACTTAATAGAGGTATACAAAATGATCAGGGGGTTAGATAGGGTGGACAGTGAGAGCCTTCTCCCGCGGATGGAAATGGCTAGCACGAGGGGAGATAGCCTTAAACTGAGGGGTAATAGATATAGGACAGAGGTCAGAGGTAGGTTCTTTACGCAAAGAGTGGTGAGGCCGTGGAATGCCCTACCTGCAACAGTAGTGAACTCGCCAACATTGAGGGCATTTAAAAGTTTATTGGATAAGCACATGGATGATAATGGCATAGTGTAGGTTAGATGGCTTTTGTTTTTGACTTCCCATGTCGGTGCAACATCGTGGGCCGAAGGGCCTGTACTGCGCTGTATCGTTCTATGTTCTATGTTCTATGTCAGCCATGATCGAGATGAATGGTGGAGCAGGCTCGAAGGGCCAAAAGGCCTCCTCCTGCTCCTATCTTCTATGTATCTATGCAGGTGGACATTGCCGAAGCACTGCAGAGCATAGCCCAGTCATTGAGGAGCATCACTGAAGGCGTTGACACCATGGGGAAGACATTGGGGAGCCTCCATGAATGCCAGTGCCAGATAACTCAAGAGGCCTCTCGAGCTAATTGCAACTGCCCCTCCATCCTATGGAGTCGCCTAGGCCTTACGGGCACCGTCAGGGAGGAGGAAGCACCGGAGGACAGCCTGGGGCCTGCACCGAGGAGACGACAGCAGTCTCTATTTCTTCTGAATCCTCTCCTCCTGACACCTGTGCAACACAAGGGCAGTGGGCAGAACAGGGTGGCATGGCAAGGGACACGGCAAGTTGGTCAGGGCCCCCTGGCTCCAGTCCCTCCAGAGGATGTCCCCAAGGCCGTCAAAGGCCACAGGATGCAAAAAACAGCAGGCTGCCTCCATCTCTGATGTGCACCCTGGGGACACACCTCGACATAGCACAGGATCACAGAAGGCCAAGAAGAGTGAGGAGAACTGAATGGGCACAGGATGGGCGGGGGGCAGGGATCACTATCTGTAGTTGGGGAAATGGAAACCTGTCACGGAGAAATGTTCACTATTAAGACATGTCACACCTCATACATGTGAAGCCTTTGTCACATTAATCTTCACAGTGGGTCTGCCCGCACCCCTGCCCTCTATTGCCCTCCTACCCCACATTCCCACCCCCTGGGCACAGTGGTCCAAAATCAAAAGCCCCCGAGACAGAGCCCATTCAGAGGATGGGTGTGAGAGTTCTGTCAGCCGGGTGGTGGAGATGCCAGCGTTGGACTGGGGTGAGCACAGTAAGAAGTCTTACAGCACCAGATTGATTCACCTGAGGAAGGAGCAGTGCTCCGAAAGCTAGCGAGTTGAAATTAACCTGTTGGACTTTAACCCGGTGTTGTAAGACTTCTTACGGAGCAGAAAGATAGGAGTCAGACTTTGGCATAAACTGAGGAGAAGCAGATCTTTCCTCACAGCGAGTGACCATCACTCTGCTGCCTTGTATATTGATGTGCCATGGACCTTGGGCATCGCAACGATGGCAGAAAATACTGCCACCTGGGTATCTTGATGGGCCTGGTCCTGCTTGAAGGTGATAATGTCTGATGCCTGGGCATACAGAGCATCTGTCACCTCTATGGGCAGAAGATTCTGATATGCCACATAAGTCCCGCTTGAGCCCTGGAATGACACATTTAGGGCTGCAGTGAATGGGTGCCCTCTTCCGCCATGGGGTGCCATGTCCACGAGGACGTGACACAGGTGCCACACTGCCTCCCTGCTGAGACGCAGTCTTCTGCGGAATATACTGTCCGTTCAGCTCATTGAATCACCAACGACGCCTGTACATCTTAGGGCGTCATTGGCTCCCTCTTCTGAGTCCCTCCTCCGCCTGATGGGAAGCCGGGTTTTCAGCATGTGCTGCATCTCCCTGCTCATGGGGGGCGCCACCTCCAGCCTGTGTGCCTTCCATGGCGTCCGCCCGCCTCAGCTGCCACAAGCAATGTGACGGCAGCCTCGGGAGATAAAATCCAGCAACCATGTTTTATCGCAAGGTAATTGGAGAAGGAGAGACACCGGCAATCAGTTAGGGCGTCCATCCCGGGACCCTCACATCCCCAAGCCACCTGCCCTGCCTTCTCTCAGAATGCCAGGCAGCGAGCCAGTTGTGCAAACCTTGCCCTGCACATTCACCCCCGGCCACATCAGGAGCCCTTCGACCCCAGACCTCTGCCGGGAACATGATGGAGATCGTGCGCAGCTCCTCCCGACTGATCCACACACTTGTCCGCGGGAAAATCCACTCCTCCACCGTGGTGAATCCCTGCACGTTAGTGCTGCATTGTTGACAGCTGCCTCTGTGATACTGATGCTGCTAGAGTTCAGGCACATAGTTCAGACACCAAAGTTTGCTGGACATGCAATGCACTAATCATCCTCTGAGCTGAGGAGTGTGAAGTGCTCTCGCAACTAACAAGGCAAATTCCTGATTTGAAACCGGCTTCAGCTGTGAAGCTGTGAAGCCTCTCGCAGTCAAAGGGAATGAAATTGAATTTCAGGATAGAAGCTGCAGCAGGTTCTGTCCTGGAAGAGTCTGGTAGGACAGGCAGGCTGCAGCTGTTGTTGGCCCTAAAATAGGTCTCCATGATATTTAAAGATGTCTTGGAGGCCTCACAGATGCAAAGCCAAACCCCACCGAGGTGTCCTCCCGCGCCACCCCCCGCTGCTGCTCCCCCCCCCCCCCCCCCCGGCTGCTCGACCCCCGCTCCCCGACCCCCGCTCCCCCCACCCACCTCCACCCCCACCCTACCATACCTGCTGAGAACTGGGGCAGCAGCTCTGATGCCCTTTAGCTGCATGCCGGAAAATGGTAATGGCTACTCACCTCCTCACGTCCCCTCAGTCGCCATTGCGCTATCTTCCCATTTTGAAAAGGTGTACGAGACGACGCCTGCGTGACTTCCCGCTGAAGAGTTGGATATTTCCTGGGAGGCTGCCGCCCCTGACGGGACAGAGTCTGCAGATTGCACAGTGGACTTTTCAGCTGTCACCGAATCCATTTCATTCTCAATGGAATGAATCCATTTCATCCGGATTCATTCTCAACCTGAGCCACTGTCTGAGAAGAAGGAGATGATATAAAGGCATTCATTTAACCAGTATTGTTAAACTCCAATTCCCATTTCACAAGAGTATGTACAGTCTCTTGGAATATGAAGTTTCTCAAAGCTCAACTATCTAATTGAATGTCTTGGAAAACACTAACTTATAAATGGAACTACTCATCCAGTGTCGTTGCATGACAATGCTTTCATACTCATGAACTGCAAAAGATTTTCGCTTTGTGATTTTGTTCAATGGCTGATCATTTTGTAACCTCAAGATGTAGGTTGCTAATTTAAGTGAATATCATTCAACATAATGGATTGAATGGTACTACAGTATGAACATATCAGTGAATGTTTGCCAATGTCACATTTCTTCATGCTAGAAGAAGGGATTCTAGATATCAGTCTAACATTACAATCAATAGTATTCAATTGTGCCTCGTTACTTATATTGGCAGCCATCGCCTTGTCACAAAGCACACTGATCATTGAATTTGGCACACATTCATATTTATGTTCTGAATCTAAATTACTGCTTTTCTCTCTCTCTCTCTTCCCTCAGCATTTCTCTTGCCCTCACACTGCCCTCCCTGAAGAACTTGGCAACCAATAAAGTATCTTGGAAGTGTAGTCACTGCCATGGTGTAGGAAGCATGGCACATGGAAATCTCCATCAAACCAAAATGTAACAATGACCAGATGACCTGTTTCAGTGATGTTGGGTGAGGAACAGTCTTGGCCATGGCATTCGGGATAATTCCCCTGCACTTCTTCCAAATGATGGCACGGGACCTTCCATGTCCAGCTGAGAGGGTAGATGTGCCTCAAAGGTTTAATGCCTCAAAGGACTCCAATAAATAATTTGAACATGATTTCTCGTTCTCAAAGTCATGTGGACGTTACCTGATTGCACTGAGATTTTCTAAGTGCCCAGGTAAAGCTTCCTGAAATAGATCCTAACATTTTCCCTGTGGCAGATGTTAAACTAAGAGGCCTGCAGTACCTCTGACAGGACAGCACTCCCTCAGTAAGGCACTGGAGAGTCAGCCTAGATTTTGTGCTCTATTTTATGAAGTGCAACTTAAGCCTTCGGATGAGTGCTACTCCCGGAGCACTAGCTGACTTTCTACAAAGGAGAATGATGCAATAGGGCAGCACGATGGCACAGCGGTTCACACTGCTGCCTCACAGCAGTAGGGATCCGGGTTCGATTCCGGGCTCAGGTGACTGTGTGGAGTTTGTACGTTCTCCCCGTGTCCGCGTGGGTTTCCTCTGGGTGCGCCGGTTTCCTCCCACAGTCCAAAGATGTGCGGGTTAGGTGGATTGGCCATGGCAAATTGCCCCTTAGTGTCCAGAGATGTGCAGGTTAGGTTATGGGGATCGAGCGGGGTGGATGGGTAAGTTGACCTGGGTGAGTGAGAGCTCTTTCAGAGGGTCGTTGCAGGCTCAATGGGCCGAAAGGCCTCCTTCTGGACTGTAGGGATTCTACTTGGGCTTGTGGCGCATTGGTAGCACGTCTGACTCCAGATCAGGAGGTTGGGTGTTCAAATCACATCAGGCTGACGGAGTTTTCTGCAGCTGGGTCTGGGAATTTCCCTCTGTGTGGTGATGTTCTCGAAATGACTCCGTTCAAAAGCATAAAGCAAATAATCTTGTGGGCGGCACGGTAGTGGTTAGCACTGTTGCTTCACAGCGCCAGGGTCCAAGGTTTCGATTCCCGGCTTGGGTCACTGTCTGTGCGGAGTCTGCACGTTCTCCCTGCCTCTGCGTGGGTTAGCTCCGGGTGCTCCGGTTTCCTCCCACAAGTCCCGAAAGACTCGTTGTTAGATGAATTGGACATTCTGAACTCTCCCTCTGTGTACCTGAACAGGCGCCGGAGTGTGGCGACGAGGGGATTTTCACAGTAACTTCATTGCAGTGTTAGTGTAAACCTACTTGTGACACTAATAAAGGTGACTATTATTATGCCTTTCTGTGAATAGAAATAGACCTGGAACTTTAACGCCCCTGAGATCAAAATATTTTACTCTTTTCCGGGATTTTCTGACCTTTCCCGTCGGCAAGCACCCACACGGCAGGCACCCCGGTGGTGGGACAGGCAAGCCACACAAAGCGATGTAGGCATCGGCAGGACCGGAAGATCCTACAACCGATCAATGGTGAGCTGCCTCTGCCGCTGGTGGGGGAGCAGGGGGGGGATGGCGGGAAATCCCACCCTTTGAGTTCACAAATATTACATACACTGAGAGTATTCATCATCCACAATTTACATTCACATCAAAGTTCTGAAACCCTGGGCGGGATTCTCTGAAATGGAGACAGAGTGTTCGCGCCGTCGTGAATGCTGTCCCGTTTCACGACGGCACAAAACGGGCGCGGTGGCTACCGATTCTGGCCCCTATAGGGGGCCAGCACGGCACTGGAGTGGTTCACGCTGCTCCAGCCTCCCTTCCCAGTGCCAAATGGGCGACGCGCCAACCTGTGCATGCGCAGGGGACTTCCTCAGCGCGCCAACCTGATGCAACATGGCATGGGGGTTCGCGGCCGGCCGCGTAATAAAATAGGGCCGGGCTGGAGAAGCTGGCCCGCCGATCGGTGGGCCCCAATCGTGGGCCAGACCCCATCGGAGGCCCCCCCCCCGGTGAAGGAGCGTTTTTCCCCACCCCACAGGCCGCCCCCCGACCCTTCGCTCAGAGTTCCCGCCGGCAGCGACAAGGGGCGGGATTCTCCAACCACGCGCCAGGTCGGGGAATCGGCGGGAGCTGGCGTGAATCCCGCCCCCGCCGGTTGCCGAATTCTCCGGCACCGGATATTCGGCAAGGGCGGGAATCGCGCCACGCCGGTCGGTGGCCCCCCCCCGGCGATTCTCCGGCCCACATTGGGCCGAAGTCCCGCTACTGTCATGCCTGTCCCGCTGGCGAGATTCAAACCACCTCTCTTACCAGCGGGACTAGGCGGCGCGAGCGGGCTCTGGGGTCCTGGGGGGTGGGGGGGTGATCTGGCCCCGGGGGGTGCCCCCACGGTGGCCTGGCACGCGATCGGGGCCCACCGATCCGCGGGTGGGCCTGTGCCATGGGGGCACTCTTTTCCCTCAGCCTCGGCCACAGCCTCCGCGATGGCCTCCGCGATGGCATGCGCGGGGATGACATCAGCGGCCGCTGACACTCCCGCGCATGTACGGACTTCCGCCGCCTGGCGAAGTCCTTTCGGCCCCGGCTGGCGTGGCGCCAAAGGCCTTCCAAAGGCGCCAAAGTGGAGCTGAAACCACTCCGGCGCGGGCCTAGCCCCTCACGGGAAATCCGCACCTTTGGGGCGGCCCGACGCCTGAGTGGTTCACGCCACTCCATCCCACCGGGACCCCCCGCCCCGCCGGGTGGGGGAGAATCCTGGCCAAGGTGTGAACGGCGCCGGCGGGACTCTGCCGTTTCCTCGCAGCCGCTCGGCCCATCAAGGCCGGAGAATCGCCGGCCCGGACAACAGCCCGCGACCAGCGCCGTGCCAAACGCGCCGGCGCAAATAGCGCTGATTCTCCACTCCTCGGAGAATTGCCTGCCGGCATCGGACTGGCGCCGTGGGAAAAAAACGGCGCGAAAGGCGATTCTCCCATATGGTGCGACATGGGAGAATCGCGCCCCCTAACTCTGTTTCTCTCTCCACAGATGCTGACTGAGTCACTGAGCATTCGCAGCATTTTCTGTTTTTATAGCAGATTTCTCCATGTGCAGGAATATGTCTACATCATCGCCAATCTGGCACAATCTGAAGATGATGTGATGTCCCAAAAAAACACGTTTTTGTTTGGCCGGCATTAAAACTTCTCTCATTTTACCCGACTCTTGGTCCAGTATTGTTCATGCGTTTGGTCCCTTTTCCCGAGACGGGAGACAACAGACAACATTTTTATTTAACGGTAAGCAGGAGAGACGCTGAAAAGTCGGCGAGGCGTCAATCGCGCCGCCCGCCTTGGAGAATGGCGGGGGCCGGCGCGACGCTATGGACCCCAGGGCTGCCCGTATTCTCGCCGCCGGATGGGCCGAAGTCCCGCCAACGTGATCACTGGCCACGTCGGCGTAAATCAAAACACCTATATAACGGCGTCAACCAGTGCTGATGGTTGGCGCCGTACAGCGTGGAGGTAGGTCACGGCGTGGAGGGTGGCCACAGGAGAAGTGACGGCGTGGCCGCAGTCTGTGTGTGTGGGGGAGGGGGAGCTGTGAGGGGGGAGCTGTGGGGGGGCTGGGGGTGAGTGCCGGGTAGGGGGGGAGAGTGCCGGAGAGGGGGGGTGAGAGTGAGTGCCAGGGAGGGGAGGAGAGTGCCGGGGAGGTGGGGTGAGTGCTGGGGAAGGGGGGCGAGTGCCGGGGAGGGGGGGGGGGGGGGTGGGGGCGAGTGCCGGGGAGGGGGGGTGAGTGCCGGGTAGGGGGGGAGAGTGTAGGGGAGGGGGGGGGAGAGTGCCAGGGAGGGGGGTCAGTTCCAGGGAGGGGGGTCAGTTCCAGGGAGGGGGGGAGAGTGCCGGGGAGGGGGGATGAGTGCGAGTGCCGGGGAGGGGGGGTGAGTGCCGGGTAGGGGGGGAGAGTGTAGGGGAGGGGGGGAGTGCCAGGGAGGGGGGGAGAGTGCCGGTGAGGGGGGGTGAGAGTGAGTGCCGGGGAGGTGGGTTGAGTGCCGGGGAGGGGGGGCGAGTGCCGGGGAGGTGGGGACAGTGCCGGGAAGGGAGGGGGTGAGTGCTGCGGAAGGGGGGCGAGTGCCGGGGAGGGGGGGGGTGAGTGCCGGGGAGTGGGGGAGAGTGCCGGGAGGTGGGGAGAGTGCCGGGGAGGGGGGGTGAGTGCGAGTGCCGGGGAGGGGGGGAGAGTGCCGGGAGGTGGGGAGAATGACGGGGAGGGGGGGGGCGAGTGCCGGGGAGGTGGGGAGAGTGCCGGGGAGGGAGGGGGTGAGTGCTGGGGAAGGGGGGCGAGTGCCGGGGAGGGGGGGGTGAGTGCGAGTGCCGGGGGGGGGGGGGGTCAGTGCGAGTGCCGGGGAGGGGGGGAGAGTGCCGGGAAGTGGGGAGAGTGCCGGGGAGGGGGGGTGAGTGTGAGTGCCGGGGAGGGGGGGTCAGTTCGAGTGCCGGGGAGGGGGGGAGAGTGCCGTGGAGGTGGGGACAGTGCCGGGAGGGGGGGTGAGTGTGAGTGCCGGGGAGGTGGGGACAGTGCCGGGGAGGGGGGGAGAGTGCCGTGGAGGTGGGGACAGTGCCGGGGAGGGGGGAGATTGCCGGGGAGGGGGGTGAGTGCCGGGGAGGTGGGGAGAGTGCCGGGGAGGGGGGGTGAGAGCGAGTGCCGGGGAGGGGGGATAGTGACGGCGAGGGGTTAGAGTGCCGGGGGTGGGGGTGGGGGGGGAGTGCCGGGGGTGGGGGAGAGTACCGGGGAGGGGGGGAGAGTACCGGGGAGGGAGGGTGAGAGCGAGTGCCGGGGAGGGGGGCTGAATGCTGGGGAGGGGGGGGTGAGTGCCGGGGAGGGGGGTTGAGTGCCGGGGAGGGGGGGTGAGTGTCGGGGAGGGTGGGGTGAGTGTCAGGGATGGTGGGGTGAGAGTGAGTGCCGGGCAGGGGGGGAGAGTGCCGGGGAGGGGGTTGAGTGCCGGGGAGGGGGGTGGGTTCCGGGGAGGGGGGGTGAGTTCGAGTGCCGGGGAGGGGGGGAGAGTGCCGGGGAGGGGGGGAGAGTGCCGGGGAGGGGGGGGAGAGTGCCGGGGAGGGGGGTGATTTTCGGGGAGGGGGGGTGAGTGCGAGTGCCGGGGAGGGGGGAGAGTGCCAGGGAGGGGGGAGAGTGCCGGGGAGGGGGGGTGAGTGCCAGGGAGGGAGGTTGAGCGTCGGGGAGGGTGGGGTGAGTGCGAGTGCCGGGGAGGGGGGGGAGAGTGCCGGGGAAGGGGGTGAGAGTGCCGGGAGGGGGGGAGACTGCCGGGGAGGGGGTTGAGTGCCGGGGAGGGGGGGGGATCGCCGGGGAGGGGGGGAGAGAGTGAGTGCCGGGGAGGGCTGGAGAGTGCCGGGGAGGGGGGGAGAGAGTGAGTGCCGGGGAGGGGGGGAGAGTGCCGGGGTGGGGCGGAGAGTGCCGGGGAGGGGGTTGAGTGCCGGGGAGGGGGGGAGAGCGCCGGGGAGGGGGGCGAGAGTGAGTGCCGGGGAGGGGGGGAGAGTGCCGGGGAGGGGCGGAGAGTGCCGGGGAGGGGGTTGAGTGGCCGGGGAGGGGGGGAGAGCGCCGGGTAGGGGGGGAGAGTGCCAGGGAGGGGGGTGGGGTTCGGGGAGGGGGGGTGAGAGTGAGTGCCGGGGAGGGGGGGAGATTGCCGAGGAGGGGGGTGAGTGCCGGGGAGGGGGGCGAGGGCAAGGGAGGTCGTCTGCTTGGCCAGGTGCCATCCTCCAACAGTTGCGCCCATTCAGCCCATGGCATCTGGCTGCCGGGGGTGGGGGGGAGTAGGGGGGAGTACAGACAATGATGACATGTTGTCATTCCCCACCCCCCTCCCCACAGGCCGTCATGTTTTCTGATCAGCCAGCGATGTTGGCCACCTTGGCGCAGCCACTATCCTACATGTTGCTCTGGAGGAGGAGGAGCGTGCCAGAGAGGCGGCGCAGGCTGCCGCAGAGGAGCATGCCGCAGACTGGCAGGGGGCAGCCGCCCAGGCTGGAGGGCCACCCGCCCGACAAGACGAGGAGGAGGAGGAGGATGAGCAGTGGGAGCATGAAGAGGAGGAGGAGCCCAACTTGGCGTCACTGCGACGGAAACGCCGGAGGAGGCCCCGTGTGTACCGGCCCCATTCGTCGTACCAGGACCTCATGTACCGGGAATGCAGGAGGAGACTCCGGATGAGCCGAGAAACCGTGGCACACATCTGCCACCTGATGGCACACCTGGCACCGCGTGGCACAGGGGGAGGACACCCTCTCCCCGTGTCCATCAAGGTTACGGTGGCCCTGAGCTTTTATGCCACGGGGTCATTCCAGGCGCCGGATGGGGACCTGTCCAGCATCTCGCAGGCATCAGTGCACCGGTGCATCCGGGCAGTTACAGACGCCCTACGGTTCCCTGTGGACCGGGCCAGCCAGTTTGCCCGGGCTGTGGGCTTCTCTGCCGTGGCCAGTTTTCTCATGGTCCACGCCGCGATCGATGGGATGCACGTCACCGTGCGGCTACCTGCAGATAACAGGGCCGTGTTCACCAATTAGAAGGGGACCTATTCCATGAACATCCATGCAACCACCGGATGATTGTCCTGCACGTCTGTGCCCGGTACCCGGGAAGTGTTCATGACTCATACGTGTTGTCGGGGTCTTACAACCCCGGCAAGTTCGAGCGAAGCCACCCCCGGCTGAGGGGTTGGTTGCTGGATGATAGGGGTCACCCTTTGCGGTTGTGGCTGATGACGCCTATACGGAGGCCACAGAGTGACGCGGAGAACAGCTACAATGATGCCCATTCAGTGACAAGGGGTGTGATAGAGAGGTGCTTTGGCGTGTTCAAAATGAGTTTCAGGTGCCTGGACCTTTCTGCGGGGGGGCCCTCCAGTACTCGCCAGATAGTGTCGGCCACATCATTGTGGTGTGCTGCGTCCTGCACAACATAGCCCAGCAGAGGGGCGATGTGCCGCAGGCAGAGGAGGGGGGAGTGGAGGAGCAGCAGAAAGAGGCGCAGTCCTCCCCAGATGAGGGAGATGGGGGCAATGATCAGGGCAGACGGGCTGGACATGGACGGGTGGCTGCCCACCGTTACCGGCTGGGCCAGCGGGCACGGTACAGGCTGATAGCCGCCCGGTTCACTGACGAGGGGGCGTGGGAATTGGCGAGTATGGCCACATACTGCATACCATGGCAGCATCCAACCACCCTCACCCCCCTCACCCATCCAGCACCAATACCCTCAACCCCCCTCACCCACCCAGCACCAACACCCTCACCCCCCCTTCCACCCACCCACCAACCACACCCACCCCACCCACATGCACACCACCCCTCCATTGCAGATCCACCTGCGGCACGACAGGCCGGGCTCACACGGTCGCCGATGGAAGCGTGTCTATTGCAGGCCATGGAGGATGATGACAGTCATAATATACACCAGTATAGCATGGTGTAGACACACACTGATGGACACACAGTGGGACCAATCAACAAACACAACACCACAGCCAATCACCAGTGAGAGCACACTCACTATAAAGACAGGGGGCATCAGAGTTCCCGCTCATTCGAGTAGCAGTTAGCTAGGAGGACAGAGCTCACAGCCTGCAACACAGACATTCACCATGTGCTGAGTGCATCAACTGGTTAGGACAAGGCAAAGGTCTTTAGTTAAAGCTGGTATCGTATTTACCCACAGTTCAAGTATGTTTAAATAGTTAACCTGTTAATAAAATAGTGTTGCACTACTTCAAGTGTTGGTGACCTGTATGTGATCCAGAACACCAATCACATCATGATACCAGGTGTGGTTGCATACTAGCACTTCTTAGACCGACCTGCAAGTGATCTGCCTTCCGCCAGCATTCCGTCATCCTGCAACATGGACAACACCAGCCCACCGCCGCCGCTCCACGTCGCCGGCAACCGAGGGGCCAACTGGAAGATTTTCAAACAATGCTTCCAGCTCTACCTCGAAGCCACGGACAGGGAGGGTGCCTCAGACACCAGGAAGATTGCTCTTCTCCTCTCCATGGCCGGGGACCATGCTATCCACATTTTCAACTCTCTCACCTTTGCAGATGACGAAGACAAGACGAAGTTCAAGACGGTTCTCCTCAAATTTGACACTCACTGCAGCGTCGAGGTGAATGGAAGTTTCGAACGCTACGTGTTCCAGCAGCGTTTGCAGGGTAAGGACGAACCTTTCCAATCCTTTTTAACGCACCTCCGCATCCTTGCGCAATCTTGCAGCTACGGGTCCACCTCTGACTCCATGATACGCGACCAGATCGTTTTCGGTGTTCAGTCGGACCCCCTACGTCAGCAGCTCCTCAAAGTAAAGGAACTCACCCTCGCGACCGCCATCGAGACCTGTGTCCTACATGAAAATGCCACCAGTCGGTACTCCCATATACAAGCGGCTGAAACGGTGCGGCAAGGTCCCCACGAGGCGGAACGGGTCCAAGTGATTGAACACCTCCAGGGCCTCAGCCTGGATGAGGGCGGCCATTTTGCGCGCTTTTCGCGGACTCCCGCGCTTGTACGCACCAAACGAGGGGACGGCGACATGTAGGAACGTAATGCACAGGCGCACCACGCAGGACCGCACCGCGCATGTAGGGTGGCGCAGCGAACGTGCTGACGTCACAACATGCGGCAACTATGGCACCACCCATTTAAAGCGGCAATGCCCCGCAAAATCTCGACAATGCCTACGATGTGGAAGACTTGGCCACTATGCTGCCTGCTGTCGAGCAGCTCAGCCTTCCAATTCATATCGCTTCAGCCAGCCTCGCAGCAATGTTTGGGCAATTCAACCCACGGTCTCCGAGTCCGATTCCGACCTCCCACACAGCAGTGACACCAAGGACACGAAGGCGTCTTTTCGAGTCGGTGTCGTAACGAAAAACAGGCTATCCCCGAAGCAAGGACACCAGCCGCTGTCGGTATACAGCATTGATTCAGACGATGAGCGGTGTGCCACCTTGACTGTCAACCGGTCCCAAATACGATTCCGCCTGGACACTGGTGCCTCCGCCAATCTCATCGCGTGGTCTGCTTTCCAAAGCCTTCGTGTCAAACCAACCATTCTCCCATCGGCCTGCCAGCTATTGGACTACAATGGCAACATCATTCCTGCTACCGGCTAATGCCAACTCGAAATGACGCACAAGTCACGAAAAGCCATCCTTCCTTTCGAGATCGTGGGCTCCTCGAAAGACTCTCTGCTTGGCGCACAGGCGTGCAAATTGCTAAACCTCGTTCAAAGAGTTCACTCTCTCTCTCCTGATGACATGTCTGCCATCCAGGATGCTGACTTCAGGGCGCAACTCAACGCCATCATCGACCAGCACTCTGACGTCTTCGAAGGCATGGGCACGCTCCCATATACTTACAAGATCATACTCAAACAGAACGCCACGCCTGTGGTGCATGCACCTCGCAGAGTCCCAGCACCCCTCAAGGACTGCCTCAAGCAGCAGCTGCAGGACCTCCAAGACCAAGGAGTGATCTCCAGAATTACGGAACTAACCGACTGAGTCAGTTCCATGGTGTGCGTAAAGAAGCCTTCCGGCGAGCTCCGGATCTGTATTGATCCAAAGGATCTGAATCGCAACATAATGAGGGAGCATTACCCAATCCCCAAGCACAAAGCGATCACAAGCGAGATGGCTCGGGCCAAGCTCTTCACCAAACTTGACGCCCCGAAAGGATTCTGGCAAATTCAACTAGACAGATCCAGCAGGAAACTGTGTACCTTTAACACCACTTTTGGCAGATATTGTTACAACAGGATGCCGTTTGGGATCATATCGGCGTCAGAAGTATTCCACAGGATCATGGAACAAATGATGGAAGGCATTGAAGGTGTTCGCGTCTATGTTGATGACTTATGATTTGGTCCACCATCCCGCAGGAGCATATCAGTCGCCTCCAGCACGTGTTCAAACGCATACGGGAGCAGGGCCTACGCCTCAACAGAGCCAAATGCTCCTTTGGCCAGACGGAACTCAAGTTCCTAGAGGACCACATCTCCCAGCTGGGTGTGCGGCCGGATGCGGACAAGGTGGCTGCCATCACAGCCATGAAAAAGCCAGAGGACAAGAAGGCGGTCCTCCGATTTATGGGCATGGTCAACTTCCGAAGGAAGTTCATCCATAACCTCGCCTCTCATACCACAGCTCTCAGGAACCTGGTCAGGGAGACGACAGACTTCCAATGGCTTCCTGCCCACGAGCGCGAATGCACAGAACTTAAAACGAAACTTACCACGGCCCCGGTATTGGCCTTTTTTGATCCAGCGAAAGAGACAAAAATTTTGACGGATGCCAGCCAATCTGGCATTGGGGCAGTGCTCCTGCAACGCGATGAGGCCTCATCATGGGCCCCCGTTGCATATGCGTCACGCGCCATGACCCCCACGGAACAGCGCTACGCGCAGATAGAAAAGGAGTGCCTGGGCCTGTTAACCGGTGTCGTCAAATTTCATGATTATGTGTACGGCCTTCCCCAATTCACCGTCGAGACCGACCATCGCCCGCTGGTCAATATAATACAAAAAGACTTGAACGACATGACGCCTCGCCTCCAGCGCATTCTGCTCAAACTCCGGCGATACGACTTCCAGCTCGTATACACCCCGGACAAAGACCTGATCATAGACGACGCTCTGTCCAGGGCAGTCAACACCCCGTGTGACCCAGCGGGATTCGTCTGCCAGGTTGACGACCATGTGCCCTTCGTGGCCTCCAATCTACGGCCACGGATGAACGCCTCGTCCAAATTCGACGTGAGACTGCGGCTGACCCCCTGCTACAGCGTGTGATGTGCCACCTAACAGACGGGTGGCTCAAGGGCCATTGCCCGCAGTTCTACAGCATCAGAGACAATCTGGCGGTAGTCGATAGTGTCCTCCTGAAGCTGGACCGCATTGTTATCCCACACAGCATGCGCCAGCTTGTCTTGGAACAGCTACACGAGGGCCAACTTGGCGTGGAGAAGTGCCACCGACAGGCCCGAGAGGCAGTGTACTGCCCGGCATCAATGACGACATCGCCAACACAGTGCGCAACTGCCCCACTTGTCAGCGATTCCAGCCGGCCCAACCACGTGAGACCCTGCAGCCCATGAGTTGGTCACGTCCCCTTGGTCCAAGGTCGGCATCGACCTGTTCCACGCGCTGGGCAGGGACTATGTTCTGATTGTAGATCAAACTACCCGGAGGTGGTACGTTTGCATGACATCAAATCGTCTGCAGTCATCGGTGTCTGTAAGGACACCTTTGCTTGTCGCGGCATCCCACTCACGGTGATGTCGGACAATGGCCCCTGCTTCGCAAGCCAGGAATGGTCCAACTTTGCCAGGAGGTACAACTTTGTGCATGTGACATCCAGTCCCCTGTACCCCCATTCCAATGCCAAAGCGGAGAAGGGTGTCCACATAGTCAAACGGCTCCTCTGCAAGGCTGCCGATGCTGGGTCTGATTTCTACCTCGCCCTGCTGGCATATTGCTCGGTCCCACTCTCCACGGGCCTGTCGCCAGCCCAGCTGCTCATGGGTCATATCCTGAGGATGACGGTGCCGTCCATTCATGTCCCAGACCTCGACCATGTTCCGGTCCTTCAACGAATGCAGCTGTCTACTGCACAGCACAAGGCGGCTCATGACACCCGTGCAGCTGATCTCCCTGCTCTGGCTCCAGATGACAACGTTCACGTCCATCTTCCGGATGGTGGCTGGTCTGCAACTGCTGTGGTTCTTCGGCAGGTGGCGCCCCGCTCGTTCCTGGTTCGTCTTCCGGATGGTTCCATTCTGCGCCGTAATCGGCGTGCCCTTCGTTTCGTTCCATGCTTGCTACGTGATCCTCCGCTAGTGGCACGCCCTCCTGTTGTCCCTGACCTGGACTATGCCGAGATTCCGGTCACTCTGCATCCTCCTCACTCTGACGCAGTCCAGCCCACTCCTCAGCTGGTGGCTCCTGACCCACCCTTGAGGCGGTCAACCAGAATTCGTCACCCACCTCAGAGACTTAATTTGTGAACTTTGCACTAATGGGCTCTCTGGTCTGTTCTGTTCTTCCGTTTACTCGTTCAAGTGGTTTGCATATAGTGTTCATCTCGTTATTTGTGTGACACACTGTTTTTTTCTGCACCAGGCACCTTCTCATGTAAATAACTTAGTTTTATGTACATAGTCCTGGAAATATTTCGCACACACGTAGTGAGGAACATTCACCATACACTATTTATTGTCACGCAGGCATATCATGGTGCAGACACACACTGATGGACACACAGTTGGATCAATCAACATACACACCACCGCAGCCAATCACCAGTGAGAGCACACGCACTATAAAGACAGGGGACATCAGAGTTCCCGCTCATTCGAGTAGCAGCTAGCTAGGAGGACAGAGCTCACAGCCTGCAACACAGACATTCACGATGTGCTGAGTGCATCAACTGGTTAGGACAAGGCAAAGGTCTTTAGTTAAAGCTGGTAACGTATTTACCCACAGTTCAAGTATGTTTAAATAGTTAACCTTTTAATAAAATAGTGTTGCACTACTTCAAGTGTTGGTGACATGTATGTGATCCAGAACACCCAACACATCAATGACGACTCGCTCTGCGATGAGCTCCTGGCTCCACGTCGTTGGACAATGTCTGACCCATGGCCACAGTACCACCATCCACCCGGACCATCCCTGCATGCGGCCGTGACACTGCAGCGCACGGTCCTGTCCTCTGTCCGGGGGGATGGCGAGGGCGGCCCAAGGGGAGGGGGGGCACACTCACCTGGGTCGACGTAAGACCACTCCTCACACACACACTAGCGCTCAACGTACATGACACCCCCGCATGCAGAGCACAGAGCACAAAGGCAGATTCTGTAAGTGTGAAAGCGATTTTAATAACAAACAATCCATACACGTGCCCTAGCCCCTAAAACTCATCTGTGCCCTGCACCCGTGCCAACTTACTCAGTGTCTAATTGTTTGGCCTTACGGATCCTTTGACTACGCCTAGGTGGTTCCCCAGACGGTACAGCAGAACTGGAGGTGAACTCCTGCGATTCCTGCCCTCTGACTCAGGATCCCTTTGGCGGCCGTTTCCTGGGGTGGCCCGGCCTAGATGGGCCAGGCTGCGGCTCAGGCGACTGGGATGGCGAGCTGCCAGCCGTCCTGCCCGTTGCCCACCAGATGCACCTGGAACGGAAGGGGGGAGTCCGAGGTGCTGCAGTGTTCCGGGACCTCCCTTACAGGGGGACCAGGGACGGGCCCCAGCACCTCCTCCTCCCTCAGGGTGCCCGATGGCCCCCAGGCCTCTACATGTGTCGGAGGGGCTAACGGACCGGCCATCCGACGCCCCCCGACACCTGGCGCTGCCAGTCCTGGAGGCCCATGCTGGTATCGACAATGGTCTGCGGGTTTGCAGCCATGGAGCTCAGGGAGTTGGCCATCCCTGTCTGTGACCGTGCGACGCCGGCTAGCACATGGGCAATGGCGCCGATGCCCTCAGCGATGGCCTGCTGAGACTGGGCCATGGCCTGCAGAGACTGGGCCATTACCTGCTGGGACTGTGCCATGGCCTGCTGAGACTGGGCCACGGTGTTGAGCGCCTCTGCCATCTGCCGCTGGCGATGGCTAATGGCCTCCTGTGAGAGGGCAGCCATGTCCTGGGCCACACACGCTGCCTTCACGGAATGCCCCAGGCCTCGCATCCTGCTCCCCATGTCTGACACCGTCGCACCCATTGCCTCCACCGCGGACGCCACCCGTGCGGTTTCGACCTGGGTGGCACGCATGACCGGCACCACTCCCTGCTCCTGTTTGGTTTGTTGACACTCCTGCGAGGTAATGTGAGATGATTTCCTATGTTAAAGCTGCTATATAAATAATGCAAGTCATGGTTCAATGAAGAAGCTCAACTTAACAAAGATCACTGTGATAAGGGGCGGCACAGTGCTGAGCACTGCTGGCTCACAGCACCAGGGACCCGGGTTCGATTCCCACCTTGGGTGACTGGCTGTGTGGAGTTTGCATGGGTTTCCTCCGGATGCTCCGGTTTCCTCCCACAGTCAGAAAAATGTGCAGGTTGGGTGGATTGGCCATGTTTAATTGCCCCTTAGTGTCCAAAAGGTTAGGTGGAGTTACAGGAATAGGCCGAGGGATTGGCCATAGGTAGAGTGCTCTTTCAAAGTGTCGGTGCAGACTGGATGGGCTGAATGGCTTCCTTCTGCACTGTAGGGATTCGGTGTTTCTCAGGCACAGCATCCTCATAATCAATGGTGATCCTAACTGGCGGGAGGCAGAAAGATCACCCAGTTGCAGGCTTTATGGGCCAAAGGGTCTCTTCTGTGTCGTGTTGGGTGTTCTGGTTCACAAACAAGCCAACAATGCTGGTGTATGGTTGGTCCTACTGCATGTCCATCAGTGTGTGTATGTGACTGCACCATAATGTACTGATGTATATTATGACATTCTGTACTGTGTAACCCACTGGATACCCAAAACTAATTGGACTCCAGTTTACGCCAACTTGAGGGGCATTGCACCAGTCTCCCATTTATGACAGGAAACTAGCAGAATTTTAAAATGATATGTTACTGTAAAACAGGAGTCCAGGGTGTGCACACTAAAGGAAAGTAATGGTTGCTATTTATCTTGCCAAAACTCCAACGATATGACAGCAAATAATATACAATCGAATGGTTATGCAAAATGGCACGCTGAAAAAAAGATACGCTAGATGGGTGGATATTACTAAATACTTGAAACCGCAAAATCTGCAGGATTAAGAGGAAAGGGGACCAACTTGATTATTCTTTGGAAGAGTGGATTCTGGCTCAGTGGGCTGAGTCATAGAATCAGTACAGAAGGAGGCCATTCGGCCCATCGAGTCTGCACCAACCCTTCGAAAGAGCACCCTACCTAGGCCCAATCACCTGGCCTATTCCAGCGACCCCACCCTAGTGGGCAATTTAGCATGGCCAACCCACCTAACCTGCACATCTTTGGACCAAACAAAGAACAAAAAACAATCCAACACAGGAACAGGCCCTTCGGCCCTCCAAGCCTGCGCTGATCATGTGTCCGATCGAGACCAACCACCTGTATCCTTCTATACCCCGTCTGTTCATGTGCCTATCCAGATAAGTCTTAAATGTCACTCACGTATCTGCCTCAACCACCTTACGTGACAGTGCATTCCAGGCCACCATCAACCTCTGTGTAAAAAACTTCCCCGGCAAATCTCTACTGAACCGTTCCCCCCTCACCTTGAACTTGTGCCTCCTTGTAATTTTAAGTTCCACCCTGGGAAAAGCCTCCAACTGTTCACCCTATCTATACCCCTAATAATTTTATAAACTTCTATCAGGTCGCCCCTCAGTCTCTGTCTCTCGAGGGAGAACAATCCCAGTTTATTCAATCTCTCCTCAGAGCTAATACTCTCCGTGCCAGGCATTATCCTGGTAAACCTTTTCTGTACTCTCTCCAAAGCCTCCTCATTTTTCTGGTGGTGCATCAATGTAAATACATGTAGGCTAGCTAGACACTAGAGGGGGCACCAGAAACATCACACACACACACTCAACCAATAGATCAGTTAGATAGGACACGACCAATGGACATTCACGACACACACAGAGGTGACACCACCACAGGAGGGCATCACACCAACCCATATATAAAGGACACCACACACATGATCTGCCTCTTTCCAGTGGAGACAGTCAGTGAGTAGAGACACAGGGTTGATTCAATATTACACCCACCACGTGGATTGCAGCAACTGGTTAGTCAGTCTGGGTAGCTACAGCAGGATTAGCAATAGTGTCGAACCCGAGTAATAGAAGTGTAAATAGTTTAATAAATGTGTTGAATTTATCTCCACGTCTGAAACTTTTTGCGTCAAGTGCACCACAAGGAAGCCACTTATGTTACACCTAGAACATAACAAATCATGATACCAGGAGTGAACTGTTTCAATCCACATAGCCATACCTCAACGTACAGTGACAACCAGCAACGATACCCAGGCAAGATGTTCGAGATCCGGGTTCCGCAGCAGCTCCAGTGCCACGGAGATCTCCGCGAAAACTGGCGGGTATTCCGGCAAATGTTTGAAATCTTGCTGGTAGCAGCCGAACTACAAGAAGTGGCCCATGCTGAAAAGATAGAGCTTCTCCTCACCATCGCCGGTGCCAGAGCAGAAGAAATCTTTTAAAAATTCAAGTTCTCCAAGGGGCAAAACAGAAGCGACTTCCAGGCAGTCCTGGACAAATTCGGCAAATACTGTGAGGAAAACACACTCCAACCAGCAAGAAAAGGTAAGAGAAGCACCAGTACTCACCACGAGGCCGAGATCCCGGAGCAGAGAACAGTTTTGATTGGTGGCCATCTTTCTAAAGGGACTGCACTTGCGCAGTTGCGAGACGCCACGCATGCGCAATCACGAAAACGGCCCCGGTACAGGAACAGCAATTTGTGCATGTGCAAACGGTTCCTACATATGATGTCACATGCGTCATGACATCAGAGGCCCCGGACCACACCCATTTAAAGGGGAAACGTCCCAAATCAAAGAGAAAATATTTTAAAGCCGTAAAACAACCTTCTTTTTCCTGGAATGACAGCACAATGCCTCAAATTGAACCAGGAAATGAAATGAACCTCCGAAGAACCCTGCAACAAGCAGTTACCTATGCCCAAACCGATGATTCCGACCTTGAATACTTCGAAACCGACCTTTATATTTTCTCTGGACCTCGCGAGCCCAATTCCATCTCCGCGCAAACAGTGATGATATGGTCCTAGAAGACAACGACTCAGACAAACCTTTCACCTTGGGAGGCTACCCCAGTACCAAATCCGAACCGCAGCTGGACGTGTTGCAGATTTGGCAACCCCCGTACTGAATCCCACGCAGACGTGGATTCGTTCTTCGGACTTGAGGATCTTCAGCCCAGCAGATATGACATCCCGACTCGTGAGTGCAGGATTATGCTGCAGCCTGAAACCAAGAGACGGAGAGCGGTACAAGCCCACAGAGAGCGGCCTGCTGCCACACAGAGCATGGTCCACGCACTGCTCAGGGTTCCTGACTCTACGAAAGAAGACACGCAAGACTCCACACCGCAGTCCTTGCATGGACAAGAAGTGACTCCAGTGTCACAAGCCTCCACAGCGAGCTCGTGGACAGACTCCACAATAGAAGAAACGCAAGACTCCAGAGCGCAGCCTTGCACACACAAGACGTGACTCCAGTGTCACAAGCTTCCGCAGCGAGTTCGTGGACAACCTCCACGATAGAAGCAACGCAAGACTCCGACGTGCAGTCCTTGCAGGAACAAGACCATGAGGGTCTGGCAACCTCCTCTGACCAACTAGCGGCAGATGATGCAAGTCTGCCATGCTCAAGTAAACAGCAAGAAGACTATGACAGTCTACCACGCTCCAGAGCACAGCAGGATGACCATGACGGTCTATCAAACTGCAGTGAAGAACAAAGCGACGATGCCAGTCCAAGCCCAAATGAAGGACAACAGCAAGACAATGACTGTCCACCCATATTGTTTGCACCACCAGATGAAGACTCTGACAATTTACCCAGCCCAAGTGAACAACAAGCAGCTACTGAGGCTCTACCCACGGTATGTGAGACGAGTGACGACAGCATCCCACTTCCCATGCAAGATGAGCAAAGTGACAGTCTTCAGCTAGTGTGTACAGAGGCACTCGACGATCACTGTGAGACCACTGGTGACTCCGGTGCCACCACGATACTTCCACCCTCATTCGCTCGAACCTCTCCACCAGTCAATGCATTCCTGCATGTTCCGGCTCCAGACGTGCAGCTTCAAGAAATCTCAGCTGACTCCAGTGAACCTGCTAAGATTCCGGGCGAAGTCCAAGAGGAATACATCAATATTCACCACAGCTATATCCACACATTTTTTCCACACCAGCAGTGCAGCCAATGACAGCTCATGCTGGACAAACCCAGTATTCAGGCATGCAGCAGCCAGCAGTCTATGCAGCATATTCTCAAACAGGCCAGCGCTACGGATTGCCCACTAGTGGAATCAAGACCGAAGGAGGACTACCGCAAGCGCAATCTGCACTACAGACTGGATGCCTTAGTTACAGCCCAGGATTTGCTGCACCCCAGCCTGGCCAGACGGCATATTCCTATCAGATGCAAGGTTCTAGTTTCACACCATCACCAGGTATTTATGAAAGAAGCAATTCTGTTTTCAATTCGACAAGCTTCAACGCTTCTCAGCAGGATCACCCTTCCAGCACAGCATGTGGCCAGAGCCAGTATGTACAGTCTTATCCAACTTCAACATATGGCACATCCAAGACCTCGAATGATACTGTTGATGGTACCTCTTCAACGTGAACACCTTATCAGCTACAAGATGCCATCCGACAGCACCATCACAAACATCGAAAAAGAAAGGGAATCCAAATCAGACAACGTTGATGGTATTCATAACCAAGAGAGACATTTGACCATGATGATTGATGGTTTTTGGACTCACACGAATGATTTGGGCTTATTGTTTAATCACTGTTCCCATGACTTGTATATACCTTAACCTATCTACCTGTTTTTTGTTCAATTTTCTCAAAGTGTGCAGAAAATATGTAACATATAAAAAAGGGGGGATATGGTGATGTGCATCAATGTAAATGCATGTAGGCTAGCTAGACACTAGAGGGAGCACCAGAAACATCACACACACACACTCAAGCAATAGATCAGTTAGATAGGACAAGATAGCCAGGAGGGAACTGAAGAAAGGGATTAGGAGAGTTAAGAGAGGGCATGAACAATCTTTGGTGGGTAGGATCAAGGAAAACCCCAAGGCCTTTTACACATATGTGAGAAATATGAGAATGACTAGAGCGAGGGTAGGTCCGATCAAGGACAGTAGCGGGAGATTGTGTATTGAGTCTGAAGAGATAGGAGAGGTCTTGAACGAGTACTTTTCTTCTGTATTTACAAATGAGAGGGGCCATATTGTTGGAGAAGACAGTGTGAAACAGACTGGTAAGCTCGAGGAAATACTTGTTAGGCAGGAAGTGTTTTGGGCATTTTGATAAACTTGAGGATAGACAAGTCCCCCGGGCCTGACGGGATATATCCAAGTATTCTATGGGAAGCAAGAGATGAAATTGCAGAGCCGTTGGCAATGATCTTTGTGTCCTCACTGTCAACAGGGGTGGTACCAGGGGATTGGAGAGTGGCGAATGTCATGCCCCTGATCAAAAAAGGGACTAGGGTTTACCCTGGGAATTACAGGCCAGTTAGTCTTACTTCGGTGGTAGGCAAAGTAATGGAAAGGGTACTGAAGGATAGGATTTCTGAGCATCTGGAAAGACACTGCTTGATTAGGGATAGTCAGCACGGATTTGTGAGGGGTAGGTCTTGCCTTACAAGTCTTATTGAATTCTTTGAGGAGGTGACCAAGCAGGTGGATGAAGGTAAAGCAGTGGATGTAGTGTACATGGATTTTAGTAAGGCATTTGATAAGGTTCCCCATGGTAGGCTTCTGCAGAAAGTAAGGAGGCATGTGATAGTGGGAAATTTGGCCAGTTGGATAACAAACTGGCTAACCGATAGCAGTCAGAGAGTGGTGGTGGATGGCAAATATTCAGCCTGGATCCCAGTTACCAGTGGCGTACCACAGGGATCAATTCTGGGTCCTCTGCTGTTTGTGATTTTCATTAATGACTTGGATGAGGGAGTTGAAGGGTGGGTCAGTAAATTTGCAGACGATACGAAGGTTGGTGGAGTTGTGGATAGTGAGGACAGCTGTTGTCTGCTGCAAAGTGACATAGATAGGATGCAGAGCTGGGCTGAGAAGTGGCAGTTGGAGTTTAACCCTGAAAAGTGTGAGGTTGTCCATTTTGGAAGGACAAATATGAATGCGGAATACAGGGTTAACGGTAGAGTTCTTGGCAATGTGAAGGAGCAGAGAGATCTTGGGGTCTATGTTCATACATCTTTGAAAGTTGCCACTCAAGTGGATAGAGATGTGAAGAAGGCCTATGGTGTGCTAGCGTTCATTAACAGAGGGATTGAATTTAAGAGCCGTGAGGTGATGATGCAGCTGTACAAAACTTTGGTAAGGCCACATTTGGAGTACTGTGTACAGTTCTGGTCGCCTCATTTTAGGAAGGATGTGGAAGCTTTGGAAAAGGTGCAAAGGAGATTTACCAGGATGTTGCCAGGAATGGAGAGTAGGTCTTACGAGGAAAGGTTGAGGGTGCTAGGCCTTTTCTCGTTAGAACGGAGAAGGATGAGGGGCGACTTGATAGAGGTTTATAAGATGATCAGGGGAATAGATAAAGTAGACAGTCAGAGACTTTTTGCCTGGGTGGAACAAACCATTACAAAGGGACATACATTTAAGGTGAATGGTGGAAGATATAGGGGGGATGTCAGAGGTCAGTTCTTTACCCAGAGAGTAGTGGGGGCATGGAATGCACTGCCTGCGGAAGTAGTTGAGTCGGAAACATTAGGGACCTTCAAGCAGCTATTGGATATGTACATGGATTACGGTAAAATGATATAGTGTAGATTTATTTGTTCTTAAGGGCAGCAAGGTAGCATTGTGGATAGCACAATTGCTTCACAGCTCCAGGGTCCCAGGTTCGATTCCGGCTTGGGTCACTGTCTGTGCGGAGTCTGCACATCCTCCCCGTGTGTGCGTGGGTTTCCTCCGGGTGCTCCGGTTTCCTCCCACAGTCCAAAGATGTGCAGGTTAGGTGGATTGGCCATGCTAAATTGCCCTTAGTGTCCAAAATTGCCCTTAGTGTTGCGTGGAGGTGTTGACCTTGGGTAGGGTGCTCTTTCCAAGAGCCGGTGCAGACTCAGTGGGCCGAATGGCCTCCTTCTGCACTGTAAATTCAATGATAATCTAGGACAAAAGTTCGGCACAACATCGTGGGCCAAAGGGTCTGTTCTGTGCTGTATTTTTCTATGTTCCATGTTCTATGTTTTTTTCTATGTTCTATGACCAATGGACATTCACGATACTCACAGAGGTGACACCACCACAGGAGGGCATTACACCAACCCATATATAAAGGACACCACACACATGATCTGCCTCTTTCCAGTGGAGACAGTCAGTGAGTAGAGACACAGGGTTGATTCAATATTACACCCACCACGTGGATTGCAGCAACTGGTTAGTCAGTCTGGGTAGTTATAGTAGGATTAGCAGTAGTGTCGAACCCGAGTAATAGAAGTGTAAATAGTTTAATAAACGTGTTGCAGTTATCTCCACGTCTGAACCTTCCTTTGTCAAGTGCACCACAAGGAAGCCACTTATGTTACACCTACAACATAACAAATCAGTGCGGTGACCAGAATTGGACACAGTGGCGGGATTCACCCAACGGGCGGCTAAGGAGTGTTTGACTCCGGCGTCGGCGCCCGTTCTGGGACCCCATTCTGTTGACCACAGGGGACTAGGACGGCACTGGAGTGGCCTCCGCCGCCCCAGCTGCCGATCCCGGCCTGATTCCGGCGGCGCGGGGTCCGCACATGTGCAGTTGAGCCGGCGCCAACCAGCGCATGCGCAGCGGCCTTCTTCCCCGTGGCGGCCCTGATGCCAAATGGCGCAGGGCTACAGGAGCCAGCGCGGAGGAAAGGAGGCCGGGGGGGGCAGAGAGGCCGGCCGCCGATTGGTGGGCCCCGCTCGCGGGTCAGGCCACTACGGAGGCCCCCCCCGGGGTCAGACCGCCCCCCCCCCCCCCACAGGCCGCACCCGGACCCTTCAACGCCGAGGTCCCGCCAGCCCACAGTAGGTTAGAACGGCGCCTTCGGGACCTGGCTTTTTGTTGACGGCTACTCGGCCCATCCAGCCCGGAGGATCGGCGCGCCGGCCCATGCCGGCCCGGGCCGGAGAGTCGGCGCATGCCGCCGATTCTCTGCATTGCGGAAAATTGCGTCCCGGCGTCGGGGTGGCGTGGCACAATTCGCGCCGCGCCGCGCCAATTCTCCGACCCGGCGGGAGGTCGGTGAATTCCACCCAGTATTCCAAATATGGCATAACCAACGTTCTACATAATTGTAACATAATTTTACTCAATACCCCGTATGAAGGCAAGCATGCCATATCCTTTCTTTATGACCATTGCCACCTGTGCTGCCGCCTTTAAGGATCTGTGGACCTGCACCCCCAGATCTCACTGTGTCTCTATGCTCCTGATGGTTCTGCCATTTATTTTATAGCTCCCACCTGAATTGGGTCTACCAAAATGCAGCACCTCGCATTTGTCTGGATTGAATTCCATCTGCCATTTCTCTGCCCAATTTTGCAGCCTATCTTCATCCTGTTGCATTCTCTGGTAATCTTCATCACTATCCGCAACTCCTGCAATTTTAGCATCATCCGCAAACTTGCTAATCAGACCTGCTACATTTTCTTCCAAGTCATTTATATATATTACAAAGAGCAGAGGTCCCAGAACTGATCCATGCAGAACACCACTAGTTCCAGACCTCCATTCGGAAAAACACCCTTCCACTGCTACTCTCTGCCTTCTATGGCCAAGCCAGTTCTGGATCCATCCAGCTAGTTTGGACTGTGGGAGGAAACCGGTGCACCTGGAGGAAACCCACGCAGACATGAGGAGAATGTGAAAACGTCACACGGACAATCACCCGAGGTCCCTGGCTCTGTGAGGCAGCAGTGCTAACCACTGTGCCATCCCTTGGCCCCCTTCTGTCATATTAGTGTGTATTCCCCAGGGAAATTGGATCCTGTTTGTGTTTTTTTATCTGGTGTTGCAGGGAAAAGAAAATGCTCAATATATGGGACTGACAGAGGAAATGGTAAAATGCACAGCAGGCCAGTCACCATCTGCAATGCAAAAAGCCAAATGAAGACATTCTGGGTGAATAAGTGATTAGCCTGGTGAAAGGTGCTCATCTGGGGCGAAATTCTCCATTATCGGCGGAAAGTCCGCCGATCGGCACAAAAAACGGCGCAAATCCGACTTGCGTCACGTCGGAAAAATGGGCCGAAAGTCTCCGGCCCGAAATGGGCTAGCAGCGACGTAACGGGATCCGCGCTTGCGCAGTGGTTCACGCCGTGCAGCGTCATACGCGCCGCACGGCGTGGCGGCTCATAAGGCCGCGCTGCTCCCCCCCACCCGACCGGAACACCCGACTACACCCGACTACACCCGACTGGATGGCTGGCCGCCGCTCAGCCCCGAGGTTCGAGTCACGGGATGTGGAGGCGCTCCTAGACGCGGTGGAGCAGAGGAGGGACGCCCTGTATCCCGGGCACGGCCGCAGAGTTGCCCCACGCCACAGCCGGCGTCTGTGGAGGGAAGTGGCAGAGGCCGTCACCGCTGCGGCCCTGACACCACGGACAGGCACCCAGTGCCACAAGAAGGTGAACGACCTCGTCAGAGCAGGCAGGGTGAGCCTCCCCCATATCCCCCCTCCCCCATATCCCCCCTCCCCCATATCCCCCCTCCCCCATATCCCCCCTTCCCCATATCCCCCCTCCCCCATATCCCCCCTTCCCCATGTCCACCCTCCCCCATATCCCCCCTCCCCATATCCCCCCTTCCCCCATATCCCCCCTCCCCCATATCCCCCCTTCCCCCATATCCCCCCTTCCCCATATCCCCCCTCCCCATATCCCCCTTCCCCCATATCCCCCTTCCCCATATCCCCCCTCCCCCATATCCCCCCTCCCCATATCCCCCCTTCCCCCATATCCCCCCGCCCCCATATCCCCCCTCCCCCATATCCCCCCTTCCCCCATATCCCCCCTCCCCCATATCCCCCCTCCCCCATATCCCCCATATCCCCAAGTGAATCCAGCCCTAACCTTAACCTCTGCAATGCACACGCAACCGATGGCGTGCATTCATATACCTGCCTAACAGTGTTGCCTTTTACCCCTGCCACCCCCACCCCCCCCACAGGATAAGCGCGCACACAACAATAGGGAGCATGTGAGGACTGGAGGAGGCCCCGCTGCTGAGAGGCCACTGACCGAACACGAGGAAAGGGCCCTGGAACTGGCTGGCGGACCTGACGACCGGGAGGTTGCTGATGCAGAGGTCGGGGGCGTAGTAGCAAGTGAGCCACCGACAGCCCGTCCCCATATCCTCCCTCCCCTATATCCCCCTCACCCATATCACCTGATCACTGCCTGATGTCTAACCATGCATGCTTCATCGTGTATCGCAGGAGTAAACGTCGAGGCACCCATCCCCGCAAATGCAGACCGCCCGCAGGATGCCCCTCGGAGGCCACGGGAGACGGAGAGACACGGACCCTCCAGCATGCGACGCCCGCAAGATGCCCCTCGGAGGCCACGGGAGATGGAGAGACCCGGACCCTCCGGCATGCGACGCCCGCAAGATGCCCCTCGCACACCACGGGAGACGGAGAGACCCGCACCCTCCAGCATGTGACGCCCGCAGGATGCCCCTCGCACACCACGGTAGATGGAGAGACCTGGAGCAACAGGGAGACGACACCCCCGTCACGTGCGGGAGCGACCACCCAGCGACGAGGGGGGCAGCCACAGGCCCCGTCACATCCGAGCCAGGACACCACTACCCAGGACACCACTACCCAGGACACCACTACCAAGGACACCACTACCCAGGACACCACTACGCAGGACACCCCTACCCGGGACAGCACTACCCAGGAAGACGAAATACCGGACAGTGACTCCGAGTGGATGGGTGGAGACGAACCCCCACCCCAAAGTGCCATGGACTCAGAGTGGGACGAAGAGCATGACACAACGCCACTGCTGTCACCAACACCCTCCACCAACGCAGAAACACTCACCTCGGTTGGGCACTTTAGTGATGAGGCGTCTGGTACACTCACTGGTGCGCACAACACAGCCGTCCCAGTACAGCAGGTGGAGGTAGGAGCAGCAGAGGGGCCGGGCGGTCGGAGGGCAGCCCAGCCCAAGCGAACATCTGCCGCCCAGATGGATCCCGGGTTCCTGGAGTTACCACACCCACACATAGATCCGATGCAACCACCGACCCGGAGACGAGCGAAGAGGGTGACGAGCGGCTTGCGGCGGCTGCAGTCGCAGGTGGAGGAGTCCACCCGCGTCCAGGAGCTGGGAGTGGTGCCGGTCATGCGTGCCACCCAGGCCGACACCGCACGGGTGGCGTCCACGGTGGAGGCAATGGGTGCGACGGTGTCAGACATGGGGAGCGGTTTGCGAGGCCTGGGGCTTTCCGTGCAGGCGGTGTCTGTGGCCCAGGACATGGCTGCCCTCTCACAGGAGGCCATGAGCTAGTGCCAGCGCCAGATGGCAGAGGCGCTCAACGCCATAGCCCAGTCTCTGCAGGCCATGGCCCAGTCTCAGCAGGCCATGGCCCAGTCTCTGCAGGCCATCGCTGAGGGCATCGGCGCCAGTGGCCATGTGCGAGCCGGCGTCGCACTGTCACAGACAGGGTTTGCCAACCCCCTGGGCTCCATGGCTGCAAACCTGCAGACGACCCCTGTCGATACCAGCACGGGCCTCCAGGACTGGCAGCGCCAGATGTCGGGGGAGCGTCGGATGTCCAGTCCGTTCGCATCCCCCACCCATGTAGAGGCCTGGGGGCCATCGGGCACCCCGAGGGAGGAGGAGGTGGTGTGGTCCGTCCCGGCTCCCCCTGTAGGGGAGGTCCCATGACACCACGACACCTCGGACTCCCCCCCTCGCCATCCCAGTCGCCCGGGCCGCAGCCTGGCCCATCTAGGCCAGGACGCTCCAGGAAACGGCCGCCAAAGGGATCCAGTGTCAGAGGGCAGGAATCACAGGAGTCCACCTCCAGTTCTGCTGTACCGTCTGGGGAACCACGTAGACGTAGTCAAAGGGCCCGTAAGGCCAAACAATTAGACACTGAGTAAGCTGGCACGGGTGCAGGGCACAGATGAGTTTTAGGGGCTAGGGCACGTGCATGAACTCCTTTGGTTATTAAAGTCAATGTTACACCTACAGAAGCTGCCTTTGTGCTCTGTCCAAAGCGTGCGGGGGTGTCATGTACGTTGAGCGCAAGTGTGTGTGTGAGGGGTGGTCTTACCTCAGCCCCAGGTGAGTCTGCCTCCTTCCCCCTGGGCCGCCATCAACATCCCCCGGGCAGAGGACGGGACCGTGCGCTGCAGTGTCACAGCCGCATGCAGGGATGGTCCGGGTGGATGGTGGTACTGTGGCCATGGGTCAGACATAGTCCAACGATGTAGAGCCAGGAGCTCACCGCAGGGCGGGTTGTCATCATCCTCCATGGCCTGCAATAGACACGCGTCCACCCGCAACTTTGTGAGCCCGGCCCGTTGTGCTGCAGGTGGATCGGCAATGGGGGGGGTGGTGTGCATGCGGGTGGGGTGGGTGCGGTTGGGGAGGGGGCTGAGGGTGCTGGGTGGATGGATGGGTGGGGGGTGTGGGTGGTCGGCTGTTGCCATGGTGTGCGGTCTGTGGCCATACTACCCGATTCCCACGCCCATCTAGTCAGTGAAGCGGGCGGCTATCAGTCTGTCCCGTGCCGGCTGGGCCAGCCGGTAACGGTGGACAGCCACCCGCCTGTGTCTACCCCGTCTGCCCTGACCATTACCCCCATCCCCCTCATCTGGGGAGGACTGCGCCTCTTCCTGCTGCTCCTCCACTCCGCCCTCCTCTGCCTGCGGCACATCGCCCCTCTGCTGGGCTATGATGTGCAGAACGCAGCACACCACAATGATGCGGCCGACCCTATCTGACCAATACTGGAGGGCGCCTCCAGAGAGGTCCAGGCACCTGAAACGCATCTTCAGCACGCCAAAGCACCTCTCTATCACTCCCCTTGTCGCTACATGGGCATCATTGTAGTGGTTCTCCACCTCATTGCGTGGCCTCCGTATAGGCGTCATCAGCCACGATCGCAATGGGTAGCCCCTGTCGCCCAGCAACCAGCCCTTCAGCCGGGGATGGTGTCCCTCGTACATGCCGGGGATGGATGACCGTGACAACACGTATGAGCCGTGTACACTGCCTGGGTAACGACCGCAGACATGCAGGATCATCATGCGGTGGTCACAGACCACCTGTATGTTCATCGAATAGGTCCCCTTCCTATTGGTGAACACGGCCCTGTTATCTGCAGGTGGCCGCACGGCGACGTGCATCCCATCGATCGCGCCCTGGACCATGGGGAACCCGGCCACGGCAGAGAAGCCCACGGCCCGGGCATCTTGGCTGGCCCGGTCCACGGGGAAGCGGATGTAGCGGTGCGCCATGGCATATAGGGCATCTGTCACTGCCCGGATGCACCGATGTCTGCAATATGCCGGACAGGTCCCCACTCGGTGCCTGGAATGACCCCGTTGCATAAAAGTTCAGGGCCACTGTAACCTTGACGGACACGGGGAGAGGGGGTCCCCCGCCAGTGCCACGCGGTGACAGGTGTGCCAGCATGTGGCAGATGTGTGCCACAGTTTCCCGCCTCATCCGGAGTCTCCTCCTGCATTCCCGGTCCGTGAGGTCCTGTTATGACTGCCGGGGCCGGTACACACGGGGCGCCCTCGGGTGCCTCCGTTGCCGTGGGGCCGCGAGGTCCTCCTCCCCCTCCTCGTCCTGTCGGTCAGGTGTCCCTCCAGCCTGGGTGGCTGCCGCCTGTCCCTCTGCGGCAGCCTGCGCCGCCTCTCTGGCACGCTCCTCCTCCTCCTCCTCCTCCTCCTCATCCAGGGCAACATAGACATTAGCGGCTGCCGCCACGGCGGCCAACATCGCTGGATGATCGGAAAACATGACGGCCTGGTGGGGGGGAGGGGAACGACGACATGTCATCATTACCCATATCCCCTCCTCCCCCCAGACAGGTGGCATGGACCGCATGGGTCCAACTGTTGGAGGCTGGCACCTGGCCAGGTGGACCAGCTCACTAGCCCTCGCATCCCCCTCCCCGGCACGGACCCCCCCCCCAACCTCCACCCCGGCACGGACCCCCCCCAACATCCACCCTGGCACGGACCCCCCCCCAACCTCCACCCCGGCACGGACCCCCCCCCATCCCCCTCCCCGGCACGGACCCTCCATCCCCCTCCCCGGCACGGACCCCCCTCCATCCCCCTCCCCAGCACGGACCCCCCCCAACCTCCACCCCGGCACGGACCCCCCCCAACCTCCACCCCGGCACGGACCCCCCCCCAACCTCCACCCCGGCACGGACCCCCCGCAACCTCCACCCCGGCACGGACACCCCCCCAACCTCCACCCCGGCACGGACCCCCCTAACCTCCAACCCGGCACTGACCCCCCCCAACCTCCACCCCGGCACAGACCCCCCATCCCCCTCCCCGGCACGGACCCCCATCCCCCTCCCCGGCACGGACCCCCCCCCCAACCTTCACCCCGGCACGGACCCCCCCCCAAACCTCCACCCCGGCACGGACCCCAACCTCCACTCCGGCACGGACCGCCCATCCCCCTCCCCGGCACGGACCCCCCCCCAACCTCCACCCCGGCACGGACCCCCCCCAACCTCCACCCCGGCACGGACCCCCCATCCCCCTCCCCGGCACGGACCCCCCTCCCAACCTCCACCCCGGCACGGACCACCCCCCCCAACCTCCACTCCGGCACGGACTCCCCCCCAACCTCCACCCCGGCACGGACCCCCCCCAACCTCCACCCCGGCACGGACCCCCCCATCCCCCTCCCCGGCACGGACCCTCTCCCGGCACTCCCCCGGAGCCCAGCCCACTCTAACCACCCCCCCCTGCCTCACACACACACACACAACCCGAGACACACCTCTCCTCACGCATTCAGACTGCGGCCACGCCATCGCCTGCCCAGAGCCAACCCCCCAGGCCGTCACTCACCTCCACGCTGGTCGGCGTGAACCTGGAGCACAGGGTCACGCCGATGAAAAGGAGGTTTAATTTACGTCGACGTGAACGGTCATCACGTCGATGGGACTTCGGCCCATCCAGAAGGGAGAATATCGGCAGGCCGAAAATCGGCTGCCTTGCGCAGACCCGTGACATTCTCCAACGGCAGCGGCGCCATTAACGCCCCGCCGACTTTTCTCCCTTCGGAGACTTCGGCAACCGGCGGGGGTGGGATTCACGGCGGCCAACGGCCATTCTCCGACCCGCTGGGGGGTCGGAGAATGACGTCCCAGAAGTCTCATATAGCCTACCTAATCTTTTCAAAAAATGTTGGATTACTTGATTCTGTTTTAAGTGTTTACTGTTGCCAGGGTTAGTAATGAAAAATTAAAGCCTGACCATTGTAGGTAAAGTCACCATAGTCCCAGCTGGCCATAGGCTGCATTCCCCTTTGAGGGGGAGAGCTAACTGGTGGTGGTTTAACCTGAGGATCACCACACCTCAGGCAAGTTTGCGAAGGCAGAGCCTTCATGAATAACCTCAGCCGCTACGGGAATTGAATCCGTGCTTCTGGCCTCGCTCTGCATCACCAATCAGCTGTCTTGCCTACTGAGCTAAACCGGCCTTAATGTTGTACGGCACAGAAGAAGCTACGAAAGGCGAGGTAATGGGATATTTTAACTCCCAGGAATAAGTGAATTCAGATCAATTTTCACGAAGTGGACCATTTGGGAAAATATTTTAAGGAGACAAGGTGCTTTAATTTAAATTTAATTTTGGCAGCACGGTGGCGCAGTGGGTAGCACTGCTATGTCATGGCGCCGAGGTCCCAGGTTCGATCCCGGCTCTGGGTCACTGTCCGTGTGGAGTTTGCACATTCTCCCCGTGTTTGCGTGGGTTTCGCCCCCACAACCCAAAGATGTGCAGGGTAGGTGGATTGGTCACATTGCCACATCAATATGTCCACACACAGAAGCCCTGTATGCTGGTACTATCCGAGTAAATCCCCTCCGTACATGTTTAATGTTTTTAATATCATTACCTTTAGCATAGTAAAATTAATCCCTTATGTGTTTAACTCAAGAATAATCTGTCTGGCTTAATTCTTGCAAACTGAACAATGTAAGGTGCATTTTGAATTGCCAATACATGATCCATGTAAAATTTAAAACTTCTGCTCCAACCAAACACGGAGTGGTAAAAGAGGAGGGTTATTAAACTCTTCCTCACCTGGTCATGACACAGTGGTAAATCGATAGTTAGGGATGCGAGGAAATGCATAGACAGAAAGAAATGGGACCAACTGCAAGGTCGGTTAATCTGAGGAGTGATGTTGGTTTTCCCCGGCTTCAGGGTACATGGCAGGTTATAGGAGGCGAGAAGGCGAAGATCCATAAGGTAAACATATTTACAACACTGCTTGTGGGCCAGGAGTAGAGGGAGTGTTTCCTCAAGCCCAATAAGATTACCAGCCTCCAGCTCCTCGATCCACAATACGCACCATTCTCCTCCCCACCGCACCTCAGCCCCACACTTGGCCACAACCTCTCCCATCTATCTGTCCTCAGCTGCAGCCTGGTGTAGCAGATAAGCAGCCAGCCAATCAATCAGGCTGGGCATTTAACAGGAAACCTGGAGAATATATTTGAAATACACTCTTCTATTAATCTCTGCAGGACGTTCTGGAGACCCATACCTCCTGATTCTTTACCAGGACTTCTCCCTGTGTTCACTCCTCATTTCCTCACAAAAGGATCTCCAGACACTGAAGTCTGGTAAACTCCCCCGACACCCTCTTTAGGGTCATCATAGTCTTCCTGCTTGGAAGTTGCCCAGGAGGGAGAATTGTACCTCACTTCTGGATCCAATGTAGGGAGGGAATTAGTGACCTGGGCAGGGTAGGAACGCTGAGAGGAATGGCGCATTGCCCTACATCCTGATGCGTGAATCACCCCAACCACCCTCCATACTTTGCCTCCTCAACTTACGCGAGCACATCACTCACCATATCAATTTGTGTTGCATTTGATCCTATTCCTTGCTATCTATGCATTTCCTCACACCCCGTTCTGTTGTATCACGCTGCTTTGTGCAGCATAAGCTGTTTCCTTGATGTATGCTTTGACAAAGGAAGATCCAGACTATGAAATGAGTTCAACTTGTTTATTGAACTATTAAACAGTTCTTAAATGAGTTCGACTCTCTGCTAATCTAGCTGTAGTAACTCGGTCTACCTTTACCTGCCTGCTCTAAGCCACGTGCTGGAGTGTGATACTTCTGATCAACCCTGATGTACTCTCTAGATGTCTGTCTGTGGAAAGAGACAAAGCATGTGTGCCCTGTCCTTTTATATGGGTTGTGTAATACCCCCTTGTGGTAATGCCACCTCTGCGTGTCTTGACTGCCCATTGGTTGTGTCCTATTCTAAGTGTTTATTAGCTGCATGTTTGCATATCATGACATCTCCGGTGCTCCCTCTAGTGTTTACTTAGTTGTAGTGTATTTACATTAACCCCTTATGTATATACAGTGATGCATATCACCACACGTTCTCGCGATCTAACAGTGTGTTACGACCAGGTGAGGGGCAGTGTAATTACCTCTTGCTTTTACCGCTCCATATTTGGTTGCAGCAGAGGTTTTGAATTTTATTTATTTAGAGTACTCAATTCTTTTTTTCCCCAATTAAGGGGCAATTTACTGTGGCCAATCCACCTACCTTGCACATTTCTGGATTGTGGGGGTGAGACCTACTCAGACACGGGGAGAATGTGCAAACACCACACGGATGGTGACCCGGGGGCGGGATTGAACCTGGGTCCTCAGCGCCATGAGGCAGCAGTGCTAACCACTGTGCCACCATGCCATTCTAGGTTCTGAATTTTAAACAGATTCTGTATTCGCAAATCAATATGCATTTGATCGTGTGCAGTTTGAAGAATTAACCCAGACAGGTATTCTTGAGTTAAACACATAAGGGATTAATTTTATTGTGTTGAGGGTAACAATACTAAAAATGTTAAATGTGTACAAATACATCCTACTTCCCACTAATGCATGTTGACATCCAAGCAAGTCGCAAGCACACAGAAAAAGTTACAACTTTGCAGAACATCAGATCTTAAACTTGGCCAAATTAAAGTAAAGATAAAAAAAAGGAAATTCAGTAAATATTCACTAATTGTATCCAGAGGCAATGGTTCTTCAGCTGAGGGAGTTGGTTTTAAAGGCGTGGCCGAGAGATCCCTATTCTCCTGGAAACACTGATGTAGAAATCCAGTGAAGAGTATCTGCCTGATGTAGGAATGGCGACACACTTCGAGCTCGACAATCGAGAGTTCTCAAAACTTAGATGGTCTACTGTACAGAGAGAGCGAGAGAGAGGGTGAGAGACAGCCACTCTCTGTAACATCTAGAATATCTCCTCAAATTCCAAATTCAAGCACCTACACAAAAGGTTGTATCACATTACCTCTCTCCATGTCGGTTGTGTGTTCTCAAAGGAAGTTGATAAGCTCATGTCTGGCACAGTTCCTCGGCTCTTTGTCTCCGTGACAGCCAAGGTGATTAATTTTTCCCGTTCCGGTAAGTAACTCCTGGAATGGTTCACTCTTCGATTTAGACGAAATGGGAAGGAAGCTTTTCAGATCTCCAGGGGCGGCACGGTGGATGGACCAATCAACACACACACAACATCACAGCCAATCACCAGTGAGAGCACACGCACTATAAAACAGGGAACACCACAGTTCCCGCTCATTCTACCAGGAGATAGCTCAGAGCACAGAGCTCACAGCGTGCCGCTCAGACATACACCATGTGCTGAGTGCCTCTCTAAGATAGTGCTAGGGCTGGGTCCACAGGTTAGCTGGTGAAGTACAAACCACAGCCAGAAGTTAATAGTTATTATTGTACAGAATAATAAAACAGAGTTGTACCATCTATAACCGTTTTGGTTCGTTTGTGTATCGGAACACCCAACACGACAGACTTGATGGGTCTACTGGGCCTCCTTCTGCACCGCAGGGTTTCTATGGTTACTGGGGCCTCCATAGACCCTACGCCTCCATTGAAACGGGCTGTGTCGGCACAATTACAAATTGGCAGCCATTTCAACTCAGGGTCTTTGCACTTCAGTGAAATGTCTCTTTTGAAAATGTTTAATGTGTGAAACCAGCCGAGGGGTTATCCAATTAATTCCACATAGCACATCTTTGTGACAGCTGACCCTCACTAATACAATCCTTTCGGAATGTTACTTCTCTTCCCACAGACATCCTCAAGAAATGGCCTCCATTCATCCATCCATAACTCCCAATCTCACTTAGGGGTCTCGCTCATTCTTTGCAGGGGAAGAGAGCAGCACACAGGGAGAAGCAATGAACCACTTGTGGCCCTCCACAAACACCTTAATTCACAGCGTCAAAGGGTGACAGCAGAGTGTTGGCGAGACTGGCCATCAAAGATAGGGGCCTGCCAGCTCCCTGTGGCAGAATTAAATATCATACAACCAGAGAACAGGAAGCACTCAGTCAGGTTGACTTGAAATATGATTGTTTCAAACATTCTTACCTTAATAGCACTCATTCACGTCTTTTCTCTCTCATTGGTATTCATGCATCCATCAGGAGATGGTTGAGATTACGTACGAATGATTCAGGGGTAACTATCAACAGGAAATTGGTAATACACTTTCAGGGGACAAATGCAGGACTATGGGGAAAGGGCAGTGGAGTGGGACAAACTGGACATGTCCTTCAAGGAGCTGGCAAAGACTGGGCTGAAAACTATTGAGTGATGGGTCTATTGACATGTGATGGTATCAAGATCCTAATTTGCTGAAATGGTCATTGTGTGTTAGCCTGGAATATCTGATGAAAGCAGTCCATGTTTTCTGAAGCGTTCATTTTTCATTTATTCACAACAGAATGTAGCAATTACTCTGAATCAAAAATGAAAATAGACCTTCAGAGCTTAATAAAGCACAAGTGTTGGACCGTACAGGTCTGAAGAGGCTAAGAATATCCTACTGTGAAAGATTCACCGCTTCATTAATTGCTGACAGGAAGCATATAACACTGAGGCAAGATAAATAGGTCTGTCATTTACTGCATTTTAAGAGATCCCACCCTTGTGTCTCAGCCAAGAATGACTAAAGTCATCACATAATGTGACACAGCAGAATGTGTCTGCCTCAATGATCAGGCCTACACTGAAGTTGCAGATTAGAATCCCCACCGACCCTGATGCTCCCAGTAGAAACAGCAAGCAATGTTCCTGTCACTGTGGCCTCCTCGGGAGTGCTCCCAGTCTGACTGGACCAAGTCTGTCAAACAGGCTGATGTCTCGATGGGTGATCCGTTTCCCTTTTGAAATGTACTGCTTGCACCACTCTTTCAGGCAGTGCATTCCAGATCACAACGCAGGGAATTCTTTTCCCACCCCTGTAATAGCAGGAGGTTTCACCTGGAGGCTTCTTGAACAACAAAGTGATTTATTGGAACTAACAACAGAGTAGAATTAGAAATAATAATCTCTATTGTCACAAGTAGGCTTACATTAACACTGCAATGTGGTTACTATGAAAAGCCCCTAGTCGCCACATTCCACGCCTGTTCAGGTACACTGAGGGAGAATTAAGAATGTCCAAATTACCAGACAGCCTGGGCGGGATTCTCCCGCAACTGTCCGGATGGCCTGACGCCGCGCCAAGAGCGGCGTGAACCACTCCGGCATCGGGCCGCCATGACGATGCGGAATCCTCTGCATTTCCGGGAGCTAGGCCGGTGGCGGAGGGGTTGGCGCCGTGCCAACCAATGACGATGGGCCGGTGTGAGTTGGTGCATGCGCAGAACCGCCGGCGTGCTTCCTGCGCATGCGCAGGGTGTTTCTGCTCCGCGCCGGCCATGGCGGAGCCTTACAGAGGCCGGCGCGGAGGGAAAGAGTGCCCCCAAGGCACAAGCCCACCAGAGAGATCGGTGGGCCCCGATCGCGTGTCAGGCCACCGTGGGTGCCTCCCCCAGGGGCCGGTCCCCCTGCGCCCCCCCCCGAGGACTCCGGTAGACCGCCAGCAAGCCAGGTCATGCCGTGATAGACAATGTCAATTTCACGCCGGCGGGACTGGCTGATAACGGGTGGTCCCTCGGCCCATCGGGGCCCGGAGAATTGCCGGGAAGGCCTCTGCCAGCGGCCCCCGACCTGCGCAGCGTGACCCACGCCCCCGCCCATAAACCGGCGGCGGAGAATTCGGCAGCCGGCGTCAGAGCGGCGGGCGGGATTCATGCCGCCCCCCCCCCCCCGGCGATTCTCCGACCCGGCGGGGGGGGGTGGGTGGGGGTCGGAGAATCCCACCCCATGACTTTCGGGACTTGGGGGAAGAAACCGGAGCACCCGGAGGAAACCCTCGCAGACACTGGAAGAACGTGCAGACTCCACACAGACAGTGACCCAAGCCAGAAATCGAACCTGGGACCCTGGCGCTGTGAAGCAACAGTGCTAACTGCTGTGAGACCATGCAGCCCATGCTATGTACAGGAACAGCAATTGGAATGCTCCGCGGAAGGGCTGCGCTATCTTCCTCTAGGGTTTGTGCGCTGCCGTGGGATAGGCGTCAGGCAGGTCACATGGACCGCGAACGATCGCCCAATGAAGGGAATTCCCGCTGGCTGGGAGCTTGTCCTTAACTATAATATGAACCTGACCAAAATACGGGAACATCATTGTGGGTACAGTTCTACCTTGGAAGAAGATCTTCCTTTATAAGTTTATAATGTGCTTCAGCTGTGGTGGGACAGCAGTTTAAAAAAATTGTTACATGGCATGTGGGTTGGGCCAGCATTTATTGCCCATGAACTGAGTGGCCATTTCAAAGGGCAGTTAAACATCAAGAACATTGCTGTGGTCTGGAGTGACATGTATACCAAACCAGGTATGGACGACAGATTTATTTTCCTCAAAGGGCACTGTTTTGTTATGCTCTTGACGTAGCAGAAGCTGCTTCCTTGATGTGCACTCTGACAAAGGAAGGTTCAGACTTGGAGATAGCTTTAACACCTTTTTTAAACTATTAACAATTCTCCTACTTGGATTCGACGCTACTGTTAATCCTGCTATAGCTACTCAGACTGATGAACCAGTCTGCTACAATCCACGTGGTGGGTGTGATGTTCAATCAACCACGTGTCTGTACTCACTGAGAGTCTCCACTGGAAAGAGACTGAGCATGTGTGATGTGTCCTTTTATATGGGTTGGTGTAATGCCCTCCTGTGGTAGTGTCACCTCTGTGTGTATCGTGACTGCCCATTGGTTGTGTCCTATCTTACTGACCTATTGGTCAACTGTCTGTGTGTCATGTCTCTGGTGTTCCCTCTAGTGTCTAGCTAGGTGTAGTGTATGTACATTAACCCTTTGTCTACTTACAGTGATGTATATCACCACATCCCCCCTTTTTTCATGTTACATATTTTCTGTACAGTGTTAAAGAAAATTGAACAAGCTAGGTAGATGAGTTGAAACTCTGTACAAGTTATTATAACAGTGATCATTAACCAATAAGTCCAAATCATATGCATGAGTCCAAAGTTCACTAATTATTATGGTCGAGTGGCTTTCTTGTTTGATTGGTGAGTTGGTGATGTTGATGGTGGCATTGCTTTGTAAACGCCATCAGTGTCCCTGTGCTGAAGGAACCAAGAAGTGGTCAAATCACTTTGCTGTCTGATTTGGACTCTTTTTTTCTTTCGATGCTTGTGGTGGTAATTCTTGATGGCATCTGTCCTGAAAGCCAGGTTGCCTGTTGGTAGTGCAGCAAACGTGAATTGGTAAGATGCATCATCCTGCCATGGCATGTCATTGTACTGAGCTGAGTAGTAACAGTGTCCCTCATTTGCAGAGTTGTACCATGTCGCACCAGTCGTAGTTCCATTGGTGTTATTTTTGTCGTGCTTGTTGTTGCCTTTGGTATGCTTCTTGCTATTGTCTTTGATGTTTTTGTTGTGTTGGTTGGTTTTGTTGTCGTGTTTGCTGTGCTCAAGGACCACACTCTGTGGATAATACGAGTCCTTCACACAGTTATTCGTGTCAGCGTCCTTTGTGGCATCTGCTGTTTCCTTGAGCGTGCCGTCACTGAGTTTGCGCTGCTCCCCGTCTGGAGTCATGTCCGGCTTACTTGAATCAGCTTTGGCTTGCGGATGCTCCCTGTCTGGAGTCTGGGCTGTTTCACCTGAGTCAGTTTTGGCTTCTTGATGCTCCCCGTCCGGAGTCATTTCAGGTTCACTTGAATCTTCTGAAGTTTCGTGATGTTCCCCATCCGGGGTCAAAACTACCAGGAATGCATTTGCTTGCGGGGAGGCTCGAGCGAGTGAGGTTTGAAGTAACGTGGCGTCACCGGAGTCACCAGTTGTCTCACTGTGATTGTCGAGTGCCTCTGTACATTCTAGCTGAGGTCTGTCATGTTGCACATCTTGTATGGGAAGTGGGATGCCGATGTCACTTGTCTCACATACAGTGGGTAGAGCCTCAGTGTCTTCTTGTTGAGCTGGGTAAACTGTCATAGTCTTCTTCTTGTTCACTGGCGTGTGGTAGACTGTCATAGTCTGCTTGCTGTACACTTGAGCATGGCAGACTGTCATAGTCGTTCTGTTGTTCAGTTGAACGTGGCAGACTTGCATCGTCTGCTGCTGGTTGCTCAGAGGAGGTTGTTAGACCCTCATGGTCTTGTTCATGCAAGGACTGCGCTTTGGAGTCTTGCATTGCTTCTATCGTGGAGGCTGTCCACGAGCTCGCTGTGGAGGCTTGTGTCACTCCCTCTGTGGAGTCTTGCAGCGTTCCTTGTGTGGAATCGTGCATTGGTCTCGCTGTGGAAACTGTCATCACTTTTTGTTCATGCAAGGACTGCGCTTTGGAGTCTTGCGTTGCTTCTATCGTGGAGTCTGTCCACGAGCTCGCTGTGGAGTCTTTCATCGCTTTCTGAGTGGAGGCTGGGACCCTTTGTGGTGCATCAACCACTCTCTGTGTGGAGTCGGGGACAATTCGCAGTGTGTGGTCCACTCTCTGTGGGCTTGTACCGCTCTCTGTCTCTTGGTGTCAGGCCGCAGCATAATCCTTCACTTACGAGTCGGGCTGTCATATATGCTGGGCTGAAGATTCCCCAATCCGAAGAACTCGTCGTCGGGGTCTTCAATGTACAACACGTCTAGTTGCGGATCGGATATGGTACTGGGGTAGCCTCCCAAGGTGAAAGCTTCGTCTGAGTCATTGTCTTTCAAGACCTTATCATCACGTTTTGTGTCAGCTGGCATTGGGCTCGCAATGTCCAACGAAGAACTCAAGGTCTGAGTCATAGTCTTCAAGGACTGTATCATCTCTTTGGGCGGTGCTAACTGTGGACGTTTCTTTCAGCTACTGGTCGGATTTCAGGCATTGTGCTGTCGTTCCCGGTGAAAGAATCGGGTTTTACGGCTTAAAGGTTTTTTTCCCATGTTTTGGGACATTTCCCCTTTAAGTGGGCATGGTCCAGGGCCTCAGCCGTCACGACGCATGTGACGTAGTGCGTAGGAACCGATTGCGCATGAGCAGATCGCTGTTCCTTTACTTGGGGCATTGTTCTCAATTGCACATGCGCGGCTTCTCGCGCATGCACAAGCGGACCTTCCCGTTCTGTGCGCTCTTCGCGCAACTGCGCATGTGCAGCACCTTTTCCAAGATGGCTGCAATTCAAAACTGCCGTTCATTGCTGCAAGCCTACCTCGCGGTGAGTTTTGGCGCCTCTTTTACCTTTTCTTCTTGTATGTTCCTCGCAGAATTCTTGGAATTTGTTCAGGGCTGCCTGGAAGTCGCTCTTGTTTTGCCCCTTTGAGTATTTGAAGGTCTGGAAGATTTCAGCTGCTTCTGGACCCGCAATGGTAAGTAGAAGCTTTATTTTCTCTGAATCCGCCATGCCATCTAGGTCGGACGCTACCAGGTAAATCTCGAATCTCTGCCTGAACCAACGGCAGTTTTCACTGAGATTGCCTTGGTACCTGAGCTGCTGTGGAACCGGAATCCCGAACATCATCTTGCCTGGCTGTTGTTGCTGGTTGTCACTGTTCGCTGAGTTGAAACTAGATGGATTTAAACAGTTCAAATCCTGGAACCATGTTTTGTTATGCTCTTGACGTAGCAGAAGCTGCTTCCTTGATGTGCACTCTGACAAAGGAAGGTTCAGAGTTGGAGATAGCTTTAACACCTTTTTTAAACTATTAACAATTCTCCGACTTGGATTCGACGCTACTGTTAATCCTTCTATAGCTACTCAGACTGACTAACCAGTCTGCTACAATCCATGTGGTGGGTGTGATGTTCAATCAACCCTGTGTCTGTACTCACTGAGAGTCTCCACTGGAAAGAGACTGAGCATGTGTGATGTGTCCTTTTATATGGGTTGGTGTAATGCCCTCCTGTGGTAGTGTCACCTCTGTGTGTATCGTGACTGCCCATTGGTTGTGTCCTATCTTACTGACCTATTGGTTGACTGTCTGTGTGTCATGTCTTTAGTGTTCCCTCTAGTGTCTAGCTAGGTGTAGTGTATGTACATTAACCCTTTGTGTACTTACAGTGATGTATATCACCACAGGCACCAGGGAACCAATTGGGTTTTTACAGCAATGAACCATGGTTTCCTGGGCATCGTTGGACTTTTAATTCCAGGTTATATTTGTAGTGAATTTAAATTCCACCATCTACCATAATGGGATTCGAACCCAGGTTATCCGCTGAGTGCAGTGGCAATGTCACTGCGCCATCACCTCCCGATACACATCAACCAATAAAATCAGATGGTTTTCCATGTGAAGTGTATGATTTTCCTCCGGGGTGCTTTAGTAGTTCAGGATAATTTTGATTGCCATTGTAAAAATGTCTGTGACAAACAAGAAGTAAAAGAACAACTTGCTAAAATAAATACATGGTGGGGGGGGTGGGGACATTTTGGTCTGGGGGGCAGAGGCACGTTTTGGCATGCAAATGTCTACACTTTCAATTGTTTTTTGGAGCAAGTCTGATTTCCCTCCACGTCTCCGACCTTGTGCCATTTTCTCTGGCCTTTTTGTGGGTCAGGAATGCCTCATGTGCAAAAATGGATACCCCCCCCCCCCACACACACTCAGGTCAGGTTTGCCATTTTAAATGGGGGGCAAAAAAAATCTGCATTTTCTCCCTCACGCCATTTATATCTTGGTGGTGAGGGGTTTTGGAAGCCCATCTAAAGTACTGCAGGCATGAGAGTTTGTGCGGAAAATGGAAAGTCCGCTGTGGTGTCGGGAAAAATTCTGAAAGGTATGTGTAAAATGTTTTCACATGTTCAAATATCATTTTGCGTGCTATATTGTAATGTAGATATGTCCTGAATGCAGTGACTCATCATAGGCATTTGTCCTGCGCAGATAAGGTGACCCTTGTATTGACCAGCATTATATAATTATTCACATTTCTTACACTACCTTTAAAATGGAGAAAGCACTATAACATATTATTCAAATGTAAAAAGTATAACGTCTGTTGTCATGCTTTTGTGCTCTGATGTCATTGGACTGGCGGTTGTACCTGTTTTAAAAGAAAACCCTGCTTCTGACGGTAGAAAAAATTGGTCTGCACCTCCTCTGCTCCATTGATTGACAAGCGCTCTGATTTGAAATAGAAACGGGTCTCTGTTCTGTCAGTTACGACAGCAGTTCCATTATGAATGCTCGGCTGGGTTTCATTTGCTTCAGCTCAGCAGGTGGTCTTATTGGCCCAAGAACTAAAAGTGAAGTGAGGTTGCCATAGTCCCAGATGACCAGAGGCTGCTTTCCCCTTTGAGGGGGAGAGCTGACTGGTGGTGATTTAACCGAGGCTCATCACACCTCAGGTGAGGGGCAAGGGTGAGAAGGCGGGGCCTACATGAATAACCTCCGCCAGTACGGTAATTGAACCCACGCTGTTGGCCTTGCTCTGCGTCACAAATCAGCTGTCCAGCTAACTGAGCTAAGTCGGCCCATTCCAAGAACTTCTACCAGCCCGTAACAACAGAATATGTCTTTGATGTGCTTTGTTTGTTTCCAGACCTAATAGGTATCTAAAAGGTTAAAACTTACTTTTCTCCTTGTTTTTTTTATGACCAGCGACCCCATTAAGTCATTTGTCACTCAACAACAGTGTGTTTGAATTCAAGGTTTTCTTGGATTGTTAGAAGTTTAATGGCTTTCCAATGATTTAAAAATAATTTCTATTACTATTGAATGGCTCCTGAGAAATGTAGATAGTGCACTCCCGGCTAAGTGGCTAGGGAAGATACATGGTGGGGGGAGGGCAGAGAGTGGCATGGGGTAGCATCAGGGAATGGGAGGCATGGGGTGCCATGGGATGAATGGTAAGGTTTAGGGGGGCCTTTGAACAATGTTGGGAGCTGGGATTCGAACCGGCCCACCTCGGCACCCACACTCCTCATGTACTCTATCACAGCTTCAACAATGTACTGCAAGCCATACCCCTGTGTGAAAATACACAAATCCATCATTAAAGTCTCGCATGCGTCGGGTGTGCATTTTGTGAGCCGTGAAAATGCGCAGGTTGGGTTTTCCCGATCCCGGGTGAAATCCGACCCACAACATTTCTATTGAACTGTGATATTGCAAACAAAATATAGTTAAACTATCAGTCTTCACCTTGGACCTTCTGGGCTGGTTGAGCCCGATTATTATCGGGGAGGACATTTCTGGTTAATATTTGTGGTTTTCCCATAACCTCACCGTAATTAAGCGTTTCTGGGATCAACTCCTTATAAAGAGTGAAAAAAATTGATTAGTAGTATCGATTTTCATTTTTATGGTGCTTGGAAGTGTTATGTTAGAACATTAGGGCAGCACGGTAGCACACGTTTTTAGCACCGACGCTTCACAGCGGCAGGGTCCCAGGTTCGATTCCCCGCTGGGTCACTGTCTGTGCGGAGTCTGCATGTTCTCCCCGTGTGTGCGTGGGTTTCCTCCGGGTGCTCCGGTTTCCTCCCACAGTCCAAAGATGTGCAGGTTAGGAGGATTGGCCATGCTAAATTCCCCTTAGTGACCAAAAAAGGTTAGGAGGGGTTATTGGGTTACGGGGATAGGGTGGAAGTGAGGGCTTAAGTGGGTCGGTGCAGACTCGATGGGCTGAATGGCCTCTTTCTGCACTGCATGTTCTATTCCTTCCAATTGTGGATTTAGATGTAGTACATTTAAATTGCTTAATTGTTCTGGTCGGATCTATTCAGTTTCCTTTTATGCTGTCAGTATTTTTCAGTTACATTTTGGACACAGCAAATTTAACTTCCTCCATCAAAGATAATTACATTTTGATGCCATTGTACAGAGGGAAATAAATTTCAATTTGTGTATCTATGAGAATGGCACACATATCTGTGGTAAAAGGTTGACCCAAATGTTTTCCAAAATAATAGGTTATTCTGGTAATTCTCAAGATATAAAGTCAGTGACACAAGTAAATACTGAACTGATGTAATTGATCCTAGCTAAGTTTAAGTAGTTAAGACTAAAAGGAAAAGGAACAGAAGTAGGCCATTCGGCCCTTCAAACCTGTCCCGCCATTCAATAGGATCATGGTTGATCCAACATTCCTCACATTCACTTTCCTGCCCTGTCCCCATAATCGTTCATTCCCTTGCTGATCAATAATCTATCTCAGTCCAGGGCAGCACGGTGGCACAGTGGTTAGCACAGCTGCCTCACCGCGCCGAGGTCCCAGGTTCGATCCCGGCTCTGGGTCACTGTCCGTGTGGAGCTTGCACATTCTCCCCGTGTTTGCGTGGGTTTCGCCCCCACAACCCAAAGATGTGCAGGATAGGTGGATTGGCTATGCTAAATTGCTCCTAAATTGAAAAAAATGAATTAGCTACTCTAAATTTAATAAAAAATCTATCTCAGCCTTAAATATACACAAGGACTCTACCCCCACAACTCTCTGTGGCAAGCAGTTGCAAAGACTCAGAACCCACTGAGAGAAGAAATTCCTCCTCAACTCAGTCTTAAATGGGCACCCCTTTATTCTGAGACTATGCCCTCTGTTCCTAGACTGCCCCATGAGGGGAAACATCCTCTCACCATTTACCCTGTCAACCCCTTAAGAATCTTATATATTTATCAATGAGATCACCTCTCACTCTTCCAAATTCCATTGTGTAGAGTCCAAACCTGTTTAACCTTTGTTCATAAGACAATGTCTCCATATCGGGGATCATAGAATGCCCATCGAGTCTACACGTACCCTCCGAAAGAGCAACCTACCTAGGCCCACTCCCCTGCCCTATCATCGCAACCCCATAACCCCATCTAACCTACACACCGTTGGAAACTAAGGGGCAATTTAGCATGGCCAATCCACTTAATCTACACATCTGTGGACACTACGGGGCAATTTAGCATGGCTAATCCACCTAGCCTGCACATCTTTGGACGCTAAGGGGCAATTTAGCGTGGCTAATCCACCTAACCTGCACATCTTTAATCACTTAGGGGCAATTTAGCGTGGCTAATCCACCTAACCTGCATATCTTTGTGCGAGGAAACGGAGCACCTGGGGGTAAACTCACGCAGGCAAGGGGAGAATGTGCAAACTCCACACAGTCACCCTTTGAAATAAGGGCCAATATTCCATTAGCCTTCCTGATTATCTGCTGCACCTGTGTGCTAGCTTTCTGTGTTTCATGCACACGTACCCCCAAGTCCCTTTGTGGTGCTGCTTTCTGTTGTTTTTCACTATTTAAATAATACTTTTTCTTTTGTTCCAAAGTGAACAACTTCACATTTTCCCACATTGTATGCCATTTGCCAACTTTTTGCCCATTTACTGAACCTATCAATATCTTTTGCAAACTGTTTTTATCCCTTTTGCAGCTTGCCTTTCCATCTATTTTTGCGCCATCAGCAAATTTGGCTCCAGTACATTTGCTTCCTTCCTCCAATTTATTAATATGTATTGTAGACAGTTGCAGTCCCAGTTCTGTTCCCTATGGAGCCCCACTGGCTACAGGTTGCCAACCTGAAAAAGAATCCCTTATCCTCACTCGCTATCTCCTGGCCATGAGCAATTCTCTACCAATATGCTACTTCCAACACCATGGGCTCTTAGCTTATGACTTAACCTTTTGTGAGTACCTTGTTGAATACCTCTTGAAGTCCAAACACAACACATCTATTGGTTACCCTGGGCGGAATTCTCCCATTCGGCGGCAGAGTGTCCACGTTATTGGAAATGCCGTCGTGTTTCATGATGGCGTGAATGGGCGGCTAGGAGTACCGATTCTGGCCCCTACAGGGGGCCTGCATGGCGCTGGAGCGGCTCATGCCACTCCAGCCTCCCATCCAGCGCGAACTGTGCGCCGGCGTCAACGAGGACATGCGCAGTGGTGCCGGCGCCAACCCGCACATGCGCGGTGGCCTCCCTCAACGTGCCGGCCCCGACGCAACATGGCGCGGGAGTTCAGGGGCCAGCGCATAAGAATGTAGGCCCGGGGAGCGAGAGGCCGGCCCGCCGATTGGTGGGCCCCGATTGCGGGCCAGGCCCCATCGGAGGCCCCCCCAGGGGTCGGAGCCCCCCTCCGCCCCCCCAGGCCGCCCCATGACCCTGCGCGCAGAGTTCCCGCCGGCTGCGACCAGGTGTGGACGACCCGGGCGGGACTCTGCTTTTTCAGAGCGGCCGCTCGCCCCATCCGGGCTGGAGAATCGGCGGCCCAGCCGCCTAGAGCGGCCTGCAACTGGTGCCGCGCCAAACCCAAACTCTGCGGAGAATCGCGTGCCGGCATCGGGGCGGCATGGAGCGGGATTCTCCGGCCCGGTGCGGGGCTGGGAGAATCCCGCCCCCTCCATCCACTCTGGTTGAGATGTCCTCAAAAAACTCTAATAAATTAATCAGACCCGATTTTCCTTCCATGAAGCCATGTTGACGTTGACTCTGCTCGATTAGATTATGATTTCCCAAATGTGATGGTATTATTTCCTTAATAATTGATTCCAATATTTTTCCAACAACAGAAGTTTGGCTAATCAGCCTTTAGTTACCCGCGTTTTGCCTCCCTCCTTTTTTAATAGGGGTGCCCCAACGGCAGTTTTCCAATCCACTGGTGCTGCTCCAGAATCCAAGGATTTTGGGAAAATTGCAACCAATGCATCCACTATCTCTGTAGCTACTTCTATTAGGATCCTAGGATGCAAACCATTAGGGCTCGGGGACTTATCTGCCTTTAGCCCCATTCATTTGTCTAATCCTACTTCTCTGGTGATGGTATTTAACTGCTCCCCTCGGGGGTTTGGAGACGGACTACATTAGAAGATGGGCCGGCGCGCCCAGGGATAGTGAAGTGTCAGCGGTGGTCCCGCGTGCATTGGATGACTTGAACGAGCCCCCAAAAAGGTCCATTTGAAAGGATGACCATCCATGGTAATGTCCCTGTGCCACAGAGGAGATGTCATTGACTTATCGGGCGAGTGTGAACTTTGTAAATGTTGTCCAACTGTTAGTTGACCCTGAAGGTGCGAAGGTAGCCAAAATAACTGAAAGAGTTGGGAACGACTTGGCATGAAAAAGTCATTGCAGATACCAGGATATACACTTGAAGGAAGCCCTTGTTGTGGTCACAAACCAGCGATAGATAGAGTGAGTGGAAGGACGTTTGGTTAACAAAGGTGTCCAAATTAGGAGTTCCAGCCTTTGAGGCAGTTAATAACACCCTGCCCCTGAGGGGAGCCTGCTAATTGGGTATAGGCCATGGCTCTTTGCACTGAAATGTCAAATCTACAAGGAAGTTAATGTGATCCCACACATGAGGAAACGGCATTAGTATTAGCTTTAATGGAACTGTATGCTGCCGACTGCGATGTACTAGACAAGTCTCCTGCTGTCCAAGATGGCTTTCTTGTTGTCCAAGACAGGTCCAAAGCCCTCCTCACCATCCAGGGCACCAATCAATCCTTCCAGGTGAACCAAGAATTTACTTCCGTTTCTTTTCATTTAGTCCACTTCATTTGCTGCTCAGAATTTGGTTTCTTCTACATTGGGGAGACCAAATGCAGATGGGGTGACCGCGTTGTGGAACTCCTTCTCTATGTCTGCAAGCATGACCCTGACCTTCCTGTCATTTGCCATTTTAATTCACCATCTTGTGCTCATGCTTACATTTCTTCCCAACGCAAGCTGGAGGAATAGCACCTGGAAAGTTCCAGGCGAGCGCCCACACGCAAGCGATGAGTGTTAGAAAGCTCATATTTATTTAACCTACCAGATAAAACTCCTACTCTCCGAAGGGTCTCCCATGCATAGCCCACACTTATGTCCCATGGAACCCTTGGTTCCAGGCATGGTTTCCTCCCTCACCTGTGGAGGTTATATTCAGGTGAGGCCATGTGGACTCCGATGTTGCAGACCCTGCGGCCTCTGGTTGGGTTATAACACTCCCTCACCCCAAGTCTGTCGTCCATTTCGATGGCTGGAAGAACATTTCCTTCTCCCTATTTGGTCGGGGCTGTTTCACAAGCGCCCGTTGTGCTGGCCCTGGTGGGGTGTAACGGACCGACGGTTCCTGGTCGAACACCTGGGTAGGTCTGCTGTGTGGGGTCGAAGCCCCCACCGGATCCATTGTGACCTCCGAGGTCTCCATATCTGATTCGGGGTCCGATGAGTCGGCATCCCGGATCTCAAGATCGAGGGGTTCGTCCGCCTCGCCTGCTGGAATGGAGGAAGGGTTCACCTGGCTGGACTGCTTGTGCCCTCTGTTCCACGACATTTTGTCATTTAGTCTTCCCACCCTCCAACCTATCCTTCTCTTTTCCTCCACCTGCCTCTGCCCACTTTTTCAACAACATAAAACCCATCGTATTTTTACCTCTCTTTAATTCTGAAGAAGAGACATAGGGGGCGAAATTCTCCCCCAACGGCGGGATGTCCGCCGACTGGCGCCAAAGACGGCGCCAATCAGACGGGCATCGCGCCGGCCCAAAGGTGCGGAATGCTCCGCATCTTTGGCGGCCTAGCCCCAACATTGAGGGGCTAGGCCGACGGCGGAGGGATTTCCGCCCCGCCAGCTTGCGGAAATGGCGTTTGTTGCCCCGCCAGCTGGCGCGGAAATGCGGCGCATGCGCGGGAGCGTCAGCGGCCGCTGACAGTTTCCCGGCGCATGCGCGAGAGCGTCAGCGGCCGCTGTCAGTTTCCCGCGCATGCGCTGTGGGGAGAGTCTCTTCCGCCTCCGCCATGGTGGAGGCCGTGGCGGTGGCGGAAGGGAAAGAGTGCCCCCACGGCACAGGCCCGCCCGCGGATCGGTGGGCCCCGATCGCGGGCCAGGCCACCGTGGGGGCACCCCCCGGGGTCAGATCGCCCCGCGCCCCCCCCAGGACCCCGGAGCCCGCCCACGCCGCCTGGTCCCGCCGGTAAATACCAGGTTTGATTTACGCCGGTGGGACAGGCAATTTCTGGGCGGGACTTCGGCCCATTTGGGCCGGAGAATTGAACGGGGGGTCCCGCCAACCGGCGCGGCCCGATTCCCGCCCCCGCCCAATCTCCGGTACCGGAGACTTCGGCGGGGGCGGGATTCACGGCGGCCAACGGCCATTCTCCGACCCGGCGGGGGGTCGGAGAATGACGCCCAGGGACTCTGAACACAAGCTCTGTTTTTCTCTGCACCGATGCAGAGTCTTTCCAATGCTTTCTGTTTTTATTTCAGGTCTCCTGATCAGCCCTGAAATGTGTCTGAGGCCTACAAATTGAGAGCAACGGTTACATTTACAGCTTCTGACAGGCCGTGGAGGGCTCCAGAGTGTGGCACTAGACATACATGTGTCACCACCACATGACATAGACTCAGTCACCTCTGGCATTGATTCACTGTCGTATTGAGGTAGTATGTCCTCGGTTTGTACACCTCTCCCACAGGAAAATATCTGGCTGTTCTGCCTCTCTACCTCCTCCTTCCTAGCGTGTGTGGCACTGCCTCTTTATCCTGCTCTTCTGCCCTTCCTCTGACCTCAGGACGTCGACATTTATTGGCTACTCAGGCGTCCATGTGTGAAGGTGCCATGCCCATAGAAGTATGAACATGCAAAAATAAGAATTCAGAGCAGGAGTTGCCCACTCATCCCCTCGTGCCTGCTCCACCTTCAACAAGATCATGGCTGATCTGATTGTAGCTTTGCGCAAAGTGCAATGCACCGTTCACAATATAAAGTTCTCCCTAGCCCCTGGGTGCACGAGTGAGTGGGGACAAAAAAACTGGGCTGAGAGTCCAGGAGACCCATCCTCCTGCACCCTTGGGCTAAAGCAAAACAGTTTGAATTGGATTTTGGCCAATTCTGGGGCAGTTATCATAGAACTTACAGTGCAGAAGGAGGCTGTTCGGCTCATCGAGTCTGCACCGGCCCTTACAAAAAGCACCCGACTGAAGCCCACGTATCTACCCTATCCCCGTAACCCAATAACCCCGACTTAACCTTTTTTGGACATTAAGAGGAATTTAGCATGGCCAATCAACCTAACCAGCACATCTTTGGACTGTGGGAAGAACCCGGATCTCCAGAGTGTCAAACTCATTTTTAAATAATTTTTTTCAGTTTACTTCGAAGACTCGAGTGTCCTTCAACATCATCTACAGTTAGTAACGACATATATTACTTAAACCAAGTAATATAACAGCCTCCATGGCAGGGAACATCCCCTTTCCTCACTCCCGCCACAGGGCTTAGTCTGGAAGGAATTATTCTGCCCTCAGTCATTTCTTCCATCAGAGAACTGAAAATTAAATAAAACACAGCTAACCCAACGACATGAGATGTGCCTCAAGTCACTCAACCATGCGTTTCTTCTATTTTCAACCAATCTATAATATTTAACTTTCACCATTGCAGCAAAGTACAATAATCTGCAATTTGATCTGAAGCAACATGGAAACGTTACTAGTAACAGAACACGGCTATTTGCAAATGCATTGTTTGATTTGCAGTGTAAATAGCCTCGGGCCAAGTGTTCAAAATAATAGATTTACAGAATAAATATTCACAAGTACAACCATAAAGATGATGATTACCAATTTCATATCATAGAATCTTACAATGCAAAGCAGGCCATTGGGCCACTCGTGGCTGTGACAGTTCCAAAATACAGCTATCAAATTAGCTACACTCCCTGCTCTTTCCTCATAGCTCAGCAATTCCCTCTCCTTCAAACGTGTATCTAATTCCTTTCTGAAGCATATTATGGAACCCGGTTTCATCACCTTTTCAGGCAGCTCACTTTCGACCACGATACGCTGTATAAATTAAATTAAATTCATTTCACCTCGGACTCTTTTTGCCAGTTATCCATGTCCTCTGTTTAACAACTCTTCCACCATTAAACTCGGGAGTGGCTCTCTGGCCGCGTTGAGCCCGGCACCGATGCTGCTCTGCCGGGAGAATAGCGGGAGAGTCCTAAAATGGGATTCGCGCCGGGCGCCAAATGGTTTGCCAGTCTCCTGGTCAGCTCCATTCCACACTCCTTTGACTATGACATGCCTCTTGCTTGACCGCTGAAGGCTATCTCAAAGAAGGGAATAGCCTTGTTCGTTGTGATACACGTGACGGTTCTTGAACTCAGGTGCCCAGCCTGAGAGATATTTCTCTAGAATAGATGACCTACAGTCTTTGATGCCTGAACAGCGTGCCCGCACTCTCAGTGCATCAGCACCATAGAGGTAGCTGGCACATTAATGAGCAGGGACTCACCACTGAGGACCTACTTGCGGCCAAACGGTGAATATTTAGATGAGCAGAAGGGAGATGAGTACAACCTCCCTGATGTTACAACCTCTGCCTCGGCGACTGCCCTCTCTCCAGGCCCACTGACCGGGTCCAGTGGTCTCCGCGATGGCGGGCTGCAGGTCCAGTGGTCCCCCTCCTGTCTTCTCGCTCTCTCTGCGGTGATCTATTCGTGGAGGGCAGGGGCTGGGTGGGGTGGGGTGAAAAGAGCACAGCGTTAGGCAGTCAGACACATGCAGCACAGTGGGGTTGGCACCCGGCTGTCTTTGCGAACAGGGCACCCGGCATGGCGGACAGTGTTGGTTGCTGGAATGTGGTGCAGGTTGGAGAGCGCACACACTGCCAGTGGGTGGAGTTCAGTTGCCCCCTGTGTGTGTGTGTGTGTGGGGGGGGGGGGGTTATGGGACAGGGGTTGGTGCTGGGGACCGCTCTGACGAGGTCGTGGAACCTCTCTCTGCATTGGTGTCTGCACCTGATTGTGGGGCTGGCGCACTCATGGCCTCTGCCACCTGCGCCCAGGAAGGTGTCCGGCAGCGGGTGGCAGCCTCCTTCCCACCCCGGGGAACAGGTTGGCCCGCCCCTCCCCCACAGCGTCCAGCAGGGTCCCGAGCTCCGCATCCGTGAACTGGGGTGCCGCTCTCTGTGCTGTCATCGTCCTGGTTGGGATGAGTGTGTGTGGGGAGAGGAGTGCTAATACGCGGCTGCAATTTGTCAGCCTCTCGAGTGCCAATCCTGACCCCGGCGAATCGGACACCATTTTTCAAATTGAATGAGTTTCACATGTTGCCGGTGATAGCCATTAACGGATCATGAATTGCTCCGCGATTGGCACCAATTTAGTTGTGGTAGAAGTTCACCGATTCAATCCCGGCCTCTGAATCAGAGAATCCTGCCCCTGGTTAGCGGAGCGGGAAATCTCCCGTCTCACTACTCCCAACTGTAAGGTTTTCGGGCAATTCGGCCCTTTTGGAGAAACTCAGAGACTGTAAACTGACTTTCCAGCCAAGGGAACAGAACCAGTTTTCCCAGCAGGCTTGGCCCGCTGAGCTGAGTAGGGACATAAACACATAAATATTTGCAAACACCCCCCTAGGAGCTACAAGGAAGAAGGAGCCAGACAACAAGATAACATCAAAACACAGACAAAGGGGCACGGGAATACACAGGAGGCTTGCATGCAAGCAGGACAATGGGATGGTCATAGCCCCATGCAAATGTAAATGACCTGGCCTCCACCAGAGCAGAATCCAATTAACACCCCATCAACATAGCGAGGTGAGAATAGCAGCCATCTCCGGAGCAGCTGGAAGACACTGAAATTCTCCACAGAAGAGCCTAACCTCGTTAAACTAGAAATCAGACTGTCTGAGTCCAGCATATTGCGCTGGAAAAGCCCCTAGAAAATCAGCTACCGGCAGAAAAACCAAGTTGGAGGCGGACCTGGGGGAGGTACTCCAATCTTGACAGAAGCTACCGGCAGAAACTCACTGGGAGGAGGGGGGCGGAGCCAGCGCCAAATTCAAATCGCGCAGGTCTGAAAAAAACCAAGTTGGAGGCGGACCTGGGGGAGGTACTCCAAGCTTGACAGAAGCTACCGGCAGAAAAACCAAGTTGGAGGCGGACCTGGGGGAGGTACTCCAAGCTTGACAGAAGCTGCCGGCAGAAACTCACTGAAAGAAGGGGGCGGAGCCAGCGCCAAATTCAAATCGCGCAGGTCTGCCTAGCTGGAAGAAGCGGACCTGCAAGGAATACCCAGAAACATACAGCTCTGACCGGCTCAAAGGGGGCGGGACCAGCGGGAACTTTAAAAACCTACCTTTTCAATGCAAAAGGGGCTGGCCGATCACAGAACAAAGCCAGGTATAACTATATAAAAGGGGCTGTGTTTTCGAGTAGGGGTCTCTTCGTTCGTGGCTCGACCTCTGCACCCCTGACTTGACCTCTGCAGCCTGTGACCGTAAGTACTCCGCAGCAGCTGACGAAACTCCCTTGATTTTAATAGTGGTTGAGGCTTTGGGGAAGGGAACTTGTTTTGTGCCTGTGATATTGCTAAAACCTGTGTAAGCATAAGAATTTTCGTTGTGTCCGCTATATTACTTTTGAATAGACATAGTGTATATTAGAGCATAAGATTGTATTGTGTTTCTTCTGTTGATGATTTTGACCTGGGTTTTACAATAAACCTTGATTTGATGATAATTGGAGTCGTTTAAATTCTTCAATCCTTCACCAGCGATCTCTGACCAAGTCATTGTTAAAATACTCCTCACCTTAATTCCGGGTTCAGGAATCGAGGGTCATCTTGAGCGATTCACTCAGGACAGACTGCTGGTTAGGGAATAAACAGCAGTGTCCTATTCTCTCTCTTGGGAAAGCTACTCTAGTGGAGTAGGAACCGGGTGAGTGTTGCACCACCGGCAAGAGAGAGAATCACCTGGGTATTGGTAGGGGTCTGGAGATCTGTGTGATATAAGTCTCAGGCTGTCGGTTAGGAATAAACGGCAGGCTTGAATCAGTGCTCTCTTCAGTGGAAGTGTCCCAGCGCGACATTCCCTGGCCTCTGAAGTTTCAGTGCCAGCTGGAGAGAGACACACACAGATATTCAAACCCCAGATATCGGCCCAGTAGTGGAGTAGCGGAGATGGCACCCTCTACACAACTCAGGAACAAAAATCTAGGCCAAAGTTTCCAAGGGGATAAACGGTTAAACTGACTGTAAGAGACCCAAAGCATTCACTCCTTTTGTCTGATCCTGAATATCTTTGAAGCACAACTAATAGTGGCAACATTCTTGAATAAATGAATGATCAGCAAAGAGCGGCTGGAATGGATATTTTTAATTATTCATTGTAAAGGAGCTTGACATTATAGCATGAGGGGAAATTGGCGTGATTGCACTGCAGACACTGGGGAAATTCTGTTTGTGAATACGTTATAAAACTGACTGAATGCTAATGATACATAGTGATGGCTTTACTATTAGATAATTCTCTTCACCATATGTGAAATAAAACGATAGAACTATTTGATCCAATGGAATTGAATAAAGAAGCTTCAATATCAAGTCAGATAATTATGTCAGAAACAAAAGCAATTGTGGTAGTCACCACTGTTTGTATAATACGTATATGAGAGGTCACTAATGGGGTCTCGGTCTTTCAAATGTTGAGATGGACCGAATGGTTGACTGGTACAGACTGCGGGCCACCTTCCCGTACCTAGATAACGTCACCATCTGCGGCCACGACAAGCAGGACCACGACTCTAACCTTTTCAAATTTCTCCACACCGCCAAATTCCTGAACATCACGTATAACAAGGAGAAGTGCGTGTTCAGCACCAACCGCTTAGCCATCCTTGGCTATGTTGTGCAAAATGTAGTTCTAGGGCCCGACCCCGACCGCATGTGATGCCTGGGGTTCTTCTCATACTATGCCCAGTATGTCCCTAACTATGCAGACAAGGCCAGCCCACTCATCCACTCCACAGTTTTCCCCCTGATGGCGGAGGCCCACCAGGCCTTCAACCATATCAAGGCTGACATCACCAAGGCCACGATGCACACGGTCGACGAGACCCTCCCCTTTCAAGTCGAGAGCGATGCATCAGGCGTCGTTCTGGCCGCCACCCTCAACCAGGCAGGCAGACCCGTGGCATTCTTTTCCCCCACCCTCCATGCCTCCAAAATCCGGCACTCCTCTGTCTAAAAGGAGGCCCAAGCCATCGTAGAAGCTGTGCGGCATTGGAGGCATTACCTGGCCCGCAGGAGATTCACTCTCCTCACTGACCAACGGTCGGTTGCCTTCATGTCCAATAACACACAGCGGGGCAACATCAAAAATGATAAAATCTTGAGATGGAGGATCGAGCTCTCCACCTACAATTACAAGATTTTGTATCGCCCCAGTAAGCTCAACGAGCCCCCCGATGCCCTATCCCAAGGTACATGTGCCAGCGCACAAGTGGACCGACTCCGGGCCCTTCACGATGGTCTATGTCACCCAGGGGTCACACTCGGTTCTTCATAAAGCCCCGCAACCTACCCTACTCCATTGCGGAAGTCAGGGCTATCACCAAAGACTGCCAGGTCTGCATGGAGTACAAACCGCACTTCTACCAGCCAGACCGAGCGCACCTGGTGAAGGCCTCCCGTCCCTTTGAACCCGTCAGCATGGATTTCAACGAGCCCCTCCCCTCCTCCGACCGAATCACATACTTCCTGGACGTGGTCGTTGAATACTCCAGATTCCCCTTTGCCATCCCATGCCCCGATATGACGTCTGCCACAGTCATCAAAGCCCTCAATAGCATCTTCCACCTGTTTGGTTTCCCCGCTTACATCGACAGCGATCGGGGATCCTCCTTTATGAGTGATGAGCTGCGTCAGTTCCTGCTCAGCAAGGGCATTGCCTCGAGCAGGACGACCAGCTACAACCCCCAGAGAAACGGGCAGGTGGAGAGGGAGAACAGGACGGTCTGGAAGGCCGTCCTGCTGGCCCTACGGTCTAAAACTCTCCCAGTCTCCCGCTGGCAGGAAGTCCTCCCCGACGCCCTCCACTCCATCCGATCGCTACTTTGCACTGCGACTAATGAACCCCTCATGAACGTCTCCTTGCCTTCCCTAGGAAGTCCACCTCCGGGGTTTCGCTCCCAACGTGGCTGGCAGCTCCAGGACCCATCCTCCTCCGCAAGCACGGGCGGCTCCACAAGGCAGACCCGTTGGTCGAAAGGGTACAGCTGCTGCATGCGAACCCGCAGTACACCTATGTGGCGTACCCCGATGGCTGCCAAGACACAGTCTTCCTCAGGGACCTGGCACCAGCTGGTTTCCCACCCCCCCCCTCCAATTACCCCGGCGCCACCCATCCTCCCCCCAGCGCACCTCACTACAGCCCCTGCTCCAGGACGATCTGTCCTCCCATTGGTTCCATCCGGGGATGAAGATGAGGACTACACGCTCCCGGAGTCACCGCCGACCAAGCCGCCGCCTGCATCACCACCGGGACTGCGTCGCTCACAACGGAGGGTCAAGGCACCCGACCAACTAAATTTGTGAACTTTCACCAAACTGTACACTTTAAAAATGCTCACATACCATGTAAATAGAGTTCATCTTTTTTAACAGGGGGTGAATGTGGTAGTCACCACTGTTTGTCTCGTGGATGCTGGAACAACTGTGGGAAAACTTCGAGGAAGTAACACAGGTATTACAATCCTGGATCAGACCCCAATTGTGGCGAGGATACTGCTCAGAAACTACAATATTTTATTTTAATTTTTAAGACTGTGAGGAAAGCAGATCTGTCTCCTGGAGTGATTGCACTCAAAAATAGGGATATGTGACGGGATTCTCCGATAATGGGGTTAAGTGGTGACGCCGTCGTAAACGGCAGAGCGTTTTACGACGGCATCATCTGGCCGCTCAGGAGCAGCGATCCTGCGCCGCACAGGGAGCCAGCACGGCACTGGAGTGCTTCACGCAGCTCCAGCTGCCGATACGGGCACCAGCACGGCTGGCGTGGGTCCGCGCACATGCGCCATGGCCGTCACGGGTCTATGCATGCACGTGGGTTACAGTACGTGGGTACCCGGCAATATGGCAGAGCCCTGTGGGGCCGACGCGGAGGAACATAGGCCATCCCCGGAAATAGCCCGCCCGCCGATCGGTAGCCCCGATCGCAGGCCTGGCCTCTGTGGAGGTGCCCCTGGAGTCGGATCCCCCCTTCTCCCACCAGGACAGCCCCCGCAGCCAGAATGCCGAGGTCCCGCCGGGTAGGACCACACGCGAACGACGCCGATGGGACTCGGCTGAACTCAGCGGGCATTCAGCCTGTTGAGCGCGGAGAATCACCGGGGGGCCCCGTTGAGCGGCCCCCGACCGGCACCGCAGCGACCCCGTCGGCGCCATTGCCGCCGACGGAGCAGTGTCGCGGGATCGGAGAATCCCGCCCATGATGTTTTAAAACATAGGATCCACCAGTGGAGCTAAAGGGATGGCATTGGGAGTACCCATTGTACTAACACAGTTTTTGAATATCTTTAGCATCACACAAGAAAATAGGTTACAATTACCCCTGAAACAATGCTAATCAATGCTAATCAATATAGTGACACAATAACCCTTGACTGCTATCTTTATTTCCACTCAAACAACAAAACCATCTCAGATCCCAATCCACTTTTAAATACAGTGAGCACTCAGGAATACTTTGAGATGCCTTTTGAGACTGCTTGAAAATATAGACCTGAACCCTCTCAGATCAATGCAGAATCTCTGGCTGTATTTCATTAGAAACTTCTCAGTTTGCCTTCCAGCCATATCACCTGACTGTTTCAACCCCTAGCTGCTCCTATCAACGACATCATCTTGCTAGATTTTTCCAATAAAGGGGCAATTTAGCGTGACCAATCCACCTACCTTGCACATCTTTGGGTTGTGGGGGTGAGACCTACACAGAAAATGTGGAAACTCCACACTGACAGTGACCCGAACTCGGGATCGAACCCGGGTCCTCAATGCCATGAGGCAGCAGTGCTAACTACTGCACCACCGTAACACCCTATCATCTTGCCAAGCTGAACACAATCTCTCTAATTTATGACTCTGATGTCTCTAATTACATTAGCTCCCTTCTCCCCCCACAATCAAATGCTGTGAGACCCACTGAAATTGTCCAGTATTTTCTGCATTAACTACTCAGCAGGGAAGCCCCGTAATATAAATAAAAATCCATTAGCCAAACCTTTTTTATAATGCTTTAATTGCACCTCTGGCTCCAAAAGTCCTAGCTGTCTTGCAAACCAGGATTTTTAAAAACACTACTACAGCAGTCATACACACACTAACCCAGGCTTCTAGCCCTTATTGCACCAACATATAAGATATATATATGTGAAATTCCTACATTCACCACACAGTGAATAGTACGTTCATGGATTAACAATGAACAATTAGGGAATCTGATGGACCAAAAGAACAACAATAACATTACCATGTGCCAGCTAAGAAAATTAACGCATGTTTGGTTTAATAATGTTTGTACAGGATCCACCAGTGGAGTTACAGGAATGATATTGGGAATACTCATTGTACCTGATGAGAAGGAGGATAGTCATGGTTGACAATATAGGTATACCAGATAAAGAACAATTAGAAGTACAGATAAGTCTTGAAGGTATTCTGCCATATGGGATGAAAAGAATGGGAAGCTGGTAGGATCTAAGCTTGATTGATGCCACAAAGCTGACCGGATAGTATTGTGCCTCTGTCCTATATATGATGCTGACAGGCAAAATGTTGTTTTAGATCAGATAGAAACACAAGCTGTACGTGGCGGGTGGAAAGAAATGAAAGAAAAGTGCGCAAATGTACCATACATGGGAAATGGGCGGCACGGTAATACAGTGGCTAACACTGTTGCTTCACAGTGCCAGGTCCCCAGGTTCGATTCCCGCTTGGGTCACTGTCGGTGCGGAGTCTGCACGTTCTCCCTGTATCTGCGTGAGTTTCCTCCGGGTGTTCCGGTTTCCTCCCACAAGTCCCGAAAGACGTGTTTGTTAGGTGAATTGGATGTTCTGAATTCTCCCTCCATGTACCCGAACAGGCGCCGGAATGTGGCGACTAACTAGGGGCTTTTCACAGTAACTTCATTGCACTGTTAATGTAAGCTTACTTGTGGCAATAATAAAGATTATTAAACGGAGCCTACTGTATGAACACCAATGAGGCAAAGATATATTATGGTGCTGAAGTTTGTCACATCCCTTACCCAGTGATTTGTTTTAAACCAGAAACTCCAGCCAGAATTGGACAGATACATTTAATAGCTATCCATTCTAGAGAACACATCACCAATGAAAATCACCGAGGAATTGAAAGAAATCCTGGGGAAATATTGGGATAAATACCTGGCAGAAATCCCGAAGTTAACTGAAAAGTGAGAGGAGTGAGACGAAAACTGGGAGAAGTATTTTTGAAACATATATCAATATTAAACAGGAGACAGAGAGAATTAGGGAGAGAAACAGAACCATAAAGGAAACTAGATGATGAGATGTGATATGGAATTGTGGAAAGAAATGTACAAATACGCCCTTTGGTACGTTTATTATCCTATGTTCTACTCAGAATAATGATGTTAATAATGGTATACCAATGGATTGTAACACCGATGTTGCAAATTTGGAAATGACAAATACAATTGATGTTAAGAACAAACAAACTGAAAGGAAGATGAAAAAGGCTAGATACATTGATATAAGTGTGGTAGTATGCATTAGGGGTCATGTGGGACTGTGAAGCCGTTATGTCATTGGCTGACAGATCCCGGGTCCTGGTTGGCTGTTGACCTCTAGCTCCGCCCTGAAGGCGGAGTATAAGAACCAGGAGTTCTCCCCCGCAGGCCAGTCTGTTGCTGAACTGCGGGGAACAAGTCACGCTTAATAAAGCCTCATCGACTTCATCTCTATTCGTCTCTCGTGAGTCTTTGTGCGCTACAATAAGCAAATGCAAGGCAGGTTAAATGTGATGTGACGGTATTGCATCAATTGTTTTAAATTTGATGAAGCAATTTTAATAGAAAGTGGAATTTTGCTTTGAATTTTAAACTTGCTGCCTTTTTAACCCGTAGATAATAATTCTGCCCAAGAATTTGATTTTGAAGTGTATAATTTACTAAACTGCTTGCTAATTATGAGCTAACGTTTGTGCTAAGTATTGAAGAGAGTGTAACCCAAATCGAGCTCAGGCGAGCCTGGGCAGAAGAGAGGCCGAAATGGTGAGCCAATGGAAACATGCCTGTGTGAATGGATCAAAGGGATGACTGTTGCCAAACCATGATGGGAAATTTGGTCCCAAGTAAAGAAATATTCGGACTCAAGCTAAAAACAAAAGTGCACAGTGAGGAAAACCACAAGTGTCCAGACACAGGACTTGCTATGGTAAACCACGGAAAGGACATAAGCGAAAGACAGTACTGTGTAGCAAGAAGGGACATTGAACCGCAGACATTTGCAGACCCTGAGAAAGAAAGTCACCTGACCTTTGTGGATGCCAAGGCTATTAAGATGAAAATTGCTCAGGGAACAATGGAACACATGTATTCGGTTTACCAGAATTTTGGAAAAATTACCTCAGCCTCATAAGGGTCTTATACATATGTCATTGAACATGCTAGAAGGGGAAGAAATTGTAGAAAGGGAAAGGAGATCGAAGCCTCAAGAGTGAAAAACCTGGGAACAACCATTGTGGAAGACGACCCTGCCTCAAGGTCACGGAGACAAGTGAAGTACACTCGGAGAAGGACCTGGCCAGCTATACTCCAAGGCTGATACTTTAAAAAAATAAATGTAGAGTACCCAATTATTGTTTTCCCAATTAAGGGGCAATTTAGTGTTGGCAATCCACCTAACCTGCACATCTTTGGGTTGTGGGGGTGAAACCCACGTAGACACGGGGAGAATGTGCAAACTCCACCCGGACAGTGACCCAGGGCTGGGATTCCAACCCAGGTCCTCAGCGCCGTAGTCCCAGTGCTACCCACTGCGCCATATGCCGCCCTCTCAGGGTGATACTTGAGTTCGATTTCCTCATGGAATAATCATAGAATCATAGTATCCCTATGGTGCAGAAGGAAGCTATTTTGCCCATTGAGTCTGCACTGATCCTTGGAAAGAACAACCTTCTTAAGCCCATGCCTCCACCCTGTCCCGGTAATCCAGTAACCCCACCTAACCTTTTGGACACTAAGGGGCAATTTAGCACGGCCAATCCACCTGACGTGCACTTTCTTGGACTGTAGGAGGAAACTGGTTCACCCGGAGGAAACCCATACAGGGATGGAGAGAAAGCGCAAACTCCGCACAGTCACCCAAGGGCGGAACTGAACCTGGTCCCTGGAGCTATGAGGTGTAAGTGCGAACCACTGTGCCACCAAGTAATATTTATCATTATATTGAGCTAAAGAGTCTATGTAATATTAATTTAGTTTAAGAGTCTGTGTGACATTTATCGAGTTTAAAGTTTGTGTGACTTTTTAGTACCAACAAAGAGATTATTAAGTGATTACGATCACTCGTGTATAGATTGTGTGACATTTCAGCCGTGAAACCTCAAGGAGGAAGGGGGCAATGATTTTCCACACAAGTCTCCCAAGTAAAATATTTTTCTACACTGCTTATACACCACTTAAATTGGCACAGAAATTCTTAGAATAAATATCTATAGATGAGATGAATCCAGGTGTTAGTAAGTGATGTGAAGGAAAACTTAGTTAATGAACCTTGAACGTGTTCAGTTGTTTACCGTGTTAGATGGTGTTTGATCGTTCAAAATAGAAGTATAGAACATAGAACATAGAAAAATACAGCACAGAACAGGCCCTTCGGCCCACGATGTTGTGCCGAACCTTTGTCCTAGATTAATCATAGATTATCATTGAATTTACAGTGCAGAAGGAGGCCATTCGGCCCTTTGAGTCTGCACCGGTTCTTGGAAAGAGCACCCTACCCAAACTCAACACTTCCACCCAACACCAAGGGCAATTTGGACATTAAGGGCAATTTATCATTGGCCAATTCACCTAACCCGTACATCTTTGGACTGTGGGAGGAAACCGGAGCACCCGGAGGAAACCCACGCAGACACGGGGAGGACGTGCAGACTCCGCACAGACAGCGACCCAAGCCGGAATCGAACCTGGGACCCTGGAGCTGCGAAGTAATTGTGCTATCCACAATGCTACCGTGCTGCCCTTGAGAACAAATAAATCTACGCTATCATTTTACTGTAATCCATGTACCTATCCAATAGCTGCTTGAAGGTCCCTAATGTTTCCGACTCAACTACTTCCACAGGCAGTGCATTCCATGCCCCCACAACTCTCTGGGTAAAGAACCTACCTCTGATATCCCTCCTATATCTTCCACCTTTCACCTTAAATTTATGTCCCCTTGTAATGGTTTGTTCCACCCGGGGAAAAAGTCTCTGACTGTCTACTCTATCTATTCCCCTGATCATCTTATAAACCTCTATCAAGTCGCCCCTCATCCTTCTCCGTTCTAATGAGAAAAGGCCTAGCAACCTCAACCTTTCCTCGTAAGACCTACTCTCCATTCCAGGCAACATCCTGGTAAATCTTCTTTGCACCTTTTCCAAAGCTTCCACATCCTTCCTAAAATGAGGTGACCAGAACTGTACACAGTACTCCAAATGTGGCCTTACCAAAGTTTTGTACAGCTGCATCATCACCTCACGGCTCTTAAATTCAATACCTCTGTTAATGAACGCGAGCACACCATAGGCCTTCTTCACAGCTCTATCCACTTGAGTGGCAACTTTCAAAGATGTATGAACATAGACCCCAAGATCTCTCTGCTCCTCCACATTGCCAAGAACTCTACCGTTAACCCTGTATTCCGCATTCATATTTGTCCTTCCAAAATGGACAACCTCACACTTTTCAGGGTTAAACTCCATCTGCCACTTCTCAGCCCAGCTCTGCATCCTATCTATGTCTCTTTGCAGCCGACAACAGCCCTCCTTACTATCCACAACTCCACCAATCTTCGTATCGTCTGCAAATTTACTGACCCACCCTTCAACTCCCTCGTCCAAGTCATTAATGAAAATCACAAACAGCAGAGGACCCAGAACTGATCCCTGCGGTACGCCACTGGTAACTGGGATCCAGGCTGAATATTTTCCATCCACCACCACTCTCTGACTTCTATCGGTTAGCCAGTTCGTTATCCAACTGGCCAAATTTCCCACTATCCCATGCCTCCTTACTTTCTGCAGAAGCCTACCATGGGGAACTTTATCAAATGCCTTACTAAAATCCATGTACACTACATCCACTGCTTTACCTTCATCCACATGCTTGGTCACCTCCTCAAAGAATTCAATAAGATTTGTAAGGCAAGACCTACCCCTCACAAATCCGTGCTGACTATCCCTAATCAAGCAGTGTCTTTCCAGATGCTCAGAAATCCTATCCTTCAGTACCCTTTCCATTATTTTGCCTACCACTGAAGTAAGACTAACTGGCCTGTAATTCCCAGGGTTATCCCTAGTCCCTTTTTTGAACAGGGGCACGACATTCGCCACTCTCCAATCCCCTGGTACCATCCCTGTTGACAGTGAGGACGAAAAGATCATTGCCACCGGCTCTGCAATTTCATCTCTTGCTTCCCATAGAATCCTTGGATATATCCCGTCAGGCCCGGGGGACTTGTCTATCCTCAAGTTTTTCAAAATGCCCAACACATCTTCCTTCCTAACAAGTATTTCCTCGAGCTTACCAATCTGTTTCACACTGTCCTCTCCAACAATATCGCCCCTCTCATTTGTAAATACAGAAGAAAAGTACTCGTTCAAGACCTCTCCTATCTCTTCAGACTCAATATACAATCTCCCGCTACTGTCCTTGATCGGACCTACCCTCGCTCTAGTCATTCTCATATTTCTCACATATGTGTAAAAGGCCTTGGGGTTTTCCTTGATCCTACCCGCCAAAGATTGTTCATGCCCTCTCTTAGCTCTCCTAATCCCTTTCTTCAGTTCCCTCCTGGCTATCTTGTATCCCTCCAATGCCCTGTCTGAACCTTGTTTCCTCAGCCTTACATAAGTCACCTTTTTCCTCTTAACAAGACATTCAACCTCTCTTGTCAACCATGGTTCCCTCACTCGACCATCTCTTCCCTGCCTGACAGGGACATACATATCAAGGACACGTAGCACCTGTTCCTTGAACAAGTTCCACATTTCACTTGTGTCCTTCCCTGCCAGCCTATGTTCCCAACTTATGCACTTCAGTTCTTGTCTGACAACATCGTATTTACCCTTCCCCCAATTGTAAACCTTGCCCTGTTGCACGTACCTATCCCTCTCCATTACTAAAGTGAAAGTCACAGAATTGTGGTCACTATCTCCAAAATGCTCCCCCACTAACAAATCTATCACTTGCCCTGGCTCATTACCCAGTACTAAATCCAATATTGCCCCTCCTCTGGTCGGACAATCTACATACTGTGTTAGAAAAGCTTCCTGGACACACTGCACAAACACCACCCCATCCAAACTATTTGATCTAAAGAGTTTCCACTCAATATTTGGGAAGTTAAAGTCGCCCATGACTACTACCCTATGACTTCTGCACCTTTCCAAAATCTGTTTCCCAATCTGTTCCTCCACATCTCTGCTACTATTGGGGGGCCTATAGAAAACTCCTAACAAGGTGACTGCTCCTTTCCTATTTCTGACTTCAACCCATACTACCTCAATAGGGTGATACTCCTCGAACTGCCTTTCTGCAGCTGTTATACTATCTCTAATTAATAATGCCACCGCCCCCCCCCCCCCACCTCTTTTACCACCCTCCCTAATCTTATTGAAACATCTATAACCAGGGACCTCCAACAACCATTTCTGCCCCTCTTCTATCCAAGTTTCCGTGATGGCCACCACATCGTAGTCCCAAGTACCGATCCATGCCTTAAGTTCACCCACCTTATTCCTGATGCTTCTTGCGTTGAAGTATACACACTTCAACCCATCTCCGTGCCTGCAAGTACTCTCCTTTGTCAGTGTTCCCTTCCCCACTGCCTCATTACACGCTTTGGTGTCCTGAATATCGGCTACCTTAGTTGCTGGACGACAAATCCGGTTCCCATTCCCCTGCCAAATTAGTTTAAACCCTCCCGAAGAGTACTAGAAAACCTCTCTCCCAGGATATTGGTGCCCCTCTGGTTCAGATGCAACCCGTCCTGCTTGTACAGGTCCCACTTTCCCCAGAATGCGCTCCAATTATCCAAATACCTGAAGCCCTCCCTCCTACACCATTCCTGCAGCCACGTGTTCAACTGCACTCTCTCCGTATTCCTAGCCTCGCTATCACGTGGCACCGGCAACAAACCAGAGATGACAACTCTGTCTGTCCTGGCTTTTAACTTCCAGCCTAACTCCCTAAACTTGTTTATTACCTCCACACCCCTTTTCCTACCTATGTCGTTGGTACCAATGTGCACCATGACTTCTGGCTGCTCCCCCTCCCCCTTAAGGATCCTGAAGACACGATCCGAGACATCCCTGGCCCTGGCACCCGGGAGGCAACATACCTTCCGGGAGTCTCGCTCGCGACCACAGAATCTCCTATCTATTCCCTTAACCATTGAATCTCCTACAACTATTGCTTTTCTATTCTCCCCCCTTCCCTTCTGAGCCCCAGAGCCAGACTCAGTGCCAGAGACCTGGCCGCTAGGGCCTTCCCCCGGTAGGTCATCCCCCCCAACAGCATCCAAAACGGTATACTTGTTTTGAAGGGGAACGGCCACGAGGGATCCCTGCACTTTCTGCCTGTTTGTTTTTTTCCCCCTGACTGTAACCCAGCTATTCTTGTCCTGTACCTTGGGTGTGGTTACCTCCTTGTAGCTCTTCTCAATCACCCCCTCTGCCTCCCGGATGATCCGAAGTTCATCCAGCTTCAGCTCCAGTTCCCTAACATGGTCTTTGAGGAGCTGAAGTTGGGTGCACTTCCCGCAGGTATAGTCAGTGGGGACACCGGTGGTATCCCTCACCACCCACATCCTACAGGAGGAGCATGTAACTTGCCTAGCCTCCATCCCCTCTTACCTGACAGAATATAGCTGCCCTGTGGACTAACTAGATCTCCGCCCTCCGACCCTGCTTCCAGTCAGCTACACTTTCTGTAAACTCCTGGCTCTCTTCGCACTCTTTTCGGAAATGTCGGAAACAAAATGAAAGGAGCACCTTACTCCCTCCTCACCTAACTCCCTCGGTCACCAAACTCTCACTATCGCACTCAAACGCACCAAATTCAGCACTCCCTCGGTCACCAAACTCTCACTATCGCACTCAAACGCACCAAATTCAGCACTCCCTCGGTCACCGAACTCTCACTATCGCACTCAAATGCACCAAATTCAGCACTCAGTGCAAACAAAGTCTGCACTGTAGGGGATCACTTTTATACTGTGAATCTAGCCTCTGAAAACTGGCCTAATCCAATTAACTAATCAACAAGCTCCAGCTGCAAGTGCCTACAAGTAGAAGCCTGTTTAAAGCTTATTGAAAAGTCACCTTCTTCTAAACCAGACAGCAACTTTTAAGTTACTTAATTAAATAAAAGAAAGACTAAACTTTAGATAAAAATGAAGCCTTATACTCCCTCGGTCACCAAACTCTCACGATCGCACTCAAATGCACCAAATTCAGCACTCAGTGCAAACAAACAAGTATTAAGTATGTGAGAGCATTCATGGGTTAAGCTCAACTGTGCACTTGTCCTTTGCTCATCCTTAATCTTCCTTTGTTCTTCTAAGTTATTGATCGATGAAGCTGTTGCAGACAAGTAGTATCCCGTTTTCCCTGGTGACAACACAAGCTAAATCCATTCTTAATGCCACTAATGGCCCGACTGACAAATAATGGGAAGTGTTGTTGTATAAGGGTCGATGTGGAGATTATTGTTCACCATTTACATGTATGCTTTGTACTTGGAGATTGGAAGGCAATTTCAAAATTTATGGATCACACCAAATTGGGGCGTGTGGTTAATGCAGAAACACATCAATAAACTTGCAGAATGGGCAAGCGTTTGAAACTGAATTTCAATACAGATTAGAGTGAGGTAATACATTTTGGTGGAAAAAAATAAGGAGGTCATATATTCCTTGGAAAATGGAGTGATGAAACAGAGGCATCTGGGAGCGCAGATTCACAAATGACCAAAAGTAGTGACAAATGGTTAATAAGACCATTCAAAAGGGAAGCAAAGTAATGGAGTCCATTTCCAATGGAATAGAATTGAAAGTAAGAATGTAAAAACACAAGAGATTGGAACAGGCTACTGCAAGGCTTTCAATAAGGTCAAGGCTGATCTTTTATATTAATTCCACTTTCTTGCTCTTTCCCCCTATCCCTTGATACCCTTAGCGCTCAAAAATCTATTACCAGTGTCTTGAATATAAATGATCAATTGAGCATTCACAGGTCTCCTGGGTAGAGAATTCCAACAATTCACAACCCTCTTGAGTGAAGAGAGTTCTCTTCAACTTCAGCCATAAACGGTTGACCCCTTCTTTAACTAGGGGGAAACTGCCTCTCATCATCACTCCTGTCAAATGGTCTTATGAATTTCATATATTTCAATGAAATCACCTTTTATTCTTCTAAACTCCAGAGGATACAAGTCCATTCTATTCAATGTCTCCTTATAATGTTGTCTTCTCATCCTCGGCATCAATCTGGTAAGCCTTTATTTTTTGACCTCCGAGGCAAGTATATCCTTCTTTAAGTAAGGAGTCCAATACAGTACACCGGGTGTGGCCTAAGCAAAGCCCCCATATTACCGCAACAAGATTGCCATACTCATGTACTCCAACCCGCTTGAAATAAAAGCTCATATACTATTATCTGCATTTGTAATTGCTTGCTGTACATGTCCGTTAACTTGTGCGATTTGCGTACAAGGGCTCTGACATTCTTTCAATGCCAATATTTAATAATTTCTAATCTTTTAAATAATACTCTGCCTCTCCTTTCTTCCTCCCCACATTATACTCCATTTGCCACGTGTTTTCCCAATCAGTATATCTCCTTGCAATCTTTGTGCATCTCACCCATAGTTTACTTTCTCAACTAACTTTGCAACATGAGATATCTTGAATATAATACACTTGGTCTCTTCATCAAAATCATTGGTATAGATTGTAAATATACTTAGCTCTCAGCAGACAATGTTGACACAGCTGCAGAGGGGACTGTGAGCTTTGCTTGACTGACATCTTTACTACCTTGTGAAATGGTCATTCTGTCTCTGATGCTGTTTTTCAGTGCCTGTGCGTTTATTTACACGGGATTAAGAGGTGTGAAGTAGATCAAAGCTTTTGACATTGAGAGTATCAATTGCTGTGGTTGATTGATGCTTTTAATAGTTTGTGAGTGGAGCAGTTTTTTTTCATAGCCACTGCGTATTTTGTAAATTGCAGGATCATTTCAAAGACTTGTCAGATTTGGGAATGATTCATTGGTTATGTACATAGTGGATACTGCGAGTGATGGTATGGAGGGTGCAGGAGGGCTATGAAGGGGTATAGGATATTAAGAGGGTGCATAGAATGCGCATGGGAAATATGAGGGGCACAGAGTGGCATGGAGGTATATGGAAGGGATTGAAGGCCTGATAGACATGGTGACAACTGGGCTCAAGACCCAGTAAACAGAGGTGGGCCTGCCAGGCTCGCCATCTGCCCACCTTCACTGTTTCCTCAGGCCTGTCTCTGGGATCAGTGGACACAATTCCATCACACAGCTGCCAACTCGCACTTCCCGTCTCCTTCACAAAAATCCAGCCGTTAGTGTTAGTTCCACCCCAGAAAAGTGACCTTTTGAAGGAAATTTGTGTCCCTTAAGAATAAACTGTGCAATCTGAACCTTAAACAAGAACTTTGATTTATGACATCCAGGCAACAGTGAAAAAACAAGTCTGTAGATTTCACTTGATAATGCAAGGGGCTTAAATCCCAGTGAAATTCTTGTTCCATCAGCGTAAGGAGGAAAACCTTACATTACTATGGAATGATTAATGCCTTCAGGATGTCTCAAAGTGCTTTACAACTCTTGAAGTACTTTTGAAGTGTAGTCACTGTTGTAATGGGCAAACTTGTCAGGCAATGTGCACACAGTGGATTTCTCAAACTGCAAAGTAATAAGACCATTTCAGCTTTTTCAAAGTGATGAAGACCACAAGATGAATGTTGGCCAGGACACTGGAGATAACCCTTCTGCTCTGCTTCTAAATCAGGTCACAGGATCCTTACTGCCTATCTGAGAGATTAACCTTAGGCAACAGTGCGGCACGCCCTCAGGACTGATGTGGAGTGTTGGCCTGGACTTTTGTGCTCAAGGTTCCAGAGTGGAACTCAAACCAGCAACCATTTGCTTCAAAGGCTGCAGTGCTGGCAACTGAACCAAGGCTGACACCATAAACCCCACAACCCGGTGATGCACGATCAATGACAACTAAAGCGAGGTTGTAATCCAACTGAAGGCTTCAATAAGCTAGATGTTTCCCCCAGCAGCTCAGGTACAGAATGAGGGCTGCTGGGGTGGCACGGGTTCTTATACCCTGTCTATCAGGGCAGAGCTATCATACACTCTAACCAATAGAAAGCATACAGTTTCCACCAATGGTGCTTTAGCCTATCAGGTACCGTAATACCTATAATACCACACCCGGATTGCACAGTAGCATAGTGCTTAGCACAATTGCATCACAGCTCCAGAGTCCCAGGTTTGATTCCCGGCTTGGGTCACTGTCTGTGCGGAGTCTGCACGTTCTCCCCGTGTGTGCGTGGGTTTCCTCGGGTGCTCCGATTTCCTCCCACAGTCCAAAGATGTGCAGGTTGGGTGGATTGGCCATGCTAAATTGCCCTTAATGTCTAAAAAGGTTGGGTGGGGTTACGGGGATAGGGTCGAGGTGTGGGCTTGGGTGGGGTGCTCTTTCCAGGGGTCGGTGCAGACTCGATGGGCCGAATGGCCTCCTTCTGCACTGTACAATCTATGATTCTATGAACCCAGTGAAGTTGGCTGGGTTTTGCTCCATTTTCCCTCATGTTTGAGATGAACCCAGCTGCAGGGCGGAGTATTCACTCCTCCTCGGATAGAGGATAATTAAGAAAGAACAGTCATTTAATTCAGAAAATGAAACGAAAGTCACCATAGTCCCTGAGGACCATAGGCTAGTTTTGAGGGAGAGCTAACTGGTGGTGATTTAACCTGAGGATCACCACATTTCATGTGAGGGGCAAGATTAAGAAGGAGGGGGGGCTTCATGAACTACCTCCGCCGGTATGGGAATTGAACATGCACTGTTGGCGTCAATCTGCATCACAAACCAGCCAGCCAGCCAACTGAGCTAACCGACCCCCACATCTAATTAACTCTCTTGGCAAATCTAAACACGGACCTGCGTCCATGTTGTAAAACTGAAGGGGAGGCTTTACCTAATCATTTCCAGGCCTTTGCTCTCATCGTAAAGGTGCTTAGAAGATCAGACGAGCTGGGAGCATCTGCCCTGGTTTACCTCTTCTGCACTTTGAAACTGGGAATTGGCAGCCAACCGCACTGGTTACAGTTGAGCAAAGCTTATCAAATTGAGCTGATAGTTCCTTAAATGCCAACTGTTACACCCCAGCCTTTTACCTCAAATTAATTGTTTTCCGACAAAGCGAGCAGCCTGTGTTAAGTGGTTTCAATTTGCTTTCTATTCAAATTCATTTGCATGTGAATTGTGCATTTGCACATGAATAATGCCTTGCTTCTCAACGAAGTTGGAAATTCATGAATATTGCCTCCATGTATATTTCAGCTCAACTGCCTATCAGTACAAGACCGACCAACCAGATCTCATAAGTTGATTGTCAAAATCATATAACCATTTTGATTTGAAATGTGAACTATCTCCCTATCTGTCGCAAGTACGATTCCAAGATCCAACCCCTCCACATCCTCCTCTTTGTTGCCCTGACCCTTACTGTCAGTGCTCCACCCATACAATTGCCTCATCCTTCACCCGATTGATTTCTGTGACAATAGCTTGCTGCTACTCTTGCTGTACCTGCAACTGTGCTGGTTCCTGTTTTAAGAGGGTCCCTGGACTTTCCTTTCCTAGCGAAGAAAACATTTGAAAGATAATAATAATCTTTATTGGGGCTGGTTTACCACAGTGGGCTAAGTCGCTGGCTTGCAATGCAGAACAATGCCAGCAGCGCAGGTTCAATTCCCGTACCGGCCTCCCCAAACAGGTGCCGGAATGTGGCAACTACGGGCTTTTCACAATAACTTCATTGAAGCGGACTTTTTACAATAAGCGATTATTATTATTATTGTTATTGGATTATTGCAATAAAGTAACTGTGAAAATCCCCTAGTTGCCACACTCCGGCATCTGTTCAGGTACACTGAGGTAAAATTCAGAAAGTCCAAATTACCTAACAGCATGTCTTTCGGGGCTAGTGGGAGGAAACCGGGGCACCCGGAGGAAACCCACGCAGACACGGGGAGAACGTGCAGACTCCGCACAGACAGAGACCCAGCGGGGAATCGAACCTGGGACCCTGGTGCTGTGAAACCACAGTGCTATCCACTTGTGCTACCGTGCTGCCCACAACTCCACTTTCCCACTTTATCCTCATAACGTTTGATTCTCTTACTGAATTAAAATCTGACTATCTTAGCCTTGAACATGTTTAATGACCCAGCCACTACTGCTCTCTGCCGTAAAGAATTCCACTGATTCACTACCCTCCGAGAGAAAAAAATCCTCCTCATCTGTCTTAAATAGGCGACCCCATACTCTGGGAATATGCCGTCTGCTCCAAGACTCTCCCACAAGCTCTCAGCGTCTACCCTGTCAAGCCCCCTGAGAATGTTATATGTCACAATAAGGTTGCCTCGCATTCTTCTAAACTCCAATGAGTACAGGCCCAACCTACTCAATCTCTGCTCAAAAGAAAATCCCTCCATAACCGGAATCAACCTCGTGAACCTTCCCTGGATTGCCTCCAATGTCAGTATATCTTTCCTCAGAGAAGGGAACCAAAACTGTTCACAGCATTCCAGGTGTGGTCTAATTCATGGCTTATATTGTTTTAGCAAGGCTGCCCTATTTTTCTGCTCCATTCCCTTTGAAATGAAGGCCAACAGTCCATATGCTTTCCCTATTACCGGCTGAACTTGCATATTAGCTTTTTGTGAACTCAAATCCCGCTGAGCTGGAGCTTTCTGCAGTCTTTCTCCATTTCGATAATATTCAACTCCTTTATTCTTCCTAAAAAAAGTGCATAACTTCACATTTTCCTACATGATATTCCATCTGCCAAGTTTTACTCACTTAATCTGTCTATATGCCTCTGTAGATTCTTTGTATCATCCTAACCACTTGCCTTCCCACCAACCCTTGTGTCATCCGTAAACTTACCTCGTCTAAGTTGTTAATATATATTGTGAATAACTGGTCCCAGCACTGATCCCTCTTATCTCAATTTTCTGCCTTCTATTAGTTAGCCAATCCCCTATGCATGCTAATAGGGCGGCACAGTGGTTATCATTGTTGCTTCACAGCTCCAAGGTCCCAGGTTCGATTCCTGGCTTGGGTCACTGTCTGTGTGGTGTCTGCACGTCCTCCCCGTGTCTGCGTGGGTTTCCTCCGGGTGCTCCGGTTTCCTCCCACAGTCCAAAGATATGTAGATTAGGTGGATTGGCCATGCTAAATTGCCCTTAGTGTCCAAAAAGGTTGGATGGGGTTACTGGGTTCTGCGGATAGGGTGGAGGTGTGCGCTTTAGTGTGGTGCTCTTTACAAGGGCCGGTACTCCAAATGTCAGACTCCATGGGCCGAATGGCCTCCAGCACTGTAAATTCTGTAAATGTTATGATCTATGATCTATTCGTCACTTATATAGTGTGAGTTACTTAGGATTACAGCATATGGATCACCATTTGGCATCTCCCAATATTTTACATTTAAAAATAAGCTATGTCGACTGACACAACAACGTGAGGGAGAGGGCTTACCACATTGGCTGATCCTGGGAACTACAATGGAAATGGGCAACTCAACACAACTGTGCCTTGCTATGTTCCCACTCAGGAGTTTGTTTAATGGCTTTTATCTCCTACACACATTTTCTTTGAACACGTCTTCACCACTGAGAGTGCAAGACCCAACAATCATCCCTTGCTACATTAAACAGCTTCTTAATCATATTTTGCATACCCTTGTCCAACAATAACGAATGGTTGCGAGCTTCAGAGCGTACGTTTAGCTCACCGGACACCCTTTCGATCTCCAACTCCGCATTTGTTGCAAGACAAACGCCGGGGCCAAACATTTGGATGAAGGATTTCCGTTTTGATGACCTCACCTCCTTTATTGCACAAATAAAGCGTTCAAACAGCCTCATTGGGCAGCACGGTAGCATTGTGGATAGCACAATTGCTTTACAGCTCCAGGGTCCCAGGTTCGATTCCGGCTTGCGGAGTCTGCACATCCTCCCCGTGTGTGCGTGGGTTTCCTCCGGGTGCTCCGGTTTCCTCCCACAGTCCAAAGATGTGCAGGTTAGGTGGATTGGGCATGATAAATTGCCCATAGTGTCCAAAATTGCCCTTAGTGTTGGGTGGGGTTACTGGGTTGTGGGGATAGGGTGGAGGTGTCGACCTTGGGTGGGGTGCTCTTTCCAAGAGCCGGTGCAAACTCGATGGACCGAATGCCTCCTTCTGCACTGTAAATTCTATGAAAACTATAAGTCACAGTGTTAAAAATGGTAACGCTGACGGTTGACACAGGGCTAATGTGGGTCAGGGAAATACTTTTAAAAGATGACGTATTTAATCCATCATTGCACGCCCAAACAAATTTAATTTCCCTTCTATTTTTGTCTCTACTACGTGCCTTATAGATGTACGCAGAACAATACTTTTCACTGTAAATTGACACATGTGACAATAGAATCTACAGTGCAGAAGGGGGCCATTTGGCCCATCGAGTCCGCACCAGCTCCAGGAAAGAGCACCCTACCCAAACCCCACACCTACCATCTAACCTTTTGGACACTGAGGGGCAATTTAGCATGGCCAATCCATCTAACCCGCACATCTTTGGACTGTGGGAGGAAACCGGAGCACCTGGAGGAAACCCACGCAGACACGGAGATGACATACAAACACCACACAGACAGTCACCCAAGGCTGGAATTGAACCCGGGACCCTGGAGCTGTGAGGTAACAGTGCTAACCACTAATATATTTTTTTGCCAGTACAAAATCTCTTTGCCATAGATCTTCAACGCCTTCAACTTTCTATTCTATCCATATAAATAAAACCTGTGTAGCCACTTTGTAGTGACACTTATGTTTAACTTTGCTCTCTGATGTGATGGGTTCTGGAGTTCCGACTGCCTAGTCGACGTAGAGTTTACACATTTTGTGATAAATCCCCATCTCCCCAGCAAACCTGGGTGTCGTTAACTGTCACAAAAAAGTCTGCTCACATTTATTACATTTTCTAGCAAGTCCAATTCTGGTCTCGAAAGCTGGTTCTTCCTAATTTCGATTGAGTAATTTTCCACAAAACATTTGACAATTTACATCTGAGTTAATGATCTGTCATTTGTACCAGCTAATTAGTTCATTAGCTGCTTGAGAGCAGTGAAGCACTGTGAGTAAAAATGCGTTGTAAATTGCTGCTTTCTAAAAAGACCCAAAACTGAATTCTCCGGAATCAAAATCACAATTTCAGAATAAGTTGTAAATTGCAATTAAAACCAATAACTTAGCTCATTTCCCAGAGTAAGGGATAAGTCTAGCTTGTAAGGTCTTTTGATCTTTCCAGACAAGAATGGTACCATTTGCAGCACAGTAGCATTGTGGATAGCACAATTACTTCATAGCTCCAGGGTCCCAAGTTCGATTCCGGCTTGGGTCACTGTCTGTGCGGAGTCTGCTCATCCTCCCCGTGTGTGCGTGGGTTTCCTCCGGGTGCTCCGGTTTCCTCCCACAGTCCAAAGATGTGCAGGTTAGGTGGATTGGCCATGATAAATTGCCCTTAGTGTCCAAAATTGCCCTTAGTGTTGGGTGGGGTTACTGGGTTATGGGGATCGGGTGGAGGTGTTAACCTTGGGTAGGGTGCTCTTTCCAAGAGCCGGTGCAGTCTCGATGGGCCGAATGGCCTCCTTCTGCACTGTAAATTCTATGTCTATGTCTATGTTGTCTCCCTCTATTTCTCCTTGGATAACCAAAGAACCATTCTCAACTCTTCAGATATTGAGGCAGTCCATGTTCATTTGCAGCAAAACCTGGACCATGTCGACGCTTAGGAGGAGAAGTGACAAGTGACATTTGTACCACAGAACTGCCAGTCAATGACCATCCCCAACAAGAGAGTATCAAAACACCTCATATTGACATTGAATGGCAGTACTGTCGCTAAATTGGATTGGATTGGATTTGTTTATTGTCACGTGTACCGAGGTACAGTGAAAAGTATTTTTCTGCGAGCAGCTCAACAGATCATTAAATACATGGAAAGAAAAGGGAATAAAATAAAAAACATAATAGGGCAACACAAGGTACACGATGTAACTGCATATCCAATGTAACTACATATCCAACTGTATGAAAATCCATTTCTTATCAACTTACTGGGAGTTACCAGTGACTAGAAACCAAACTGGAACAGCCATATAAATATCACGGTTACAAGAGCAGGTCAGAGGTTGGGATTTCTGCAGTAACTCACCTCCTGACTCCCCAAGGCTGCCCATCATCTACAAGGCACAAGGCAGGAGTGTGATGGAACACTTTCAACTTGCCTGGATGAGTGCAGCTCCAATAACATTCAAAAAGCTCAACACTATCCAGGACAAAGCAATTCACTTGATTGGCATTCCGTCTGCCATATTAAACATTCACTCCCTGCACCACCGATTCAAAAGGGCAGCAAGGTGTACTGCAGGAACTCACCAAGACTCCTTTGACAGTGTCTTCCGAACCCACAATCTCTACCATCTGGAAGGACTAGGGCAGCAGATGCATGGAAACCTCACCAACTGCAAGTTCCCCTCCAAGTCACACACCATCCGGACTTGTGGAGTTCCTTCACTGTTACTGGGACAAACGCCTGGAACTCCCCTCCTAATAGCACTGTAGGTGTGCCTACTCCCCATGGACTTCAGTGGTTCAAGAAGGAGGTTCACCAAAACCTTTCCAAAGGCAATTAATATGGGCAACAAATGCTGGCTTGGCCACTGACAACCTGAAAGAATAAAAAAGAGATTTGTGTAGTGCTTTTCTTCAATGGATTATGTTGTAAAATGAACTATTTGCTACAAGTCTTGTCTCCAACTCACTGACTGACACAGTGGGGGAATTTTAACTTAAATTACCTGCAAGGAGTGGAGGGGGATATTTTGAGGAGAGGGGGCTGTTAGAGGACGGGGAACTTGGAAGTTGCAGCTACCCCACAAGATGTTTAGTTATAATCTACACAGCATGGGTATTACACCATCAACAGGTTCCCCATTCGAACACCAGCCCGATTGACAGATGTGGCACCCAGTTGGGTAGGCAGCAGTCTGGAGGAGGCCACAGGGCAAGGTAGGACTTGGAGTAGCAGGGGAAAGTCGGCCTTATGGGGACTGGGATTGTTGGTGGGTGGGTCCTGATGCCAGGGTCCAGGGCTGTATCGGTGGGGTTGCTACTGGGGGACGGGGGGACGGGGGAGATTGGATAGTTCGGGAGAGGTTGAAGGGTTTGGGTTGGGGCTGATCACAGGGGATTGCCCAGGTAAACATGCTGGATTGCAGCAGGTAAATAGAAACGGCTCCTGGATCCAGCAGTTCTCAGCTGAGTTCTGTTGTCTCATTTCCCAGGGATCCGAAAAACCGACTGGCCCAATACCAATTTTAAATGGAGAATAATGTTTTTATATTATTTAAAAGATTCAGATTTTTAACACTCCCCACTTCAACGAATGTTGCTGAGGTTTTGGTTAAAGGTGACTCTAGTCAGGCGAATAGACACTGCTTAATTTTAGATTTTAAAAAAAATAATTTTTACAGGACGTGGGCTTCGCTGCTCAGGTCAGGGGAGCATTTGTTGCCCATCCCTAATTGCCCTTTAGAAGGTGGTGGTGAGGGGCCTTCTTGAACCGCTGCAGTCCATGTGGCGCAGGTACACCCACTGTACCGTTAGAGAGGGAGTTCCAGGATTTTGACCCAGCGACAGTGGAGGAGCTTTGATATTTTCAAATCAGGATGGTGAATGACTTGGAGGGGAGCCACCAAATGGTGGTGTTCCCAGTATCTACTGCCCTTGTCCTTCTAGATGGTAGTGGTCGGGAGTTTGGAAGGGGATTAGTTCATTATGTTTTGTCCATCACCATGGACAAACCAAGACAGCCATGATAAGCAGTGAGAACTCTATCTGCGGTTTCAAAGCAAAGTGTGGCAATTTTCTCCAAGTTATTGATAATTCTTGTGGGGGTGGAGGGGGCGGGGGGGGAAACATCTACAATTTTCCACCAGGTGGAATAGATGCCTAGCTGCTACACAGTGTGTTGGGGAGGCTGCTGAAAATCAGACACAGAAGACTGGAGATCCTGATACATTCTTTCCGATCAATGGGTCATATGGAGGTCAGTTTCAAGATATATTGGTGCGAAAAATAATGTCCGTGGGATACATTGTCAGAAGGCCACTGTTGCAGTTTCAACAATGCTCGAATGAAATAGGATTGGCTGTAAATTGGTTGTCAATCAAAATAGACGTAAAGTGAAGTTCAATGACCATACAGTTGTTAGATTCATAAACCCAGCGGCAAAAATGTCTCAAAATTCATAATGAAGACATTCCAAGAGCAGACTAAAGGCACTTGAATTGTTCTGCAGTTGCTTTTCATTCTTCACTGATGTACACTCATGTTAACCTAGGTTGCACAGCAAGGAACATGTTTTTGGTCTCAAAGTTGGATTAATGCAACTGTACGTTTTTCCATGCTTTTTTTGCTGTTAAAATAAATTTATTGACCGCTTTTGAATTAAAATGACACAGAAGGATAAAGGCAGATTATGGGATGAATTTAATGCACACGTCGGTGCCCTCATCCACCAGCTAGAGAGCCAGCAACAACCCCTCCATGGCCTTTTCCAGGAGTCCCGGTCAATCTCAAACAGGAACCTATCTGCCTGCCGGCCGTCAGAGTCCCTGGGGCCTTCAGGCTGAGGAACCCACCTCCATAAGCTGCTGGCCAGTCAGGGGCTGGTAGCTGTTCAGAGCCAGCAGCGCTAAGTGGAGCGATGACCACTTCAAGGATGGCAGGAGACCCAGGACGAAGAACAGCGCGAGATGCCCCAGGATGCAGGTAAATGGGGTGGCCTTTTTAGGGGGCTACCTAACTGGCCTGAGGGAATGGGATCGGAGAGGAAGGCTGGATCTTCCTGCAGTGACAGCCCTGAGTTTGGCATAGATTGCCCGAACAGGAGTGCCCACGCCATGCCTCACTCTTCACGAGCACATAAATGGTTTCGCACAGTAAACAGTACTTAAAACAGTTCCAAAAGATTTTAACCTAACTCCCCGCCCCCCGCCCCGAGCTGAGCTTCCCCTTTTCTGTTCAGCAGCTATGCTTTTGGATTTAAAAATTGATAGAATTTGAATAATTTTTACCACGCAGTGCTTTTGTTTTATTTTGGCCTCTGAGGCTGACAGGAACTGCTTATCTAAAGCTGGCTTTCTTCATCTGTTTTCTGGAAGTTCTGACCATCTACCCTGCTGTATTCTCAGAGATTTAAGTCCCTTCCCCTCTGTTGTGGGCCAGGATTTAGAGAATCCCAAAGTGTACCATGGAGTTCACCTGACCCACAACTTTTAATAGATTGTGGTTATGGGGAGTACACGGGCCTACTCTGCAGGTGCGGTGCAACAGAGAGTTAAAGTACTTTTAAATTATAACAATGTTTATTTATGAAACCAGTTAACACTTTATAAACCCACAGGAAACATCTTAACAACTATCAACACCAATCCTCCCCACAGATACAATATTCTATCAGTGAACCTTAATCTTTCCTTGCAACATCCATAAGACAAAAGACCCTTTTAAACACAGAGGTCAGGTTTAAATTCTCTGCTGAGCGCACTTTGAAATCACCCAAATGATCTGAAGACATTCCTTTCACCAGGATTACACCTTGTTTCTCTGGATGCAGCTCCCAACCTGCAAAACAAAACTGAACACGCCCAGTAGCTGTCTGCTCAAAATCGAAAGTGAAAGACAGACAACCCAGCTCCACCCACACTCTGACATCACTGCAGCTATCTGACAAACACCCATTTCTTAAAGGTACTCTCACATGACACCTCTCACTTAGGCTTCAGTATTCCCTGAAATGTGTTCTTTCCCGAAACCTCCGGTGGTGACGTGAGAGCAAGTCGCACAAAAGGTGGCTCCTCCCAGCATCCTTGTATTTTAATCCCTCTCGTCTGATTTTTCGGAGATTTGGGGTTCCAACCCAGCAGGTTGGTGTGGAGAGCGGCTGGACGATAGAGGAATGTCAAAACCCTTGGTGAAAAAGACCACAGGAAAGAAACCCCGGCTGGGCTGGTAGCCCGACAAAGGGATATGGGGGAGAATGGATGGCGGAGGTGAAAGCACCCATCACGTTAGAGATGCTGGCGGGTGTGACAGCGCAAGAAATTTGGAGAAATTTGGAAGGCAGATGGGTGGGTGATTTGAGTGGCAAAGAAAGGAGATTAAAGAGTCATTTAAAGCCACCATCGAGCTGGGGCTGGTCCCGATTTGAGAACAGCTGGGCAAGTTGGAGAAAGCTGTGAAGGAGCAAGGGGAGACGCTGAAGGGTGTGGAGGAGGCCTTGCCGAGGCATGAAGATCAGCTTGCCTCATTGGAAGCAGAAACGCTGCTCATAGCCACCCTGTCTCTTATTCCAATTACCATAATCAAACCTCCACCCATAGCTGATCTTCCAGCAATACAGAAGAAAAGAAAAATATTGTTTCCTTGTGTCCTTCCAGAACCATCTTGTGTGTACTTCAAGTGAGAAGAAACCAATTTAGATCTTCAGTGACAGTTGAGAGTTTCCTTGTCAGCACTGAAATTGTGCTTGTAGGATTTTGGGAAAAGTTGAGCATTATCCTTTCCATGCAGAATTAATACGTGTAGTGCTGGTCCTGGGCAGTTGAGAGATTCCCTGCCAGTCTGGATCCAAAGGATGGTATAGTGCTCTTTGGAGATGATTAAGAGTTCCCCTGTCGGTGCAAGAGTCAAAGTTGTCTGCATTGTTTGGATTGATCACCTATTTGAAAGAGTGAAGTCTGTAGAGTATTGTCCCCAAGTATACTTGACCTACATTTGTAATTTCATTATTCGTTAGTTGATAAGTTATAGTTTATTGACTAAGTTGGTTGATTACTTTAAAGGTGTTTGAAAATTTTTTGATTGTGTTGTTTTATTTTCCTTTTCAGTAAACTTTTATCGTTATTTGCCAATTCAGTGTCTCGACCATTGCCTGATTGTTATGAATCGGTCAAACTAAAACAGTTTGAAGGGGTAATATGGATTCTAGTAATTAGGTTGTGCACTGCTAAATTAAATCAAGTCTTAATTCATCAAAACACCCTTTCAAAACTTTCGGACTTGCTGTTGGAAGCCAATGCTTGAATGATCTGATCAAGGGAAATTATGTTTTTGTTGGATATTGGAATATTTGCTGGTGTGGCAAGGAGAAATTGGAATGTTGGGAGCTGGGGGAGCCTTGAGACATGGAGATAGATTCTCCGGTTCCCTAGCCGCATGTTTCTTGGTGGTGTGCTGTTCTCTGGCGATGGGATTCTCTGTCGCCACTGCTTAACAATGGGATTTCCCATTGAAGACATCCCACTCCACCGGGAAACCCATGGGCAGTGGTTGTGCTGCCGACGGGAGCAGAAAATCCCAACGGCCAGAGAATTCCATCCTTGATCTTGTATTGTTACCCATCTGCCAGACTGTAGTGCACTTCAGCAAAAGAAGTTGAATGCAGAATCTTGATTAAGTTAATTAGTTAATGTGAAAACACCTTTTCTTCTTTTTGGTGTATTAGTGGCTTGTTAAGTCATGTTTGATCAATGTTGATTTTAGTTTGTTTGGAACAGTAAAAGTCTTAAAATTTGTGCATCAGTAATTTTCATTGGCTGTTGGGAAACTCACTTCTTTCAAAAAAGTTATCAGGCTCTATGGGGATCGTAACAACTTGTACAACATTACAAATCTGCAAGTGCCACATGTGCCCAGAGGATGCCAGGGCAGGGCACTGAGCCAGAGAAGAAGGATGCACTACTCCACCTTTTCAGTCAGCTAAGCTCTACTGAATAGCATTAAAGGTAAGATGAACAGATTCTTGGGTATACGTGCCCACCATGTCATATATTGTACTATATGGAGAGGGGTGTACTGAGTTCCATACATCTCTCTTAAGCAGATATCAGCAGCAGTTAACAAATGAATTTTGGTACCAGCGTGATGTTAAGCATGTCGGCCAGATTGTATCAAACACCATGTGCTTTCCACTGTTCACAATGAGAGAGGTACAAGCCATACTCAGCCAGCCCATGCTTGCAAAACGCAAAACACAGAGTCCAGCATTAGTTGTGATTCCATAATTGGACATCATTTGCAAAGTAATCCTCAGCGTGATAAGAATTGCGCTGACAAGAAATTTCAGATTGTCAGAGTGGCGCAATTGTGTGTACTGACAGCCTCCATCTTACAATGTGGTCTAAACTGGTTCCAGACTCTTCACGAGGCTACCACCACCGGGCGCGGAGGGTACTTGGCCAGTGAGAACGGTAGAGGAGCCATCACCAAAGCCCTCAAACATGACCCGGTACAGGAAGCTGCCTCCATTCACCCCCCACACCGATCCTTCCTCCGCGGCCCATTTCGGAACCTTCTCAATATTCGCTGTCCAGTAGTAGTTCATCAAATTTGGCAATGCCAATCCCCCTGACCGCCTATCCCTGTGCAAAAACATTCTCCGAACCCGAGGTGTCTTGCCTGCCCAAACAAAGGTGGGAATCACCTTATTAATCTTCCCAAAGAAAGACTTAGGTAAAAAGATCGGCCGACTCTGGAAAATAAATAAAGATTTTGAGAGGACCGGCATTTTCACCACCGTTTGAACCCACCCTGCCAACGACAGTGGCAGAACATCCCAGCTCTTCAAATCTCCCTTCACTCCTTCTACCAGACTGGCCAAATTCAACTTATGCAACAATGTCCAGTCGTGAGCCAGTCTCAAATAACGGAAGCTCGAACTAGCCAGCCGAAACGGCATAATATTCAGGCCTCCTCCCTGTCCCTGAGGGCTCACTAGAAATATCTCACTTTTCCCCACATTAAATCCCGAAAAGGAGCCAAGCTTACTTAACACTTCCGTAATCCTTCCCACTCTGGCGAGGGGCTCTGTTACATACAACATCAAGTCATCCGCGTACAAGGACACTGCGTTCTCCATACCTCCCCTTGCTATACCCCTCCACTCCGCCGATGTCCTCAGTGCAATATCCAGCGGTTCAATTGTCAATGCAAAATGTAATGGGGAAAGTGGACACCCCTGCCTTGTTCCCCATTACAATCAAAAGTACCCCGAGCTTAATGTGTTAGTACAAACACTGGCAGCAGGGGCCTTATACAGCCGTCTAATCGAAGAAATGAACCTGGGTCCAAACCCAAAACATCCCAGGATCTCAGTTCTACCCGGTCGTCTGCTTTCTCTGCATCCATGGAGATTATTACTTCTGACTCCAAACTCGACGGGGTGGCATCGCCACATTCAAAAGTCTCCATATGCCTTATTAAGCACTTTCTCAACCTGCTCTGACACTTCCCTCCTCCCCTTAACCTCTCCACCGTTTCTTTGTTCCTCCACCCCCTTAAAACACAACAATTCAATGGAGATGTTTGTGCACTATTCGATCATTTTGTTAAGTAGGGCTGTTGGTAGGAGGCCATGCATGCCTGTGATGCATTTTTCGACTTTAATAAATGGGGGTTGGTAAAATAACTGTAGTGGATGTACCTTTAAGAAATGGGTGTTTATCAGCGATGTCAGAGTGTGGGTGGAGCTGGGCTGTCTCTCTGCTTTTACTTTCGCTTTGGGCTTGCAGCTACAGGGTGTGTTTAGTTTCGTTTTAGATTTGGAGAAGCTGCAGTCACAGCAAGATGTGTATGAATCTCTGCGTGCTAAAGAATGTTCATTGGGTGATTTCAAAGTAGTAACTGTTCTCAATAGAGAAGTTAAACCTGATGTCTTTCTGTAAAAAGGGTTCTTTTTTGTCTTATGGATGTTGCAAGGAAAGATTAAGGGTTACTTTTAGAGTACTGTATTCTTTGGGGGATTTATTAGTGTTGATAGTTGTCAAGATGTCTACTGGGGTTTTATAAAGTGTTAACTAGTTTAATAAATAAACATTGTTTTAATTTAAAAGTACTGTAGATCTCTATTGCATCACATCTGCAAAGGAGGCTCGTGTGCTCCCCATAACCACAATCTATTCAAAGTTGTGGGTCAGGTGAACTCCATGATACACTTTGGGGTTCTCTAAACCCTGGCCCATAACACCGACCATTAAATCTGGTGGTTGAAATCAAACTTCCGATGAGTGTTTCTGACAGATGAGGCTTCTCATGAAAAGCACAAGTTGGAGAATTACACCGCGGATGCCAAAAATCAATTGAAATATGCACTATTTTGTTTCATTTATGATATATTTCTGCGGATAATGTCCCTCGCTGAAGAGCTAAATTGCCTCCTGCAGTCAATAAATTTGTTTCAACTTACAAAGCAGCGGCCAATATGCTTCACCGACTATCTCCAAATAATGCCCTGAGACCAAGTAAAACATATCTCATACAGGTTATTGTTGCACGTCGCACGTCCATATCTCAGCTACATCAATAATTATTCCACTTACCCAACCTCGGGGGGGAAAGAGATGGCTTTTGAATTGTGTTCACGTCTGCAAACATGGTTAACTTAGAATGAAAGTAGGTCAAAAAGTGAGTTAAAGAAAGTTGGAGAGGCTTCAGGTGGATTGACAATATTTACGAGCTCTTAAGACTCTAATAAAGAAAAATTATATATTGTCACAGCTGAGGACACAGAAGCCAAAACGCTCCCAGTGCTGCTCCTTATGTGGGTTTCTGATGAAGGTCAAGACAAATGCAGGAGATCTTCAATTTTATTGGATTCACCAGTCAGGTAGATTCACAGCTGCTTGCAATGCGCTCCGGCAAGCAGAAAAGCCAATTAAGCTTCACTTCCACAGGAGTCCCAATGCATTGGTTTCCGACAAGGCAAAAGAAAGTATTACAACCATATTCCTCAGAGACAGCTCTCCAAATACAAAGGTAGAGCTCGTGCTCCTCTGAGAGTGTCTCAGAGTAATAGAAACTGAGTGTGTGCTCCTTCGAGGAGCTCTAAATTTCCTATTTTCCAAGCAGGATTTGCAACTCGCAAGAAACCATTCCCTCGACAATTAACCAACCTTATTTTAGATCATTCTTACTGATTTCCTTGCAAGCAGCAACTTCAGGGGATGCCGGATTGCCTAAGCGTTAGCTATCAAGATTTTGTAAGTACCACAAAGTATGTTTCTCAGTATTAATTTCGTAAAGTAAATTCTCAGTGCATGCAAATCCATGCTGCAAAACTGTACAGGTGTTGGCAGTCTTGCTCAGGTAAATAAGCAAACGCTTTGGCCAGAATTCTCAGTCAGTTCACGGTAAGTGGGATTCTTCAGTCCCACTGCAGTGAATGGGAGGTTTGCCTTTATGTGAGAAATGGAAAATTTACAGTCAAGAGAACGAGAAACAGAAGAATGTCCTTATCTTGGGGACAGGTTGTGATGGCTCACATGTTAATGCAACATCAGCGCGGCATGAAGACAGGTCGGCCAAGATCATGTCAAATTAAACTTTGCATTATGGGCTGGCACAACTGGGCCCGGATTCTTGGGTCGCCGACACTGAAATAACGTTCGGCGGGTGGCCGAAGAATACCCGACCCCTACCAAATCGTGGGTGGTGCCGCTTTCGCGATGCTCTGCCCCCTCAAAAGTGGTGTACGTGGAGAGTACGCCGCGCCATGTATCGACGGCCTCAGGATTGGCCGAGTTCCCGACGGTGTGGGACATGTGTGGTCACACCCGTCGGGAACTCGGCGTGGCAGCTGCGGTCTCAGTCCAGCGCTGCTACAGTCGGGGGAGGGCCGATCCGCGGGCAGGGGGGGACATTATTCGAGGCTGGGGGCATTGTGGGGGAGTGGTCCGGGGCGCGCGAGCCGACCAAAAGGGGGGGCAGTATTTTGCGGGCCGGGTCCGCGAGCGGCTGCCGCCATGTTGCACGGTGCGGCTGCTGCAGCCCACCGCCATGCGCAAGCACGGACACGGACCCAGCAATACTCCGGGGCATATCAGCAACTAGATCCGGGTGCTTTACGCTGCCGTCCTGCTTGCCCCCAGCAAAACGGGGAATCAGTGGCTGTTTTGCGCCATTTTGGCTGGCGTAAAACAGCACCGTTCCCACGCTGGCATGGGGACATAGCCCCAGAATCGGAGAATCCAGCCCCTGATCTCAGTGCTGTGAGCATTGATCGCTATACTGGGCTCCAAAACTTAAAACGATGCTTCAAAGATCATTATTTTTTGCAATACCAGCAGTCACGTAGGATCACACAAGACAGAAATAGGGCATTCGGCCCAACTGGGCTATGATGACATTTTAGTGGGTGTCGTTATGTTTTCTGTGAACATTATTAGAGGGGAAATTATATCATGTCATTCAGACCAAGTCTCAGTTTATTCTGAGGAAGTTAGCAACTCAGGCAAGTCTACACGTTCTCCAATTGTATAACTACTTCTACTGACTTCTCAATTCCGTAATAAATGAATCTACATATCTTTATGTTCACCAATCCCTTCTAATATTATTAAATGGTTTGACAGCCGAGCGTTTGCCCACAATGCATCTTCCCCCCAATCCCCTCTGCCAGCACGAATCACGACTGATGACCTTGCCGAGGCTGCAGATGTGCCTATAGCCCCCAGATGTTGAGAGACATGCCTGGGCCATGCCACCTGGCACCCTGGCAGTGACTCTGGGGGGGGCAGGGCGGGAGGGTTTCCTTATCCACGGGTGGGCCTGTGGGTGGGTGGGGGGGGGGTCCATTTCTGCGTCTGGGGATTGGGGATTCTCCCCCTTATCCACCGGGGTTCCCGATGTCTGTAAATGTGTGGGAGGGGGTCCTTTAATTACGTTTTGAGATCGGGGCACCCTTTTTAGCTAAGATCCCCAGCGCTGCCGGATATTTTAGGCTCCAACCCTCCAGCTGGTGGAGTGAACCGTGATAACACTTTGAATTTGAACAGAGTGCCGCCAGATCTCACAGGAAAAGGCCACTGTGAAACCTGCAAGGTTCACACCGGTTTTTCCATCTGATCCAGCACTCTGCCAATTTGCGGGAAGATTGCACCCCAAGTGTGGTACGACCGAATTTCTGTCCTTCTTCACCGGATTCCCCCAGTGGCCTAATGGTGTAAGTCACTGAGCTAGCAATTTACAAATCTAGGCTAATACTCTGGGGTTCTTGGCTCAAATCCAACCATGGTACATGATAAAATTATCCTGTAGCAGATGAGGTGAAAGCAACCGATTGTCTATAAACATTGAACATTACCTTCCTCGTTCATTTTCTGTTTCTCTTGCTTACAGTGTTTATGGTCTTATCAATTTGTATCATTGTGTTTTGCAATTTATGCAAGTATTTTTCTAGATATCTTTGCTCCCTTTCCCAATTTAGTTTCCTATTTTCCAAAAAATCGATAGTCCCTTTGATCTTATAGAATAGAATCATAGAATGTACAGAGCAGAAGGAGGCCATTCGGCCCATCGAGTCTGTACCGGCCCTTGGAAAGAGCACCCTACTTAAGCCCCCACCTCCACCCTATCCCTGTAACCCCACCTAACCTTTTGGACACTGAGGGGCAATTTAGCAAGGCCAATCCACCTAACCTGCACATCTTTGGACTGTGGGAGGAAACCGGAGCACCCGGAGGAAACCCACGCAGACACGGGGAGAACGAACAGACTCAGCACAGACTTGAACCCAAGCCGGGATTCGAACCTGGGACTCTGGAGCTGTGAAGCAACACTGCCACTGTGCCGCCCTTAGGTGCACAGTATCAATTTTTTTTTTGACCACGCCCCTGCAAAGCAACCTTTGCCATGTTAAAGGTGCTACATAAATGCAAATTTTTGTTGCGCACAAGCTGCTCCAGCCAAGGGCTATTCGATGGAGTCAGAGTTGTGGGGGCTCTTCATTGTTTTCCCCTCCCCGATCCAGTGACGATCGGGCCACAATCGGCACCCTCACCACTGCAGAGCTGAGACCAATTAAATCAGTGTTCCAGGACTCGACCTGGTGTGTTCCTCACCTGCAAGGCTCCGCTGGTTGGTGGAGACGCACGCCAAAACATTGGAGGATGTGCGATACATGGCTTTTGAAACATAGCTGAGAAATATGACAATAACAATAATGGCATCGTATTTGCAAGGCAGCTTTCACATTTGCAGCAATTATGCAAATTGCATTGCATGCTCCATTAGGTTAACATGATTTGTGCTTTTGGGAAAACTTGAGTAAAATGAATGGGATGATATCAATTGTAATTCTCTCGTTTTACTATGTCAAGAAATAAGTTACTTGAGCAACAGTAGCAAATACGATGCATTAAATTACCAATAAATCCATTAGGGAAATAAGGTTTTCTTTTCTCCCAGAGAGTGGTTACAATGTGGAACTCGCTACCACAAGAAATGGTTGAGACAAATTGCTTCGGTGCTTTCAAAGGGAAACAAAGACAAGAAATGAGAGGACGGGGAGTAGAAAAAATTCTTGAAAGGCTGAGGTGAGGAGGAGGCTCATGTGCAGTACAGGCTCCAGCAGAGGTTAGTTCAGTCAAATTACCTTTTGTCTGTGCCATGGATTCTATGTAAATCTGCGGCAGAGGTTCATTTGGTGCTGCCTAGTAATAAACTATCTTTCCTCTGAAGATAACTTGCAAAATAAAGTAATGTGAGTGTTTAATTGCACGTAGCGAAGCACATCTAAATGTATTTTAGAGCCTCCAAAGGCTTTGAGAAGCAAACAGAATGCTATATTGCATTGCGTTACCCACAAAACAATTTTCTTTTGAGTTGAGTGCAGCACGGTAGCACATTGGTTTGCACAGTTGGTTCACAGCTTCAGGGTCTCAGGTTCGATTCCCGGCTTAGGTCACTGTCTGTGCGGATCCGGTCTGCACGTTCTCTCCGTGTCTGCATGGGTTTCCTCCCGGTGCACCGGTTGCCTCCCACAGTCCAAAGATGTGAAGGTGAGATGGATTGCCCATGATAAATTGCCCTTAGTTTCCAAAAAGGTTAGGTGGGGTTACTGGTTTACGGGGATAGAGTGAAGGCGTGGGCTTACGTAGGGTGCTCTTTCCAAGGGCCGGTGTAGATTTGATGGGCTGAATGGCCCTCTTCTTCACTGTAATTTCTATGATTCTATGAAGTAACAACTAAAAGGGGTTTATTAACAGCAGGCAAAGGTCTATGGATAGAGTGGACGTGAGAGGATATTTCCACTAGTACGAAAAACTAGAACCAGAGGGCACACTCTCAGACTAAATGGACGATCCATTAAGACAGAGGTTAATTTCTTCAGTCATAGGGTGGTGAAACTGTGGAACTCTGCCGCAGAAGGCTGTGGAGGCCAAATCACTGTCTTTAAGACAGAGATAAATATGTTCTTGATTAATAAGAGGATCAGGGGTTGTGGGGAAAAGGCAGGAGAATGAGGATGAGAAAAATATCAGCCATGATTGAATGGCGGAACAGACTCAATGGGCCGAGTGGCCTAATTCTGCTCCTATGTCTTATGGTCTTATGCAGGCACAGAACAATGATGGATAGTTGTAAATGCAGCATACATCTTGGCCAGCTCCAATCCAACATTTTGGTAAATTCTCTCCACATGGCCCTCCCACCTGCAATCACCTGCAAAGCTGTGAAACGCACCATGATCGTACGCGGTGTTCATCTGCATGGGGCCTCCGCCTCAACGACCTGTGGGCAAGATCCAGCTTGGGAGGGGACGCCATTTCCCCCTCCCCCGCCATCTCTGAAAGCAACTGCGACATGAACTTTGTCTGGCCCGGCCCCTCCAGACCCTCCAGCAACCCAACCAGCCTCAAGTTCTGTCTACGAGACCGATTTTCCAAGTCGTCCGACTTTGCCCTTAATATTTTGTTATCGGCCACCACCCATACCATCTCCCCTTCCACGGTGATCTGATCACGGCCTGGATAGAGCCACCCCCCACCTCTTTCAGCTCCACATCCTGCACCTTCACCACCTCGCCCGCCTTATCCAAGGCCGTTTGAATCGAGGATATCGCTGCCTCAATCGCTTTCTCGTGGTCCCTCGGGATCTCCCAGTGTCGTTTCTGGAGCTTCACTGCTAAGATCTCAACAGTTGGTGGAGTGGACGCTGATACCGCAGCAGCCTCCGCCATTTTTCTCCCACACCGGACTCTCGAATCTTCCAAATTCAACGCTAATTCTTTCTTTTTCTGCTGCCTAGTCCGGTATCTATTGGGCATCGCCTCAGGATGGAATACTTCACATCAATAAAAACAAACTTGAGCCCAAATTTCTCACAAAAATTGAGTGAAAGGGTCTTAAATAAAGTTCTCTGGCGGGAGCCACCTCATGTGTGACTTCTCCTCGACATGTCGCCACCTGAAGTCGATGTTCCCTTCATAACTGGTGTAGCGGTGCCAGTGTCTCCTCAGATTCTGTCAGACCTGCTGAGATTGTCCAGTTATTTCTGTTTTTGTTTCAGATTCCAGTATCAGCAGTAATTTGCTTTCACCTTGGCCCCTGGTTCTACAGAGTAACAGTGGCCGTATGGGTGCTCCCACTCTCAACCTATTGCCCCCCGCACCCCAACCCCCACCCTCCACCCCACTACCCCCGCACCCCCACACCTCAGCCTCCACTGTACACCCCTCTCCAACCGGCCCCCATCCAGCAGCAGGGCATCACGTGCCCCACCTGAGGGCAACGTCCACAGAAACCTCTGGCGGCGGCGGACGGGGGCCATGGAGCGCACCGCTGGCTAGGGCAGGACTAGCCGACGTTACCCTGGCAGCAGGGACGGGCGCCAGGGCCACAGACCCCATGGTGCTGGGTACCGACAGGGCCTTGGGTGCAGGGATGATGGAGAGGGGACATGTGCGGGCAGAGTCTGCAGTGCCAAACGGAGCTACCATGTAACCCGGTGGACCTGGTTGGGCACGGGGTTTTGCACCATGCTGCCATGTCAGCCTATCACCGACTGCGGACATTGATATTGGAATTCAACCAGAAACTGTGGCCTTCCTCCTCGTTGCCGCAGCAATGGGGTGCACTGCGGCTGTATGAGCTGAAGCTGCTCGAAGAGGACGAAGCTGCAGTAGTGGGGCGTGGACCTAGCCCCAGAGGAACAGGAGGCAGCTGCTGAGGATCGAGAGCCGACCGTCCAACAGGCCGAGGAGGAGCAGGAGGAGGTGGTGCAAAGGAGGCGCCGCATGAGGCCTCTTGTGTACCAGCAGCGCCTGTCATTCAAGGACCTGCCAGACCAGGAATGCCATTGAAGACTTTGGCTGAGCAGGGTGAACAGGGCGCACATATCTGCCAGATCAAGGCGCACCTGGCACGGCGGTGGAATGGGGAAGTCACCCACTCGCGAAGCCCATCAAGGTGACGGTCGCCCTGAACTTCGATGCCACGGCCTCCTTCCAGGCGTCGAGTGAGATCTCACAGAACTCGGTGCACAGGTGCATCGGTGCCATCACGGAGGCCCTATATGCCAGTCGGCACAATACATCCATTTCAATGTGGACTGAGCCCACCAAGGTGCCCGGGCAGCAGGATTTGTCCACCATCGCCGAGGTGCCCCAGCTCCAGGGGGGTGATCGAAGGGATACATGTCGCCCTGCGAGCACATGCAGTTGACAGGTCGCTCTACACAAACTGAAAAGGGTTCCACTCGATGAACATGCAGCTGGTGTGTGACCATCAGATGCACATCATGCACGTCTGCGCCTGGTACCCGGTCAGTGTGCACGGTGCCTTCATCCTGGCACTCTCAATGATTCCCGGCCTCTTTGAGATGCACCCCCGGCTGGGAGGTTGGCTACCGGGCGACAGGGATTATCCGCTGAGGTTGTGGCTGGTGACACCCAGCCGAAGGCCAGAGACCGCTTCAGGCTCCCGCTACAACGATACTCATGCAGCAATCAGCGGCGTGAACGAGCGATGCTTCGGCCTCCTGAAGATACAGTTCAAGTCCTTGGACCGTTCTGGAGGGCCCCTCCAGTATGATGCTCAGAAGGACGACCACATCGTGGCGGGCTGCTGCGACCTCCACAACATCGCACAGCAGAGGGGCGACGTGCCACACCAACACCCACCCCCCCCCCCCAACTTGGGAGCCCCTCTGTGATACATACATGCCGCACTAGTGGGTGGGGGCCCTGTGTTGGCAGTAACAAAGGTTCTGGTCCATAGGGTGGAAGGTGATGACAACCTGCGGTGCGATGCGTTAGCACTTTCCATCGTCCACGTGGGTGATACCTGCATTTGAGCTGGTCGTTCCATCTCGTGGTCCCATCGAATCCCTGGGGACTGGGAGAGGGGGGGGGTGGGGGTGGTGCACCTCAGCAATGAGCGCTGGCTGAATTGTGGTCCCTGAGCCAAGCCCACCCACAACGTCCGCCAATCCCTCCCTCCCCCCACCCGATGCCGGTGTAGTTACATTGTGCAACTTGTGTTGCCCTATTATGTATTTTCTTTTCTTTTCATGAACTAATTGATCTGTTGAGCTGCTCGCAGAAAAATGCTTTTCATTTTACCTTGGTACATGTGACAATAAACAAAATCCTCCAAATCCATCCATCCCGCACCCCTCTGCGGCCAGCCCAGACCAGCCCACCCCTCACACCCTTCTAACAGAGCACTGAGGTAGGTTGTAACATTGTGCACAGGTGTTTCATGTAAAAGCATACATACACATATGTGCCTTAACCCCTATCACTAAACTGTTCCCTGCACCTGTGCCAACTTAACTGGTGTCTACTCTTCTGGCTCTATTGGCCCTAAGGCTACATCTAGGTGGACACCCAGGTGGTACATCAGGAGTGGAGGCGGTCTGCTGTGATTTCCGCCCATGTGACCTGGGTCCCCTTTGGTGGCCATCTTCTGGGGTGACCGAATGGGCCCAACTGCTGCACACGTGTCCCAGGTGGTGTGGTGCTGACCTGTTCTGCCCGCTGCTCACCAGATGCACCAGGAACAGGATGGGAGGAGTCCGAGGTGCTGCGGTTTCTGGCACCGCCCCTGCCTGAAGTCATCAGCACAGGTCCCATCACCTCCTCCTCTCTCAGGGTGCCCGATGGCCGCAGGGCTATTCCATGGGACGGGGGTGTGAGCACAGCCATCTCCTGAGCCCCCCCCCACCCCCACCCCCACCACCTGGCACTGCCAGTCCTGGAGGCCAGCTACCTTGGGCTGCATTCTAATGGCCACGGAGCACAGGGAGTGGACCACCTCCGTCTAGGACTGCGCCACATCCCGTTGTGACTGTGCCACCTTCTGGGTCTGTACCACATCAGCAAGTGACTGTGCCATCTCCCTCTGGGCCTGGGCCACCTCCCTCTGCGTCTGCGCCATGCTGGCCAGCACCTGGACAAGTCCGCCGATGTTCAGCCGCTGTGCCTGGGCCACGCTCAGGAGGTTCACTGCAATGTCCAATGAACATTGGACTGGCTGCCTTTGAGGCGGGAACCCTGTCCTGGGCCCCACCCACTGCCTGCACAGAATTCCCCAGGCCTTAGATATGCTGATCTATAATCACAAGCCTCGCCCCCAAGGCCTCCACCGCAGATACCACCCGTGCGGTGTTGACCTGGGTGGCACGCATGGTCGGTACCACCGCCTGCTCCTGCACGTGGTTGGACTCCTCTACCTGTGCCTGCAGGTGCTGGATACGCGCCGACAACATCTCATGTAGTCCCCGGCTCTCACACTCTTCCCGTGTCTGCGTGGATTTCACCCCCCACCACCCAAAAAGATGTGCAAGGTAGGTGAATTGGCCACGTTAAATTGCCCCTTAATTGGGAAAAAAAAAAGAATTGGGCACTAAATTTATTTTAAATAATGTAATCCCTGGCTCGACGACTGCATCTCTGTGATGTTCGAAGAGGCTGTTCGTTCCAGAAGCCCGAAACTTGTCTGGATGGCAGCCAGTCCCTGGGGTCAGCCCGCCCCCCCGGCCATCCATCCCCTCAGGTGTTCTTACCTCCACCTGATGTACCGGATCAGCTGTGTGGTGAGCACCAGATAGTGTCCCAGGAGCCTCATTACTAAAGTGCCCAAGCGAGGCGAGTGTCTCTGGGATGGTGGAGGGTGTTGGAGACAGCTGCATGGAGATTGGTTACCAGTGGAGTCTCACAGGGTTCAATCTTTGGACTATTTTTAGCACCTTTGCTCTTCAGAATCTTCGTTAACGAGCCGGATGAAGACATTGGGGGAATTGACTGTCAACTCATAAACTTTGTGCAAGTGTTAAGGGTCTTGGATGAGGGGAAGTAACGACAATGAAATCTGGGTCAGAATTTTCCATTGATTGTGTTGGTGTGTGCCCGGCCCAGTGTGAAATCACGTGAGAAGACGTCGAGCGAAGGTAAACATGAGCAGGCGGCCACCCCGTTTTTAAAATTTTTCTCTTCCAAGGGCTGGGTAAAAGGGGGCAGGAATTTACGAGGAGTTCAGGTGAGAGTTTGCTTCAGCATTACTGTTGAGATCTCACACCCTGTTCTGAGAACTCATTTGTTCCGGTTATTTTGTTGGAGGGCTTCTGCCCATTGAGACCTTCAGTGCACAGAGGAATTTCAGCAGAAGGGGATGGCGTAGGCGGCTTGGGTGACCTCCTCTGAGAAGGAAGAGAGGGGCTGAAAGTAGAGGAGGAGAGGTGTCCATGGGCAACGCCACGGGGTGGGGCCTTCGGGAGGAGAGGTTCAGGCACAGGGGGTGCAGGGCCAGTAGGGAGAGCAAGGAGAACGGGCACACGGAAGACGCCTCTATGCTGCTGCCAGAGTGTACAGGCAGCAAGTCAGTTAGCTCAACATGCCCAATTCACCTACCTTGCACATCTTTTATGGCGTCGGAGGCTCCGCTCGGAATTCGCGGCAGCAGAGTGCTGGCCCGTGAGCATGGCCTGAATTTCTCACCAAATAGCGCCCCCAATGGGAACGCAAACTGCACAAAATTCAGTCCTGGTGTCAACACTTCACCTCCCAAATGGAGACTTTTGCCTGGTATTTCAAGGCCCTGCAGAATAGTTTAAAAGTGCCGGTAAAATTCATATTGCTTCTATGAAATCTTTCCCATCATTTCATGGATCCATAATTTGTTCCATGTGTTTGTAGATTGGAACATTCACACGAAGGTGTTTTTTTTAGATTTCTGTGCGACTATTTTATTTGCCATTGGACCTGAATTTGATTGGTTGAGTTTTATTTTTACGGTTTACTACATTGCTCACAATATCGATCTCTGCTTTATTTTGCTGTTTTATCAAGTAGAAATTTAACCACCTGGGGTAGAGTTTCAATATTAGGCAACACCTCAGTGTAGGAAGATGCTGGAATCAGGGAACTTCGAACGTCACAGGCTGGGATTTTCCGCTCCTGTTTTCATTGGCCGGATGAGGCGGCGGAGAGGAAAACCTTGTGAGATGTCCGAATCGAGTTTCACACCGACAAAAAAGTGTGATGCGATTGTCCCCCTTCCCCACCAATGATGTAGCGCATTCCCTGATGTTCAACGTTGGGAACATCACTTCCATACATTAGCATTTAATTACCTGGCCTCCGCGTCTTAATCAACCCCCTCCCCCATCTGTAAGAAGGTCCATTCATGTCGACATTCATATTGTGAAATATGAAATTTAAAACTTTTACTATCAATGGCAACCTATTTTGAGCCTGGGAGAAAGAAAAATGAAAATGTTTCTTTTAGATCTTGAGTGATTTGATTAGACTTGGTGGACAATAAGAAGAATATGCAGTAACATTAGTTTCATAATAAGGTGGATAAATATATGGATATAAGTAAGTGGATTTGCCATTGCCTAAGCCTTAGACATATAAAAAAAATCTAGTTAAAAACAGATCTTGAGAGCCATTTTGTCAATATCACTAAATTAGTTTTATAATGATAAGCACACGCAACGTGAAAATAATGTGTAACAAACATCTGGAGGCCAACTGTGATATAATCACTTTTCATATTTAATGTGATATACTTTGTGCCAGAAATTATATTCTAAGAATAAAAATGCTAATATGTTACAGTGTTTGAATTGATAATAAACCACTCAAGCTTTGGATATGGGGCTTATGAACAGATAGGATGGAATTTAATGAAAGGAACACAGCTCTCAGTGGTGGACAGGAAGGAGGCGCCACTTCCACTTGCTAGGAGCCATCAAGCACACAATATTGATGCAAATCAAAGGTACGTGCAACAGCGACAGGCACCATGCCAGGTTCCAAATAACCAGTGGCTCCAGTGTTCAAAGATCCCTCCCGGCAGGTTCTCCTCCAGACTGCCCTGTAACAGTGGGAGGCGCTGTTCCCAGAAGACAAAGACGACCCTCTCTCCTGTAGTCATCTTGGATGGCCACGTCCCGATTACAAAATGGACACTTGCAAAGAATGCAGGGAAAATTGGACAATACTGAGAAACAAGCAGCTGCAATGCCTGTCTGTTGATTAGAGCCTTGGCTGTCAGACAGGCCAGAAACTGCTAAGCCATCTACATACTAATGAGCGATCTCCGGGTACAAAAGGGAAACATTTAGATAAACAATGTTAAGGCAGACACCCCGGCGCCAGAGGAGACTCAAACAAAGCAAACCAACGGCCACCTAGGACACGCCCAGCCACCAGGGAACCCACCCCTCTATTGGAGGAAGATTGATAACAATGATTGGGAAAGGCCCAATTAATTGAGGCCAAGTTCAAGGCCCGCCCAAAAGCGCGCAAAGCTCTTTTAGGTATAAAAAGTATTCCCCAAGAGAGAATCTTTCTTCTTTGGCTCTCAGCGAAGAGAGACCAGCCTAGCAGCTATGCCAGTCCAAGTAAGTTCCAAGTCAACGCACGCTACGAGATAGACGCTCCTATTTGCTTTCCTGTAAATAGCTCAACCCAGCAGCCTCAGAACCGAACAACGGCCATTGTTCCTCTGACTGAGTGGACACCCGAAGCTAAGTATAGGCTTTAGTAATAGTGATAGTTTAGGTTGTAGAGTTTCATGCATGAGTAGATTTGACTGTGTGTAAATAAATGAGCATTGCTTTTGAACTTACTAACTGGTGTATCGAGTCTTTGATCAGTATTCGGTTCTAAACCTTGTGGCGGTGTCGAACGATACCTGGTGACTCTTGAGCAAATGTAATTAAACAGAACCAAATTAAGAGACAACACCAAAGAGAGCAACGCTCCTGACCAAAGAAGGCTGGATCAAGAGCACAGTTGAGGTGAGCAGTCTTGGAGTTCAGCGATTAATGTGGATTCAGCACTGCAAAAGGGTGAATGACCTCTTCCAATTCACCAGGATAAGTGTCAATCTGGTGTTGCATCATAGGGCATCTCATGATTGTATCATGCGATGAGATTTTGCATATGGGGAGAGAGGCCAGGCTGGAGAATGCGTGGCTATTCCCAATACTGCATGGCACTAGAGGCCAGACCATGTGAGAGTTGTGCATGACAAGGCAATTGGTTACCAGTTAGAATGTGGGGTGTGTATTTGGCATGGGGATGTAGCGGAGACAAGGGAGTTAGGTGTCTTTTGACATGTGACGATGTATGAACTTTGTAACACAGGAGAAAGGGACCTTTAATGTCAAGGCGAGACCAGAGAAGAGATGTTCCAGAGCTGAAGGCTTTGTGGCCTTGTGAGGAGGAGGCCATGGGGATCATGGGGGAGTAGGGTAGTCATGCCATTTCACAGAATGAGGCTCGATTAGCCAGGCAGCAGAGTGAGAATGGGAACGCAAGACACGAACGATGAAATTATGGTACCCTGAGAGATTGTGTTTCTCCTCAATGTTTTTCTTTTTGTTCTGCACTGTCATCACCGTAGGGCATGGAGATCCCAGCCCTTGAAGAAAGTGACCACTCCACCTCTGAGGATAATGACCAACAATTCCAAGAGCATCTACTGTCATCTGCCTCTCTCCCATTCCCCACCAGTGCATGGATTCTGGTCGGATTCTCATGTAGAATCTGGGGCATGTTCTGGTGATCATCTCAAGGGCATGTACCAGCAGCTGAGGGAGGTGGTGTGTGCCAAGGTCCCTGAGGCTCATGCTAAGCCCAGGACTCCGGTCACAGACACAATAAGTCTCAAGCAGAGAGGACCGGACAGAGGTGCCAGAGGTGTGATGAATGTAGAAATTTCAGATATATTATAAGTATTTCATAGAATCCCTACAGTGCATAGGGAGGCCATTTGGCCCATCGAGTCTGCATCGACCCTCTGAAAGAGCACCCCACCTAGGCCCACGCCCCCATGCTCTATCCCCATAACCCCATAACCCCACCTAAGCTGCATATGTTTGGACACTAAGGGGTAATTTAGCATGATGTCATATGAGAGTACCTTTAGGAAATGGAGGTTTATAAAATAGCTGTAGTGGATGTACCTTTAAGAAATGGGTGTTTATCAGTGATGTCAGAGTGTGGGTGGAGCTGGACTGTCTATCAGCTTTTTACTTTCGCTTCGGGCTGTCTGCTTCAAGGTGTGCTTAGTTTAGTTTTAGATTTGGAGAAGCTGCAGTCACAGCAAGATGTGGATGAATCTCTGCAAGCTAAAGAATATTCATTTGATGATTTCAAAATGGTAACTGATGTGTTAGGCAGGTTGGTTCGATGTGGACTGCACTCGATGCAGGGAAGTTAGAAACAGACGTCTAACACAGGAGAAGATCCAACACTGTTTTATTCAACGATAGAACTGATATACATATTCAGCTGTGGGTCGACACTATACTGAACTGACTGGAGACCTTGTACTAGCCTGACCAGACTTACTAGCTACCGCATGGTGTTTGTGCTTGCTAGCTCGTGGACTCTGACTGTCTCAGTAGCTGGGTCCCGAGAGAGTGGGAAACCTAGTGCCCTCTGGTTTTATAGTGGTAATGTCCTGTCTGGTGATTGGCTGTGCTGTGTTGTATGCTTACAGGTCATCCTATGTGTCAATCACTGCCTGTCTGCATCTCATTATATACATGAGTGGATATTATGACAGTAACTGTTCTCAGTAGTGAAGTTAAACCTGATGTCTTTCTGTAAAGGGGTCCTTTTTGTCTTATGGATGTTGCAAGGAAAGATTAAGGGTTACTTATAGAGTACTGTATTCTTTGGGGGATTTATTGGTGTTGATAGATGTTAAGATGTTTACTGTGGGTTTATAAAGTGTTAACTGGTTTCATAAATAAACATTGTTTTAATTTAAATGTACTGTCGATTTCTGTTGCATCACACCTGCAGAGTAGGCCCGTGTGCTCCCCATAACCACAATCTATTCAAAGTTGTGGGCCAGGTGAACTCCATGGTACACTTTGGGGTTCTCTAAACCCTGGCCCATAACAATGTCAATCCGCCTAACCAGCACATCTTTGGACTATGGGAGGAAACCTGAGCACCCAATGGCAACTCACACAGCCACAGGAAGAATGTGCAAACTCCACACAGTCACCCAACACCAAAATTGAATCTGAGTCACTGGCTCTGTGAGGCAACAGTGCTAACCACTGTGCCACCATGCCACCCATTTGATTCAGTAAGGGCTAAAAGACAGAGCTAGAGGGTGTTTGACTCCTGACGTTATATTTTAAAATAATCTTGGTTTGAATGAGAACAAAGCTTTCAGGAGCCAGGGGTGCAATTAACCATCCTAAAAAGCTTGGCCTAACACAATTTTGTTTTGATTAAGGGGATTCCCTGGAGAGCTAATTAGTTTTCAGCTTGGTGAGATTATCTCATTGCTCGGCAGAGCCAAGGCATCAGACTTTTTGAGAAAGCATTTTCAGTTCAGTTCTGTTCTGGATGAAGCTAGCACCGCAAGCCAGGTTTCGCTCTCTGCAGTTCAGTTAAAAAGAGATTAACGGTCTTTAATGCAGTGCAGAATTGTCTGAGGATTGTCAAGGGAGCTGAAACAAACCGGTTGAAACAGCTTTTGAAGACATACAGCCAGAACCTTTGCATGGGTTTGACCAAAGTCTTATCTTTTCTGTAAAGCATTGTCAAGAAGTCTCTCCTTCTCAAAGAATAACTCTGGAAGGGGAAAGCAAGTGTTCCTCTGTGTCATTGGTATTTAATGTGCACTGAAAGCTGAGATGGTTTATTTTCTTGTTGTTTAAGTGGAAATAAAGATTCAATTAAGTGTACTCTATTCACTGTATTGAGTAGTATTGTTTAAGGAGTAACTATGAGCTATTTTCCGGTGTGATGTTAATGGTTTTAATACTGTATTAGTAATACTGTTTGTTTTAATATACAATGCCCCTATTTCTTCATACAATTGCTCCTCGGGCAAAGTATCCTTTCCTCACAGTCTGAGCAAATGAAACTAAAATATTGAGGTTTCTGTCCAGTATCCTCGCCACTGTTGGAGTCTGGCCTGGCATCGCAATAGAGATGGTTGAGGGACCTTATGTGGATGGTAAAGGAGTTCGTCCAAGCCTTGAATTTTGCCATGGCTTCGGTATGTGAGTGGATGGGTTCTTTCAAGGAGAGGTTGATGACCGCCATGGACAGCCAGGTCTGTCATATGACTCACGTGCACAGTCCTGCATTCCATTGCTCTGGTCACGGGCTCATTACAGCAGTTTCTGAGTGAGAGATACATGAACCTCCCGCCAGGTGCCTCTTCTCCTCAGGTGTACAGAGACTTGCCAATGCACACTGAGAGAGAGAGGAGAAGTGCCAATCAGTTGACCTGGCACCAGGGAATGGGAAAGAGATTGGGGGGGGGGGGCATCTCCTTCAGGGCACTCTGCGGGTGAGCGGATGTTCCTCAGCCCCTCTGTCGGTGACCCAGTGACTCCAGCATATGGGGTCAAGGAGAGTGCCCCTGCACCTGTGCAGGAGTCCCTCAGGAGGCTGAAATTGGTGGGCCACCAAAATCATTGCATGCAACAGGGCATCGCTCCGTGCAGCCGATCTCTTCATCAGCTGCTAAGGTCATGGTCGCACCAAGCCAGAAGAGGACAGTAAGGACCCTTTTAACCACAATAGTGGCATGGGTGTTGAGACACTGTAAAATCCTTCACATGCACGTATCTCACATTATGGCTGGGACGGTCCAGATCCGCCCAGTTGAAACGAGATTTGTGATCGGCCGCAGAATAGCACATAGGGCATTGTTTCCATTCATTTTCCTGCCCCATTGTCTGATCTCAGAGACGCGGGATCTGTCAGAGATTAGGTCCCACCCCTCTCAGTGGCGCGTGGACCCCGGTGTGCCATGGAATGGAACAAAAGAAACCTTTGAGGAAATAAAATTCCAGTTACCGTAGCATGACATGTCGGGGTCGCTCCTAGCGCCAACAGGAATCACTCTGGATCTCCCACTGGCGGGAAAACCTAGTCATAGTTCTGGAGAATCACGCCCTACATTAGTTTCACTTCATCATTGTGAACATCATGCACATACTTTGGGATGTGCTTATTTAGAAGACGTATTGCTCTGTCATGCTTCATAATTGGCAATCACGGATGAGTGACGGTTCCTGCGGGACGCCGCACTTGTGCAGACAACAACTTAGCGGTGCGTTGGAGTTCACTTTTTACTGGGCAGTCACGTGTGTGGTTTGATTTGTTTTCTCGAGGCAATGCGACACGTCTGAACATGTGACCTCTGTGTGGCCGCCTTTATGTGCAGTGCCAAGGAGACAGGCCAAGGTTACTGGCTAGATGAAGAAGTGATATGTTTTTTGCGTATTCATAGCCCTGTCACTGTGGGGAAAAAGCAGAAAATTCCCTCATAACAGCTTCAGTGACTTGTGTGCAATTGCAAAACCCGTATCCTCATCGGCAGTTTTATCTTTTGGTTTTGCGTAACAAAGGTCCACTCCCCTTGGCCTTCCAGGGGGTACAGGATGCGAGTAGCAAGGTAGCTCTTGATGGAGGCTGGCGGAACTGGAATTTAGAGCAGGCAAAGGTTTGCAGGCGATGTATTGCTCAAAAGCCTTATTCCTGGGCAAACCGATAAAGAAAAGGTTGTCTCTAACAGCTCTGACACTTCTCCGCATGGCTTTGGCATCTGTAATACTTCTCCTCTTCCTCTTGGTCAGCTTCATCTGAGGAAGTGGCAAGGCAACTCCCCTTTCCTTTGCAATTCCAAGTTGTTCAATACAAAGCCCTCCCTCCTGCTGGATAACCCCTGCTTCAAGTTTGATGTCCCTTCTCCGACTATTCGTCTGCCGTGCGTGGCAAAAACTCCCATTGGACAGACAAGGAACAGAACTCACAAACAATGGACCTCGGCCTATAGGCCAGAACTTGGCTCTATTTGGACACTCTTCCCCATCCTGACCCCAGACGTGCCAGTGCCTTGCTTTGATGTCCCGACCACCACCCTCTAGCCGGTACAAATTTTGAGCTGTTTGATGCCCTGATCACCACACACTTGGTGCTATCAAACTGTCCAGCTTCATGTGCCACCTTCCTCAGTGCTGTTGAGTTAGAAAATAAAACTCACCTTGGATCCAAAGATTTGCTGGTGCACAACAACTTTAAGCTGTCAGGAAACCAGAAGCGTACATTTCACACTTAACACAGATAGAGGTTTGAAGGTAGGACTTAATTTTGACATGTTCCCAATGATTAAGTTTCCACGGCTTTCAAACACATAGAAAATAGGTTGCTGCCACTGGTGGTCTGTTAGCCGCTCCGATGCTGATATGAAATGAAAGTCGCCATCATCCCAGAGAACCAAAGGCTGCTCTCCCCTTTTGAGAGAGAGCTGACTGGTGGTGGTTTAACCTGAGGATTCACACACCTAAGGTGATGAGCAAGGTTCATGAACAACCTCAGCCAGTATGGGAATTGAAACCGCTCCACGTTCACAAACCAGCTGCGCAGCCAACTGAGCAAACCGACCCCATAAGCTCAAAGGAGGCCTTGTTGCACTTTAGTTGTGCTCCTACCTCTGGGCCAGATGCTTTGGGTTCAAGTCCAAAGCAGGGCTTGTTGGCCATGGAAGGAGTGTTCATAACGCAGCTCAGGGGACTGGTAAACAGCTCAGGAACTTTCCCCACACGGAAAAGCGTGTGTGTGAATGTACACTTTTTAAAACAAACTGAGCTCAATTCCATGTTGGGAAATTGAAATTGTTTATCTTTCCTCATTTTCTGCTCATCCAACTGTGCCTTTCGTGTGTTATTGTTTTGTAATCTAGTGTACTGAATTAAGACAATAAATAATTTGTAGTATCAAATTCAATTTTCACGAAGTTTCTATTTCAGTTTTGCTGAATAACGTTGTTTTGATCTAACACTTACAATCATAGAATAACTGCAGTGCAGAAGGAGGCCATTCAGCCCATCAAGACTGCTCCAAACCTCTGAAGGAACACCCTACCTAGGCCCACACCTTTCCCCATAAACTCACCTAATCTTTTGGACACTAAGGGCAATTTAGCATGGCCAATCCACCTAACCTGCATATCTTTGAACTGTGGGAGGAAACCGGTGAACTGCCTCTGAAATGCCTCCAATGCCATCACATCCTTCCTCAAATAACTGTCGCTATCTATGCAGAGTCTGCACGTTCTCCTGCGTTTGCGTGGGTTTCTCTGGGTGTTCCGGGTTTCCTCCCACAAGCCACGAAATACGGACTTTTTCGGTGAATTGGACATCCTGGAGTCTCTCTCAGTGTACCCAAACAGGCGTCGGAGTGTGGTGACAAGGGGATTTACACAGTAACTCAATTGCAGTATTAATGTAAGCCTACTTGTGACACTAATAAAGATTATTATTATTATAAGGAGACCAAAACTGGGCGCGATACTCCAGATGTGGTCTCACCAACACCATTTACAATTGCAACAACACTTCTCTACTTTTATACTCCATTCCTTTTGCAATAAACGCTAACATTCCAGCTGCCTTTTTTTAAATATAAGTTTAGAGTACCCAATTAATTTTTTCCAAGCAAGGGGCAATTTAGCGTGGCCAATCCACCTACTCTTCTCACCTTTTGGGTTGTGGGGGCAAAACCCACTCAAACACGGGGAGAATGTGCAAACTCCACACGGGCAGTGACCCAGAGCCGGGATCGAACCTGGGACCTCGGCGCCGTGAGGCAGCAGGGCTAACCCACTGCGCCACCGTGCTGCCATCCATTTGCCTTTTTAATTACATGCTGTACCTGCATACCGACTTTCTATGATTCATGAACAAAGACACCCAGATCCCTCTGCCCAGATGCATCTTGAATCTGCTTTCCATTTCGATAATAATTTGCATTTCTATTTTTTGGGCCAAAATGGATAACCTTTCACCTATCTTCATTAAACTCCATCTGCCAAATTTTGGCGCAATCTCCTCGCCTATCTATAATTGTCTGTTAGCTCTTTGGGCAGGATTCTCGTATAATGGGGCTATGTCCCCACGCTGGCGGGAAAACCAATGCCAACCACTCCGGCGTCAACAACCCCTGAAAGTGAGGAATTCTCCAATTTCTCGGGGGCTAGGTTGACGCCGGAGTGGTTGCCGCTGCTCCAGCCGGCAACGAAGGACCGGCGCGAGTTCCCGCATGAGTGGAACGGCCAGTCTGAACCTGCGCATGCGCGGACCGGCCACTGTATTTTTGCGCATGCGCGGGGGTTCCCTTCTCCCCGCCAGCTCCCGGGAAATATGGCGGAGCCATACAGGGGCCCGGCGCGGAGGAAAGACGGCCCCCCACAGGACAAGCCTGCCCGTAGTTCGGTAGGCCCCGATCGTGGGCCAGGCCACCGTGGGGGCCCCCCCGGGGTTGGATCCCCCCGCGCCACCCCCCCCCCCCCCCAGGACCGCCCCTGCACACTTACCTACCAGGTCCCGCTGTGCATGAGGTGAGTAATTCACGCCGGCGGGACTGTGCAAAACTTTACGGCCACTCGTCCCATCAGAGCCCAGAGAATCGCCGGGGGGGCCGCTGTCAATGGCCCCCAACTGGCATAGCGGGAATCCCACCGGCCCCTGAAAATCGCACCGGAGTATAGGGCAGGCGGCGGCGGGGCGGGATTCACCTCTCCCCCTGGGGAGTCTGCGACCAGTGCAGGGTCGGAAAATCACGGCCTTTATCTCTTTACTGCTTGCTTTCCCACCTATTTTAGTATCATCTGCAAATTTTGCTATGTTATACTCTGTCCTTGCTTGCAGATCATTTGTATAGATTGTAAACAGTTGAGGGTCGAGGACTGGACCCACGCAACACCTCACTAACTACAGTTCGCCAGCCAGACAAGGGCCCATTTATCCCGACCCTCTGCTTTCTGTCAGTCAGCCATACCTCAATTAATCTAGTCCTCTACCCCCAATTCCCTGCGATCTCACCTTCTGGATATGTCTTTTATGCGGCACCTCATTAAACACCTTCTGAAGTCTAGAAATACCACATCCACAGGTTCCCCATTATCCACCTTGCTGGTTAAGTCCTCAAAGAATTTTGTCAAGCGTGACTCACCCTTCATAACTCCATTCTGACAAAGGTGGATTGAGCTCTGTCTTTCCAAATGTTCAGTCACCTCCTCCTTAATGATTTATTCCAGCAACATCCCCACCACAGAGGTCAAACTAACCGGTCTTCAGTTTCCTACATTTTACCTTTCTCCCTTTTTGAAAAGGGCATCACATTGGCATGTTTCCAGCCCACCGGGACTCTTCCAGAATCCAGGGAATTCCTAAATATCATAACCAATGCATCTACTCTCTCCACTGCCAGCACCTTTAATACCCGAGGGCGGGCCATCAGGTCCTGGAGACTTATCTGCTCAATACCATTGGTTTATTTAATATTGTCTCCCTGGTGATGGTTATGCGCCAAGTTCCTCTGCGTTAATGGTAGTTTTTGAAAATGTTTTATTATCTTCTACCGTGAAGACTGAGATGAAATATTGGTTCAGTGCCTCAGCTGTCTCCGTGAACCCCATTATTCACCAGTATCATCCTCTCAAGGGCCAACGTTTACTTTAGCTATTCTCTTCCTCTTTACATACTTATCAAAACTTTTGGTATCAGTGTTTATGTTTTCTGCTTGTTTCCTTTCATAGTTCATCTTAGCTCTTTTGATTTTATTTTTAGTCGCCTTTTGCTGTACCTAAAGTTCTCCCAATACTCCAACTTACCACTGGCTTTTCCATATGGTATGCCCTAGATTGTGCCTTTATGTTTTTCTTGACTTCCTTGTTTTGCTGTGGAACATTTCTCCCCTTTTACAATTCCTCTTCCTCTAAGGAATGTACCTTAATTGAGTCTCCCGGAACATCTGCCATTGTTCCTCAACTGCCCTATTCTCAATTATCTGTGCCCAGTCTACTTGGGCCAAATCTTTCCTCAGGCCTGTATAATTACCTCTGCCCAACACTAAAACTGTGGTGTAGCACTCTGTCTTCTCCAGTGTGCTGTGATCACTTCTTCCAAGAGAATCCTTAATGACAAGACTATTTATCAAACTGTCATGATATTCAAACACACACATCATGATGGACACACCAACAGGCAAATCAGAGCACACAACACCACAACCAATCACAGACAAGAACACCAACCACATAAAAAGCATGAGCACGACACCTGGTAGTCAGTAGGTCTGGGGACAAAGAAACAGGGAAGAGCTGTTACAACATCACAAGCAGGGAACCCCCACGTGCAGAGTGCAAAGACAAAACTGTACATAGTAAGTTTAAATAAAATAGCGTTGTACCATATACAACCGTGTTGGCTCATCTGTGTGTCAGAACACCCAACACCACATGGTACAGGAGTGGATCGATACCTGCCTACTAACCTGCCATTCTGGACATGGACCACACCGACGGACCGCAGCCGTTGCAGGTCGCGGGGAACCTAGGTACCAATTGGAAGCTCTTCAGGCAGCGATTTGACCTGTACATCCGTGCCACCGAAAAACAGAGTGCCTCGGATGAAACGAAGATTGCAATGCTCCTCTTCTACGCAGGTCAGCACGCCACCGACGTCTTCAACTCACTGGTGTTCGAAGAGGGCGAAAACCAGTCCAAATATGACACGGTCATCCTCAAGCTGGACCAGCACTTTCAAGTTGAAGTAAATGAAAGTTTTGAAAGATACCTCTTTCAGCAACGCCTGCAAGGTAAGGAGGAGCTTTTTCAACCCTTCTTGACGCACCTCCGGACTCTAGCGCAGTCCTGCGGTTACGGCACCATCACAGAGTCCATGATCAGGGAACAGATTGTTTTTGGCGTTGCCTCTAGTGGCCTACGCCAGCAGCTTCTTAAAATAAAAAGCCTCACCTTAGCGTCTGCTGTGGAAGCCTGTGTCCTCCACGAAAATGCTACCTGCCGTTTTGCCCGATTTCAGGCGTCCGAGTTGGCACGGAGGGGGTCCCCAGCCGTCGAATCGGCAAGCCAGGCCGCCCACGACGTCGAACGCATCCAGGCCGTCGATTACTTCCCGAACCACGGCCCGGACGACAGCGGCCGCTTCCCGCGCTTTTCGCGGTCTCCCGCGCAGGTGCGCGCCAAAAATAACGGCCACAACGAGGGACGCACTGCGCAGGCGCGCCCACCGCAAGATCGCACTGCGCATGCGCAGTGGCGCAACGAACGCCGTGACGTCATGACGTGCGGCAATTGTGGAGCTCTACATTTAAAAGGGCAATGTCCTGCAAAAAACCGACAGTGCCTCAGATGTGGCAAGATGGGCCACTACGCAGCCCACTGTCGTTCGGCTCAACCCATGGATCCGGCGCATCCTCGACAATCTCGCAGACAAGTCAGGACCGTCCAGCCCACGCATCAAGACTTCCAGTTAAATGATGCAGATGACCAGGATGCCTTCCGCATTTCCGTCATCGATGTCAACAAGGTCAATGCCATCAATCCAGCCGATGAGTGGTGTGCCACCCTGACGGTCAACCGATCGCGCGTCGCCTTCCGTCTGGACACCGGCGCATCCGCCAACCTGATTGCATATTCTGCAGTCCAGGCCATGAAGGTCAAACCACCCAACACGCCATCCCGGCTCAAGATGGTTGACTATAACGGGAACGTCATCCCGTCCATAGGATCTTGCCAGCTACAGGTAACTCACAAGATGCACACGGCCACACTCCCCTTCGAAGTTATCGGCTCATCAAAGGACTCGTTACTGGGCGCACAGGCGTGTAAGGTCCTTCACCTGGTACAGCGCATTATGTCTCTCTCTCCAGATGAGATATCCGACTTCCCGGATGCTGAGTTCCACGCAAATCTCCATTCCCTCCTTGCTCACAACCAGGAGGTTTTTGAAGGCATGGGGACATTGCCATACACGTACAAGATTCGACTCAGACCGGACGCCATCCCTGTCGTTCACGCACCTCGCAGGGTTCCTGCGCCACTCAAAGACCGCCTCAAGGTACAACTGCAGGTTCTTCAGGACCAAGGGGTCCTATCCAGGGTCACGGAGCCAACGCCATGGGTCAGCTCCATGGTCTGTGTAAAGAAACCCTCTGGCGAGCTCCGTATATGTATAGATCCTAAAGATCTGAATAACAACATCATGCGGGAACACTATCCCATCCCGAAACGAGAGGACCTCACCAGCGAGATGGCGCGAGCCAAAATATTCACCAAATTGGATGCGTCCAAAGGATTTTGGCAGATCCAACTGGACCCGGCCAGCCGAAGACTATGCACATTCAACACCCCTTTTGGCAGATTCTGCTACAACCGGATGCCATTCGGCATCATTTCAGCATCTGAAGTTTTCCACCTCATTATGGAGCAGATGATGGAAGGCATCGAAGGGGTACGTGTATATGTGGACGATATCATCATTTGGTCCACCACTCCGCAGGAACACATGCATCGTCTACGACGTGTCTTCACCCGCATACGACAAAATGGCCTGCGTCTCAACCGTGCGAAGTGTGCCTTCGGCCAGACGGAGCTGAAATTCCTCGGGGACCACATCTCAAGGTCAGGGGTCCGTCCCGATGCAGACAAGGTTAGCGCCATCACAGCCATGCCACGACCGGCTGACAAGAAGGCTGTCCTAAGATTCCTGGGCATGGTCAACTTCCTTGGGAAGTTCATTCCCAACCTGGCTTCTCATACAACAAATATGCGCCATCTCATAAAAAAATCGACAGAATTCAACTGGCACCAATCGCATCAGCGGGAATGGGAGGAGCTCAAGCACAAACTGGTCACGGCACCAGTGCTGGCCTTCTTTGACACGACTCGCCCTACAAAGATCTCAACAGACGCCAGCCAATCTGGTATTGGAGCGGTACTCCTGCAAAAAGACAGCACGTCGTCATGGGCCCCGGTTGCATATGCCTCACGAGCCATGACCCCTACTGAACAGCGCTACGCGCAAATCGAAAAAGAATGCCTGGGCTTGTTAACTGGACTGGACAAGTTCCACGACTATGTGTATGGCCTGCCACGATTTACGGTCGAAACTGACCACCGCCCCCTGGTCAACATCATTAACAAAGACCTGAACGACATGACTCCTCGCCTCCAGCGCATCTTACTTAAACTCAGGAGGTACGATTTCGAACTGATCTACACTCCGGGGAAGGATCTCATCGTGGCGGACACTCTTTCCCGAGCAGTGAGCACACCACCAGATGCGGAGGGGTTCGTGCGTCAAATTGAGGCACACGTAACTCTGACAGCAGCAAATCTGCCAGCTGATGATCCTAGTCTGGCCCACATACGCGCAGAGACGGCGACTGACCCCCTTCTGCAGCGAGTGATGCGCCACATGACGGAAGGGTGGCTCAAAGGGCAGTGCCCCCAGTTTTATAATGTGCGAGATGATCTTACCAACATAGACGGGGTCCTTATGAAATCAGACAGGATCGTTATTCCGCACAGCGTGCGCCAGATGATTCTTCATCAACTACACGAAGGCCACATGGGCGTCGAAAAATGCAGACGAAGGGCCCGGGAGGCGGTATATTGGCCGGGTATTAATGAAGACATAGCCAACATGGTGCTCAACTGCACAACCTGTCAGAGGTTTCAGCCGGCGCAACCTCCGGAAACACTTCTACCACACGAGATGGTGACGTCCCCCTGGGCGAAGGTGGGTGTTGACCTATTTCACGCGCTCGGCAGAGATTACATCGTTATTATAGACTACTTCTCAAACTACCCGGAAGTCATGCCTCTCCATGATCTGACGTCGTCCGCAGTCATTGGGGCCTGCAAGGAAACATTTGCTCGCTATGGCATTCCAAGGACTGTCATGTCAGACAATGGACCCTGCTTCGCCAGCCGTGAATGGTCGTCCTTTGCCGCAGCATATGGTTTCACTCATGTGACATCCAGCCCTCTACATCCACAATCGAACGGGAAGGCTGAAAAGGGTGTCCACATCGCCAAGCGGCTCCTGTGCAAGGCGGCTGCTGCCGGATCGGACTTTAACCTTGCCTTGCTGGCCTATCGATCGGCCCCGCTATCCACGGGTCTCTCGCCAGCGCAGCTACTAATGGGTCGCTCCCTCAGGACGACGGTACCTTCCATCCTGGCACCAACAACAGACCATGAGGCGGTTCTTCGGAACATGCAAATGCAGCGTGATCGCCAGAAAAGTCGGTACGACACACGAGCGACGGACCTGCACCCCCTGTCCTCCGGAGACAAAGTACGCGTCCATCAACCGTATGGTGGCTGGTCAGCACTGGCCGAAGTCCTCCGACAAGTGGCTCCCCGTTCGTTCCTGGTTCGCATGCCGGATGGTTCAGTGCGTCGCCGCAATCGGCGCGCCCTTCGCCGACTTCCACGCTCACAGCCACACAGTACGCACACGCCAGATCCTCAACAGGCTTCCGAGGATGACTTTGTGGAGCTGCCGCACATCACGCCCTTTCCATCGCCACCCATGGCCATGCCTGCACAGCAGCCGGTGGTTCTTGATCCACCCTTGAGGCGATCAACCCGAACTCGTCGCAAGCCCATTAGACTGGACTTATAATACCGTTCATATGTTTAACAAGTTGCACAATTTTACATGATAACCTGTTGTTGTTTATCGTTCCAGATGTCGTCTGACTGGACAACTGTTCAAGTTTTTTTTTTCTTCTTCTCTCGTTCGCATTTATGTTATGGTATGGTACAACTTGGTTCATGTGACGCACCCGACATCGCCCCATGTACATAGTTCCGTCATATGCACATGCTGCACACGACACACACACACTCTTAGATGCACTCACGACACGATCATATTTATTACCACGTAGGCACATATCTTTGTAAAAAGGGGGGATGTCATGATATTCAAACACACACATCATGATGGACACACCAACAGGCAAATCAGAGCACACAACACCACAACCAATCACAGACAAGAACACCAACCACATAAAAAGCACGAGCACGACACCTGGTAGTCAGTAGGTCTGGGGACAAAGAAACAGAGAAGAGCTGTTACAACATCACAAGCAGGGAACCCCCACGTGCAGAGTGCAAAGACAAAACTGTACATAGTAAGTTTAAATAAAATAGCGTTGTACCATATACAACCGTGTTGGCTCATCTGTGTGTCAGAACACCCAACACCACACAAACCTCCTTCATTACATAATAATAAATCTAAAATAGCCTGCTCCCTTGTTGGCTCCATAACATATTCCTCTAAGAAACATTCCCTCATCCATTCAATTGGAATCTCCCTCGAGGCTACCGTTGCCAATTTGATAAATCCAGTCAATATGTATATTAAAATCACACGTGGTTACCATTGTGTTCTTCTCACAAGCCCTCACTATTTCTTGGTTTGAACTGTGCTCCACTTTGGACGTATTGCTTGGTGGCCTGTAAATTACTCCTACCAAGGAGTTTTTCCCCTTGTTTTTTATTTCCACCCAGATCGATTCAACAATTTGGCCCTTAGTGGCAAGATCATTACTTAAAACAGCCTTGATGTCATCTTTAACCAATAAAGCAACTCCACCCCCTGTTCCACCCTGACAATCCTTTCGCAATACTGAATACGCTTGGACATTCAACTCCCAGTCCGGTCCTCCGACAACCATGTTTCAGTAATCCCCACCAAATCATATCCATTTGTCTCTATTTGTGCTGTCAACTCATTGACATGATTCTGAATACTGCGTGCATTTAGGTACAAGGTTTCTAAATATGTCCTATTGTTTTGCCTTTCCTTTGCAAGATTTCTTTGTGCACAACGCTTTTCACACATTCTGACCTCCTTTATTAATCTCTGGTAACACTCAACGTCACCCCCAATTTTCACTTTCAAGGCACGGTTGGTGACAGAGGAAATAAGCTGCATTATAAGAACATATCTCTTACCCCTGAATGGGAAGGTCCTGGATTCATAGTCACATGTACTTTGAGCACATAATCCAGGTTGATCCCTCAGTGTAATACTGAGGGACTGCTGCACTGTTGGAGCTGCCATCTGTCAGAGATGTTAAACCATGGCTCTGTCAACCCTCGCAAAAGGATGTAAAAGATCCCATGGCATTATTTGAAGAATAGGGGAGTTCTTATCTGTGTCCTGGCCACCACTCATCCCTCAATTAACACCTACATCAAAGATATGACCTGGCTGTGTACAAATTGTCAGCTACATTTCCTGCACAATATCATTGACGATGCTTCAAAAGTACTTCATTGGGTGTAACCTGTCTCAGGATGTCTTAATGTAATGATAGGAGTCATACAAATGTTCTTCCGTTCCTTCTTTCCTTTGCTTCTTTGTGAGCTGCGGGAACAAACAGAGAAAGCACTTGTTACCTAACCCGTTGGGTGCACCCAGCATGTCCTGTTTTTATTTCAGATTTCCAGTAGCTGCGGTATTGTAGTTCCTGCTTCTTGTGAGCTGCAGATTTCCACTGTTAAGGGCCAAATTTCCCCTTCGCGGAACATTCAGAACTCTTTCAATGCTGAGTGCCCTGGGGGTATAAATTCCATTTAAAATGGAAACATATGGAGAAAATTACCTTGCTGAAAAATAAATTCAATGTTACACAATTTCATGCGAATTTATTGTCACCAATTGCATTCGAGCAGTTTGTCAGAAACAATAGTCGCACGTTTGTAAATACTGAAAGAAATAAAGGTAGATGGTGCTAAAAGAAAAATGAAAGGAAGGCAGTGTGGTAGATCATTAAAAGGTAAGGTAGTACAGGGAGCGAATGCCCAAATATTCAGAGAGAAAATATTATGAGGTTATTAGTATTCATTGGCTGTTATAAATTAATGAGTTTATCGACAGATACTCTCCATCATTCATTCCAAAACTGTCGGAGGATAAAAAAGGGCTTCTTCATGTTAACTATATTACAACAATTATTGCCTCCATTATAAAGCTATCATTCATGGCAAAATAGTCCCTATTGCATAAACATGAGAGATCAATTGATGCCCTGAAAATCTTTCAAGATACCAGTGTTATTCAGAGGCTCAGATAGATTCCTAAGATCTTTTAAAGAGAGTTAGGCACAAATTAAACTATGCATATGCCGATTTGCATATAATAGATTTTGTAGGCTCAAAAAGGCATGATTTAGAACATAGGTTTCTAACCTTAGAAGTAGGTCAATATCTTGTGCCTTCTGTGGTAAATACTTATCTCCTTGTTTATGAGCCTATCCTTCTGTCAACCACTCTTACGTTGTAATGCACCTTGTATGTGTTATGAATGCAATGTATTTTATGTGCTTGATTTGGCTCAGAGCAGTGCAGATATGACACTAGTTTCTATTTCAATTATAACATATTTTATTCACAATGCAATAAAATATCTCTGCAGTCACAAAAAAGTCTGCGCACGTGCTTCTCTCACCTTCTGCGCGGTGTCAGCTTACTTTTCTCTGAATCCCCACCCAGGCTTAACCAATCGAGGAGAGTGAGCAAATGTCAGTTACCAGATGCACATAATCAAACACAGAACAACTGACCACTACAATGAAAATACATAACCAACAGATCTTGAGTGAATTTGAATGATGTTCGCGACAGCCAGAAGCTCTGACTTTAACTCGCCAGATTGGCCTGGCGGGGAATTTACAAAGAATTTACAGTACAGAAGGAGGCCATTTGGCCCATTGAGTCTGCATCGGCACTTGGAAAGAGCACCCCACTCAAGCCCCAGGCCTCCACCCTATCCCCTTTATCCCTGTAACCCAGTAACCCCACCGAACCTTTTTGGACACCAAGGGCAATTTAGCATGACCAATCCATCTAACCTGCACATCTTTGGACTGTGGGAGGAAACCGGAGCACCCGGAGGAAACCCACGCACACACGGGGGGAACGCGCAGACTCCGCACAGTCAGTGACCCAAGCCGGGAATCGAACCTGGGACCCTGGAGCTGTGAAGCAACTGTGCTAACCACTGTGCTACCGTGCTGCCCTTAATCATACCCATACCCCATACGGAAGCCGTTGTGGCTTTTGTTGTGCGGGTCTTTGGTTAAAATGGTAGACAGGCCCTGCTAACATTATTATCAAAGCCCAATCTGAATATTTAGAGAGGGACATTGCTGCCTTTCGATGGGTGTACATCTAGCCAGCTAGCATGCTGAAATCTGAAGCCATGGGGTGACAGTCAGACCTCAGCGGATAAATATCACAGGCAGTTTTAACTGCCACAAAATATATTAACCTCAATTGGGAAACTGACATCGACATTTACCGGGCCTGTGACAAAGGCTCTTCTATGAGCCAGAAAAAAAAACATTCCTTGCTTGGCCAACATAAAGCTTATTTCCAATGGGCTGTGCTAACCCAACTTTTCACTGGATGCCTGCTTGTCATTCTCTTTTCAATGGATATTCACGGGTAGGTTTTCATGTAAATTCATCATAGATTATCATAGAATTTACAGTGTAGAAGGAGGCCACCCGGCCCATCGAGTCTGCACCGGCTCTTGGAAAGAGCACCCTACCCAAGGTCAACACCTCCACCCTATCACCACAACCCAGTAACCCCACCCAACACTAAGGGCAATTTTGGACACTAAGGGCAATTTGTCATGGCCAATCCACCTAACCTGCACTACTTTGGACTGTGGGAGGAAACCGGAGCACCCGGAGGAAACCCACGCACACACGGGGAGGATGTGCAGACTCCGCACAGACAGTGACCCAGCGGAGAATCGAACCTGGGACCCTGGAGCTGTGAAGCAATTGTGCTATCCACAATGCTACCATGCTGCCCATGGTATTCATGGTAACCTGTATGTTATTCTCTAAGTCTGAATAAAGATTGTAGACTTCCAGTTAACACAAGTACTTTATTCAGTGGGTTCATTCTGTTTCCAGAGCTTAACTAGATATAATACAGTCAAGAGGTATGACCAGTGAAGCTAAGGTAAACTGCCTATGCTGAGCTGTCTCTGTGTGCTGCTGCTCACTAGCCCTGTGCTTCTGAAAGAGGCGGATCCTCCCTTGGGCTGGACCCTTTATACCCGTCTCTGATGCTGCCCTCTAGTGATGCTGTGGCTGTTACATCTGTGCTGCAGTCCCTGGTGTATGTGCAGATGTATGTACAGATGTACAGATCACTACATCCCCCCCTCCTTTTAATTTGATATGTTTTCTAGATTGGCCGCAAGAAAACTGTACATAACAAGTGGTGAGAATAAGCAAATCTGCACACTGCGAAAATGATACAGTAATACAGAAACAATTAACAGTGTTATGAGTCCATCGTGAGAAATGTTCATATTCGTCTTGTGGGTGTGTTGAAGTGTCGTTACAAATCTATCGGTCGGGTGCCTTAAGGCTGAGCGTCTTAACGGCGGATGATGGTTTGATGTCATCAGAGTGCAGTCTGGGGTTGTGTGGCGAGGAACGTCCTGTGGACAAATGGACTTTGTCAAGTCCAGTGTGGGAAATACTGGCGTTGTAGGTCGAATCTCTAATAGATCCCGGCGGTTACGGCGAAAAAGTACTCCCGCAGACGATTTGACAATGTAGGACCGCGGTGCCTCCTGCCTGATCACCGTGGCTGACTCAGACCATCCGCCTTCTGAGTCCCTGATTCCGATGGTGTCCCCTATTGTCAGTGGCTTGAGTGGGATCGCATGTTGATCGTAGTATAGTTTTTGTTTGGAGCATAGTGCCCGCATGTCGCCGAGAACCGGTGCGTTGACGGGGTCTCGGAATTGCCTTGCCGGTAGGGTTGTCCGGGTGTCCCTGCCGAAGAGCATTTGCGCTGGCGACAGTCCTGAGCTCAATGGGGTTGCTCGGTACAATAACAGAGCTAGGTTGATGCCAGAACGTGACTCGGCTGCTTTGCAGATGAGTCGTTTAATGATTTGGGCACCTTTTTCCCCTGTTCCATTTGATTGCGGGTAGTGATTCTGTGTCGCACCCTTGTCTGACTTCGACTTTTTCCTGTATTTGTGGTATTGATTCTGTATGTCATCATTTGTGAACGCTGTTTTGCTTGTTTGTTCTGGAGCAGATGTGAATTCGAGAGATTCTTTATCATGCCATGGCATGTTTGTAGTCTTGTCATTGTTTTGCAGTGTGCTGTGGCATTGTCCTTCATGTCCAGAGTTGTACCATGTTGTACAGGTTGTTGTTTCATTGTTGTTGTTTCTGTCTTGGTTGTTTTCGTTGGTGTTCTTGTTGTTGTCGTTCTTGTTGTTGTTTTTGTCGCGCTTGTTGATTCTGTTTTTGTTGTTTCTTCTTTTATTCTTGTTTTTTTTCGTGTCCTGCTTGTTGTTTCTGGGATGCTTCTTGTTGCTTTTGTCATTCTTGTTGCGCTGCATGTTGTTTTTGTTGTTGATGTTGTTCTTGTTTCTGCTGTGCTTCATGCGGGTTTTGTTGTTCTTGTTGCACTCAATGAGTGCGCCATGTGGATGATTTGAGTCATTGTCACAGTTATTGGTGTCAGTGTCCTTTGTGGTCTCTGCTACATTGAGCGTATCTTCTTCAGAATTGTGAGAATGATCTGATGTTGCATTGATGTTGGTGACAACAATCATTTGTGGTGGATTCGATTCCTCTTCTTTGCTTACTTGGTACTCCTCTTCTAGAGTCATTTCTGGTTCACTTGAATCATCATTGATTTCTTGGTGCTCCTCTTTTGGAGTCATTTCACGTTCATTTGAATCATCTGTGATCTCTTTGTGCTCCTTTTCTGGAGTCAAAATCTTCAAGATTTCAACTGACGTGGTCTCTCTGTACACATGGGTGGCCGTCCTCTGATTATTGAGTGCTTCTGTGTAGACGAGCTGAGATATGTCAGTCTCACTGTGATCCTGCACATCCTGTATGGGAATTGTGATTTCTTCATCAGTTGTCTCACATACAGTGGGTAGACATTCAGTGTCTTTTTCTGGTGGCTCAAATAAGCTTGATAGATCTTCATGGTCTTGTACATGCATGGCATTCGCTATGGAGTGTTTGCTTGCTTCCATTTTTGAGTCTGTCACCGAGCTGTCTGTGGAGGCTTGCGTCACTCTTTTTGTGGAGGCTTGCATCGCTCTCTTTGTGGAGTTCTTCATCGCTCTCTGTGTGGAGTCCTTCATTGCTCTCTCTGTGGAGTTTGGCATCGCTCTCTCTGTGGAGTCTGTCATCGCTCTCTCTGTGGAGTCTATCATCGCTCTCTCTGTGGAGTCTGTCATCGCTCTCTCTGTGGAGTCTGTCATTGCTCTCTCTGTGGAATCTGTCATCGCTCTCTCTGTGGAGTCTGTCTTTACTCTCTCTGTGGAGTCTGCCATCGCTCTCTTTGTGGAGTCGTGCAGTGTTCTCGCTGTAGAGTCGATCTGTGCTCTCTCAACGGAGTTGTTCTGTGCTCTCTGTGTGGCGTCGTCTTCGTCTTGGGTATTGTTGTCATCCAATGTATCGACGATCTGCCATGGCACCCTGGTATTGGATTCATCTACCATGAGAAGAGTCGTATTGAGCTTTTCAACCGTGTTGCTGATGCTGTGATCAGGATCTCCAAATAACTCCGCCATGTCTGAGCAGTATTGTGTGTATTGTTCGATAGACAAATCATCACTTTTTGTTTCGGAGTTGTGATCGTTCTCTTCATGTTCAATGAACAAATCATCTTCTTGTGTGGAGGCTGGGACCCTTCGTGGTGCGTGGACCACTCTCTGTTTCTTGGCGTCAGGCCGCAGCATAATCCTGCACTCACGAGTTGGGATGTCATATGTGCTGAGCTGAAGATTCCCCAATCTGAAGAACTCATCGTGGGGGTCTTCACGGTACAACACCTCTAGTTGCGGTTCGGATTTGGTACTGGGGTAGCCTCCTCCCAAGATAAAACCTTCGTCTGAGTCGTAGTCTACAAGGACCATATCATCTTCGAGGGCGGTGCTAACTGGTTGTTCCAGGGTGTTGTGACAGTTATTTTCAACTGCTGGTGTAAGTTCGGGCATTGTCCTGTCTTTTGAGACAAGAAAATTGGGTTTTGCAGCTTTAAATTTATTTTTGTTCATTTTCATGCATTTCCCTTTTAAGTGGACGTGGTCCTGGTCCTCTGACGTCATGACGCTCATGACGTCATGCGTAGGACTCGATTGCCCATGCGCACTCCGAGATTCCTGTACTGTGCGCTCTTTTCGCAACTGCGCATGTGCAGCTCCTTTCTCAAGATGGCTGCCGCTCAGAACTTCCATCAATCCTGCCTCTGCCTCATGGTAAGTTTTGGCGCCGTTTTTTCTGATTTTCTTTTCTAGACACTGATTCTGTGTTTGTAAAGACTGACAGGAGTGATTTTGTTTTTGTTCATAAGCAAGGCATTTTTGTTTAGCAGTTTCTAGAGTTAGATGCTTATTTTGGGATAGTTCTTCCCTCAAATTTTTATCAGATAGTCCAGAAATTAATAATGCATTATCACAGTGTCTCTGAAATCAGCATAATCACAGCCTTGTGGTATTAACTTGAGATTTGTAATAAAATCAGAGATGGGCCCTCCGTTTCTCTGACAAGAGTTCAATCTTTCCAGCATCGCACCAGCATTTGGCAAATTATTTGAGTATAACGCCTACTTTGGTGTTGTCTTCACCTTCTAGGTAATTGAAGTAATTGTACATTTCTCTCGCTTCATGCCCCCCTGTTGAGAGTAGTAGTGCTATTTTTGTTGCATCAGAGGCAGTGCTTAAATCATTAGCTGTGATAAATATTTGGAACAGTTGTTCAAACATTTTCCGGTTATAACTTAAATTACTGGTTGTTTCCAGCTGCCATGGAGTTCCAACAAGTTCCATCGAATCAGTTAGTCGTCGAGGATCCATTTGCTGCGAAGTCTTCCACAGTCGAATATCGGTTTAAGTTTTTCTTCTCTTGCTGGTGTCTAGCTAGCTTTCTGAAATCACTCGTGGTGCCATATGTTATTCTCTAAGTCTGAATAAAGATTGTAGATTTCCAGTTAAAACCAATACTTTATTCAGTGGGTTTGTTCTGTTTCCAGAGCTTAACTAGGTATAATACAGCCAAGAGGTATGATCAGTGAAGCTAAGGTAAGCTGCCTATGCTGAGCTGTCTCTGTGTGCTGCTGCTCCCTAGCCCTGTGCTTCTGAAAGAGGCGGATCTTGCCTTGGGCTCGACCCTTTATACCCGTCTCTGATGCTGCCCTCTAGTGATGCTGTGGCTGTTACAGCTGTGCTGCAGTCCCTGGTGTATGTGCAGATGTATGTACAGATGTACAGATCACTACAACATGTAGTTTCTTCACTATCCGTAGGTGAAGTGCCATGCAGGCAGACAGAAGTTGTCAACTCTTGGCTAAATCATGGGATGTGAGGTGTGATAATAATAATCACTTATTGTCACAAGTAGGCTTCAATGAGGTTGCTGTGAAAAGCCCCTAGTCACCACATTCCGGCGCCTGTTCGGCGAGGCCGGTACGGGAATTGAACCCGCGCTGCTGGTCTTGTTCTGCATTACAAGCCAGCTGTCTTAGCCCACTGTGCTAAACCAGCCCCAGTATGTAAAACGGCTTGGACTGGCTCGGAATTCTGCTCCACAGCATGTGTCCGTCCTCCAATTGGATGTTTGGTGCCATTAGCTGCGACTGGAGAGATGTTTTCTTTCAAGATCATCACACTGAATCAGAAACCATACTCCCCAGAGTGATTGCAGGAGACATCACAGAATCATACAATGATTCATACGATCATAGAATTCCTACAGTGCAGAACGAGACCATTCGCCCCATCGGGTCTGCAACGACCCTGAAGGAGCACTCCACCCAAGCTCACTTCCCCGCACTATCCCAAATAACCCTTATCCTAACCGACACAAGGGGCAATTTAATATTTTCAATCCACCTAGCCTGCACATCTTTGGACTATGAGAGGAAACCAATGCAGACACGGGGAGAACATAAAAACAGTCATCCAGGGCTGGAATTGAAGCCAGACCCCTGGCGCTGTGAAGTAGCAGTGCTAACCATTATACTTGGAGTATAGTGTTCAATTCTGGTCGCCACACTACCAGAAGGATGTGGAGGCTTTAGAGAGGGTGCAGAAGAGATTTACCAGAATGTTGCCTGGTATGGAGGGCATAAGCTATGAGGAGCGATTGAATAAACTCGGTTTGTTCTCTCTGGAACGAAGGAGGTTGAGGGGCGACCTGATAGAGGTCTACAAAATTATGAGGGGCATAGACAGAGTGGATAGTCAGAGGCTTTTCCCCAGGGTAGAGGGGTCAATTACTAGGGGGCATAGGTTTAAGGTGAGAGGGGCAAGGTTTAGAGTAGATGTACGAGGCAAGTTTTTTACGCAGAGGGTAGTGGGTGCCTGGAACTCGCTACCGGAGGAGGTAGTGGAAGCAGGGACGATAGGGACATTTAAGGGGCATCTTGACAAATATATGAATAGGATGGGAATAGAAGGATACGGACCCAGGAAGTGTAGAAGATTGTAGTTTAGTCGGGCAGTATGGTCGGCGCGGGCTTGGAGGGCCGAAGGGCCTGTTCCTGTGCTGTACATTTCTTTGTTCTTTGTTCTTTGCCAGGGTGCCGTCCCTTTATAACGCTCCTCAATAATCCTTTCTTGTCAATAGGGGTATTGATATTATTTTTAACTTCAATGGGTAGGACAGGGCAGCACAATTATTGGCACTGCTGCCTCACAGCACCAGGCACCCGCATTCAATTCAAACCTTGGGCGACTGTTTTGAGTTTGCACGTTCTCCCCGTGTCTGCATGGATATTTTCCGGGTGCTCCTGTTTCCTTTCACAGCCCAAAGATGTGCGGGTTATGTGGATTGGCCATTTTAAATTGTCCTCCGTGTCCAAAGGTCAGGTGGGGTTATAGGGTTGCACAGATAGGGTGGGGGCCTAGGTAGGGTGCTGTTTTGGAGGGCTGGTGTAGACGTGATGGGCCGAATGGCCTCCTGTGCTGTAGGGATTCTATGATAATCCTGCATGCCTGAATGGTGGTGAGACTTATCTACAAGTTCCTGCTGCTATTGCATGTGTTCTGACTTAATCTTGGCATCCTGAGCAAGTGAGAGGTACATACGTCCAAAGCCAGTCTTCTTTCAATATGCACTTTGTTCAGGCACAGCAGATAGTCAGTGCTGAGCTGCCTAAATCTCAAAGGGAAGCCTGAAAAAGTCACCAGAATGGTTTTGCAATTTATGTATTAAGAAATTTTCTGGAAATCGGGAGGTAACTTCTCAGACCAATTGTGATGATTATATAATAACATTTATCAAAATAAAAAAATAGAAAATGACCCTTAAAACACAAGAATATCTTCACACAGTTTAAAAATAAATAAATTTAGAGTATCCACCTAGCCTGCACATCTTTGTGTTGTGGGGGCGAAACCTACGCAAACACGGGGAGAATGTGCAAACTCCACACGGACAGTGACCCAGAGCCGGGATCGAACCTGGGACCTTGACGCCATGAGACAGCAGTGCTAACCACTGCACCACCGTGCTGTCCTTCACGCAGTTAACAGTACTTTTAGAACATTTACAAAAAGATCTTTGCTTAAAATAAACTCAGAACTAACCCCCTTTCAGGTGGCAGCAGCCTTTAGAGATTTTCTAATCTATAAAATTCCACACAATGCCCTGTTGCTCTTGAGCTGTTCTCTGAGGGTGACAGCAAATTGGTTTTAACAGGCCTGGCTTCGCCCCATCTTCTGCCTTCTTTGTGATCTCATCAGCTACTACCCTGTCTTCTTTGAGATTTAACCTGTTACCACACACAGAGGCCTAAATCTTCCCATCGAGCGCACTGCAAGGGTCACCGCAACAGGGTGGTAAATTTGACAGTCAAGCCAAAGATCCATTGATCTTGGGTGGGAATTGCAAGTCCTGGGGTGGGTGAGTCCAGAAAATCCCACCCACGGTCTTCAGTGTTTTCTTAAATCTGTCTTTCCCCTTTGATCTTACCCTCTATTGCTTTCTCCAATCCTTTAGAAGTTCCGTTTTTGCAAAATTGATCAATCCCATTTTCTTTCTGGCCACTGTATTTTAAAAGTACACGAACCCTATCTGTCCCCATCAATTGACAATCTGCCAATGCGAACATGTGCCCCATTGGATTGGATTTGTTTATTGTCACGTGTACCGAGGTACAGTGGAAAGTATTTTTCTGCGAGCAGCTCAAACAGATCATTAAGTGCATGGGAAGAAAGGTGAATAAAAGAAAATACATAATAGGGCAACACAACATATACAATGCTACATAAGCACTGGCATCGGATGAAGCATACAGGGCTGCAGTGTTAATGAGGTCAGTCCATAAGAGGGTCATTTAGGAGTCTGGTGACAGTGGGGAAGGAGCTGTTTTTGAGTCTGTTTGTGCGTGTTCTCAGACTTCTGTATCTCCTGCCCAATGGGAGAAGTTGGAAGAGTAAGTAAGCCGGGTGGGAGGGATCTTTGATTATGCTGCCCGCTTTCCTCAGGCGGCGGGAGGTGTAGATGGAGTCAATGGATGGGAGGCAAGTTTGTGTGATGGACTGGCCGGTGTTCATGACTCTCTGAAGTTTCCTGCGGTCCTGGGCTGAACAGTTGCCATACCAGGCTGTGATGCAGCCCGATAGGATGCTTTCTATGGTGCATCTGTAAAAGTTAGTACGGGTTAATGCGGATATGCCAAATTTCCTTAGTTTCCTGAGGAAGTATAGGCGCTGTTGTGCTTTCTTGGTGGTAGCGTAGACGTGGGTGGACCAGGACAGATTTTTGGAGATGTGCTACCCTCGGAATTTGAAACTGCTAACCATCTCCACCTCGGCCCCGTTGATGCTGACAGGGGTGTGTACAGTACTTTGCTTCCTGAAGTCAATGACCAGCTCTTTAGTTTTGCTGCCATTGAGGGAGAGATTGTTGTCGCTACACCACTCCACTAGGTTCTCTATCTCCCACCTGTATTCTGACTCGTCATTATTCGAGATCCGGCCCACTCTGGTCGCATCATCAGCAAACTTATAGATGGAGTTGGAACCAAGTTTTGCCATGCAGTCGTGTGTGTACAGGGAGTAGAGTAGGGGGCTAAGTACGCAGCCTTGGGGGGCCCCGGTGTTGAGGACTATTGTGGAAGAGGTGTTGTTGTTCATTCTTACTGATTGTGGTCTGTTGGTCAGAAAATGGAGGATCCAGTTGCAGAGTGGGGAGCCAAGTCCTAGGTTTTGGAGCTTTGATATGAGCTTGGCTGGGATTATGGTGTTGAAGGCGGAGCTGTAGTCAATAAATAGGAGTCTGATGTAGGAGTCCTTGTTTTCGAGATGCTCTGGGGATGAGTGTAGGGCCAGGGAAATGGCGTCTGATGTGGACCGGTTGCAACGGTATGCGAATTGCAGTGGATCAAGGTGTTCTGGGAGTAAGGAGGTGATGCGCTTCATGATCAACCTCTCGAAGCACTTCATTACGACTGAAGTCAGGGCCACCGGACGGTAGTCATTGAAGCACGTTGCCTGAGGCACATTGAAATACAACAGCCAATTTCAAACCTTTCCTTTGTTGCCTTAAGTAAATTTTTATTCAAGTTCTCCTGGTATCTTTCTGTTCATCACCGTATCAAACCAATTCCTCCATAACTTTCTTGTTGACCTTTGACCTTAGCAGACTTTCTGCCTCTAATCTAATTAAACCAGTCACACCACTACAAGCTTGTTTTCCGGTATATGAAAACATGAAAGTGCCATTACAAAAGGAAAACAAAAAACTCTAATTTCCCTGACAACATCAACTTTAACAATGCACATGAAAATAATTCTACTCCACCCTTTAGTTTTAGAAATAAAACAGTACGAGATTGTCAGAGTGGTAAAACTATGGCCTGGATTCTCTGCTACCCGTTGCCAGTAGCAAGGGTTCCCGATGCGGTGGAGAATCAGGGTTCAGGGGTAAAAATGAGGTATTTGCCCATTTGCGATATTCCGTCCCTCCCGCCTGCCGGCGGCAGAATTGGGGTTCTTGCCCATGCACCAGCAGAGGGGGCCACTGAGTGGGGCAAGCACCAGATTCTTCGAGCCGTGTGATTCTCTGGTCCTTCAGGCTGAGAAGTCACGTGGGTGCGGATTACAACAGGTACGGAAAAACGAGGCCCTGAGGTGGTGGACCTCACGGTGGGCCAAGCGGGGTAACCCCTTAAGGGGCTTGTCCCCAAAGTCCACTCGAGGGCCATCCTCCCCCATAATGTCAGAGACCCCGAAATAAAGAGACCTCCCCAGAGACTTCCTTAATAGCAATAACCCCCAGAGACTGCTGGAATAAGGGGATCCAACCAGAGACCCTATGAATCGGGGACCCCCTGAGACCGACTGAATAAGGAGATCCACTGGAGATCCCTGAATAGGGTGAGCCGCACAGAACCCCCCCCCCTCTTAAATAGTGGTACCCGCAGAAATCCCCTGAATAGGCAACCCTTCAAAGACTCCCTGAAAAGGAGAGACCCCCCCCAGAGACATCCTTAATAGGGGACCCCCAGAGGCCCCCTAATGAGAGGGACCCCCAACAGTGACACCTGAATATGGGGGCTCCTGGGCACCCCACAGAGACTTCCTAACTAAAGGAGCATCCCTATATACTGCTCAGAAAAGATCCCCTGTCTGGAAGCTAAAGAGCAGTCCAAACAGGGGCCGTGAAAATAATTACTGTTGTAACACTCACCTGGGCAATACACCTGCTGGTTCAGACAGAGGAAGCACCACGTGTCCATTCCTGGAAAGAGGAAATTATTTGTGTTTAAACCCCTCAGATCCTTTAGCTGCAAGCATCCATTCATCTTTGTGGTATGTGATTGAGAGCTTTCACAAACACAGGTGTGAGCCATGCTTCATTCATCACCCTTCATGGATGAGCAACACTGAATTGCTGTCACCACAATATTTACAAACTTCAACCACTTCAAAAGACTTAAGTGCTGTCAATTTCAAGCTCAGCGCTTCAGAAACACTCAAGTGTGAAGGGGAATGACTGGAATGCACTTAACTCTCTTTGAAGTGGTTGATGTTTGCAAACATTGTGATTGCAGCTTCAGAGCAACTCAACCATGAATAAGATGAATGAAGCAATGAGGGGGTCCTTTAGTTAGGGAATCTCTGTGAGGAGTTCATTTAGTTAGGGGGTCTTTGTAGTGTTTGGTTTAGTTAGGAATTATCTGTGGGAGTTCCTTTAGTTAATGTGTCTCTGCGGGGGGTCCCCTTTATTTAGCGGATCACTTGGGAGGGTCCCTTTAGTTCGGGGATCTTTTTTGGGGTTCCACCTACACAGGGGGTCTTGGGTGGGTCCCCTATTCAGGGAGTCTTGGGGGGGTCCCCCTATTCATGGGGTCTCGGCAGGTCGGCGTGTTGGGTCACCCTGTACTTGGGGAAAGGGGCAACCCAGAAAATCCGGGGATTGGGAGGGGGGGGCTGTGTCGCGATGTGGGGGGTTGGCCAGCCGCCGAACCTTGCTATCGGGACCGCCTACTTAAAATGGCAACACGATGGCTGGATTCCCTCGGGAATCACTCGCAACCCTTGCCATACAAAAATCTGCATGCCTGGGGATTGGGAATCGCTTCCTGCTGGGAGCGCAAATCAGTAGCAATTCAACTCTGGTGCGTGATCTCCTGAATGGAGAATCCCATCTCATGTGTCTTTCTGTTTATTTCTTTGTGTACATTTGGAATGCAGGAATACAAGGGTCAACTTTTGAGGTTGTATAGACCAGGCGTATATTACCTCGGGGACAGAAGATTAAGAGGTGATCAAATTGAGGTTTTTAAAATGAGTTAATAGTATAGATTGAGATTAACTATTTCCTCTGTTTGAAAGTTACAAAATAAAAGATTCATAACCTTAACATTTGATCCTACCTTCTCCGCAAACCGTAGAAATCACAGTTCTGCCAGTATCAGGTTTTTGAACAATCAAATTGAAGGCATTATTTCGGTAAATTTAGAGAATATCCATGAGTTAATCTGTTACAGGGAGAATAGAGGGTCGAGCTATGTAAAGAAGAGACAGCGGGTTGTGGCATGCATACGTTGGATGGGTGCATCCAATGGTGGAGTCCCTCCAGCACTGGCACACAGTGGTAACAGCATGCACCATCTATGAGATGCACTGCGGAAACTCGACAAGGCTTCTTCGACAGAACCTTCCAAACCCGCGACCTCTACCACCTGGAACAAGGGCAGCCGATACACCACCAGCTGCAAGTTCCCTACTTGAAGTCACACATCATCCCGACGCTGTCACAGGGTCAAAATCCGGGAACTCTCTTCCGGGTGATCCGACATCACACGGACTGCAGCGGTTCACCAACAACTCACCACCGCGTTCTCAAGGGCATTTGGGGATGGGCACTAAATGCTGGTCTCGCCAATGGCACCCACAACCTATGAACATTTTTTTTTAAGTAACAGAAATAGTGAAGGCTATCAATAAAATATGCCTGTAACCATATTTCCGGGAATAAAACCTAACCACGCATGTCAAGCACATTTCCTTTCGTTTTTAATCTTGGGTCAGACATGATGTGGAGATGCCGGCATTGGACTGGGGTGAGCACAGTAAGAAGTCTTACAACACCAGATTAAAGTTCAACAGGTTTGTTTCAAATCACTAGTTTTCGGAGCACAGCTCCCTCCTCAGGTGAATGAAGAGGTCGGTTCCAGAAACATATATATAGACAAAGTCAATGATGCAAGACGATACTTTGAATGCGCGTCTTTGCAGGTAATTAAGTCTTTATAGGTCCAGACAGAGCAACTGGAGAGAGGGGTAATTGCAAGTTGATCTGGACCTGTAAAGCCTTAATTACCTGCAAAGACTTGCATTCAAAGAATCGTCTTGCATCATTGACTTTGTCTATATGTGTTTGTGGAACTCACCTCTTCATTCACCTGGCGAAGGAGCTGTGCTCCGAAAGCTAGTGATTCGAAACAAACCTGTTGGACTTTAACCTGGTGTTGTAAGACTTGGGCCTGTAACTTGGAGGAGGTACACTGTAGTGAACTAAATCAGTATAGAATCATAGAATTTGCAGTGCAAAAGGAGGCCTTTCGGCCCATCGAGTCTGCACCAGCCCTTGGAAAGAGCACCCTACTTAAGCCTACGCTTCCACCCTATCCCGATAACCCCACCTAAACTTTTTGGACACTAAGGGCAATTTAGCATGGCCAATCCACCTAACCTGCACATCTTTGGACTGTGGGAGGAAACCGGAGCACCCGGAGGAAACCCACGCACACACGGGGAGAACGTGCAGACTCCGCACAGACAGTGACCCAAGCCGGGAATCGAACCTGGGACTGTGGAGCTGTGAAGCTGTGATAACCACTGTGAAGCTGTGCTATGTGGAGAGATTACAAATATGTACAGGCTCAATAACATGCCCAAGTTTCCCTCCCATGTTGCTCAGCAGTCCTTCCATATTTTTTTCTTTAAATCAATAGAAGTAAGTAAAAGAAGTAACCATGATTCTTGATCATCGCTTACATTTCACATTTGATACAAAGGCTGCAACTCCATCCTTGAAATTAATTCACGTTATCCAAGTAATTTTTCTCCCTTGCAATTGCCATCTTTTTCTTTTGACTTTAGCAATCTGCCTTTTGTGATTAATGCATGGTGTCTCCTGTTCAGGATTGGGATAGTTGCCATGATAGCTTGGAAGAAACTGCTTAAGTGACGGATGAGTGGCCTTAGCAGAAATGTTCTTCAGGTGATGGTCTTGTCAGCTTCAATTTGAGCGAATGCAGATTATCAGTGGTGATGCTGAATTTCGTGCTTGGAAGAGGTTTGGGGCAGTTTAATATATTTTGGCAGAGGACAATGTATTTTAAATAACAAAAATCACTTGAATTTTGTTCAGCTGGCAAGAGTACTGGAAACTTGTTGCAAAAAGCTTCAAGACAATTTCATACTGGCCCAGAATCTGCTGGACTGGACCATCTCACAGTGTCTCCCAGAATTGTTCCCCCATCGTTCGGTACGATAAAACGTTCTGTCGCAAATTGCTGCAAGTGTAACCGATTAACTGGGTATCTGGGATCTTAATGAATGAAGAGATAAAGAGTCTGTCTCCTTCACCACTGATATTTAAGAACTGAAAAAGAAACAGAGGGACAATGGAGAAAAATTTAGCGTTAAATTCGGTAAAGAAAGAGAAATAAAGAGAAAGAAAGAGACCTGGAGATGTCCTTCTAATTTCATGGGCATCATTCCCCGTTGGTTGATGCCAAAATCGCGAAACACGATTGGGCAGAGAATAGGTTCCAATGCCAAAATAGCAGGCGCCGATTTGACGCCATATCACAATTCTCCGCCACCTCAAAATCGGCATCAATGCAGTCCGGGATGCACGTACAGGAAACAGTGTTTGCATATCATTAGCGGGCCTGACCTGGTAATCTCCGGGGCCTCCGCAATTCTCTGCTTCCGATGGGCTGTGTTCCTGACGACGCGGTTCACTTGTGCTTTTAAAAATCAGGGGCGAAATTCTCCCCAACGGCGCGATGTCCGCCGACTGGCGCCAAAGACAGCGCCAATCAGACGGGCATCACGCCGGCCCAAAGGTGCGGAATGCTCCGCATCTTTGGCGGCCTAGCCCCAACATTGAGGGGCTAGGCCGACGCCGGAGGGATTTCCGCCCCGCCAGCTGGCGGAAATGACGTTTGTTGCCCCGCCAGCTGGCGCAGAAATGCGGCGCATGCGCAGGAGCGTCAGCGGCCGCTGACAGTTTCCCGGCGCATGCGCGGGAGCATCAGCGGCCGCTGAAAGTTTCCCGCGCATGCGCAGTGGGGAGAGTCACTTCCGCCTCGGCATGGTGGAGGCCGTAGCGGAGGCGGAAGGGAAAGAGTGCCCCCACGGCACAGGCCCGCCCGCGGATCGGTGGGCCCCGATCGCGGGCCAGGCCACCGTGGGGGCACCCCCCGGGGTCAGATCGCCCCGTGCCCCCCCCCCAGGACCCCGGAGCCCGCCCGCGCCGCCTGGTCCCGCCGGTAAATACCAGGTTTGATTTACGCCAGCGGGACAGGCAATTTATGGGCGGGACTTCGGCCCATCCGGGCCGGAGAATTGAACGGGGGGTCCCGCCAACCGGAGCGGCCCGATTCCCACCCCCGCCCAATCTCCTGTACCGGAGACTTCGGCGGGGGCGGGGGCGGGGGCGGGATTCACGGCGGCCAACGGCCATTCTCCGACCTGGCGGGGGGTCGAAGAATGACGCCCCATGAATCCGACGTCGTAGCTGATGAGGGAGAGAGAGGAGGTCAGACACAGAGAGGCGCGACCATGGATGGCTGGGCCAGGCACTGACTGGGCTGGCTAAGGTGGGGGAACTGCCAGGGCCGGGGGAGGGTGTGTGATGGGGGAATGGGCCATGTGGCTGGGGTGACCCCACACGGGACTGGGGTGGTGTCCAGCCATGGACCGCCATTACCGCGGCCTGCAAGGCGGCCATCGTGTTGCGCACCCGACTGACCACCCACCTTGGCCCCTGGTTTTGCAGAGTGACACCGGCGTATGGGTGCCCCCACCCCGCCACACTGCGCACCCCATCCTCTGCCATACCTCCACCACCCAACCGGCCCACACCCACTGGCAGGGCATCAGGAGGCCCACCCAGGGCAACGCCCATTGTAGCCCCTGTGGGGGCACCGGGAACGTGCTCCAGAGTATATTGCTGGTAAGGGCAGTGACAGCCAATGGTACTCCTGGCATCAGGGACAGGCACCAGGGCCAGAGGCCCCCGTGGTGATGGCCACAGGCTGGGCTAGGGGTGCAGGCAAGGGGGGAGAGGACATGCTGGGGTAGTGCCCGCAGTGCCAACCAGGCCCAGCAGGTAGCCTGGTGGACCTGGCTGGGCACGGGGGTATGCACCATGTCCAGCCAGACAACGGATATTGGAATTCAACCAGCAAAATGGCCTTCCTGCTGGTCGCCGCAGCCCTGAGGGATGCCTTGTGGCTGTATGAGTTGGAGCTGCTCGAGGAGGACGGGGAAGCTGCAGCAGCGGGGTGTGCCACAGTGGAACAGGAGGCAGCTGCCCAAGATGGAGACCCAGACACCCAACAGGCCGAGGAGGAGGAGGTGCCAAGGAGGCGCCGCAGGAGGCTTCGTGTATACCAGCAGAACCTCTCATTCGAGGACCTGCCGGACATGGTGTGCCGTCGAAGACTCAGGCTGAGTATGGAGACAGTGTGACATATTTACCAGATCATGGCACACCTGGCACCGCGGGGTTATGGGGGAGGATGCCCGCTCCCGGTGGCCGTCAAGGCGGCGGTTGCCTTGAACATTTACGCAACGGTGCCCTACCAGACGCCCAGTGGGGACCTGTCCGGGATCTCGCAGACCTTGAATCACAGGTGCATCTGTGCCGTCACAGAGGCCCCATATGCCCAGGAGGCTCAATACAGCCACATCAATGTGGACCAAGCCCACCAGGATGCCCATGCAGCGGGGTTCGTTGCCATCGACGGGATGCCCCAGGTCCAGGGGGTGATCGACGGGATGCAAGTCGCCCTACGGGTACCTGCAGATGACAGGCCGCTGTACACAAACCGAAAGGGGTTCCACTCGATGACCATGCAGCTGATATGTGACCATCAGCTGCGCATCATACACGTCTGCGCCCGGTTCCCGGGCAGTGTGCATGATGCCTTCATCCTGGCACATGCGACGTTTCCTGACGTGTTTGAGACGCCTGCCCGGCTGGGGGCTTGGCTCCTGGGTAACTCTGTCCTGGGCTTCGGCCAGCACCTGCACAGAATGCCCCAGCCCTCGGGCATGCTGATTCATAGCCAACACCATCGGCTCCAATGCTTCCACCGTGGGTGGCACCCGTGCGGTGTTGGCCTGGGTGGCACACACGGTTGGCACCACCTCCCGCTCCTGCACACAATTAGAATCCTCCAACTGCACCTTGTGCAGCACAGTAGCACAAGTGGATAGCACTGTGGCTTCACAGCGCCAGGGTCTCAGGTTCGATTCCTGGCTTGAGTCACTGTCTGTGGGGAGTCTGCACGTTCTCCCCGTGTCTGCGTGGGTTTCCTCCGGGTGCTCCGGTTTCCTCCCACAGACCAAAGATGTGCAGGTTCGGTGGATTGGCCATGTTGAATTGCCCTTAGTGACCAAAAAGATGAGGAGGGGTTATTGGGTTACGGGGATAGGGTGGAAATGAGTGCTTAAGTGGGTTGCTGCAGACTCGATGGGCCGAATGGCCTCCTTCTGCGCTGTATGTTCCATGTTCTACTCATTGGCAACCCTCATGTCGCCCCTGGTTCTGCGGCTGCATCGCCACAATCGATGGGACTGTCCGTTCCATAAGCCCAAAACCCATCTGGATGGCACCTAATTCCCGGGGTTGGCCAGACCTCCAGCCGTCCGCCCCCTTCGGTGTCCTACCTCCACCTGCTGTACCGAATCAGCTGTTTGGTGTCCACCAGATAGTGTCCTCCCAGGAGCCTCCTCACTGAAGTGCCCAACCGAGGTGAGTGTCTGTGGGATGATGGAAGGTGTTGGAGGCAGCTGTGACAGGAAGTCAGTGTCATCCTCTGACCCGAGCACCGAGGTCTCCTGAGACTCGGGTGGAGGGCTGGCGTCCGAGCTGCTCTCATCGCCGGTGCTCGGCTCACAGTGGGGGGGTGCCCTCCGGCTGTGGCACTGGCTGGGGGTGGGGGGGACATCAGATGGGCCCGCCCCATCTCCAGCAGGTCCTGCAAGACACAAGACGAGATGCATGATTAGATCGAAGCCGGATGGTGGGGGTGAGGGTGAGGTTGGGGGGGGGATGGGGTGGTGAGGCTGGGGATGGTGTAGGGTGAGGGTGGGGAGTCCAGGGCTCTGCCATGGTGAGGGGCGGCACGTTCGGTGATCCCCCTCCAGTCTTCTCCCGCACCCGGTGGTTATGGGTGGCTTTCTCCCGGGGGGGGGGATCGAAAACAATAGTGTTAGACAGTCCGACACGTGCAGCCCAGGGGGTGGGTAGCTGGTGGCCTCAGTGGCCAGGGCATCCGGCAATGGCGGCTGGTACGAGTGCCAGCATGGGTGGGTGCTCGGCCAGCCTCCGGGTTGGGATGGGTAGGATTACGGGTGTGTGGGACGGGGTTTGTGCCAGGGGCATAGTGCTGTCTACTCACCCTGGCCGCCCCAAGGAGATTGTGCAGTTTCCTCCGGCGCTATTGGCCAACCCGGACGGTGCTACCCAGGGCGCTCACCGCCTTTGCCACCTGAGCCAAGGCACATTGAATGCCAGCAGCTGGCAGCCTCCTTCCTGGGCCTGGGTACAGGGTCATCCACCTCTCTTTATTTACCAGAGAATTGCAATTTGGTGTGAAACCGGCGCCCGCCACGTTCTCGGCGCCAAACTGATTCTCCGCCCAATGGCGTTTCGCGATTCCGGTACCAGCCAATGGAGAATCCCACGCAAGGTCTTTTAAAATTTTCTTGAACCTACTAGATTCCCACAGTGTGCCTGGTCTTCATAGTTATCTCCAATGCGATGCTGAATAGAGATTTCTATTTTATTGGCTTTTTTCGATTTTTTCATGACATGTGATTATCGCTGCAATGGCTGCATCTATTACCCATCCCCATTTGCCCTTGAGAAGGTGGTAGCCAGCTGCTTTCACACACTGCTGCAGTCTGTGCAGTGTAGGTACACCCACTGTGCTGGTAGGGGACGGAGTTCCTGTATTTTGACCTGGTGACGATGAAAGAACAGCGATATATTTCCAATTCAGGCTGGGCTGTGAATTGACAAGAGACTTTGTAAATTTGTATTCACCATGTTATCTCAACATATGATTTTACCAATAGATTTAAAATGTTTAAAGACTGGCGACCCACACCTTATTACAGGGGGGAAAGTACGTGAAGTGTAAACTGTCATAATATACACCAGTACATCATGGCGCAGACACACACACACACACTGATGGACATGCAGTGGGACCAATCAGCATACACAACACCGCAGCCAATCACCAGTGAGAGCACACGCACTATAAAGACAGGGGACAGGAGAGTTCCCGCTCATTCTAGTAGCAGCCAGCTCGGAGCACAGAGCTCACAGCCTGCAATACAGACATTCACCATGTGCTGAGTGCATCACCTGGTTAGGACTAGGCAAGGGTCAACAATTAAAGCTGGTATTGCATTTACCCACAGTTCAAGTATGTTAATATAACCACCTTATAATAAAATAGAGTTGCACCACTTCCAGTGTTGGTGACCTGTTTGTGATCCAGAACACCCAACACATCATGGTACAAGGAGTGGTTGTATACTAGCACTTCTGAGACCCACCTGCAACTAATCAGCATTCCGGCATCCTGCAGTATGGAGAACATCAACCCGCCGCCGCCGCTCCGCATCGCCGACACCTCAGTGTACAGTGACAACCAGCAACGATACCCAGGCAAGATGTTCAAGATCCGGGTTCCGCAGCAGCTCCAGTGCCACGGCGATCTCCGCGAAAACTGACGGGCATTCCGGCAAAAGTTTGAAATCTTCCTGCTGGCAGCCGAACTAGTAGACCTGGCCGATCCTGAAATAACAGAGCTTCTCCTCACCATCGCTGGTGCCAGAGCAGAAGAAATCTTTTAAAAATTCAATTTCTCCAAGGGGCAAAACAGGAGCGACTTCCAGGCAGTCCTGGATAAATTCGGCAAATACTGTGAGGAAAACACACTGCAACCAGCAAGGAAAGGTAAGAGAAGCGCCAGTACTCACCTCGAGGCCGAAATCCCGGAGCAGAGAATGATTTTGGTCGGCGGCCATCTTTCTAAAGGGACTGCACTTGCACAGTTGCGCGATGCCGCGCATGCACAATCACAAAAACGGCCATCAGTAAAGGAACCGCGATCTACGCATGTGCAAACGCCTCCTACGTGCTACGTCACGCGCATCATGACGGCAGAGGCCCCGGACCACGCCCATTTAAAAGGGAAACGTCCCAAATCAAAGAAAAAATCTTTTAAAGCTGTAAAACAACCTTCCTTCACCTGGAATGACAGCACAATGCCTCAAATTGAACCAGGAAATGAAATAAACCTCCGAAGAACCCTGCAACAAGCAGTTACCTACCCCCAAACCGAGTCCGATTCCAACTTCCCGCAGACCAGTGACACCGAGGACCCGAGGGAGCCTTTTTGAGACGCTATTATAACAAAGAACAGGCTGTCCCCGAATCAAAACCACCAGCCGCTGTTGGTTCACAGCATTGATCCAAACGACGAGTGGTGTGCCACCCTGATGGTCAACCAGAATTTGTCGCCCACCTCAGAGAGTTGACTTATGAGTTTTACGATGTTCGACTCTTTGATCTGTTCTGTTATCCTGTTTCATTGTTCCAGTAGTTTGTATATAATGTTCATTTCGTCGTTGGTGTGACACCCTATTTCTTGGCACCAGGCACCTTCCCGTGTAAATAGATTAGCCTCATGTACATAGACATGTAAATAACACGCACACACATAGTCAGGTGCATTCACTACATGATATTTATTGTCACGCAGGCACATGTTCTTTATATAAAGAGGGGATGTCATAATATACACCAGTATATCATGGTGCAGACACACACACACACACACTGATGGACATGCAGTGGGACCAATCAGCATACACAACACCGCAGCCAATCACCAGTGAGAGCACACGCACTCTAAGGACAGGGGACAGGAGAGTTCCCGCTCATTCTAGTAGCAGCCAGCTCAGAGCACAGAGGTCACAGCCTGAAACACAGACATTCACCATGTGCTGAGTGCATCACCTGGTTCGGACTAGGCAAGGGTCAACAGTTAAAGCTGGTATTGCATTTACCCACAGTTCAAGTACGTTAATATAGTTAACCTTATAATAAAATAGAGTTGCACCACTTCCAGTGTTGGTGACCTGTTTGTGATCCAGAACACCCAACACATCAGAAACCATGTCATAATTTGCTTTGCAAAGCAGGATTTGTACTGGTTTTACCCAAGGCAATGGAATTACGAGGAAAAGAACATCGAATTCACTTATATAGCAAGTAAGATGAAGGACAGTGGAATTTCTCCTAATTGGCTTGTCAAGATAAAACATTGATAAGCTGGTCCAACTAGCCGCCACTTAATTACTTCCAATTGCTACCCCTGGCGAACTGTGTGGATGAAAATTGCACCGGCTTGTTCATGGCATTTTGCTTGGAATTGTACTGGAGGTAACAGAAGAGGATATCGGCGATCTCTAATTAGAACAGGCCAGTGACATGACAAAGGAGCTGAGCCCCAAATGGTAGAAGCCACTCATTCCAAGATGGCAAATTAACCAATTTACAACACACAATTTCAAATGAGAAGAGTGATAAAACACATATAAAATGAGCAGATAAGAAAGAAGAACAGTGTCAGCAAAAACATTATTCCAAAACATTAGCTCTCCCTTGACCACTGTACTTCTCCTTAAACAAATATTAAGACTTACCTCTTTTGTAGTGTCAGTGTCAATCACAACCTGACATGATGGTGTGTGTGTGCATGTGTGTGCGCATGTGTGTGTGTGTGTGGTGGACAACAATGGACCCATACCAAACAAAAGAGGGAGGCTAACTTTATAGGATCTACTGCTTGTGAACCTAGGGGTTGCAAGGCAGGGGTGGTGGTGGTGGGACGGCATGGGGTAGTTGTAGATGAATCATTTGGTTACTTATTGGACGTTCCATGTATGATTCTTTTGGAATATTTAATCTAAAACATTTCACGCATGGTTATATTCAATTTCATTAAATGGTCTCTTTTTATTTAATATTTATACCCAAGGGTTTACGCATCGCAGGTTTTTTGAAATATGCTACATTTGTAATAGAACAGATGGCGCTTTGAAATATTAACTTGTCAATGAATTTAAATGTTGTTACTTAAAAAGGCCAGAAACACAGTACATTCATGTTCTAATTTTAGATAGCACTTCAACTTCATTTAGCTACATGAGAAGTGGTGATCATTTTTCCCCTGCCAGGTAATTTCTTTCCCTAAACTGTCTTGTCGGTAATTCAGTGCCAAGTAAATGCTCACTGTTCACAATCGGTAATGGATTGTCTCATGTCAAATAAGTTTAATTGTTACAGGGATTTTCATTTGGACCCTGTTGTTTCTTTTCCAAATTTCTGCTCTCTTCACTTGTGAGAAGTTTGCTTACGCTGGGAGAGGCTTTGAAACCAGTTCCCGTGTGCAAGCTTGTTTTGAGAACATACCAAATGGAACATTCTTAATGCTTGCACCGAGATTGAGATCGCTTGACTTTGGAATGCATGACATCTGAATTGGGCTCTGTAGCCACCAAATATCTTAATACGTGCAGCTATCAGCAGGGAGATGTCCATTTGATATAAATCATGATCCGGAACCCTTGTCATTATTGTTCTTTCACTTAATGACTGAGCCCATTGGTATTATCCACACTATTGCTTCACCTGCAACTGATGAACTTGCCACTCACTGAACTTATGACCTTCCTGGTCTCAATATACTCAGTGCAGTACGACACGGGGCAGTGGATTAACTTCTGTAAGATATAACCTTCTACCCCCGACCGATCACGCCACTGTTTGGACATGACAATTACAAGCAACAAAGAGACAATTCTCAAAACTCACATCAAACCCTAATGTCTTTACTAGATTTGAACAACAAAATATCCCAGTTACAATGCCTCTATTATAATAAACCCATTACAATACACCCATTAGTCACGTATGTATTGCAAATAAAATCATGGGCGGGATCTTCTGTCCCGCCGCACTTGATTTCTGTTGTAGCGCACCCCCGCCGGCAGTGGGATTTTCTGTCCCGGCAGTCGGCCAATGGGATTTTTCATTGTGGGAACCTGCATACCGTCTGGAAATCCATGGGCGTGAGTGCACTGCTGACAAAACGGAGGATTTCAACGATACAGAATCCATCCCCATCCATATGATCAACCAGCGAGTAGTCAAGTTCCCTATACACTAACTCCTCAGTAGCTGAGAAACTACTCAACTTAAGCATCAAAACACTTCTTGCAATGATTTCCATGACATTTTTTTCCAAGGTGGGCAGAATGTTTCATTGACAAGGTTATGCTGTCCTGTCAAAATCCACATGAAGCGACAATTGTACAATGAGGCATCTTATTTTTCCTCAAACTATGCTGTTGCAGGCTCCTTGATAATATCCATATGTTTAAGCTCCCTTTGATAATGTTCCATCCCTAGTAAATGCCTTCGCAACTTTTATCAGTAACAGTGGCTTCCTCTCCTTTTAACCATTTTATGACTGCAGGATATTAAACAATCCCAGTCTCTTATGTTACTGACTTCTTAAAAACTGTTGCTTGGACAATTAAAGGCAGAGTTAATCTGATAAAACAAATAAATTATATAGTTTCTCTGTATTTCAAAAGAAACAAGCTTTGATACTGTCATCAAGGTCAATTTGTCACTCTCTCACAGCTTGCAAAGAGCTTAATTTACTGCAGAGACAGCCTGTTGGGGCAATTCATCTTCCAATTCCACACTGATTTGTGTGAATGTTTCCCAAATCAGCAGTCACTTGCTCAAAATCATGTGAGCGCAGGGGAAACGTAATCATGTTAAAGTGACTTTCTACGCAACTTGCATAAAAATACATTGATGCAGAGAACACTGAAGCCAGGACAAGAATTCACATCACTCTGGGAAAGGTTTGTTCACCTCTTTCACTGTTGTTTTTCCTACAAATATTTAATAAAAAAGAACAGTTTAAATACCATTCACAATCCCCCTGAACTCTGGAGTTCCTCCTGAAACTCCTGAACCTCTCCGTCTCTCCCTCATTTATCACACTCCTACAAACTTACCTCAGTTCAAGCTTTTAGCCGTTTCTCTTAGCGCCTCCTTATGTGGCTCAGTGTGGAGTTTTCTTTGTTAATTTGTCTGGGGAGGCATCTTGGGACTTGCAAGGTGCTAAATAAATACAAGCTGTTGTTGCAACCAAGAAAACTCAACAGTCATTTTCCAAACCCCTCCCTCTGCTATTTTAATCTGCTTATTTTATCTCCAGGAATTTGGCGCAAGGGTGTAAAGTGGTCATTCAACAATAAAAGGAAGTAAAAGGAGTTTGTATTTACACAGCACCATCACAACCTCTTACAAAGTTCTTTATGGCTCTTGATGGGTGGGATTCTCTGGTTGCCGATGCCGAAATCGCGTTCAGCGATCGGCCGGAGAATCCCCGTTGTCGTCGACATCTGGGACGGCGCTGCTTTTTATATGCTCCGTCCCCTCGAAACGAGTACGGCGCACGCCGTATGGGCTGCCCCAGGACACGTCACCTGAGGGCCTCCATCGATGCATTGACCCCGATGGGCCGAGTTCCCGACGGCGTGGAACACTTCTCCTTTTATTTTTTCGAAAACCCGGCATGGCGGCTGCCACAGTTCGATGGGTAGGGTGGCATTGTTGGGGGCTGGGACCACTGGCGGGAGGTGGCCCGGGGATAGCGAGGGGGTTTACTGGGAGGCAGTGTGTGGCAGGCCAGATCCGCATGCGGCCGCGCAATGTAGCACGGCGTGGCCGCTGCGGGCCGCCGATGTACGCATGCGCGGCCACAGACCCGGCCGTATCCACAGGTAAAGCCGGGGGCTGTACGCTGTGTGGCTGCTAGCCCCCCACCGGGTGGATGAACAGTGCAGGTTTTGCGCCATTTTGTCTGGTGTAAAACGTCACTGTTCCCACGCCGACGTCAGGACTTATTCTTCAAATCGGAGAATCCAGCCCGATGTATTTTTGAAGAGTAGTCACTGTTGTAATGTAAAATATGATGTGGAGATGCCGGCGTTGGACTGGGTGAGCACAGTAAGAAGTCTTACAACACCAGGTTAAAGTCCAACAGGTTTGTTTCGAATCACTAGCCTTCGGAGCACAGCTTCTTCATCAGGTGAGTCACATATACTACACTATATGCGGCACGGTAGCACAGTGGTGAGCCACCTGTACTGCGGGAAAACATGACGCAGTTGGGGGGGACGGTGGAGGGCAAATCCCAGCCTATATCTAATATACATGTACCCAGTATCACATTGGTACTCCAATAAGTCGACCCACTAACTTGGGCTGCATGGCAGCACAATGGTTAGCACCATTGTTTCACAGATCCAGGGTCCCAGGCTCTATTCCTGGCTTGAGTGACTGTCTGGGCGGAGTCTGCATGTTCTCCCCGTGTCTGCGTGGGTTTCCTCTGGGTGCTCTGGTTTACTCCCACAGTCCAAAGATGTGCAGGTTGGTGGATTGGCCATGATAAATTGCCCTTGGTGTCCCCCCAAAAAAGGTTTGGTGCGGTTACTGGGTTGCGGGGATAGGGTGGACCTGTAGGGCACTCTTTATAAGGGCCTGTGCAGACTTGCTGGGCCGAATGGCCTCCTTCTGCACTGTACATTATTTGATTCTATGATTCTATATAAATTGAAAACTCCCTAAGAATAATTGTTGATTGCCCTAATCGACTGTTGTTAGCAAACCCTAACCATTTATCTCCCCACAACACGTACACAAAAGTATTCAGTAGTGAGGAGCATATTCCTTTGACTTCCTCCTGATATCAGACAACTATTTGATGAAGAGCGGGGTGTTTTGGCCAACATTTATATATCAATACAAGCTGCTCAAAACAGATGTTCGAGTCTCTTTATTTCATTTTGTCTTTGTGGGTTCTGTAAGGATACTTCATGATAATTCCCTTATTTTCGCTTTCTTTATTTTTTTCCTGTTATCATTTTTTAAAAAATAAATAAATTTAGAATACCCAATTCATTTTTTCCAATTAAGGGGCAATTTAGCATGGCCAATCCATCTACCCAGCACATCTTTGGGTTGTGGGGGCGAAACCCACGTAGACACGGGGAGAATGTGCAAACTCCACACGGACAGTGACCCAGAGCCAGGATCGAACCTGGGACCTCGGCGCCGTGAGGCAGCAATGCTAACCACTGCGCCACCGTGCTGCTCTCTGTTATCATTTTTGATGCATGGATGCTTAAAGGGCATGTATGTTTAAGTCAAGCAGCAGAGAGAATGAGAAATTCAAAAAGTTGCAACATAGCATATGGTGCTGGTCGTCAAGCATCTGAACTCAGACTTTGTGGCACCCGAGAAATGGGTGGGACTCAGTTTGACTGATTGGCCTGTGGCCAATTAATTGACCAAAAAGCTGTATTCTACCTGCTAACAGGTGGTAATTGGATCCTGTCTGGGTGGCAGGAAAGCAGAATGGGGACCTGTGAAAGAGCTGGGAGTGCCTGCTCGCTCTCTTCTCTCTCTCTCTCCAGAATTGCTGCGAGATGCTGTATTTTGAAACCTACAGGGAACTTGAATAAATGAGTCGACAGTGAAAATCATTATAGTGCAAACCATTGCAAACTGGAAACAGAAATCTCGACCTGAAAGCCTTGAAGGAAGGTGTGCTAGAAAGTACAACCTGAAACAATGGCCTGGATTATCTGATCTGGCGCCGGGTCGGAGAATCTCCGGGGGGGGAGCGGGGGGCGGAAGAATTGCGCCCCGCCGCCCCGACGCTGGCTTCCCCATTCTCCGGCGCGTTTTTCAGACGCTGGCGCGATCGCCACCATGCCGGTCGGGGCCGTTGATAGCGAGTAGCCGACGAGTTTGGCTGAGTCCCGCCGGTGTGGATTACTCACCTCCCACACATGCGGGACCTGGAAGGTGAGTGGGCGGGGGCCGTCCTGGAGGGGGGTGGCGGGATCCGACCCCAGTGGGGGGGGGGCCATGGTTGCCTGGCCTGCGATTGGGGCCTACCGATCGGTGGGCGGGCTGGTTCTGTGGGGGCCTACTTTACTCTGCGCTGGGCCCCTGTAGGGCTCCGCCATATTGCCCTGGGGCTGGTGCGGGGATGGGAACCCCTGCGCAAGCGCGGAAATACGCCGGCCATTCTGCGCAAGCGCGGAATCGCACGGGCCGTTCCCCACCAGCTGGAGCTGCAGGGACCACTCCAGCGGCAACCTAGCCCCCTAGAAAGGTGAGAATTCCTCACTTTCGGGGGCTGTTGACGCCGGAGTCATTGCCGCTGATTTTCACGCTGGCACGTGGACATAGCCTCATTATTAGAGAATCCCGCCCCACGACACTTACACTATTTACTTTACTTATTATTTTCACCCCTCTCTTTCTCTCTGTGTTTGTTTTTTTTTTGTGTGTGTGTGTAGAGGGTGGGGGGGGGAGGTTAACTTAACGTGGGGTATTAGGAATTAGTTAATAGTTAACCAGTTGTATTTGCTGCGTATTTCATTATAGCGCCTGTTATAAATTAAAAAGTTATTTGTTTACATTTACAAACCTGGTGACTGTGATAATTGGGCAGCCAATGGCCAAAAACTTCAGGTGCTTTTCTCAGAATGATTAGTTAGTGTAATTGTGTTGCGACTCTAGGTCTAGAGGGGCCTGGAATTGACCGTGCACTTGCCCAGGGTATCATAACAGATCTTATTGTGTAGAAACTAGTTGCTGCCTTTGCAGACAGCGCAATGGTGTTTATGCTTTGAAAACCAATTCAGTGACTTTGAAGTGTAGTAGAACATCCTGAGTATGTGAAAGATACATAATCAATATAAGCTATTTTGCAATCAGACACTGGGGAATGGGTAACTGCAGAATTATGTACCAAGTGCCTGCAGGATTTGGGTTCAGTAATTAGAGGCATGGTGTCAAAATATGAAAAATTGTACTTAATGTGGAGGGGGAGGGGGATGTATTGCTAATATCGTGGAGGACTGCATGGCATGAAAATGCAGAAGACATAAAGAGACATGCAGAGTGGGTGATTAATGGCAAATAGAATTCAGTATAAAAGAGTGTAAGGTGGCTCAGTTTGGTAGGAGAAATAAGGATACCCCTTATTCTTAATGAGAGAAGAAACTAAATGGTGTAGAAGAGCAAAGAGATCCATCAATGCAAATAAATGGATGACCAAAAATAGAAATGCAAGTTGGTAAGGCCATTTGAATGTCAACAAAATACAAGCTCGAGGACTTAAATACAAAAGCAAGGAGTTAATGTTCAATTCATACAGAGCCTTGTTTAGAGCACATTTGGAGACACGGACGTACTGGAGAAAGTACAGGGAAGGTTTCCAAAGATGGTGCCAGAATTGAGAGGATGCGACAATTATGAAAGGTTGACCCGGTTGGGACCTACGCTCTGGCAAAGAGAAACTGAATGAATAGCCTAATAAAGCTCTTCAGAACGGTGAAGGGATTCGAGAAGGTGGGTATGGAGAAACTGTCTTCACTTACAGGTGAACCCAGAACAAGGGGGAACAAATGTAAATAACCACTAACAGATCAAATAAAGAATGTAGCACAAATTCCTTTTCTTGCAGAGTCGTGACAATCCAGAATTTGCTGCCACATGAATCCGATGGCATTTAACGACTGGACTGAATGGCCTATTTCTATCCTATAGATGTTGAAAGACAGAAATTATTTTTTCTTTCCGTCTTTATCGTGGAATTCACATTGGCCTTTCTTGTCATCCAAAGTTAATTGTTATTGGGGTGAGGATTTTTAGACATTAAGGTTCATTAGACTAAGTTGAAAAAAGGCTGTAATCTTACCACCAGTAGCTTTATAGCCTTGCTCTTCTGTTAGCATGGGCCAACCAGCGATAGTTATTGAAGTCATTAAAATCTATTAGAAATGAGCTTCATTACTGAGGCAAATGAACTTTATTACTGAGGCTCTTACAGCTGTGGAAGCAAACTCAGAAAATATCTATTGAATGCATGTTTATATTCCTAAATTGAGCTCCAGAATAACATTGCTTAAACTGAGATGCCCCTCCACAGACGTACCAGTTTCCTTGTTGCCACTGTGGTAGTTAGGTGGCAACCATTGACCATCCAATTGAAAAGCTTGTAGTAGCTCACAAGACCACAGCACTGTGAGCTTTCCCTCAAATGTTCTCCAGAGCTCGCAAGACACAACGGACCTTGAGAATACTGCGTCCTACAGTTGAATGCGCAAGGAATTTCTGTTCCTTATTGGGATGAGGCTGTCACTGACAAGGCCAAAACCTTTTGCCCAGCCCCAATTGCCCAAAAGGAATGGCTTGCTGGGCCATTTCAGAGTCAAATAGGCCAGACCAGGTAAGGACAGCGGATTTCCTTCCCAAAGGTACATTAATGAACAATGAAAAGTACAGCACAGGAACAGGCCCTTCGGCCCTTCAAGCCTGCGCCGACCATGCTGCCCGTCTGAACTAAAATCTTCTACACGTCCGGGTTCCGTATCCCTCTATTCCCATCCTATTCATGTATTTGTCAAGATGCCCTTTAAACGTCACTACCTTCCCTGCTTCCACCACCTCCTCCGGTTGCGCGTTCCAGGCACCCACTACCCTCTGTGTAAAAAACTTGCCTCGTACATCTCCTCTAAACATTGCCCCTCGCACCTTAAACCTATGCCCCCTAGTAATTGACCCCTCTACCCTAGGGAAAAGCCTCTGACTATCCACTCTGTCTATGGCCCTCATAATTTTGTAGACCTCTATCAGGTCTCCCCTCAACCTCTGTCGTTCCAGCCACAACCTGCAAGTTCCCCTCCAAACCACACATCATCCGAAATTGTAACTATATTGCTGATCCTTGCTGTCAGTGGGTTAAAATCCTACAACATCCTTCTTAATAGTACTGTGAATATACCTACAGGTGAATTTCCAACCTCTGAGCTGCTCTTGTCGCCATAGTGCTTATGTAGCTGGACCAGTTAAGCTTCTGGTCAATGGAATCCACCCAGGGCGGTAATGGTGGGGGTTCAGTAATGGTAAAGTTATGGAATGTCATGAGGAGATGGTTAAATTCTCTCTTGTTGAAGATGATCATTGCCTGGCACTTGCACGGTCTATTTGTTAATTGCCACTTATCATCTCAAGCCTGAATAGTGTGCACATCTTGCTGAATATGGACGCAGTCTGCTTCATTATCAAAGAAGTTAAGAATGGAACTGAGGATTTATTACAATACAGCAAAGTCAACATTTGGGCATTAATTTTAATGATGCTGCATTGAATGAGATTTACTGAATTGCTTTTATAAATAATTCATTTAAGTTAGTTTGAAAATCAATGATAAATAGCCTTATTTGGAAAGACTGGAAGGGTTTTTTGGACCATCGAAAATGGTTTCATAGTGAGTCTAAATTCCAGATTTATTAATTGAATTTAAATTCCACCAACGGTCAAGGTGGGACTTCAGCTCATGTCGTCCCAGGCCTTTTGATTACTCGTCCAGTGACATTACTACCACCTCCCCCTGTTTCACATGCACTCCTTGTTCCGCTTAGCGAGGCTTTTCTATTTTATTGGAAATTTATGGAGGGAGATTTGTGTATTTGTCGGCAGCACATCAAAGATGATTACCATAGACAGCTGGTGGGAGTTCCAGGCAGCTGCAGATCAATAAATTAAAACATTTGCAAACGTTGATTATGATGCAAAGAACTGCAGAAAGTGCATCAACAGTCTTAAATGTGTTATTTACATGAAAATAATATGTAATTAAACACTTTGTTCACAGTCTCACACTGGCACTTGATCAGCAGATGGTTCAACGGCCAGTTATAGCTCTGCTTCTGTGTTGATATGAAGCTGAGTCAGGCGCACATCAGTGAAAGACGATGGGCGGGATCCTCCATTTTACGGCGCGGCGCGCCCTCGCCGACAATGAGATTCTCCATTCCCGCAGCCGGCCAATGGGGGTTTCCCGTTGTAGCCACCCCGTACCGCCGAGTAATGTGCGGGTGAAGCGGTGGATCCCACCGATGGAGACGTCCGCCATGTCTATGTCTCAGCCGCCAGCCTGGCAATCTTGGCTGCAGATAGCAGCGGCTAAGCGAGGAAATCGTAGGTGCTTGACTCTCACACAACTGCAACAACAACAAAACTTGCACTTGCGTAGTACCTTAATGGAATAAAACATCTCAAGGTGCCTTGTAAGACTGCTGTCAAAAACACTTTCGAGACCAAGGCATGTAAGGCGACACAAGGACAGGTGACCGCGAGTATCCTGAAAGAGGAGCGAATGGCAGAAAGATTTCGGGAGGAAATTCCAGCAGTTAGGACCTTGGTTGACAGGAACACAGCCGCCAATGTTGGACCAGTTAGAATAGGAGATGGGGAAGGGGTTAGAATTGGAAGAAGGTAGAATGCTTGGAGGGTTTTGGCACTGGGGGAAATTGCAGAGATAGTGGGGAGCGAGGTCATGGAGGGATTTGAAAACATGGACCGAGCAATATAACTAATGCAAAGCGAAGATAATTCAGAATTTCATGGCATGATGGTGGAGCAGGGGCAATATTACTGGCTCATAGTCCAAAGGCCCAGAGGAATGCTCTCCATTACAGCAGCTGCTGCTTCTATTAATGCGCAGACATATAGAACTGTGTCCAAATTTGGGTGCTATACTTGAGAAACGATATGAAGGCATTGGAGAGGGGATGGAGAAGATTCACAAGAATGATTCCAGGGGTAAACATCTGGAGCTTTTGTGATAGATTGGAGGGGTTGGGTCAGTTTTACTTGGCGAGGGGATAATTGATAGAAGTAATTAAGATCCCGAAGGTAAATAGTGGGACGCAGTCCCCTCTCAAGAGTAAATTAAGAGCTGGAGGGCACAGGTTCAAAGCAATAGGTAGAAGGAGGAGTGATGTGAAGAATTTTTCTTTTCATCCAAAGGGTGGTTGGAGTCTAGAATGAACCTCCGGAGAAGGTGGTGGAGGCAGGTTCGATTGAGGTATTCAAAAGGGAGTCAGATTGTTATCTGAAAATAAAGAATGTGCAGGGTTGTGGGGATAAGGCAAGGGAGTGGGACAGGGATAGAAGGCTCTTTTAGTGAATCAATGCAGACTCGATGGGCCGTTTGGCCTCCTTTTGCACTGCAAAGGTTCTGCATTTGTGCGAACATGCACCTCTGGAAACATGTTGCCATGGAGTGAAGCAATGCAAGAGTGACAGGATAAATCATGCTTGAAAATTCCAACTTGCTCCACTGGATTGAGATTGTTACCAATAATGAAACTGGTCCCCAATTATACAGGCTGATGTAAATGAAGTGTTGGGTGCTCTGAGGTACAGACGAACCAACACGGTTGCGATTGGTACAACGCAGTTTTATTCCATTTAACTATTTATACATCAGACTTGGTACTCAGCACGTTGTGACGGTGTGAGTGTCTTGCTATGAGGTCCTGGCCCTGTGCTGTCTCCAGATGGACTGCCCAGGAAGTGTCGTGTTTCTTGTCTTATACTGTGTCTGCTCTTGTCTGTGATTGGCTGTCGTGTTATGTGTGCTAATTGGTCCGTTGGTCTGTCTATCATTATGTATGTGTTATGATGTATGTTTGACTATCATGACAGTAAGATTACTTTATAACCAGGATGCTGTTGATTTATTTTACTGAATTCTCCTGGGGGCATTGTCCTATATTCTGATATGGTCAACCTTTGACACCTCACCCCAGTAACAACTTCTCATTTCTTTTTAAAAAATCTTTATTGTCACAAGTAGGCTTAGATTAACACTGCAATTAAGTTACTTTGAAAAGCCCCTAGTCACCACATTCCAAAGCCTGTTAGGGTACTCTGAGGGAGAATTCAGAATGTTCCATTACCTAACAGTACGTCTTTCGGTACTTGTGGGCGGAAACCGGAGCACCCGGAGGAAACTGACACAGACACAGGGAGAACATGCAGATTCCGCACAGTGACCCAAGCCGGGAATCGAACCTGGGACCCTGGCACAGTGAAACAACAGTGCTAACTACTGCGCTACCGCGGCTTTCACAGAAATGCACTGCTCAACAGCCATTGGGGGACTCCGCCAGAGTAGAGAAGAGTCAGGGTGAGACAGGGCATGCCAACCTTTTATGCCACTAGTTGTGTAAGGCAAGCTTAAAGGTCCAGTGTTTGGATGTGAGTGAATGGATCAGTGATTGAATGAGTGAATGGGAAGGGTGGCTGAGGAGGTAGGTGGTTGAGGTTGATTTGTGTATGTTAGTGGGCAAGGTACGTAGGGTGGGTTGGTTGGTGAGGTGGGTAAGTGGGCAGATGGGTAGGGTTGGTACATGTGTGGGGTGGGTGAATAGGTAGGCAGGTGAGTTAATAGATTCACCTGAGGAAGGAGCAGTGCTCCGAAAGCTAGTGTTTGAAACAAACCTGTTGGACTTTAACCTGGTGTTGTCAGACTTCTTACTGTGCTCACCCCAGTCCAATGCCGGCATCTCCACATCACAGTTAATAGTTGGGTTGAGGAGTAGGTGGGTCAAGTCAGGTTGTGGGTTGATTTGGGTCAGGTTGAGAGTTAGTCAGGTCAGGGGTGACTCAGATCTGGCCAAGGGATATAGTTGGGTGGTCGGGAATAATCAGATCGAGTCAGGAGGGCAGTTGAGTGCTCAGAAAATAGTTGACTGGTTGGGAAGGGGTGCAGTCAGTTCTGGTCAGGAGGGCAGTTGAATGGTCAGGATATTCAATTCGGGGAGCAGTGGGGTGGTCTGGGGATGATCGGGTTGGATCAGGAGAAAATTTGAGTGGTTGGGGGTAGTTAGGTCAGGTCAAGGGATAGTCAGACCGGGGGCTGTTGGGAGGTCAGGGGGCAGTCAGGGTATCAGGAGTTGGTCGAAGGATCAGGGGAAATGAAGTGATGTAGGGATCAATCCTGGAGTCACCCAGGTGATACACTGGCCGAATCTTAGCAGAATTTGGCAAAGTGCCGGGCTCACAGTGAAAACTGGCATGTAACTCTCCAGTTGCACAGACCAATCTTGGGCCTCTTGGACAAAATAAACTAAGGGGGCACGTTTTACGTCATCACACTGGCGGGATGGGGCCTCTGGCAACTGGCTCCAAAAAGATTGGGTGCCATCTTCTAAGGACGGCCAGACCTGCCCCAGTCACGGAGATATTGGGCATCTGAGGCTCCCCCCATCACAGACAATCTTCGACAGCATTCCACTCCAGGTGCGAGCGTCAATCAGTGGCGCATCATCTCCAACGGGAGAAAATAGTGTCCCAAATGGAGCATTCCAGCCATTACTTCATTGGAGGTGGTTCAGAGAAGGTTCACCAGGATGATCCCCAGTATGGAGGGATTGTCTTATCAGGAAAACGTTGAGCCCCTTAGTCTCTGTACTCTCACAAGAGGTCATACATTTACATATCAAACAAACACTCTGCACTGAACTTATTAGATGGGAAAAAACGGCTGCAATGTCTGATAATTTCACTAATTATTCTAAGATCCAGGGCATCATTAATGTTAAAGAGCTGCTTACAAACACAAATCCAAGTAAAGTATCTCGATGCATTTTTGTGGTGGTATGTATTGGGGGTCATGTGGGACTGGAAGCCCTAATGTCATTGGCTGACAGATCCCGGGTCCTGGTTGGCCGTTGACCTCATACTCCGCCCTGAAGGCGAAGTATAAGAAGCCGGTGCCTTCCCCCGCATGCCAGTTTACTATCGGGCTGCTGGGGAACAGACACGCTTAATAAAGCCTCATCGACTTCACTCTGTTTGTCTCACGGAGTCTTTGTGCGCCACAATTTTATCAAAGGCTTTTTAGAACCAGCTTGACAGGAATATGGAAATAAAGGTTGAGGGAGGAGAAATTTATAAAGAACAAGGGCACCACGGGTTTTGAGGAGGGATTCTGGAAAGTTGCACCAAGAATTATAGTAATCTCAAACAATATCATTGAGGTCTCTGGAATATGGTTGTAATAAAGTACTGACATTTCCAAGTTGACACAGTGTAAGTCTATTGAAAAGGCAATGGTTCAACACATAATCGTGCAATGGGTGAACACAGTGATCGGAGGAAATCCAAGGGAGACTTGCTTGCTTTATGCTTGAATCCCATGTTTCATTAACACTGTGGTTTTAATTAACTGGAATACAGCTGGGAATCTATCCTTCTTACATAAGATGGAAGCTGTGATTAGATAGTCCTGTCAGCTGGACTGGATCTGGATTGATTAAATCTTTGCATTACTTGTAGATATAAGAGGCAAGAAGAACCAGCTATAAGCATTTTTAAAATGTGCAGGTTATGTAGATTGGCCATGCTAAATTACCCCTTAGTGTCAAAACGATTAGGTGGGGTTACTGGGTTACGGGGGATAGGGGACGTTGGCCTTGGTAGGGTGCCCTTTCCAAGGGTCGCTGCAGATTCGAAGGGCCAAATGGCCTCCTTCTGCGTGGTAGAGATTCTAAATTCTATTCTAATTTCCTTGTTGCACTTTTTACTAAGCTCGTGTTTTAGCCATTTCATTTGGAAGCTGCAATAAAGTGGATTTTTAAAAATCTTTAAACAAATAAAATGTAGGATTCCAATCAACGGGCAGCACGGTAGCATTGTGGTTAGCACAATTGCTTCACAGCTCCAGGGTCCCAGGTTCGATTCCCGGCTTGGGTCACTGTCTGTGCGGAGTCTGCATGTTCTCCCCGTGTCTGCGTGGGTTTCCTCCGGGTGCTCCGGTTTCCACCCACAGTCCAAAGATGTGCAGGTTAGGTGGATTGGCCATGCTAAATTGCCCTTGGTGTCTAAAATTGCCCTTAGTGTTGGGTGGGGTTACTGGGTGATGGGGATAGGGTGGAGGTGTGGGCTTGGGTAGGGTGCTCTTTCCAAGAGCCGGTGCAGACTCGATGGGCCAAATGGCCTACTTCTGCACTGTAAATTTTATGATTCTATGGTGCGATACAACGCATTAGTCATCTCTCATAAGACATCTCCACTATTTTTGCAATTCTTGCAACCTGTTTGCAATGAACTATGTGGGTCAGTGAGTGCCTCGATGCGATTGCATGCTTGCACTTCCAAATGCAGCTTCCTTTCAACAATTGTGTTTTCGTTTATTTGTTTATGGGATGTGAGCGTCACTGGTAGGACCAGCATTTATTGCCCATCCCTAATTGTCCATGAGAAGGTGGTAGTGAACTGCCTGCTGCGGTATATATGGTATAAATACACCGACAGAGCTGATAGGGAGAGAATTCCAGCAGCAGTGAAAGGATAACAATCTAATTTCAAGTCAGGATGGTGAGTGGTTGCAGATGGTGGCGTTCCTCTACACCTGCTGCCCAGGTTCTTCCATGTTCTAAAGGCTTCACGTTTGGAAGGTACTGTCAAAAAGGCTTGACAAGTTGCGGCTGTGTGCCTTGTAAATGGTACACTGCTGCCTCAATGTGCCAGCGATGGAAGGGGTTCATGTAAAAGGTGGTGATTGGGGTACCAATCAAATGGGCTGCTTTGTCGAAGATGGTGTTGAACGTCTTGAGTGTTCTGGACTCACCCAGGAAAGTGGAGGGTATTCCATAACACTCCTGTCTTGTGCCTTGTAGTTGATGGACAGGCTGTGGGGAGTCAGGAGAATTCCTATAGACTAGTTAGTTTAGCGTCTGTCATTGGGAAATTGTTGGAATCCATTATTAAGGAAGTAGTAATGGGACATTTGGAAAGCCAAAACACAATCCATCAGAGTCAGTGTGGTTTTATGAAGGGTGACTAATTTGCTGGAGACCTTCGAAGATGTAACAAGATCACAGCGACCGGGGTAATCATACTGAGAGCCGATTCCTCAACGGCAGGCCCACCCGTGGCACAGGTCATTGTCTTATGAAGAAAGATTAAGCAACTTAGGTCTATACTCGCTGGAGTTTTAAAGAATGAGAGGAGATCTAATTGAGGTACATAGGACGCTAAAGTGGATTGACAGAGTAGATGCAGAGCACAAGTTTCCCCTTGTTGGACATTCTCGAATGAGGGGCTATAGTTTTAGGCAAAGAGGCGACAGATTTAAAACAGAAGGAAGCAGGAACTACTTCACTCAAAGGGTCATGAATCTGTGGAATTCTCTACCCCAGAGTGCAGTGGATGGCGGAACACTAAACAAATCTAAGGAGGCGAAAGGTAGGTTTTTAATTAATGACGGAGTGAAGGGTTATGGGAACCGTGAAGGAAGGTGGAACTGAGGCCGAGGTGGGAACAGCCATGATTGTATTGAATGGTGGAGCAGGCTCGAGGGGTTGAATTGCCTACTCCCATTCAAATTATTATGTTCTTATGAAGCTTCACTCATCAAGGCAAGTGGAGAGTATTCCATTACACTCCTTACTTGTGCCTTGTAGCTGATCGTGAGGCTTTGGGGAGTCAGGGAAACCCTTGTCTCTGACCTGCTGTTGTAGCCACAGTATTTGTATAGCTGATCCAGTTAAGTTTTTGGTTGATGGTAGCCCCTAGATGGTAGGGGATTCAGCGATGGTATTGCCATTTTGACAATGGGAGATGGTTAGTTTTCCTTTTGTTGAAGATGGTCATGACTTGGTACTTGTGTGGCACGAATGCCCAAACCTGAATGTCGCCCAGGTCTTGTCGCATTTGGATACGGACTGCTTCAGTGTCTGAGGAGTTGTGATTGGTGCTGAACATTGTGCAATCATCAGCGAACATCTCCACTTCTAACCTTATGACGGAGGAAAGGTTATTGATGTGCATGTTTAATTAAGCAACTTTAATTAAAAAAAAAGATGATCTGTCATGTTCCTGTTTGATATTATTCAAGCTAAAAACTGCAGATACTTCGTATTTTAATCAAAAATATGCCATGAATTGTAATCCCTGGATCAACAGTTGCAATTAATGGAAGCTATTGGCAATTTTATTTTTAATATATTTGATTTCTAAACTTGAAATAAGAGTCGTGCTGAATGGACCACTGGTTTCTTGAATAAAAGGAAAATACTGCGGAGAAATAGATATGGAAAATGCTGGGCAAGCTCAACAGCTCTGGCAACATCCGTGGAGAGCGAAATAGAGTTCACATTTCGAGTTGATATGATCTTCTTTATACCTCTGAAGTCATACGGGCTCAAAACCTTAACTCTGTTTCTCTCTCCTCTGCTGCCAGGCCCACTGAGATTTTCCAGCATTATCCGTTTTTAGCACTGGTTTCTTTGAAATGTTTCGTATCTTGAGGAACCTGCCTTGCATGGAACTTCCACGTTATAAAACTCAGGTTTGCGTCCTCCAATTTTATAAAACCAAATTTTATTTAGGGAACAAAACTATCATAAAAAAAGAAATCAGATCAGAATTTGACTTTGGACCCCTTGCATCGCACAAGCATAACACCCAAATGTTGGGCAGGATCTTCGGCTCCCGTTCGGCGTCGGGGGTGGGGTGGGGTTCGCGACGGGAGAGGAAAATAGCATGAGGAGGTCTTGTGGATATGTGACACGGTTGTCCCCTGCCAGGCCATTAGTTTTGGGGCACGTTTCCTGATGTTCAACGTCAAGAACATAATTTACATATATTAACTTATAATTATTAGGTGCTTGGGCAAGACTCGCCCCCCCAAAGTGATGCACTCATCAGAGCTCCCCTGGGTGGGCTGCTCACCAGGTGTAAGCCTTGGGAGACCGGTCGGGTCAGTCATGCCACCATGAATGAACTTTCCTGAGGAAGGAGCAGTGCTCCGAAAGCTAGTGTTTGAAACAAACCTGTTGAACTTTAACCTGGTGTTGTAAGACTTCTTACTGGACTTTCTTATGGTAGTGAGGGTGGGGGAGGGATTGATTCAGGTGCCACGGCCTGATAATTACATGATAATATATTTAAATGACGTTCCCTGCGTTAAATGTCAGGAAACACGGCCCGTCATTGATGGGGATGCGGGGGCAGTCGCATTTACATCGATGTAAAATATGACTTTGGCCTTCTTGTGATATTTTCCGTCCCCATTGCAAAACCAGCCCGATGTAAATGGGAGCAGAAAGGCCTGGCCCAGGTTTTTCGGAGGAAGACTGAGACCGGAATTCCCCAGTTGTCGGGATTCATTAATATAAGTCAGCCCTGAAGAATTCCGCTTGTGAAGTCTGGAGAAACATCATAACCCAGAGAGTGGTTAGAATGTGGAACTTGCCACAGCAGGTGTCACGATCCTTGTTGACGTTATAACTAGATAGGAAATACACAGAATGGACCCCTAGCTGAAAAGACTGAAACTTTTACTTTTCTTTATAAAATGTGGAAGAAGAGTGTCAATTGTTGAGGTGAATAGCATCGATGTAGTAAAGGGGTAGCTTGATAAACACCTGGGCACCACGGTAGCATTGTGGTTAGCACAATTGCTTCACAGCTCCAGGGTCCCAGGTTCGATTCCCGGCTTGGGTCACTGTCTGTGCGGAGTCTGCGCGTTCTCCCCGGGTGTGTGTGGGTTACCTCTAGGTGCTCCGGTTTCCTCCCACAGTCCAAAGATGTGCAGGTTAGGTGGATTGGCCATGATAAATTGTCCTCGGTGTCCAGAATTTCCCTTAGTGTTGGGTGGGGTTACTGGGTATTGGGGATAGGGTGGAGGTGTGGGCTTGGGTAGGGTGCTCTTTCCAAGAGCTGGTGCAGACTCGATGGGCCGAATGGCCTCCTTCTGCACAGTAAATTCTATGAGAAGGTTATGTTGATAAGGTTACACGAGGAGAGGTGCAGGGAAATGTGTGTGGAGTGTAAATACCAGTATGGACTATTGGGCATGATGGCCTGTCTCCACAGTATGCATTTGATGCAATTCCATGCAACGTCAGCTGTGAACCATGCTGTTGCCAAGATCTCGGGGGATAATTCTGCGAGAAAGGCTTCTTCACCACACAGGATTGAACCAGCTCTATGCCCATTAGTTTCAACCAGGGAATTGTTAAAACATTAAAAAGTTACACAACTGGGAATTTTAACATCTTTAGTTGGAAACCTGTTCAGTTATTTATTGAGTGTAAAAATGCAATTATTGCACTTCACTCACGATATTTTCATCAGAATCCATGTACATATCAAAAATAATGATTAAGTAGCACAAAAAGGTTGCACCTCTCTCAACCCTGGCTTATTAGAATTTTTTTAATTGAGGTATAGCTTTGAATTAAGCTATAACATGTACTGAACTGGTTAGTGTACGTGTCTAACTCCTTAAGGAAATTGTGGTTGTTTTATATAAAGTGCTGATTAGGATTATACAGATAAACAATTTATAATTATTTTTTGGGGGTGCTTCCTTTCTGGTTAATATGCTCTCATCTGTTTTTCCTTGAGCATGCTGCAACTCTTTGTGTGCAGGCCTTAGGCACGCTCGCTCTGTGGCACTTCTCCAAAGCAAACACAATGTTATGTGCTGAAACTTCCGCACCTCTATGATTATAAGATATGGGACGGGATTCTGCATTCCCCGACGGCAATTTTGTAATAGGTGATCCGGTGGAGAAATCGGGGCGGTGCTTGTTTGACACAGGTGTTGTATTCTCCACCCCCTCCGAAACGGCGTTACCGCTGCGCGCACACCATGCCGTTGGAATCGCCTCAGCGCGTCACCTGAAGACCCTCCCCCGATGCTGCGTCCCCAGTGGGCCGAGTTCACGACGGCGAGGTTCACTCACGGTCTCAGCCGTGCGGGAACCCAGCGTGGCGGCTGCGGACTGTGTCCAGCGTCGCCACAGTCAGACGGGAGCCGTGCTGCTGGCCGGGGGGACTTCCAGGAGGGCTGGAGGGACTGGTGGGGGGTGGCGAGGGGGACACTATCTGGCAGGTTGGGTCGGCACACGGCCGGCGCCATGTTTTATGGTGCGACCGCTGCAGGTCGTCACCGTGCGTATGCGCAGCCACGGACCTGGCCATTCCCTGGCAATTTATATTGTAGAGGCCGGGAGTTTTATGTTACCAGTCGGAGGATCAGTGAGGAGGCAGCACCGATTTTTTCCATGTAAAACGCCACAGATCCTCCACACATAGCCTCAGAATCAGGGAATCTGGCCCACGATTTTTTCTCTTGCATTGGGCAGAAGATCTGAAACATTCTTTTATTTTCCAAAGGATGCAAGAATCAAAATGATGCACTCATCACGTTTATGACTTTACAATAGGTAGAGAGGAGCTGACAGACAGCGAGTGCAAGATTCCCATTGCATCAAAAATTGCTTGAAAGTTTACTTAATGTACTAAACTTTATAGTATGAGGATATATATATATATAGCACCTGCCATGGCCTCAGAACATGATAAAGTGCTTTACAGCCAATGAACTACTTTTGAAATGTCCAGTGAGTAAAATTTAGCAGCCAAGTTACACACTGCAGGTTGCCACAGGCGGCAATATCTCTCCTCCACCTTCACCGCATTTTTATTTCTGTCAGCTTATTTTAATTTCTTCCATCAATCCATTTGTGCCTCACCATTGTCACCCCTCCCCCCACCCCACCCCACTCGGGCTATCTGTTCCAGATTCCAAGTTGTCATTTGACACACTGCTTACCTCTGTTCTGCCATGATGACATTCTGATTCCCTACTGTGCCAGTATCAGTCTCGCCACTTACATCCCTTCTGTCTTTTTATCTATAACATCCTTGTCAATCTCCACGTATCTACCCAGCCCCACTGCTCCACAACACCACCCCCCCCCCCCCACCCCCGCAACCCCATATACATATCAGCCTATTTCCAGTTCTCCCTAGCTTTGACAAAGAGTCATCCAGATTCAAAACATTCGCTCCATTCTCTCTCCATAGATCCTGCCACACTTGCTGAGATTGTCCAGCCTTTTCTGTTTTTGTTTCAGATTCCAGCATCAGCACTAATTTGCTTTTAACCACTTTCAGACATCGGTTGAAGGATATATGTTGGCTAGGACACCAGAGAATGCTCATCTGCTCTTAGTGCCATGGGATCTCCTATGTTCAATGGGGAGGGCAAGCAGAGCTTCCATTTGACATCTCATCGGAAAGCACAACATTCAATCTGGGAGGTAGAGTGCAGTCCAGTCAGAGACAGTGAAAAAGAATCACTGATTTGACACTCACCTGAGCATTGCACCTGTTGGATCAGACACCTGTCAATTCCTGGAAAGACAAAACCAGTCAACTGTGTTTAAACCCTCTCAGATCTTTGGTCTGCAAGCCAGTCATTCATTTCATTTTGATATTGATTTTATTAGGCTGTGATTGACAGCTTCTACACACACAGCTGTCAGCATTGTTCCAGTCATCTCCCTTCACAGTTGAGTAACTTTGAAGTGGTCAGCTGTGAAACTAGCCACAATGTTTATGAACATCATGCTTTGAATGACAGCTTCTGGGCCACTTCAATCAGAGTTAAGTGCTGTTCCTCCCTCCTCCATTTGATAAAATCGTGGGAAACCTTAATGTGGTGCCAACTCTGCTTTCCTGTCTACCCCATTTGCTCATTTTTTGGGGGAAGGGGCAATTTTAGGGTGGCCAATCCACCTACCCTGCACATCTTTGGGTAGTTGAGGTAAAACAGATGCAAACTCCACATGGACAGTAACCCGGGGCCGGGATCGAACCTGGGTCCTCAGCACGGGTAATCCATTTACTCATTTAGCCCGTTGTCAATCTAAAATATCTAACTCAGCCTAAAAAAAGATTCAGTGACCCAGCCTCCGCTGCTCTCTGTAGAAGCGAAGTCCAGAAACTAACAACCCTTTGAGAGAGAAGAAAAGCTCCTCATCTCTGTCTTAAGAGGGGCCCATATTTATTTTTAAACAGTGTCCCCATTTATAGTTCCTCTTGTGTGGGGAAACATCCTCTCAGTGGCCAATCTCTCTCTCTCTCGAGTCCCATCAGGATCTGATATGTTTCAATAAGATCACCTCTCACCATCCTTAATTCCAATGGATACGGGCCCAGCCTGTCCAACCTTTCCTCATAAGATAACCTACACCCATTGCCCCGCCCAGGGACCAGTCAACTCAAGCTTTACTGAATTGTAGCATGTTTTGCAATGTCAACTGTATTCATTCTTTGATGAGTCGTGACGAAAGGTGAATTTTTCCTGGAGCCACAAGCTTGCTCAAAATATCTACTGCTTCTCTGCTGCCTCATTCAGTTTACTTCATGCATATAAACATTAAAAGTTGACAGGTCCAGTGATTCGACTTTCAAGTGACAACACCAATAGGTTATTTGAAGGTATGGAACACATTTCCCATCCATTATCCAATCTGGGTGAAATTCCTTCCTATAGAACTGCTGAGTTCCCGAAGGCTGGTGACAAATGACATATCATAGAATTTACAGAATCATAGAATTTACAGTGCAGAAGGAGGCTATTCGGCCCATCGAGTCTGCACCGGCTCTTGGAAAGAGCACCCTACTCACCCCACACCCCCACCCTCTCCCCGTAACCCAGTAACCCCACCCAACACTAAGGGCAATTTTGGACACTAAGGACAATTTAGCATGGCCAATCCACCTAACCTGCACATCTTTGGACTGTGGGAGGAAACCGGAGCACCCGGAGGAAACCCACGCAAACACGGGGAGAACGTGCAGACTCCGCACAGACAGTGACCCAAGCTGGGAATCGAACCTGGGACACTGGAGCTGTGAAGCAATTGTGCTAACCACTATGCTACCGTGCTGCTTATACCAACAATAGTTTATTCACCAACTGAGCAGCTGCTTCATATTTGTACTCTGCCCAGGTGTGAAGTGTCAAAGAGGTCGATGTCAAACTGGGAAACACCCTTGCAAATCTTGGTTACTGGGCACCATTGCACCTTTGTCTGGGATCATCAAAATGAGTCGTGTGCGACAGCAAATCTGTTTACTCCTCATCGCCAGTTCAATAAGGGATCGCGGGTCAGGTTTCTGGGTGAATAGAGCAGTTATCACCTGTTTATTTTTGCCTGTCACAGTTGAACCCATCACAAGAGAGGTAATTCCAATGCCACTGCCACTAGATCCAGGGTCTCTCTTTCTCCTTCTTCAGAGTCTGTCCCAGGAACCGGCACCTTTAGGCTCAGTTTATCAAGCTCTCCCTCCATGGCAGTTTCCAGGTCTCTCTTCGGTCTGGCGTCGCTCCCCAGCTCACCTCTTTGGCTCTCCACCTGTCTGTTAGGCTGAGTGTAAGTGAGTGAGGGGTGAATGTGGGTGAGGTTAAATGTGGGAGTGAAAGTGCTTGAGGACGGGTGTGTGTGTGTATGTGAGTGGGTGAATGTGGGTGAGTGTGGGTGAGGGTGTGAGTGCGGAATGTGAGTGTGGGTGAGGATGAGTGCAGGTGAAGGTGCATGAGGGTATGTGGGTGAGGGTGAGCATAGATGTGGGTGAATGCGGTTGAGTGTGGGTGCAACCTTACAGTTGACTGGCAAGGACCGGTACCAGGCATATCCAACAAGGGCATGTTTAACTGTGATTGGTCCAGGGTATGGAATATAACCTCTAACATTTCATGGGGACAGACATCCCCAATCCCCTGGATGACATTAGCTGATGATTTTACAGCCTATAATAGAACCTATTTCATATGCGGCACTAAAGCATATCCATGGCTCCCCATTGATTGGACAGGATCCTGCTTTTTGGGATACATCGTACCTCAAATGCGTCACCTACCCACCCTTAAGCACTCCCCCTCGCGAGCAAAAAGGACTATTTCTAAAACGGAACAGTTCTTTATGATGGCCTTTCCCTTGTACGGAACGGGCAAGGCATCCGACGAACTGATCCACATGGCCACCGCATTGGAACAACTGGCGAACGCAATGGCAGCAGAAGCCAGGGAAACTGGACAGGCACTGGCTGAGGTCTCAGCTGAGCTAGTAGCTGTCCGGACCGTGGCATTACAAAATCGACTGGCTTTGGATTATCTGTTAGCCTCGCAGGGAGGAACGTGCGCTATCGTAGGTCAGGAGTGCTGTACTTATATTCCAGATGGCTGTGAAAATATCACTAACTTGGCTGATCATATTAAGAGACAGGCTGCTCAAATTCAAGAGATTGGCAGTGAATTTCATGACACTATAAGCCGCCGGGTTGGCTAGGATGATTGGGTCACGGATTATTTGATTGGATCTTTAAGGCCTTCATTCTCCTACTCCTAATTCTACTAGGGATAGGATTGCTTGGTTGCTTGTGTAAATGCATTTTCAATCGAGTCATGGATATACCTATTTAACTAGTTGTCATGATATGACAAAAGGAGGGAATGTGATCTGGTACGAATTAAGTAATGGCATGATGGGAAAACTGGTCAATGGGAAGACATGTCAAAAGGTTTGATACAATGTAAGAAAGGCTGAAAATACTCATTCCAGCTCACCAGGCCCATGTAAAGAATGCTGACCTAACTATTTCAGACTGAAAAACTGATAAGGCCAACTCAGCATAACCTGAAGTCTGAAAAGATCAGTGAAGGTCGAGCCATTCCAAAACACCGGACCTCGGCAACTCCTGATAAAACTAACTCGTCATAACCCAGGGCCGTAGGAATTAAAACAAGATAAGCTTAGGAAGAAACAAGTCTATTTCGACCTTTCAATGTTCCCTCCAAGGACTAAATAATGGTATGAGTGATGTGACCAAATATGGTCTGTTTTATGCTTCCATTTGTATTTCCGGTCAAACTCCTGACTATACTGTTGTCACACAATCTTGATAATGATAATGTATAAATATTGAGCTAATTCTCCATGAAAGCGTGGAACTTGTGAAAGTCTCAGCAGTTTTGTTGACTGCTCTCTGACTTCAAGTTTCAGCCATTACTGCATGCAGTTGTTTCGAAAATAAAACTTTGTTATTCTGTCTTAACGAGTGTGTTGAATCTTTCTACTACAGAAGCGGGAAAATATTGACTTTGACACTCTCCCACCTCCATTGGCCCATAATCTGGACAGGGAACAGTACCATATGAAGTTGCACCGACAGAGGGACTTCCTATTTACAGATGTCGGAACCAAAAACGCCAGAGTAGACTGCGCTTGGCCTGGGGTACAGTGGACCACCATTGCCATGTACTGCAAGAGCTGGAACAATCAACATCCTGGGGGTTACCATTGATCAGAAACTGAACTGGACTGGCCATATGAATACTGTGGCTACCAGAGCAGGTCAAAGACTAGGAATCCTATGGTGAGTAACTCCCCTCCTGACTCCCCAAAGCCTGTTCACCAACTACAAGACACAAGCCAGGAGTGCAATGGAATACTCTCCACTTGCCTGGATGGGTGCATCTCCAGCAACGCTCAAGAAGCTCGACACCATCCAGGACAAAGCAACCGCTTGATTGTTACCCCTTCCGCAAACATTCACTCCCTCCACCACTGACGAACGTCAGCCGTGTGCACCATCTACAAGATGCACATCAGGAATCTCCCCAAGGTTCCTGCGGTGGCACCTTCCAAACCTACGACCACTACCATCCAGAAGGACAAGAGCAGCAGATACCTGGGAAGCACACCAACTGGAGGCTCCCCTCCAACTCACTCACCACCCTGACTTGGAAATATATCACCTTCCTTCACTGTCGCTGGGTCCAAATCCTGGAACTCCCTCCCTAATAGCACAGTGAGTGTACTTGCAGCTCAGGGACTGCAGCAGTTCAGGAAGGCAGCTTCTGAAGGGCAACTAGGGATGGGTCTAACAAGCATTGCCCACATTCCATTAAAAAAAAAATTTTTAAACATGGAATGAGAGGGCACCCACTGCCCGTGACCCTTAATATCACCGCCATTCTGAACCTATCTATGAACGGCTAGTTTCAGTGACGAACCAGGGATCTGTGTGGCATCTACCAGTCAGCCGCACACAAATGCATAGGGAGCCTTTGTGTAAGGGCTCTTCCTGTTGATTCCCTTCGTTCCTGTCATGATATCCACATTAACATATCATGGTGCAATCACACACACACACTGATGGACAGGTAGTTGGACCAACCAACACACACACAACATCGCAGCCAATCACCAGTGAGAGCACACACACTATAAAACAGGGAACACCACAGTTCCCGTTCATTCTACTAGGAGATAGCTCAGAGCACAGAGCTCACAGCGTGCCACTCAGACATACACCATGTGCTGAGTGCCTCACTAAGACAGTGCTAGGGTTGGGTCCACAGGTTAGCTGGTGAAGCACGAACCTCAGCCAGAAGTTAATAGTTATTATTGTACAGAACAATAAAACAGAGTTGTACCATCTACAACCGTGTTGGTTCATATGTGTATCGGAACACCCAACACGACAGTTCCTATTTCTTTTCTTTTGTCTTTATTGTTTTTGGTCCATGGATTGTTAATGGGGACATACCTTTAAGTCAAGCAGAGGAAGTAAGGAACTCAAAGTGTCAAATAGTGCACTGTGCTCTAAAGTTTTGCATTTTGGGCAGAAGAACCCAGACTTTCTGGCACCTAAGAGATTGAGGGGTTTGTCTCGATTGGTTGGCTGGTGGCGAATGGAATGGCCAGGGACTGAATTCTGACAACTGACAGCGATTGGTTCCTATCAGGTGGGTTTCTTTGGAAAGAACTCGAGTGAAACCACTAGACCCTCTCTCTCTCTCTCTGCTGCCTACTGTCTGAAGGCATAAGTTTCTAGGCCCTGAAAGAAGAAGCTGTCTATCTATCTCTCTCTCTCTCTCATGCCGGCTGTCTGCCATTTCTATGAGTCTAAAGCAAAAACCATTACAAATTGAAAGAAAACATGGCATCCATTTGACCAGCTAGACTGAACATCCATCTGAGATGAAGACTGGGACGTCATCAGAGTGGATAGGAAGCAGCTGGTCCCCTTAGTTGCTGGGTGAGTCACAAGATGACATAGGTTCAAGGTGAGGGGCAGGAGGTTTAGTGGGATGTGAGGAAAAATATTTTTCCCCAGAGAGTGGTGACAGTCTGGAATGCATCGCCTGGGAGAGTGGTGGAGGGCAGGTTGCCTGATATCTTTATTAAAAAGTACCTGGTTGAGCACTTGGCACGTCATAACATTCAAGGCTATGGGCTAAGGGCTGGCAAGTGGGATGAGGTTGGCAGATCAGGTGTTTTTCGATGGGCCGAAGTGCTTCTTCTGCACTGTGTGGTTCTGTGAACCAGATCAGCAGCTCTTGCCAGTGGGAGGGCTCTCCTCCATTTTAGTTGTCACCTTTTATTTCATCATAGTCAGCACCAAGGTAATCATTGTCGGGCAGCACGGTAGCATAGTGGTTAGCACAGTTGCTTCACAGCTCCAGGGTCCCAGGTTCGATTCCCGGCTTGGGTCACTGTCTGTGCGGAGTCTGCATGTTCTCCCCGTGTGTGCGTGGGTTTCCTCCGGGTGCTCCGGTTTCCTCCCACAGTCCAAAGATGTGCAGGTTAGGTGGATTGGCCGTGATAAATTGCCCATAGTGCCCAAAAAAATGTTAAGTGGGGATTACTGGGTTACTGGGGATAGGGTAGATATGTGGGCTTCAGTAGGATGCTCTTTGTAAGGACCGGTGCAGACTCGATGGGCCGAATGGCCTCCTTCTGCACTGTAAATTCTATGATTCTATTTCAATTTTCAAATGATGGCAGGCAGACAAGATTGAATTCCCTTGTGGGAACGATTCAGATTACGGTACACACATCTCCGGTTCAGATGAATATAGACAGGACAATTTAGCACCTAAAATGTTTAATCAATCCAGTCATTACTCAGCATTATGGGCCAAAAGGTTGTGGCTGGAATTTAATCTGCCATTCATGGGTCCTGATGGGGGAAGCGGAAGTGGATGCCATTTGCGTGTCGGGAGTTGGGGAATAGGCAATTAACATTTAAGGCAATAATCAGCTCAGATTTGATTGAACGGTGCACCAGGTTTGAGGGGCTGAATGGCCTACTTTTTAAAATATAAATTTAGAGTATCCAATTCTTTTTTTTTTCAATTAAGGGGCAATTTAGCATTGTCAATCCACCTACCCTGTGCATTTTTGGGGTGTGGGGGTGAGACCCACTCAAACACGGGGAGAATGTGCAAACTCCACACGGACAGTGACCCGGGCCGGGATCGAACACGGGTCCTCAATGCTGTGACGCCGCATTGCTAACCACTGCACCACCGTGCCGCCTGAATGGCCTACTCTTGTCCCTATTTTCCTACATTCTCAACTTTCTTCCTGTTGAATTTCCTTCTTCACAAGGAGACAGCATAGAAACAGAATAATAAAACACAGTCCACCTGCATCGGATGCAGATTACCACGATGGTGATTCTGCGATTTGAACCCATTTTCGAGTTCATCAGCTGTGAGAACAGGGCAGCTGATGGGAAGGGAATTACCTCCTCCGGCATTGCGATATCGAGTCGGCAATTCTCTTTCTGGATTTTAATGCAAGCTCCTGCTGCTGATGCTGGAACCGCTCCCTCTTCAATGTACCTTGATGGGCTGTCTCTGGTTTCAAATGATGGAATGAGAATTTGCATGTTGGAGGGAAGATTGCCCTTCAAAGAATACATAAATGAAAAATATAATGAGGATGTTCTTTTCCTTTCATTGTCACTGCAAGAACATTTAACAGACACCACTGGTTAAATTTATGCCTCAGACAAAAATTGCCTGACATGTTTACCCAAGTGCTTTTGTCTTTTGATCTGACATTTACTCTCACTTACATGCACGGAGTTGTGCTTTGGACCGGTTGCCTATTATTCCCCGATACTTGTTAGTCAAATTAAGCGACCTGTGAGTTGATCCCTCTCCGGTTAGAGAAGATTTCTTACACATGCACAGTTTCAGGAAGGAGTCATCAAAAAGTGATTGGAATTCCTTAATTTTCCTCCAGTTCCTCGCCTAAGGTCAACGGACACTTAGCATGCCCTGACTGAGATCAGCTAATTGCCAAACATGAGAATAATATTTGAATCCTGGGATCATACAACATAGAAGAAGGCTGCAGAACCCATTGTATCCCTTTGAAGGAGTTATCCAATTTTTCCTGTCCTCTTCGACCATACATTCCATTCCCTGTGAAAGGTTACTGTTCAATCTGCTTCCAGATTCTAGATCATGACTACTAGCTTTGTAAAAAATGTTTGACAAATTTACAGGACAGAGTGAGTCAGGGGCACAGAGGTATATTGTCAGGGGGGAGCGGCCCGGGAAGTTTCCAACATTGAGCCCCCAAAGTCTCATGGCTTTCGATCAAACATGGGAAAGTGAATCTCCGTTCAGTTACCAGTCTCACTACGTTGATGAATCGATGTTCCTCCTTGTTAAAGATCGTTTGGAGGAGGAACTAAGAATAGAAAAGGTATGGATTTAAATAAGAGATTAATTTACAAGGTGTGTGCTTCGCTGTTAGACAGCACTTATTGCCCATTCCTACTTGTCCTTGAGAACGTTCTGGTAAGTTTGCCTATTGAACCACTGCAGTCCAGGTCATGTAAGCACATCCTGTTAAAGAGTGAGTTCCAGTATTTTGACCAAGAGACAGTGAAAGAATGGTGATATATTTCCAAGTCAGGACAGTGAGTAACTTGGAGGGGAGTTCCAGGTGGTGGTGTTCCCATGTGTCTGCTACCTAGATGGTAGTGGTCCTTCTAGATGGTAGAGGTCTTCAGTTTGGAAGATGCTTAAGTAGCCTTGGCGAGTTCCTGCAGTGCATCTTGTAGATAGTGCCCATGGCTGCCACTGTTCATCGGTGGTGGAGGGAGTGAGTGTTTGCGGAAGGTGTGCCAATTAAGCGAGCTGATTTATCCTGGATGGTGTCGAGCTTCTTGCGTGTTGTTGGAGCTATACTCATCCAGACAAGTGGAGAGTATTCCATCACACTCCTGACTTGTGCCTTGTAGATGGTGAACAGGCTTTAGGGATTCAGAAGTTGAGTAACTCATGTCATAATATACACCGGTATATCATGATGAAGACACACACTGATGGACACACAGTGGGACCAATCAACATACACAACACCGCAGCCAATCACCAGTGAGAGCACACGCACTATAAAGACAGGGGGCATCAGAGTTCCCGCTCATTCTAGTAGCAGCCAGCTCGGAGCACAGAGCTCACAGCCTGCAACACAGACATTCACCATGTGCTGAGTGCATCAACTGGTTAGGACATGGCAAAGGTCTTTAGTTAAAGCTGGTATCGTATTTACCACAGTTCAAGTATGTTTAAATAGTTAATCTTTTAATAAAATTGTGTTGCACTACTTCAAGTGTTGGTGACCTGTATGTGATCCAGAACACCCAACACATCATGATACCAGGTGTGGTTGCATACTAGCACTTCTTAGACCTACCTGCAAGTGATCTGCCTTCCACCAGCATTTCGTCATTCTGCAACATGGACAACATCAGCCCGCCGCCGCCGCTCTGCGTCGCCGGCAACCGAGGGGCCAACTGGAAGATTTTCAAACAGCGCTTCCAGCTCTACCTCAAAGCCACGGACAGGGAGGGCGCCTCGGACACCAGAAAGATTGCTCTTCTCCTCTCCACGGCCGGGGACCATGCTCTCCATATTTTCAACTCTCTCACCTTTGCAGATGACGAAGACAAGACCAAGTTCAAGACGGTTCTCCTCAAATTTGACACTCACTGCAGCGTAGAGGTGAATGAAAGTTTTGAATGCTACGTGTTTCAACAGCGTTTGCAGTGTAAGGACGAACCTTTCCAATCCTTTTTAACTCATCTCCGCATCCTTGCGCAATCGTGCAGCTACGGGTCCACCTCCGACTCCATGATACGTGACCAGATCGTTTTTGGTGTTCAGTCGGACCCCCTATGTCAGCAGCTCCTCAAAGTAAAGCAACTCACCCTAGCGACCGCCATCATGACCTGTGTCCTACATGAAAATGCCACCAGTCGGTACTCCCATATACAAGCGGCCGAAATGGCGCGGCAAGGTCCCCACAAGGCGGAACGGGTCCAAGTGCTTGAACACCTCCAGGGCCTCAGCCGGGATGAGGGCGGCCATTTTGCGTGCTTTACGCAGACTCCCGCACTTGTATGCACCAAACGAGGGGACGGGGACATGGAGGAACGTAATGCGCAGGCGCGCACCACGCAGGACCGCACCGCGCATGCGCGGTGGTGCAGCGAACATGCTGATGTCACGACATGCGGCAACTGTGGCTTCGCCCATTTAAAGTGGCAATGTCCTGCAAAATCTCGACAATGCCTACGATGTGGAAGACTTGGCCACTATGCTGCCTGCTGTCGAGCAGCTCAGCCTTCCAATTCATATCGCTTCAGCCAGCCTCGCAGGAATGTTCGGGCAATTCAACCCACGGTCACCGAGTCCGATGCGGACCTCCCACACAGCAGTGACACCGAGGACACAAAGGCGCCTTTTCGAATCGGTGTTGTAACGAAAAACAGGCTGTCCCCGAAGTAAAGACACCAGCCGCTGTCGGTATACAGCATCGATCCAGACAATGAGTGGTGTGCCACCCTGGCGGTCAACCAGAATTCGTCGCCCACCTCAGAGACTTAATTTGTGAACTTTGTGCACTAATGGACTCTCTGGTCTGTTCTGTTCTTCCGTTTAATCGTTCAAGTGGTTTGTATATAGTGTTCATCTCGTTATTTGTGTGACACACTGTTTTTTCTGCACCAGGCACCTTCCCATGTAAATAGCTTAGTTTTATGCACATAGTCCTGTAAATATTTCGCACACACATAGTCAGGAACATTCACCACACACTATTGATTGTCACGCAGGCACATTTTTTTATACAAAAGGGGGGATGTCATAATATACACCAGTATAACATGGTGCAGACACACACTGATGGACACACAGTGGGACCAATCAACATACACAACACGGCAGCCAATCACCAGTGAGAGCACACGCACTATAAAGACAGGGGGCATCAGAGTTCCCGCTCATTCGAGTAGCAGCTAGCTAGGAGCACAGAGCTCACAACCTGCAACACAAACATTCACCATGTGCTGAGTGCATCAACTGTTAGGACAAGGCAAAGGTCTTTAGTGAAAGCTGGTATCGTATTTACCCACAGTTCAAGTATGTTTAAATAGTTAATTTAAATAAAATAATGTTGCACTACTTCAAGTGTTGGTGACCTGTGTGTAATCCAGAACACCCAACACATCAACTCACTGCAGGATTCCAAACCTCTAACCTGCTCTTGTAGCCAGAGTATTTATATGGCGGGTCCAGTTCAAGTTCTGGTCAATGGTAACCATCAGGGTGTTGAGAGTGGGGGAATTCAGTGATCACAATGCCATTGAATGTCATGGGGTGATGCTTAGAATCTCTCTGCTTTTAGATGGTCATTGCCTGGCACTCATGTGCGCAAATGTTACTTGAATGTTTTACCACTGGATTCATTTCTCAGGAGAAATCCCTTCTGTTTAAAAGTGTTTGACAGAGGGAATGCGAAAAAGCTTTTAAGTTGCAACAGTTTTCCTGTACATTGACGGCACGGTAGCACAGTGGTTAGTACTGATGCTTCACAGCTCCAGGGTTCCAGGTTCGATTCCCGGCTTGGGTCACTGTCTGTGCGGAGTGTGCACGTTCTCCCCGTGTCTGGGTGGGTTTCCTCCGGGTGCTCCGGTTTCCTCCCACAGTCCAAAGACGTGCAGGTTAGGTGGATTGGCCACGTTAAATTGCTCTTTGTTGTCCAAAAAAGTTGGGTGGGGTTACTGGGTTACGGGGATAGGGTGGAGGAGTGGGCTGCAGTAGGGTGCTCTTTTCAAAGATGGGTGCAGACTCGATGGGCCGAATGGCCTCCTTCTGTGCTGGAAATTCTACGAATGCACACTTGGAGGAGGATTTCAATGTTCATCCCCAAGTTGCTTAGTAGCACCACTATTGGTTCAGTTGTTGAAGTCCTTAAGGGCACATATGTTCCACTTGGCCTCTGGTAGCTGGTAAGAGGACCCAGAGAAAATAAAGCCTGCTTGATTGGTTCACCATCAACCCACCTACCAGACTGGTTTTGTGCCTGATAGCATTGGCAGGAGAGACCAGCATGCAGTTGTTATGGAGACCAAGTCCCGAATTGACAATGAGGGCACTCTTCAACATGTTGTATGGCACTACCAAATGAAATGGATTAAAAAGAGATCAAACTGGACATGCACAACATTTATGAAAGCCTCAGGTACTGTCAGTACAGCCTCAGTTCAATTATTCTAAACCACTCAGAATAAGAGTGGTTTGTGGTTTATCCAAAAGATTTGGTCAAATCCACCTAACCTGCACATCTTTGGACTGTGGGAGGAAACCGGAGCGCCCGGAGGAAACCCACGCACACACGGGGAGGGTGTGCAGACTCCTCACAGACAGTGACCCAAGCCGGAATCGAACCTGGGACCCTGGAGCTGTGAAGCAATTGTGCTATCCACAATGCTACCGTGCTGCCCTTGGGTTAACTACCTGTGGAGAGTTTGCACATTCTCCCCTGCGTGGGTTTCCTCCGGGTGCGCCGGTTTCATCTCGCAGTCTAAAGGTGTGCAGGTTAGTCGGATTGATCATGCCTCTCAGTGCCCAAATGTTTAGGTGGGGTTACTGGGTTACAGGGATAGAATGGAGCCATGGTTCTAGATAGGGCGCTCTTTCGGAGTGCCGGTGCAGCTTCAATGGGCCAAATGTCAGGATTGTATGATTCTAGGATTCTTTGATCCATGAGACGCCTTGATCTATTCGCAGCAGAATTGTACACTACCACAATCTGTGGGCCAACATATCCCTCACCTCACTTTGACAAAGGGTCACCTGGACTCGAAACGTTAGCTCTTTTCTCTCCCTACAGATGCTGCCAGACCTGCTGAGATTTTCCGGCATTTTCTCTTTGGTTTCAGATTCCAGCATCCGCAGTAATTTGCTTATATCCCTCACCTCTCCATTACCAGCAAGCCAGGCAGCCAATCCAGGTTGAATGAGGAGAGTAGAAGTGTGTGACCACTTCCGACAAGAAAGGTGCTAACCATCTGTCCTTGGAATTCAATGGCATTATTGCAGAGTCCCCTATAACTAATAATCACCATTGACCAGAAAACTCAACTGGATCAACTGCCTAAATGCAGTAGTTACCAGAGCAGGTTAGAAGCTGTGAAGAGCGTCTGACCTCCTGACTCCCCAAAGCCTTTCAACCACCTACAAGACACAAGTCAAGGATATGCTGGAATGCTGTCCACTTGCCCGGATGGATGCAGCCAAAGCAGCTTTTCAGATACTTATCACCATCCAAGTCACATGATCAGATTTCCACTCATTAGCCGAAACATTCATCCCCTCCACCATCGATGTACAACGGCTGTGTTATCCACTAAATACACTGCAGCAACTCACCATGGATTCTTCAGCAAGACCTCCCAAAACTGCCACTTCCACAATCCAAAAAGACAGACAAAACAAGTTGGGGGGGGGGGGTTCTTTCATCACTTCAAATGCGGCAGTTCGAAAAATGGCCCATCACCACCTTTGCAGGGCAACTAAGAATAAAAAAAGGATCAGTTCTTTGGCTATTCTGTGCACTGTCTCCAGTAATTGAAATAGAACATAGAACATAGAACAAAGAACATAGAAAATACAGCACAGAACAGGCCCTTCGGCCCACGATGTTGTGCCGAACCTTTGTCCTAGATTAATCATAGATTATCATTGAATCTACAGTGCAGAAGGAGGCCATTCGGCCCCCTGAGTCTGCACCAGCTCTTGGAAAGAGCACCCTACCCAAACTCAACACCTCCACCCAACACCAAGGGCAATTTGGACATTAAGGGCAATTTATCATTGGCCAATTCACTTAACCCGCACATCTTTGGACTGTGGGAGGAAACCGGAGCACCCGGAGGAAACCCACGCAGACACGGGGAGGACGTGCAGACTCCGCACAGACAATGACCCAAGCCGAAATCGAACCTGGGACCATGGATCTGTGAAGCAATTGTGCTATCCACAATGCTACCGTGCTGCCCTTAAGAACAAATAACTCTACACTATATCATTTTCCCGTAATCCATGTACCTATCCAACAGCTGCTTGAAGGTCACTAATGTTTCCGACTCAACTACTTCCACAGGCAGTGCATTCCATGCCCCCACTACTCTCTGGGTAAAGAACCTACCTCTGATATCCCTCCTATATCTTCCACCTTTCACCTTAAATTTATGTCCCCTTGTAATGGTGTGTTCCACCTGGGGAAAAAGTCTCTGACTGCCTACTCTATCTATTCCCCTGATCATCTTATAAACCTCTATCAAGTCGCCCCTCATCCTTCTCCGTTCTAATGAGAAAAGGCCTAGCACCCTCAACCTTTCCTCGTAAGACCTACTCTCCATTCCAGGCAACATCCTGGTAAATCTTCTTTGCACCTTTTCCAGAGCTTCCACATCCTTCCTAAAATGAGGCGACCAGAACTGTACACAGTACTCCAAATGTGGCCTTACCAAAGTTTTGTACAGCTGCATCATCACCTCACGGCTCTTAAATTCAATCCCTCTGTTAATGAACGCGAGCACACCATAGGCCTTCTTCACAGCTCTATCCACTTGAGTGGCAACTTTCAAAGATGTATGAACATAGACCCCAAGGTCTCTCTGCTCCTCCACAATGCCAAGAACTCTACCGTTAACCCTGTATTCCGCATTCATATTTGTCCTTCCAAAATGGACAACCTCACACTTTTCAGGGTTAAACTCCATCTGCCACTTCTCAGCCCAGCTCTGCATCCTATCTATGTCTCTTTGCAGCCGACAACAGCCCTCCTTACTATCCACAACTCCACCAATCTTCGTATCGTCTGCAAATTTACTGACCCACCCTTCAACTCCCTCATCCAAGTCATTAATGAAAATCACAAACAGCAGAGGACCCAGAACTGATCCCTGCGGTACACCACTGGTAACTGGGATCCAGGCTGAATATTTGCCATCCACCACCACTCTCTGACTTCTATCGGTTAGCCAGTTCGTTATCCAACTGGCCAAATTTCCCACTATCCCATGCCTCCTTACTTTCTGCAGAAGCCTACCATGGGGAACCATATCAAATGCCTTACTAAAATCCATGTACACTACATCCACTGATTTACCTTCATCCACATGCTTGGTCACCTCCTCAAAGAATTCAATAAGATTTGTAAGGCAAGACCTACCCCTCACAAATCCGTGCTGACTATCCCTAATCAAGCAGTGTCTTTCCAGATGCTCAGAAATCCTATCCTTCAGTACCCTTTCCATTACTTTGCCTACCACCGAAGTAAGACTAACTGGCCTGTAATTCCCAGGGTTATCCCTAGTTCCTTTTTTGAACAGGGGCACGACATTCGCCACTCTCCAATCCCCTGGTACCACCCCTGTTGACAGTGAGGACGAAAAGATAATTGCCAACGGCTCTGCAATTTCATCTCTTGCTTCCCATAGAATCCTTGGATATATCCCGTCAGGCCCGGGGGACTTGTCTATCCTCAAGTTTTTCAAAATGCCCAACACATCTTCCTTCCTAACAAGTATTTCCTCGAGCTTACCAATCTGTTTCCTGTATCCTGGCAACCAGATCTAGATCTATTACTCAGAGTGCGATCTGGCCAGATCCTTTAACAGTTTGATCGCAACTTTTATCTAACCGAGATTTCAGTGTCATGACGATGTCAATCAACATTCTATGATCACTATTGATCAATGCTCTGCTTCGATTCCAACATTGACCTTACAAGGACGTCGCCCATTCCGAATTTCTATTTTTTCTTCCAATATGCCATACTCAGTCATTTGCATTAAATTTAATTTGCCACTGTTCTAGCCCACCCCAACCCCACCCCAAGACCGCAAAGGGCGGGACGCGGACTATGTAAAGGTCCATTGACATCGGGCAGGAAATTCTGGTCGGCTGGCAGGCAAGACCGGAGAATCCTACCCATAGTCCTAGCTGGTAGTGTTTCCATGCATCTTCGGCCTTGTCCTCTCTGTACGATTCCTAGCTTCTGACCTACTCTTGGAGCCACAGTATTAAAATGGCTGTAGCGCACAAAGACTCCATGAGACGAATATAGTGAAGTCGATGAGGCTTTATTAAGCGTGTCTGTTCCCCAGCAGCCCGATAGTAAACTGGCCTGCGGGGGAAGACACCGACTTCTTATACTTCGCCTTCAGGGCGGAGCTTGAGGTCAACGGCCAACCAGGACCCGGGATCTGTCAGCCAATGACATTAGGGCTTCCAGTCCCACATGACCCCCAATACATACTACCACATTCACCCCTTGTCAAAAATGAACCCGGCGGGGTGATGCTTCGTATGGTGGTAAGGGTTTACAGGGCTGGTCCTGGGAGGATAGAACATTCACATGGTAGTACAGTATTGGACAGTTTCGTCCTGTTGCAACTATTTACAGAGGGTATAGGAAAAAACAAAATGTTCTTTGAACAGTCCATCTTTGTTTTACATCAACGCCACGAGTCGGTCGGGCGGTCTGGTCGTCCGTGTCGATCGCCTCGGCCCCGGCGGTGGTGGTGGTGCTTGTACCAGTGTTGTCGCCTCCAGGAGCCGTACGGTTTCAGCTGTCGGTGCAAAGGGGAGGGGGACTGATCCTCCTGGGAAGGGGGCGGTCGCGGGGTGCGGCGGTGGCAGGAAGGGGGGCGGTTGGGTTGATGGTGTCGGGGGGGGTGTGCGTGGTGCCGGCGGGCGCCAGATCCCGCAGGGAGACCGTGTCCTGTCGGCCGTCGGGGTACTCCACGTAGGCGTACTGGGGGTTTGCGTGGAGGAGGTGAACCCTTTCGACCAACGGGTCCGCCTTATGTGCCCGCACATGCTTTCGGAGCAGGATGGGTCCTGGGGCCGCCAGCCAGGTCGGCAGCAACGTTCCAGAGGAGGACCTCCTAGGGAAGACAAGGAGACGCTCGTGCGGCGTTTGATTAGTGCTTGTACATAATAACGACCGGATGGAATGGAGAGCGTCCGGGAGGACCTCCTGCCACCTTGAAACTGGGAGATCCCTGGACCGTAGGGCCAGTAGGACGGCCTTCCAGACCGTGCCGTTCTCCCTTTCTACTTGCCCGTTCCCCCGGGGGTTGTAGCTGGTCGTCCTGCTTGAGGCTATGCCCTTGCTGAGCAGGAACTGGCGCAGCTCGTCACTCATGAAAGAGGACCCCCTGTCGCTGTGGACGTATGCGGGGTAACCGAACAGTGTGAAGGTGCTGTTCAGGGCTTTAATGACTGTGGCCGCGGTCATGTCGGAGCAGGGAATGGCAAAAGGGAAGCGGGAGTATTCGTCCACTACATTAAGAAAATATGCGTTGCGGTCGGTGGAGGGGAGGGGCCCTTTGAAATCGAGACTGAGGCGTTCAAAGGGGCGGGAAGCCTTAATCAGGTGCGCTCCACCTGGCCTGAAAAAATGCGGCTTGCATTCCGCGCAGATGTGGCAGTCCCTTGTGACTGTGCGGACCTCTTCTAAAGAGTATGGGAGATTGCGGGACTTGATGAAGTGATAAAACCGAGTGACCCCCGGGTGGCAGAGGTCCTCGTGGAGGGTTTGGAGGCGGTCAATTTGTGCGTTGGCACATGTGCCGCGGGATAGGGCATCGGACGGCTCGTTCAGCTTTCCGGGCCGGTACAAGATCTCATAGTTGAAGGTGGAGAGCTTGATCCTCCACCTTAAGATCTTGTCATTTTTAATTTTGCCCCGCTGTGCATTATCGAACATGAAAGCTACCGACCGTTGGTCGGTGAGGAGAGTGAATGTCCTGCCGGCCAGGTAATGCCTCCAATGTCGCACAGCTTCCACTATGGCTTGGGCTTCCTTTTCCACTGAGGAGTGGCGGATTTCTGAGGCGTGGAGGGTTCGGGAGAAAAAGGCCACGGGTCTACCCGCTTGGTTAAGGGTGGCCGCTAGAGCTACGTCGGAGGCGTCGCTCTCGACCTGGAAGGGGAGGGACTCGTCGATGGCGCGCATCGTGGCCTTTGCGATGTCCGTTTTGATGCGGCTGAAGGCCTGGCAAGCCTCTGTCGACAGAGGGAAGGTCGTGGTCTGTATTAGGGGGCGGGCCTTGTCTGCGTACTGGGGGACCCACTGGGCGTAATATGAAAAGAACCCCAGGCAGCGTTTCAGGGCTTTTGGGCAGTGCGGGAGGGGAAATTCCATGAGTGCGCGCATACGTTCGGGGTCGGGGCCTATTATCCCATTGCGTACTATGTAGCCCAGAATGGCTAGCCGGTCGGTGCTAAAAACGCACTTGTCCTCGTTGTACGTGAGGTTCAAGGCTTTGGCGGTCTGGAGGAATTTTTGGAGGTTGGCGTCGTGGTCCTGCTGATCGTGGCCGCAGATGGTTACATTGTCGAGGTACGGGAACGTGGCCCGTAACCCATGTTGATCAACCATCCGGTCCATCTCCCGTTGGAAGACCGAGACCCCGTTTGTGACGCCAAAAGGGACCCGTAGGAAATGGTATAATCGCCCGTCTGCCTCGAAGGCTGTGTACTTGCGGTCACTTGGGCGGATGGGGAGCTGATGGTAGGCGGACTTGAGGTCCACGGTGGAGAAGACTTTATACTGGGCAATCCGATTGACCATGTCGGATATGCGGGGGAGAGGGTACGCGTCTAGTTGTGTGTACCTGTTGATGGTCTGGCTATAGTCTATGACCATCCTTTGCTTCTCCCCTGTCTTTACTACTACCACCTGTGTCTCCAGGGACTATTGCTGGCCTGGATTATGCCTTCCTTTAGTAGCCGCTGGACTTCGGACCGAATGAAGGTCCGGTCCTGGGCGCTGTACCGTCTGCTCCTAGTGGCGACGGGTTTGCAATCCGGGGTGAGGTTCGCAAACAAGGACGGGGGTTGCACCTTGAGGGTTGCGAGGCCGCAGATAGTGAGTGGGGGTATTGGGCCGCCGAATTTGAACGTAAGGCTCTGTAGATTGCACTGGAAATCTAATCCCAGTAATGTGGGGGCGCAGAGTTGGGGAAGGACGTTGTAGTTTGTAGTTTCTGAACTCCCTCCCCTGCACCGTTAGGGTAACTATGCAGAAACCTTGGATCTGTACGGAGTGGGATCCTGCAGCTAGGCAAATCTTTTGTGCGCTGGGATAGGTGGTCAAGGAACAGCGTCTTACCGTGTCGGGGTGTATAAAGCTTTCCGTGCTCCCGGAGTCGACTAGGCATGGCGTCTCGTGGCCGTTAATTAGGACCGTTGTCGTCGTCGTCTGGAGTGTCCGGGGCCGAGCCTGATCGAGCGTAACCGAAGCGAGCCGTGGTTGTAGTAGTGGGGTGGGGTCCGTTGTTGCCGTCCAAGATGGCGTCGGGGATGGACAAAATGGCCGCCCCCATACATCGCACATGGCTGGGGGTCACAAGATGGCGGCGGGGGTGGACAAAATGGCCGCCCCATGCGTCGTACAGGTCTGGGGTGGTCCAAGATGGCGGCGCCCTTCCTCCCCTTGTGGTGGCCGGGACCCAATATGGCGGCATCTGCAGGTCGCACATGGTGTGCTGGGGGGTCTGGGGAGCGCTCGGACCGCGAGCGCTAGGATCGCGCGGAGCTCCCTCACCGCGAGCGCTAGGACCGCGAGCGCTAGGATCGCGCAGAGCTCCCTCACCGGGGACAGCGGTGGTCGGGGCCCAAGTCGGCGGCGCCGGCGGGTCAGGCGTGGGGCCGCGAGCGCTGGGACCGTGCAGAGCTCCCTTGCCGGGGACAGCGGTGGTCGGGGCCCAAGTCGGTGGCGCCGGCGGGTCAGGCGTGGGGCTTCGAGCGCAAGGAGCGCGAGGAGCTCCCTCACCGGGGACAGCGGTGGTCGGGGTCCAAGTAGGTAGCGCCGGCGGGTCAGGCGTGGGGCGCGGGACGGGGGGGTTGGGTGGCGTTAAGGACGCGAAAAACCCCCTCCTCTCCGTGGGGAGTGTTGGCCGGGACCCAAAGCGGTAGCGCCGGTGGCGGGTCATACGTGGGCTACGGGAAGGGGGGTTGGGGAGCGTAGGCGGCGTGCAGGGCTCCCAGTTCTCCCGGGACCGCGGTGGTTGGGACCCAGAGCGGCTGCGCCTGCGGGTCGCACATGGCGTGCTGGGGGGGGTTGGGACGCATAGACTGCTTGTAGTGCTCCCTGTGCTCCCGGGACGGCGGCGACCACGCGGGATCGGCACACCATCGCATAATGGCCCTTTTTCCCGCAGCTTTTGCAGATGGCTGCGTGGGCTGGGCAGCGCTGTCGGGGGTGTTTCGCCTGGTCGCAGAAATAACAGCGGGCGCCCCCGGTGCGACTCGGCGTTTGGACCGCGCAAGCCTGTGGGGTGTCCGGGGGGGGGGGGGGGGTAGGGGGTTTGCCGCGACGGGTACGTACGGGGCCCAATGGCCTGCCGTGCGGTCGGGGCCGTAGGCACGGGTATTACGCGCGGCCACGTCTAGGGAGGCTGCTAGGGCCCGGGCCTCTGAGAGTCCTAGCGACTCTTTTTCTAGAAGTCTTTGGCGGATTTGGGCGGATTGCATACCTGCCACAAAAGCGTCGCGCATTAACATGTCCGTGTGTTCGTTTGCGTTCACCGACGGGCAGCTGCAGGCTCGTCCCAAAATCAGCAGCGCAGCGTAGAACTCGTCCATCGATTCTCCGGGAGCTTGCAGTCTTGTCGCGAGCTGGTAGCGAGCGTAGATTTTGTTAACTGTGCGAACGTAGAGACTTCTGAGTGCTGTGAACGCCGTCTGGAAATCGTCGGTGTCTTCAATGAGGGTGAAAATCTCCGTGCTCACCCTCGAGTGCAGGACCTGCAGTTTTTGTTCCTCTGAGACTCGGCCGGTGGTCGTTGTGAGGTAGGCCTCGAAGCAAGTCTGCCAGTGTTTGAAGGCTGCTGCCGCATTCACTGCGTGGGGGCTGATCCTCAGGCATTCTGGAATGATCCTGAGCTCCATAGTCCTTTTTAGACACGCTTAATAAATTGTAGCGCACAAAGACTCCGTGAGACGAATAGAGTGAAGTCGATGAGGCTTTATTAAGCGTGTCTGTTCCCCAGCAGCCCGATAGTAAACTGGCCTGCGGGGGAAGACACCGGCTTCTTATACTTCGCCTTCAGGGCGGAGCTTGAGGTCAACGGCCAACCAGGACCCGGGATCTGTCAGCCAATGACATTAGGGCTTCCAGTCCCACATGACCCCCAATACATACTACCACAATGGCTAATCCAATTCCGTTCCGATCCATGGCAAACCGCCCCCCCCCCCGCCCCGCCCCAGGATGTTCACAGTCACAGATTCAGTGATGATAATTCCATTTAATGCCAAAGGAAGATTGTTGGTTTCCCTCTTGATGGAGGGCAGCACGATAATGCAGTGGTTAGCACAGCTGCTTCACAGCTCCAGGGTCCCGGGTTTGATTCCCGGCTTGGGTCACTGTCTGTGCGGAGTTTGCACGTTCTCCCCGTGTGTGCGTGGGTTTCCACCGGGTGTTCCGTTTCCTCCCACAGTCCAAAGACGTGCAGGTTAGGTGGATTGACCATGATAAATTGCCCTTAGTGTCCAAATAAGGTTAGGTGGGGTTACTGGGTTTCGGGGATAGGGTGGAGGCGTGAGCTTGGGTAGGGTGCTCTTTCCAAGTGTCTGTGCAGATGCGATGGGAGAATGGTCTCCTTCTGCACTGTAAATTCTATGATTCTGTGATTCTATGAGACGGTCATCGCTTGGCACTTGTGTGGCCCGAAAGCGACTTTGGGCATGGACTGCTTCAGTGGTTCAGAGGTTCCGAATTGCACTGAGCATAGTGCAGTCATCAGCAAACATTTGTTCTTTTGACAACGGAAGTAACATCGTTATGAAGAACGGCAGGCTGGGTGGATTGACACGCTAAAATTGCCCCTTCGTGTCCAAAGATGTGCAGGTTAGGTGGGGTTATGGAGATAGGATGGGGGAGTGGACCTATGTTGGGTGCTCTTTCAGAGGGTCGGTGCAAGCCCGACAGGCCAAATGGCCTCCTTCTGCACTGTGGGGATTCTGTCCTGAAATAGTTGGGCCTCGGTCACCATCCTAAGGAACTCCTGCAGCAACCTTTGATAAAGTTCCCCATGGTAGGCTTATGCAGAAAGTAAGGAGGCATGGGATAGTGGGAAATTTGGCCAGTTGGATAATGAACTGGCTAACCGATAGAAGTCAGAGAGTGATAGTGGATGGCAAATATTCAGCCTGGATCCCAGTTACCAGTGGCGTACCGCAGGGATCAGTTCTGGGTCCTCTGCTGTTTGTGATTTTCATTAATGACTTGGATGAGGGAGTTGAAGGGTGGGTCAGTAAATTTGCAGACGATACGAAGATTGGTGGAGTTGTGGATAGTAAGGAGGGCTGTTGTCGGATGCAAAGAGACATAGATAGGATGCAGAGCTGGGCTGAGAAGTGGCAGATGGAGTTTAACCCTGAAAAGTGTGAGGTTGTCCATTTTGGAAGGACAAATATGAATGCGGAATACAGGGTTAACGGTAGAGTTCTTGGCAATGTGGAGGAGCAGAGAGATCTTGGGGTCTATGTTCATACATCTTTGAAAGTTGCCACTCAAGTGGATAGAGCTGTGAAGAAGGCCTATGGTGTGCTCGCGTTCATTAACAGAGGGATTGAATTTAAGAGCCGTGAGGTGATGATGCAGCTGTACAAAACTTTGGTAAGGCCACATTTGGAGTACTGTGTACAGTTCTGGTCGCCTCATTTTAGGAAGGATGTGGAAGCTTTGGAAAAGGTGCAAAGAAGATTTACCAGGATGTTGCCTGGAATGGAGAGTAGGTCTTACGAGGAAAGGTTGAGGGTGCTAGGCCTTTTCTCATTAGAACGGAGAAGGATGAGGGGCGACTTGATAGAGGTTTATAAGATGATCAGGGGAATAGATAGAGTAGACAGTCAGAGACTTTTTCCCCGGGTGGAACAAACCATTACAAGGGGACATAAATTTAAGGTGAAAGGTGGAAGATATAGGAGAGATATCAGAGGTAGGTTCTTTACCCAGAGAGTAGTGGGGGCATGGAATGCACTGCCTGTGGAAGTAGTTGAGTCGGAAACATTAGGGACCATCAAGCAGCTATTGGATAGGTACATGGATTACGGTTAAATGATATAGTGTAGATTTATTTGTTCTCAAGGGCAGCACGGTAGCATTGTGGATAGCACAATTGCTTCACAGCTCCAGGGTCCCAGGTTCGATTCCGGCTTGGGTCACTGACTGTGCGGAGTCTGCACGTCCTCCCCGTGTCTGCGTGGGTTTCCTCCGGGTGCTCCGGTTTCCTCCCACAATCCAAAGATGTGCAGGTTAGGTGAATTGGCCAATGATAAATTGCCCTTAATGTCTAAATTGCCCTTGGTGTTGGGTGAAGGTGTTGAGTTTGGGTAGGGTGCTCTTTCCAAGAGCCGGTGCAGACTCAAAGGGCCGAATGGCCTCCTTCTGCACTGTAAATTCAATGATAATCTATGATTAATCTAGGACAAAGGTTCAGCACAACATCGTGGGCCGAAGGGCCTGTCCTGTGCTGTATTTTCTATGTTCTATGTTCTATGTTCAATGTTATCGACTGAGATGATTGGTCTCCAGAAATCACAATCATCTTCCTTTGTGTTGGGTAGGTTGCCAACCAGTGGGGAACTCCCTCCTCCCCCCCCCCCGCCCCGCCTACCCCATAGAAACCATGGATAGTAACAGTAAAAGGACCACAGAAATGTACATTAATTCATGTGACAACCAGAGTCCAGTGAGATGTTCTTTCATGTATAAGCTCGAGTTCAACTGGCTGAAGTCTAGAGTTGTAGAGTTCTCTTTACATTGGTGTTGATATCACAAAATGAAGTTCTGACACAGAGACTGGGTTAGTTCTGTAGGCGGTAGGAGTAAGTCTTCCAGCAGCAACAGGCTTTGAAGGGCATGCTATTGTTCAGCCTGGAGTCCTGCTTCTTGGCATTCACCAGTTGGATGCTAAACAGCAGGCTGAGGATTTCTTAGTCTCAAAAAAATAGAGATTTCAAAATGGTCTCTCGGGTCATGTGACCTTCTTTCTCTACAATGATTTCAAAAGGGCTGTTTATCCAGTGACTGGCTTTGATTCCAGGGTCGAGAATGTTCCAGCCATTATCTTTTTGAAAGAGTTACCATCCATATCGAAGCACTTGTATCAGGAAGCCATTGTCCAGGCAGACCCTCTCTGACTCCACTACAGGGGTAAGCTTATCAAGATGCTAATGACATTCGTTGACCACTCAATGATCCGCTTTTCAATTGGACCTGGGCAGTCCCAGGTGTGAGATGAATCTGTTAATGCTCTTCAGGCATAACGAGTTTCAATCTGTGGGCCCACTGGTTTCATGATTATAATGTCCTTACAATTGTGTGTGAGATTCACAATTATGTGTGAGATTCCATGATGATGAGAGGTGGATTATTTTGTTGTTGTAACGCCTGTTGGCAGCTTCCAGAACAAAGGGCCAATGCTGTGGTCACGTGACTTGCAGTAGCCATCTTTTGGGTGATCAGAAAGTCAATTTTAAAAACAGCAAAGAAAAAAGCAATTCAGTTTGGGTATACAGCGTTTTGGATTTATTTTCATATTTTATTGACCTAAGATTGTGGAAAGATATTTGGGGATGTTGGGGTTGGGGTTGGGGGTGTCACCGACATTGGTGGGAGGCATCTGGAAAATTCCATATGGCGTGTGATCAGGACCTTAAATGGACACCGTAAGTGGTCAAAATAGTGTTCCACCATTGATAGGCTTGTAGCAGTTACTGTGTTTTGTGCCTCAAAGATGTGCAGAGATGACACAACAGGTTCTATATTAATTCCAATTTTTAAAATGTACCTGCAGCCATAAGCGTGCTACTTGCTTACAGTTTATCTAACTACACCCACAGGCATGACCAATAGCAGACAGCACAGAGAGCAGTTAACAGACACCCTCAATCAATCGGGGCAGCACGATAGCACAATGGTTAGCACAGTTGCTTCACAGCTCCAGGGTCCCAGGTTCGATTCCCGGCTTGGGTCACTGTCTGTGCGGAGTCCGCACGTTCTCCCCGTGTGTGCGTGGGTTTCCTCCGGGTGCTCCAGTTTCCTCCCACAGTCCAAAGATGTGGAGATTAGGTGGATTGGCCGTGATGAATTGCCCTTAGTGTCCCCAAAAAGTTGGGTGGGGTTACTGGGTTGCATGGATAGGGGGGAGGCATGAACTCGGGCAGGGTTCTTCGACCTTGGGCCGGGTCGGAGAATAGGCCGGGGGGGGGGGGGGGTGCGATTCATGCAATGCTGCACCGACGCCGGTCCGCCAATTTTCTGGTCGACGCAGCGCCAGTCGGGGGCCGCTCTACACGGCCCCTCCGGCGATTCTCCGTGCTCGATGGGCCGAGTGGCACCGGAGATAGGCCAAGACCCGCCGGCGCCGTTCACGTGGAATGAAATGAAAATTGTTTATTGTCACAAGTAGGCTTCAAATGAAGTTACTGTGAAAAGCCCCTAGTCGCCACATTCCGGCGTCTGTTCAGAGAGGTTGGTGCGGGAATTGAACACGCGCTGCTGGCCTGCATTGGTCTGCTTTAAAAGCCAGCTATTTAGCCCTGTGCTACACCAGCCCCACATGTGGTCCTACCCGGCAGGACCTCGGCATTCATCCTGCTTGGTGGGGGGGAGGGGGGTCCGACCCCGGGGGGGGGGTCCACCATGGCCTGGCCTCCCGATCGGCGGGCTGGCTTGTCCTGGTGAGGGCCTATGTTCCTCCGCGCCGGTCCCCTGTATCTCTCCGTCATGTTGTGTCGGGCCGGCGCGGAGAAGGCAACTAACCGCATGCGCGAGTTCTAGCCGGCTGTAACGCGCAAGCGCAGACCCGCGGCACCCGTTTGACACCGGTACCGGCGGCTGGAGCTGCGTGAGTCGCTCCAGTGCCATGCTGGCCCCCTGTAGGGTGCAGGATTGCTGCTCCTCGGGGCCTGTTGACACTTCGCCTCAGGATCAGAGAATCCCGCCCGGGGTGCTCTTTCAAGGGGCCGGTGCAGACTTGATGGGCCGATTGGCCTCCTTCTGCACTGTAAATTCTATGATTCTATGAAATACAGAAAAATGTAACTTTTCCCCATTAAAAGAAACTAACAGACTTTATTTTAAATTAAACCATTCGAAACAACAAACATATGTACATTGAGTCATTTCTTAGGCTTCAGAGTATCTGTTGTAGGAGTGAGAGAAAGTTGTGAAAAATAATGATGGTGGAGTGTGTCGCTCAATATAGATACTTTCACACCAATATTAATGAGTGTGAAGCTGAATTGTAGGCCTTCTCCATTGAGCATTCTTTAACATTCCTGGTGCGGCAAATGCCATATTTCACTCTCAGGAATAGATTCTTCCATGTGTCAAACTGATCAATTCCTCTTTGACAACGACTGCACTCCTTTGCAAAGTGGTTCATTTTTGAATATCAGTGGCACTTTTCCCTCGAGATGTGGTGTGAATCAGTTGTGGATTTGGACACATTTTTGAGGGCGTCTGATTGTGGTGGGGGCAACTGTTGGTGAATCAGCTCCATAACCCTTGCACCTTGAGCTGGTTAGTCAAGCTGTGACTGTAGCCCCGAGTCTGAGAGTGCATTTCTATGTCACCTCTTCAAATCAAAACTGGCAGATTTGATTTGGACAGTCAAGGTCATGACTTTCTCCAAGGTTACGATCATCATCCTACATGAAGAGGCACTCCTTAATTTGTGACTGATGTGTTCGGTACTCTGGATCCGTGGAACACATACAGGCCACCAACACTTAAAATAGTGCAACACTATTTTATTAAGTTAGAAACTGTTGAACATACTTTCACTGTGCGTTAACACGATGTTAGATTAAACTAAAGACCTATGCCTGTCCTAACCAGTCTATGCACTCAGCACATGGTGAGGATCTGTGCTGTAAGCTGTAAGCTCTGTCCTTCTGAGAGGCTGCATCCCGAATGCACGGGAACTCTGATGCCCTCTGTCTATACAGTGAGTGTGCTCTAACTGGTGATTGGCTGCGGTGTTGTGTGTGTTGATTGGTCCCGCTGTGTGTCCATCAGTGTGTGTGTCTGTACCATGATATACTGGTGTATATTATGACAGTGACGTTAAAGTTTTTTTCAGTAAGTTGACCATCAATTAGTTTGTTAGTTAGAATAATAGAATCCGTACAGTGCAGAAGGAGACCATTCGGCACATCAAGCCTGCACTGACCCTCTGAAAGAGCACTCGACAGAGGCCCAATCTCCTGCCCTATCCCCGTAACCTAACCTGCACATCTTTGGGAATGAAGGGGAAATCTAGCACGGCCAATCCAACTAACCGGCACATCTTTGGACTGTGGGATGAAATGGGAGCACCCGGAGGAAACCCACGTAGACACGGGGAGAAAGTACAAACTCCACACAGTCACCGGAGATTGGAATTGAACCTGGGTCCTGTTGTGTTGGGTGTTCTGATGCACAAATGATCCAACACGGCTGTAGATGGTACAACTCTGTTTTATTGTCTTAACAACGACAACTACTAACTGCTGGCTTGGGTACGTGCTTCACCAGCTAACCTGTGGACCCAGCCCTATGTTATGTGTTGTGTGTGCTGGTTGGTCCAACTACCTGTCCATCAGTGTGTGTGTGTAATTGCACCATGATATGCTGATGTGGATATCATGACATCCCCCCTTTCACAAAGGATATGTGCCTACATGCTAATAAATAGAAATGTGTACTGAGTGCATCTGAGTATGTGTGTGCAATATTTACAACATGTACATGAGGCTAAACTATATTCAGAGGAAGGTGTCAGGTGCAACAGAACAAGGAGGTTGTACCAATAACAGAACAAATGCAATCAACAAACAACGACAGAAAACTTCTGGAACAATGAACGACAAGAAAAGAAACTCGTTAACAGTACTGTAAAACAATTCAGTGAGTCCAATGTGCTGACAGGCTCATAAGTCAAGTCTCTCAGGTGGGCGGCGAATTCGGGTTGACCGCCTCAAGGGTGGGTCAGGATCCACCGGCTGTGGAATGGGCCTGGCCACGGGCAAGAGAGGAAGAGGCAGAGAGGCAGGAAGCTCAACAAAGTCGACATCAGGGACAACAGGAGGGCGTGGCACTGGTGCATGATCTCGTAGCGAGCGCGGAACCAGACGAAGGGCCCGCCGATTACGGCGGGGAATGGAGCCATCGGGCATGCGAACCAGGAATGAGAGGGGAGCCACGTGGCGGAGAACCTCGGTGGTTGCCAACCAGCCACCCTCCGGTAGGTGTATGCGGACGTTGTCTCCAGGCGCCAGGGCAGGAAGATCAGTCGCCCGAGCGTCATGTGCCACCTTCTGCTGAGCACATTGTTGTTGCATCCTTCGCAATACAGGAGCATGGTCGAGGTCAGGAACATGATTGGCCGGCACAGTGGTCCTGAGGGTGCGCCCCATCAACAGCTGGGGAGAGGCCCGTGGACAGTGGGGCCAAGCGATAGGCCAGCAGGGCTAAACAGAAGTCAGATCCGGCATCAGCAGCTTTGCAGAGGAGCCGCTTCACAATGTGGACGCCCTTTTCCGCCTCGCCATTCGACTGAGGATGCAAGGAACTGGACGTCACATGTGTGAAGTTGTATGAGGTGGCAAAGGAAAACCATTCTTGGCTCGCAAAGCAAGGCCCGTTGTCAGACATGATGGTGAGCGGAATTCCATGGCGAGCAAAGGTTTCTTTGCATGCCCGGACGACAGCTGATGACGTTGTGTCGTGCAGGCGTATGACCTCCGGATAACTTGAGAAGTAGTCAATAAGAATAATGTAGTCCCTGCCGAGCACATGAAAGAGGTCCACGCCCACCTTCGCCCAGGGGGACGTGACCAACTTATGGGGCTGAAGGGTCTCAGGGGGTTGCGCCGGCTGAAACCTTTGGCAGGTGGGGCAGTTGAGCACCATGTTGGCGATGTCGTCGCTGATGCCCGGCCAGTACACAGCCTCTCGGGCCCTCTGCCTGCACTTTTCAACTCCGAGATGGCCTCCGTGCAGTTTTTCGAGGACAAGCCGGTGCATGCTGTGTGGGATCACAATCTGGTCCAACTTCACGAGGACACCTTCAATGACGGCCAAGTCGTCCCGGACGTTGTAAAATTGTGGGCATTGCCCCTTGAGCCACCCTTCCGTCATGTGGCGCATTACACGCTGTAGAAGGGGGTCAGCAGTAGTCTCATGGCGAATGTGGGCCAGACTTGCATCAGTGGCCGGCAGATTGGCCGATGTGAAGGCTACTTGTGCGTCGACCTGACAAACGAACCCCTCCGAGTCGAGCGGTGTGTTGACCGCCCTGGACAGAGCATCTGCGATGATGAGATCCTTCCCCGGGGTGTAGACAAGTTGGAAGTCATACCTCCGGAGCTTGAGCAGAATGCGCTGGAGGCGAGGGGTCATATCGTTGAGATCCTTCTGAATGATGCCGACCAGGGGGCGATGGTCAGTCTCCACAGTAAACTGCGGAAGACCATATACATAATCGTGAAACTTGTCGATGCCGGTCAGCAAGCCGAGGCACTCCTTCTCAATCTGTGCATAGCGCTGTTCTGTGGGGGTCATGGCCCGCGACGCATAGGCGACCGGGGCCCATGATGCGGTGTCGTCCCGTTGCAGGAGTACCGCCCCAATGCCGGACTGGCTGGCGTCAGTTGAGATCTTTGTTTCCCGTGTGGTATCGAAAAATGCCAGTACCGGGGCGGTGGTGAGCTTGACCTTGAGTTCCTCCCATTCACTCTGGTGTGTGGGCAGCCACTGGAATTCCTTTGTCATTCTGACCAGGTGGCGAAGAGCGGTCGTGTATGAAGCAAGGTTAGGAATGAACTTCCCCAGGAAGTTGACCACCCCGAGAAAGCGCAGCACTGCCTTCTTGTCTGACGCCTGCTGCGTGGCTGCGATGGCTGCCACTTTGTCGGCATCCGGCCGCACACCCGACCGGGAGATGTGGTTCCCCAGAAACTTGAGCTCAGTCTGGCCAAAAGAGCACTTGGCTCAGTTGAGGCGCAGGCCCTGATCTCGTATCCGTGCTAAGACACGCTGGAGACGACTGATGTGCTCCTGTGGTGTGGTGGACCAGATGATAACGTCGTCTACGTAGACGCGTACCCCTTTGATGCCCTCCATTATCTGTTCCATGATGCAATGAAACACCTTGGAGGCCGAGATGATGCCAAATGGCATCCTATTGTAGCAGTATCTGGCAAATGGACTGTTGAAAGGGCACATTTCCTGCTGGACTGATCCAATTGAATCTGCCAAAAGCCCTTTGAGGCATCAAGCTTGGTGAATATTTTTGCCCGAGCCATTTCGCTCGTGATTTCTTCTCGTTTGGGTATGGGGTAGTGTTCCCTCATAATGGCGTGATTCAAATCTTTTGGGTCGATACAGATCCGGAGCTCGCCGGAGGGCTTCTTGACGCACACCATGGAGCTGACCCATGGCGTTGGCTCCGTGACCCGGGAAAGCATTCCTTGGTCCTGCAGGTCCTGCAGCTGCTGCTTGAGGCGGTCCTTGAGTGGTGCTGGGACCCTACGAGGTGCGTGAATGACAGGGGTGGCGTCCGGTTTGAGCCGTATTCTGTAAGTGTAGGGCAGTGTGCCCATGCCATCAAAAACCTCCTGGTTGTGCGTGAGGAGTGAATGGAGCTGCTCCCTAAAGTCTGCATCCGGAAAATCGGATGTGCCTTCTGGAGACAGAGTGTGGACCCGCTGAACGAGGTGGAGGATCTTGCACGCCTGTGCGCCTAACAGAGAGCCCTTCGAGGATCCTACGATTTCAAATGATAATGTGGCTTTGTGTGAGTTGTGTGTAACTTCGAACTGGCAGGACCCCGTGGCCGGGATGACTTTTCCATTGTAGTCAACCAGCTGACAGTGGGATGTCAGAATATGTGGTTTAACCTTCAAGGTCTGGAAGGCTGACCATGCGAGGAGATTGGCGGAGGCACCAGTGTCCAGGCGAAATGTGATCTGTGATCGGTTGACCGTTAGGGTGGCACACCACTCATCGCCCGGATCAATGCTGTGCACTGGCAGCGGCTGGTGGTTCCGACTTGGGGACATCCGGTTCTTGTGGATTACCGCAACGCGGAAGGGCTCCCTGTCTTCGGTATCGCTGGTCTGCATATGACTCAGTCAAGGTGGGCTGAATCGCCCGCACGTCCCTGCGAGGCTGGTGGAATTGTTGGGAGTTGGCAGGTTGAGCTGCTCGACAGCAGGCAACGTAGTGACCCATCCTGCCACAGCGGAGGCATTGTCGCGCTTTGGCCGGACATTGCCGCTTTAAATGGGCAGAGCCACAGTTGCCACAGTCGTGACGTCATGCCGTTTGTTGCGCCGCCGCACATGCGCGGTGCGGTACTGCGTAGAGCGCGCCTGCGCATCACGTCCCTCTGCGTCAACGTTCCCTCTTTTGGCACGTACAAGCGCGGGAGGCCTCGGAAAGCATGCGAAATGGCTGCCCTCATCCGGGCCGCGGGCCGGGAGGAACTCGATCGACTGGACCCGCTCCACCCCGTGCCGTGCCATTTCGGCCACCTGGATTTGGGAGTACTGGCTGGTCGCCTTCTCATGGAGGACGCAGGTCTCGATGGCAGTCGCTAAGGTGAGGCACTTTATGTTTAGGCGCTACTGGCGTAGGGTGTTCGAGATGACCCCAAAAACTATCTGACCCCGTATCATGGAGTCGGAGGTGGCCTCGTAGCTGCAGGACTGCGCGAGGATACGGAGGTGTGTCAAGTAAGATTGGAAAGTCTCATCCTTACCCTGCAGGCGCTGCTGGAAGAGGTACCTCTTGAAGCTCTCATTGACTTCCACGCTGAAGTGTTCCTCGAACTTCAGAAGCACCGTCTTATATTTTGTCTTATCCCCGCCGTCCGCGAATGGCAGGGAGTTATAGATGTGGATGGCGCGTTGCCCTGCCGTGGAGAGAAGGAGGGCGATCTTCCTGGTGTCCGATGTATTCTCCCTGTTTGTGGCTTCTAGGAAGCTGTTTCAACAGCTTCCAGTTTACGCCAAGATTTCCAGCGATTCAGAGCGGCTGCGGCGGGCTGATGTTTTCCATGGAGCAGGATGGCGGATTTCCGAAAGGGTGCAGGTAGTTCTCACAGTTGCTGGTTAGCTTCCACTACTGGTATCATGTCGTGTTGGGTGTTCCGATGCACAAATGATCCAACACGGCTGTAGATGGTACAACTCTGATTTATTGTCTTAACAACGACAACTACTAACTGCTGGCTTGGGTACGTGCTTCACCAGCTAACCTGTGGACCCAGCCCTATCACTATCTTAGTGAGGCACTCAGCACATGGTGTATGTCTGAGTGGCGCGCTGTGAGCTCTGTGCTCTGAGCTATCTCCTGGTAGAATGAGTGGGAACTGCGGTGTTCCCTGTTTTATAGTGCGTGTGCTCTCACTGGTGATTGGCTGTGATGTTATGTGTGTGCTGGTTGGTCCAACTGCCTGTGTGTGATTGCACCATGATATGCTGATGTGGATATCATGACAGGTCCCTGGTGCTGTTAGGCAGCAGTGCTAACCACTCTGCCACAGTACCTCCCTTATATGTGGAAGGCTATGTTGCAATGCTTCAGGATATTATTTTAGCAGCTCTCTATTTCCCTGGCATCTGTGGAAGAATATATGTCATTTGATTGTCACACTTTTCTTTGGCCCAAAGTTTGTTTTGGGAGCACTTGCCGCCGTATCAAATGTGAGCTGCTCAAATACTCAATGGCCTTCTGTCCTGAGGCAATGAACAAGTATTGCCATTTGCAGACCATTACATTCCCATCGCAACTAAGTTTGTCCTGATGCCCAAAATCCATTGATTCCGCGGCAGAGTTGGCCCTCCCAGGCAAGAAAGGAAAAGTGCTGGAGACGATAAATTGAAACCATTATCCATATGCATCGGCAGATATTCCGTTTGTGTGCCTCAGAGATATGCAGGGGTGTCACGCCAAAATGTCTGCAGCCTTCCAGTTTGCTTCCAGTTTCTCTAACCACGCCCCCAGCCTTCACGAATAGCCCACAGCAACAGAGGGCAGTCAACAGACACACACACAATCAATCACTGAACAATTGAACACGAGAGCTGTCACCCCCAGAAGCGTCCTCACTGAAAATATGCTGGAGGCAGGAACAAGGCAGCAGTCAGAGTTAATGGCAAAATAATGTTTAATCTACTCACTCCTGTGTCACAGATTTCAAAGAATACTTCTCACCTTAAGTTGCTTTCTTTATAGAGCATTCCTCAGGCATGTGTGCATTTGACCTGTCCTAAATTCATGGCAAGCTCTCCGAGAGGCACAAGCAATTTCTTCTGAGCGTTGTATTTCGTGATTTAAGAATCACAGAATTTACAGTGCAGAAGGAGGCCATTTGGCCCATCAAGTCTGCACCGGCTCTTGGAAAGAGCACCCCACCCAAGCCCACGCCTCCACCCTATCCCCATTACCCAGTAACCCCACCCAACACTAGGGGCAATTTTGGACACCAAGGACAATTTAGCATGGCCAATCCACCTAACCCGCACATCTTTGGACGGTGGGAGGAAACCCACGTACACACGGGGAGGATGTGCAGACTCCGCACAGACAGTTACCCAAGCCGGAATCGAACCTGGGACCCTGGAGCTGTGAAGCAATTGTGCTATCCACAATGATTTATTGAAGTTTTTTGAGGGTTCTTATCGCTGTATCTTAAAGTTATATTGAAGTTCAGTCATTCCACTGCACGTAATGGTGAACTCACTGATCACAAACAGCATTAGTCACTCGAGCGAAAGAGCTTGATGAAAAGTCTGAAGGTTTAAGATTAAAACATTCAATGCAATAATCACTTATGTTGCCTCATTTCTTCAGAATAATCCTTTACATGCAGTTAAATAACAATAAATTTAATGTTTCGTGATCACTTTATTCATAAAAGAATATTGGCCACAATACTCTGGCTTGCGATTCACGGGTCTACGGGTGTCCCAGCAGCCTGGGGTGATTTCACGGAAGAAATCGGCGCCAAACCCTCAACGATTCTGCGACCGTGAGGGGCCAGCAGCCGCTTTGAGTAAACTCCCGACTCCCACACTATATACACTTGGAGAATGGCCGGGTCCGTGGCCACGCATGTGCACGGCAATGGCCTGCAGCCTTCGCACTGTAAAACATAGCGCCAGCTGTCCGCGGACCTGACCTGCCAGATGGTGCCTCCTGGCCACCCTCCACCATACTCCCAGCCCTCGCGGAAGCCCCCACAACCAGCAGCATGGCTCCCGCCCGACTGTGACAGCGCTGGCCCAGTCTGCAGCCGCCATGCCGGGTTCCCGACCGCTGAGATGACTCGTTAACCGCACAGTCAGGAACACAGCCCATCGGGGATGGAGCATCGGGAGAGGGCCTTCAGGTGATGCACTAACGCCGCTCCAACCGAGGGGGCGGAGGATACAAAGCCGGCATCAAACAGGCGTCGCCTCCGACTTCAGCATCAGAAGGGGTTCTCGGCCCGATCGCCAATTACGAAATCGGCGTCAGGGAATGGTGAATCCCGCCCATCTTGTATGAGTGGCAGAAAGAATTACCCTGGTTTGAGATCAGTCCTGTTCCAGGACTTGAAACTGATGGTTCAATGGAGTGTTGCACGACTGCCGTATTGTCATGGATGCTGTCCTTCAGACGCAATATTTAACTGAGACCCTCTCTGTTTGTTCAGCTGAAACAAACGTCCCTCACAAATCGCTCCAAGGAGAGCAAGCAAGTCCTCTTTATGTCCAGGTCAACACTCAATACCCAACCAACACCAGTAAAGACAAATGCCAGCTCTTGCAAAGTGTGACAGAAGTAATTTCTCAGTTAAATCCAGCTCCCCTGGTGATCTTGTGAGAGAATGTGAAAACCTTTAACAGCCTTATTGTTCATGTGTATCTGGTCGGTCAGGTCCAAATAAGAGCCTAGACTCTGAAATGCCAACAGCAATGGAAATTGGGCAGCATTTTAAGATGTAATTTCAAAACAAAATGTTTTTAAAATATTCTTTGGTATATTTTAGAACAGTAGTACAGATGAAAACCAAGTTTGGGAGAAATTTGTTTGCAGTCCATTTTAGTTCCCCAGAGGGCAGACCACAATGCAGGCTTCTTATTAATAAGAATAGCTGATTTCACGAGTAGGCTTCAATGAAGTTACTGTGAAAAGCCCCTAGTCGCCACATTCCGGTGCCTGTTCGGGGAGGCCGGTATGGGAATTGAACCCACGCTGCTGGCATTGTTCTCTATTACAAGCCAGCGATTTAGCCCACTGTGCTAAACCAGCCCCTGATATCATTCTTCAATGATATCACTGCCTGTCCCCATGGAGTTGGTGTAAGCTGTGGAGCCTGGTGCTATGCAAATGAAGCTCCCACTCTTCATTTTTAATCAGATTGTCTAATCCACCATCTGTGTGTAACCTGATTTTAAATTACTGAAAAATTACTTCGAGAAACGATACAGAACTACTTCCCAGTTAAATTGGGAAGCAGCAATCAGTTTCTTTGTAAATTTCAAAAGATACATTGAAAATTTCTTCAAATCGTGCCTATCAGTGCCCTGATGCCAAGGAGATCGTGATTAATTTTTAAAGCCTGCAACTGGGCACAACGAGTGAAAATGCCCAGTGGTGATTAATTTGTCCAAGGATGTGGCCAATTTTGTCTGAAGTCCTTCATTCGAGCGCATTTGTTTTTAATTAGTGCAAAAAGATCGTGGGAAATTAGATTTGCACTGGATGTCATTTCTGTCTCAAATTCCTGTTTTCAATAAATTTAGAGTACCCAATTCATTATTTCCAATTAAGGGGCAAGTTAGCGTGGCCAATCCACCTAGCCTGCACATCTTTGGGCTGTGGGGGAGAATGTGCAAAGACCTCACGGACAGTGACCCAGAGCCGGGATCGAACCTGAGATCTCGGTGGCATGAGGCAGCAATGCTAACCACTGCATCACCATGCTGCTCTGCCTGTGTCAAATTCTGCGTCAAATTCCATGCATGATGCAGCTGAGCAGAAACTCTGTCCCACTGCATAGCCTCCACAGTTTGAAGTTACATAACTTCCCGACTTCAATCATTGTTGTCTGTTTTGTCTTGACACCAATTACCGTTAGGTGTTTTGTGTCAAGGCTCACATTAAACACCTTCTTCCCCGAGATTTCTCTTACTCCTCCCGCTGCTAATTTCACTCTTTAATATGGCTAGTCAACTACCTTCTCAAACTAACATGGGGCGGAATTCTACGTTGCCCGACGCTGAAATCGTAATCGGCGATCGGACAGAGAATCGATTCTGACGTCGACATCAGTTTGTGGTTCTCTGTCCCCTCCAACCAGTCATCATCATGACCTGCGCCGTGCTCAGTCGCAATCCCTTTGGTGCTTCGACGGCCGAACCACTCGCGACGCTCCGCCCCCCCCGATGGGCACGAGTTCCCAACGTCGCAGGACACATGTGCTCACACAAGTCGAGAATGCGGCGTGCCCGCTGCGGACTGTGTCCAGTGCCATCACACTCGGCTGGGATCCGTGCTGTTGGTTGGGGTGGCTTCTCCGAGGGCTGGGGGGACTGGTGCGGGGTGGCCTGGAGGTGGTCTGTGGCATCGCGGATGGCGGGCTGGGTCTGCGCACGGCTGGTGCCATGTTGTACAGAGCGAGCGCTGCAGGTCGTCAGCCGTGCGCATGCGTAGCCCAGGAACCGGCCATTCTCCGACCGTTTTTGGTGTGGGAGTTTCAGTCGGCTCCGGTGCTAGCCCCCCACCGTTACCGGAATCCATGAGGGGTTTGCGCCGATTTGTTTCACGAAAGCCTCCAGCGGAATCTCCGTTCGCGACAGCACTCAGTCGCAGGAACGGAGAATCCAGCCCCATATTTCTCCCGACCTTAAGTCTGAGCAATAGTCATGTTGAGTACTCATTGAATGAAGTGGTTTAAAATTAAGAAAAGGGAATTCTGTAGCAATCTGTAATTGTCAGTTGAATTTATTGTGTTGAATTATAATGCTACATTGAACATTTGTATCGGCTGCGTTGGTCACTAACTGTGGCAGCAAACTGTGGAACTGAACATTCAAATTTCTTCAAAGTATATTTTTCAAAGAAAAGGTTTAAGAAAATGTCCACCTGATTTGAATATTGCACCTTTGATTTTTGCAGCTGGTTCATGATGCAGAGCAAGGCCAACAGCACGGGTTCAATTCCCCTACCAGTGAGGTTATTCATGAAGGCCCCACCTTCTCAACCTTGCCCCTTGCCTGAGGTGTGGTGACCCTCAGGTTAAATCACCGAGAGTCAACTCTCCCTCCTCAAAGGGGAAAGCAGCCCATGGTCACCTGGGACTATGGTGACTTTGCGAAATCACGTCTATTCTTATGAGGGACGAAGGTTTCAAGGTTGACGGACGCTGCGGGGCAGGAATGGAGCTTTGCTTGATGTTGGGGTCCAAAAATAACTTTTCCTGTTGCGGATAATCGAGGAAACCAAGCAAGGTTTCTAAAGCGAAAACAGAGGATGCTGGGAAATCATAGCAGGTCTGACAGCACCTGTAAGAGTTGTTTCCAGGCCTTTTGGCTCTTTATCGGGCAAGGACTCTAGTTTGTCTTACAAGGTGAGAAATGACCATGTCCATTGTCTGGCTTGTTTGCTAGGTTCCGTTAGATACACACCCACTGGAGAGAGAAGGAGACTTTTCATTAAAGACCTGCATGTCTCGTAAAAAAGGTAGCATAATTATTTAACAGCTCTACTCTTTCCCGAGGGCAGTTCCAGCTGCCTCGCCGTATGCTGATCACAAGAGTCGGAGCAGGTTTTCTTTAGTGTGTGAGTGATGCTCTGGTGCTCTTTTTTCTCTCTTGCAAGCACGCATTTGAAGAAAGGCTGTGTGTAAGATGCAGTGAATTCATATTCTCTCTTTGGACCCTCCCAGAAGTGGCTACACACGGCCCAATCCATTCTATTGAGAGGGACAAATTTTATTGAGAGCCTACCTTATTTACACAACAGGATGAGGGGATGCCCAGAAGCCAGAGAGAAAAAGAGGACTTTGTTGCTGGGATATTGAAGTCACAAAATTAGGCTATGCAGCCCCCATATTTTGGGTGCTACAGATGATCTTAGATATCAAAGAATGCATCCGCACAGCACGCTTGTATTCTTGAGTCACACTGGAGATGCCATTTTGGTAAGGGTATCTGTGCTCACACAGTGAACACCCATTGGAGGTATGCAGAGTAGGTAGAACTGTCAGTCAGCATGCAATGCTGATTTAATACCAACACTACCATTTTGGAGCTCCAGCAAATGCCCTCTCTGCCATGCATGGCCAAACACATGTTCAGCAGGAGGATGACCCTTCATTGGTAGTATTGAAAGGAATCATCTGGTCATTTGCTGACTGGTTTCTGACTGGAGACATGTCCGACTGTGGAAATTACAGAGGGATCTCCCTACTCTCCGAATACTCCTCAACTGCCATCTTCCTGTGGTGGAAGAGCTCATCCATGAGTCTCAGTGCGTCTTCTGTCCATGAAGAGGCTCAATGGACACAATCTTCAGCACGCGACAAATCCAGAAAAAGTGTAGGGAGCAGCATCAACCTCTGTACATGGCCGCCTTAGATCTCGCAAAGGCCTTTGACTCTGTCAACTGTGAGGGATTGTGAAACATTCTCCTCAAATTCGGCTTCCCTGAGACATTCGTCACCATTCCCCACCTGCTCCACGATGTCATGCAAGCTGAAATCCTCACCAACTCAACCACTACAGACCCAATATGTGTGCAAACTGGGGTCACACAGGGTTGCGTCATCGCACCAACGTTCTTTTCCACCTTCCTCACAGCAACGCTCCACCCCATCACCCTGAAGCTCCCCGCTGGAGTAGAGCTCACCTACTGGACAAGTGGGAAACTGTTCAACCTCTGAGGCCTCCGGGCCAGAACCAAGACCACTCCAACCTCTGTCATCGAGCTGCAGTACTCAGATGACGCCTATGTGTGGGCACACTCAGAGACCGAGCTACAAACCATCATCGACCCATTGAACAAGACATGTGAGAGAATGAGCCTCAGACTTAACACCTGGAAAACAAAGGCCCTGCACCAGTCCACTCCTGCTACATAAATCTGCACCCCGACCATCAAGATCCACGGTGAACCCTGGACAATGTGCATCATTACCCATACTTCGGGAACCTCCTCTCTGTGCGAGCAAACATTGATGATGGAATCCTGCATCGACTCTAATGCACCAGTACAGTCTTTGAATGCCTGAGGAACAGATGTTCGAAGACCAAGGCCTCAAATCCAGCACCAAGCTCAATGTCGACAGAGTAGCCATGGTCCCCGCCCTCCTGTATGCATCAGAAACATGGACAATGTACAGCAGACACCTCAAATCCCTGAAGCGATATCTCCAACGCTGTTTCCGCAAAATCCTGCAGATCCACTGGCAGGATAGTCATACCAATGTGAGCGTCCTCTCCCAGGCCAATATCCTCAGTATCGAGGCACTGGCCACACTTGACCAGCTGCGATGGGTGAGCCACATTACTCGCATGCCCGACACAAGACTCCCAAAACTAGTGCTCTACTCCGAGCTCCTCAATGGCATGCGATGACGAGGAGGGCAGAGGAAATGCTGCAAGGACACTCAGAAAGCCTCTCTAAATAAATGCAACATCCCCACAGACAAGTGGGGATCGCTTGCCTTAGAATGCACAAGCTGGAGAAGAAGCATCCGCGACGGCACCAATCACCTTGCGCGTCGCAGGGCGCAACACGCGTAGGCCAAGCGTAAACAGCAGAAGGAGAGTGCAGAATCGAGAGTGTCCCATCCACCCACCTCATCAAACACCACCTGCCAAACCTGCGGCAGAATCTGCGGAACCAGGATTGGACTATTCACGCACCGCAGAACCCACCTCCGCGGAGTGGAAGCAAGTCATCCTCGACCCTGAGGGAATGCCCAAGAAGAAAGGAGGTGCTGGCTGGTTTCTATTGGCTGCAATTGTAAGAGTGTTTGACGATGTCTCAAGCTCTTTAAAGTTGTTGCAGTCCACAGCCAGCTGTGTGGTGCATTCTGAAGTACTTATCCCTGACTTCTGGGAATCTGGCCAAACCACCACCAGATAGAGGTGCAGTGTGAAGCACTCCCATTGAACTACAGTATGACTGGGCAAATGAGCAGTGGTGAGGCAGTCTCACTTCTCTTTAGGTGAAGAACTTTCTTCTGAATCCCCTTAATAGATTTGATGGTGTCGAGTTATGCTGTCTCCACACGAGGAGACATTCTCTTCGCACCCAGTCTGTGTCAGTGAGCATAGTGCAATGCGTTTGAGTGCTGGCAGTGTGTGCAGCGTGGGATAAAGTTGTGTATGTTGAACATGAGTCATGATTGAGAGATTGTTGGTCAGTAAGTAATGGGGAGTGATTGAACAGCGTGTAAGGCGATGGTGCAGGTGGTGGGGTGGGGCCTTTGAAGATACATTTACTGTCCTCGACCACTTGCGTGAGGCCATTGAACACTTTGCACCTGAAAATCTTGATGCCCACTTCTTGTGCCATGTTGTGCCATTATCGAGTGCTCCCCACATCAGAATCGTTGTAAGAATGACTTACAGCACATACTACAGCCATAATGCACCTGCCATGCAGAGGTGCAGTCTAGCTTTAAGCAGTGCAGACTAGCTTTAACTCGCACTAGCATCCCACAATTTAGCACTCCATGCTCAGGGATACAACCATTCAACAGCCTTTTTAATATTGGCCGCATGATACAATGGAGCAGACAGCATGGAGCTTACATGCTACGCTCAACAGAAACAATGGGCAAGGGGTGATCCATCATCACGGTCCCAGCACCCCTATACAAGCACCTGACTGTAAAGAATATTCAGTCTTGTGATTGGAGTTTAATTTGTTTTGTGGAAGAACACAACTCTGTAATCAGTCAGATTCGGCCAGTTGAACATAAATCCAGAAGAGTGCATTTCGACTATTTCAAAATCCCTTTGCAGACAATAATCTCTGTCTTCGGCTCACTGAGTTAGGGAGAAGTTTAATTATTTAAGCAGCCACGGTTAGGTTAATTTGGCCCTGTGCTACCTTGAATTTTAGATAACACAGTGTTTATAAGCAGCAATTAAACTCATACTTGTTTGACATTCCCTTCCTCCATTTTGTACTCACTTTTGAATTGTCAGCGTTCCAGGGCTGAGACCATTTTCTGCTTTTTTTCCGAATGTAATCACACTTCTTGCAGTTTTCTTTTTATGTTTTGCTCATCGTTCTCCTCTGATTCTTTTCACCTCACAGCTGCTGAAAATATGAATTGATTGGACGAGCCATAAATGTATCATGTTGGCGTGCAAATCTTTGCATCTAAATCATGTCATTGGTGACAACAGAAATGATTACAACAATGCATCAAGTTAATTAGCAATTGCAAAGAATGTTAATCTATGTGACTGCAAGTCTATTTTTCCTCGAAAATTAAAAGGGAATAGTGTAGTCATTTATTGCTTTGTCATTGTTTGTTGTTGGTGCCTCAACTCTTGTAACAATGTTTGGCTTGAACACGTTGATCAAATGTTAATGCATCCTGAAATGATTGTTTTCTCCTGTCATTCAATTAGCATATCACCATTTAACCACTCATTTCTAAGCCCTTTGTGCACTGCAAGGCACCGAGCTCAAATTGCACATCTCCGTTCAGTCCCAAAACGTTCGTTCAATGACTGTTTTCAAGCAATAATACAAAATTGGAAAATGTAATGAAAGTAATAAGGTCTGAATTTCTTTTAATTTGAGCAAATAACGTCACCATGACTGTAGTAAGGGAAATCATGTTTTATTCTTGGGCTGATATTTGGTCGGTGGGTGTAATATCATGTGTAATATATGTGGTAGTCACCACTGTTTGTCTATATTACATACATGAGAAGTAATATGGTAAGGCTCCTGTACTACAGGTACGGGGGATAGATCCCTGCCTGCTGGCTCCGCCCAGTAGGCGGAGTATAAATGTGTGTGCTCACCGGGCGGCAGCCATTTCGGCAGCCGCTGCAGGAGGCTACACATCTCTGCTTAATAAAGCTTTGATTACTCTCTATTCTCGTCTCGTCGTAATTGATAGTGCATCAATATATAATATTAGAATCAACTAAAGTGTCAGCCATGACTTGGTGACTCTCTCGACCCTGAGGCAGAAGATTGGAAGTTGAAATCCTGCTGCAGAGGCTTGGGCACACAAACGTAAGCTGATATGCCAGTGCAGTGTGGAGGGTGCGCATGCGCTGCGCCGTCTTTCAGATGTGATGTTAAACTGAAGCGCCATTTTCCCTCTCAGCTGGCACTATTTCGAAGAAGGGGGGTGGAGGTATCTGTGGTGACCTGATGACTATGTACCCCTTCAACAACATCGCAAAGGCAGGCTATCTGGCCATTATCATATTGTTTTATGTGGGATCTTGCTGTGTGATACCTGGCTGCTGTGTTTCCTCCATCACAACAGTGACAGCACTTCAAAATACTCCATTAGCTGGGAAGCACTTTAGAGCATCTTGCGGTCCAGTAAGGTACTATATAAACGCAAACACTTCCTTATATTCTAAAATGTAACATTCTTTAAATACAAAAATAAAAAATATAAGTTGTCAAAGCGATTATTACACCCATTGAAGAGTTTTTTAAAGATGTCAATTGCTTCTCAGCTTTTAGCCCTAATCATGTGACATGATCATATTTTCTCTGGGTAGCCAGAAAACACAAAAAGGACACATTGGGCAAAATGTACAGGTCAAAGAGTCGGTGAAGATTCTTTGCTTAGAAGCTGGCACAGGCACAATGAACAGAACAGTTAATCTCTCTGCAGCACTCTCACCCTGCGACCAGGAGAACCAGAGGTCCCTTTCATCCCTCTATCCTTTCTTCCCTCAGTGGAGGAAATCCCCTCAACCTCTTCCTCTCTCTCTCTCTCTCTTTCTCTTCTTCTTCCTCGTCTCCAAGAATCTGTGTTTCCCTTCTGAAAGATTTCCCTATCGTCTCTGTCTTTCTTCTGCCCCTCTTCCCTCTTGAAATCTACTCAATTAAATCACGAGGGATGAAAGCTATTTGTTCTGCAAATAGAATTCTTCTGAAAGGTTTAAGCTCTGACCACCCTTTGTAGAAATGGAGACGGCTGGTTATACATGAAACAAGAAGCCTGTTCTTTTCCACCTGCCGTTCCTCTCCTTACGTATTCGTGTCACCCAGTGACTTCATCGACAAATAATTCGGCAGCCTTTTCAGTCAGAGCCTGGGGGTTGGAGCAAGTTGGTTCCTAGACGAGGGGAGTGAGATGGGGATTGTGAAATGCGACTGGAAGGGTGCACTGTTATTCCAGGATGTTTAGAAGCAAGATAAGCATTTCATTCCCTTCACAGATGGAGTTGGAGAAGTTATTACATTCCAGCACTGAAATAGGCCAGTTGGACCGACTGGACTTTCTCAGTGTTTATGGTCCACACAAATTCCCTTTGTCTCTCTCCATCTAACCCTATCAGCATAACCATCTATTACTTTCTACCTCATGTGTTTATCAAGCATCTCCTTAACTGTGTGTATACAATTCTATACTCTAACTCCTTGAGGTAGCAACTTCCACATCCTAACCATTCTCTTTGAAAAGCAGTGCTCCTGAGCTTCCAATTGGATTCATTAAGGCATACGAGCAGACGAACTAAGAGCAGGAGTATGCCATTCGGCCCCTCGACCTGCTCCGCCATTCAGCAAGATTACGGCTGATCTGATTTTGGCTTCAACTCCTTTCTTTCCTGCTCTCCATACCCTTTGCTGCCTTGTCAATCCAGAATCGATCTAATTGGATCTAATTAGTCTTATACGTATGGCCCTAGCTCAGGTCTTGTCTGCAACTGGAAACATCTTGGGCTGGATTCTCTGATCCCCGATGCCGAGATCGCGTTCGGCGATGAGACGGAGGATCCCCGAAGACGACAAAATCGGGGGCACCGCCGTTTTCACGATGCTCCGCTCCCTGAAGAGTGGCTTACTCTTGGAGTACGCCGCACGCCGTATCCACGGCTTCAGGCCATCGCCTGAGGCCCGCTCCGCAATGCTCCGTCCCCAAACGGCCGAATTACCGACGGCGTGGGATACGAGTGGTCTCACCCGTCGGGAACTTATCGTGGCGGCTGCAGACTCAGTCCGTTGGCCGCTGTGAATCCCGCCCCTGCCGGTTGCCGAAGTCTCCGGTACCGGATATTCGGCGGGGGCGGGAATCGGGCCGCGCCGGTTGGCGGGCCCCCCCGCTGGATTCTCCAGCCCGGATGGGCTGAAGTCCCGCCGATAAATTGCCTGTCCCGCCGGCGTGGATTAAACCACCTTTTGAACGGCGGGACAAGGCGGCGCGGGAGGTCTCCGGGGTCCTGGGGGGGGGCGCGGGGCGATCTGACCCCGGGAGGTGCCCCCACGGTGGCCTGGCCCGCGATCGGGGACCACCGATCCGCGGGTGGGCCTGTGCCGTGGGGGCACTCTTTCCCTTCCGCCTCCGCCACGGTCTCCACCATGGCGGAGGCGGAAGAGACTCCCTCCACTGCGCACGCGCGGGAAACTGTCAGCGGCCGCTGATGCTCCCGCGCATGCGCCGCCCGGAGATGTCATTTCCGCGCCAGCTGGCGGGGCAACAAAGGCCGTTTCCGCCAGCTGGCAGGGTGGAAATTCCTCCGGCGTCGGCCTAGCCCCTCAATGTTGGGGCTCGGCCCCCAAAGATGTGGATCATTCCGCACCTTTGGGGCGGCGCGATGCCCGTCTGATTGGCACCGTTTTGGGCGCCAGTCGGCGGACATCGCGCCGTTTCGGGAGAATTTCGCCCAATAAGTGCCATTTCTGAGGGTTCATCATTAATGGTTTGTGAACATTGTTGACCACTTCACTTATGCCCCGGGGCTGTGTTAAGTCTTTTTTTCCCGACCCTGCAGGGATGAGCCTTGGAGTCAATTTAAATTTTGATCTTGTACTTCCATGTTTCCGATGGTTGATGAGCAAAGGGGATTCGATCCACTCGTAAAAAAAAAATTAGAATTGTGCAATGCTTTCTTTTTTCCTCTCTCACGTATTCTTCTGTTTTAATCAGATTTTGAATGAATCGCTCTAGTGGTTTGTACAGGAAATCAACATATTTTGATTGGAGTGGGAATTAGCATAAAGTAGGTAGGTCTCAAGTACAGAGTAATAAGACACCAGCAAAATTAATTGGTGTCAACTTATGAACAAAACAAGATCTGCGTGTTGGAAGTGGAATGCAACATAAAATAATCGAATGGCGGGAAATTTTGTTGTCGTGGTAGGAAAATTCTGGTCCCTTTTGACATGATTTGCTTTTTGATCCACCGTTTCTTTCAGCCTGGTCGCTGACGCAATATTTGGATCACAATCGTTGTATGATCTCCTTTCCCCCATATCCACTGGCAGGAAGATGGAAATCTGACTCCAGACTCGTGAGCTTCAACAGGAAAGAAGGACCTGTGAGGAATTGGGTGAGGCAATTTATTTATTTTTTAAAAAAGAATTTGTGCACCCAATTAATTTTTTTTCCAATTAAGGGGCAATTTAGCATGGCCAATCCACCTACCCTGCACATCTTTTGAGTTGCGGGGGTGAAACCCACGCAAACACGGGAAGAATGTGCAAACTCCACACGGACAGTGACCCAGAGCCGGGATCGAACCTGGGACCTCAGCGCCGTGAGGCTTCAGTGCTATCCCACTGCGCCACTGTGCTGCCCATTGGCTGAGGGAATTGACAGATGCCCCAGTCATAACTTTCTAAAGATCTCTAGATTTAGGAACTCTGCTCTTAAACTGGACGATTGCCCTTTTAACTGCATTATCATGGAAGGAAGAAGGTGGGTAAAAAGGTTGGCAGTATGGATTTGTGAAATATAGGTCATGTTTCACAAATGGTCTTTTAAAAAAAATGTGTTATTAGCATGGTGGATAGAGGATCATCCATAGGTGCTTCCCATATGGACTTTCCAAAGCATTTGGAAAAATTGAGTCGGAGGTGGAGTGGTTCACGCCACTTCTCGGCGCCGGTACGGCCCACCCTGCCGGGTAGGGGAGAATCCCGCCCAAGCTTTGTGACGGATGGTTAATTGTGTGGGGAATAGAAAACAGAGAGTAGTGGCATAAAGAACAGGCAGGAAGATGTAAAGGGACATAGATTGAGCAAGTGGGCAAATCGTTAGCAGGTGGGGTTCAATATGGGGACATGTGGGGTAATCAACTTTGAATCTGAGATGTCCCTACCATCTTCGGCTGATTCATCCATGACCTTCCTTCCATCATAACGTCAGAAATGATGATATTCGCTGATGAATGCACAATGTACAGTGCTATTCGTAACTCCTCAGAATCTGGAGCAACTCTGTCCAAACATAGCAAGACCTGGACAATATCCAAGCTTGGGCTGACAAGTGGCAAGTAACATATGCACTACACAAGTGCCAGGTAATGACCATTTCCAAAAAGAAAGAATTTAGCCATCACCCCTTGGCATTCAATGACATTACACAGGAACACAGAACAGAGGAACATAATAATTAAGACCACAGGTAGGCAATTCAGCCCTTCAAATCTTCTCCGCCGTTCAATCTGATCATGGCTGATCTCTTCCTGGTCTCAAATCCACCTCCGTACCTCTTTCCCATGTCCCCTGAACTTGATTTTTTTAATCAGCAATATATCAATCTCCTCTTGACACCATTTAATGTCTCAGATTCCACCGCACTATGAAGCAGCGAGTTCCACAAATTCACCAGCTTCTGCGAGAAATAGTTCCTCCTCATCTTAGCTCTAAATCTACCACCTCTTAACCTATATCTGTGACCTGTCATTCTAGATTGCCCTATAAGGGGCAACATTTGGTCTACATTTACTTTACCACCACTGAATCCCCCACTATCAACATCCTGAGGCTTATCATTGACTGGGGCAGCATAGTAGCACAAGTGGATAGCACTGAGGCTTCACAGCACCAGGGTCCCAGTTTCGATTCCCCGCTGGGTCATTGTCTGCACAGATTCTGCACGTTCTCCCTGCGACTGCGTGGGTTTCCTTCGGGTGCTCCGGTTTCCTCTCACAGTCCAAAGACGTGCAGGTTAGGTGGACTGGCCATGATAAATTGCCCTTAGTGACCAAAAAAGGTTAGGAGGGGTAATTGGATTACGGGGATAGGGTGGAAGTGAGGGCCTAAGTAGGCCGGTGCAGACTCGATGGGCCGAATGACCTCCTTCGGCACTGTATGTTCTATGTTCTATGGAAACTGAACTGGATCAGCCATATAAATACTATGGGTACAAGAGGAGGTCAGAGGCCAGGAAACTTGTGGTGAATAACTCACCACCTGATTCTTCAAAGCCTGTCCACCATCCAAAAGCGAACGAGTCAGGAGTGTGATGGCATGCTCCCCACTTGCCTGGATGAGTGCAGCTCCATCAACACTGAAGAAGCTTGGCATCAGCCAGGACAAAGCGGCCCGCTTGATTGGTACACCTTATTCATTCAATCCCTCCACTATCGCCGAACAGTAGCAGCAGAGTGTACCATCTACAAGATGCACTACAGGAACTCACCAAGGTTCCTGAGGCAGCAACTTCCAAATGCACAACCACTATAATCCAGAAAGAGAAAGGCAGCAGATACTTGGGAACACACACCACCCTGGCTTGGAAACACGTCACCGTTCCTTCACTGCCGCTGGGTCAAAATCCGGGAATTCCCTCTTACACCCGGGGATGCAGTGGTTCAAGAAGGCAGCTCATCACTGCCTTCTCAAGGGCAAATAGGGATGGGTAATAACATAGAACATACAGTGCAGAAGTGCCCATCGAGTCTGCACCGACACACTTAAGCCCTCACTTCCACCCTATCCCCGTCACCCAAAAAACCCTCCTAACATTTTTTTGGTCACTAAGGGCAATTTAGCATGGCCAATCTACCTAACCTGGACTGTGGGAGGAAACCGGACACCCGGAGGAAACCCACGCAGACATGGGGAGAACAAACAGACTCCGCACAGACAGTGACCCAGCGGGGAATCGAACCTGGGTCCCTGGGGCTGTGAAGCCACAGTGCTAGCCACTTGTGCCACCGTGCTGCCCAATTAAATGCTGGCCTAGCTAGCGATGCCCACACCACATAAACGAATTAAAAAAAAGAAAATTCCAAAGTAAGAGACTAGGAATTAAGTGTCCATCTGCTCAAAATCCAGAAACGGTGGTGGGCAGATGCAGTCAAAATAGCGAGTGGAATGTTGGCATTTATCTGAAGGGATTTGGTACACCAAAGTCAGCGTGATGCTGAACAAATCCCTGAAATTGACATTGGGGCACAATCAAAAATAAGATGATTAAACAGTTTTTTAAAATTATATTTATTAAGATTTTACATTTGAAAGAATAATGCAACAAAATTACAAAATAATACATCGCCATAAGTGAGAATCAAGAAAACAAATTGGCTCAACATACATGAATACAGGAAGAGAGAGAGAGAGAGAGAGAGAAAACAACATCATAATTGACTCGATACAATCAACAGATGTAAAGAATTACCCACAGAGCCCCACCAGAAACCAATGGAGAAACAATGTAAGGCCATGAAAACCATGGTAAAATGGTGCACACCCTCCCATGCCGCATCAGCCCATAATCACTACGAATGATCAGAATAACATTTCTCCGCCATGTTCGGGTGCGAACCAACATGGTAATTTGGACATTCTGAATTCTCCCTCTGTGTATCCGAACAGGTGCCGGAGTGTGGCGACTCGGGGCTTTTCACAGTAACTTCATCGCAGTGTTAATGTAAGCCTACTTGTGACAATAAAGATTATTAATTATATTAACATGCATATCCCCCCCCCCCACCCCCCATCTCCACCAGCATCAAAGGCACCAACAACCCATCACAGCCTCTAATCCTCGGATGCCCGATCCATCTGGCCCATGAAGGAGTCAAGCATGGATTACTCATAACTAGCATGACAAAAAATTAAGAAAATACCCGAAAACCCCAGCTCTAAGAGGAGTTATATTTACACCACACAATGCAAACTGAGGCCCAGTGCAGAACCAACATCATTCCACATTATTATTAGAGAGTGGACTGGTAGCAACATGGTCGGACTATGATCAAACCGAGGGCCGCCAGAACTAACCCACAAGATAACAAGTGATCAGGACCCAATCCAGGCTCCATATTACTCTGGCATACACCATGATGCGCGATCAATTACACTCAAAACGAAGTGATTTCATAACTGAAGGCTTTAATCTACTAGAACTTGTTCCCCAGCAGCTTCGGTACAGAAAGTGAAGGCTGCTGGGACGGCATCATCTCTTATACTCCGCCATTCAGGGCGGAGCTACGTAACAACAGCCAATGGTAGACTCCTGGGTCTAACCAATGGTCATCAGCCTCATAGGTACCGCAATACCTGGTACTACCACATTCACCCCCTGTTAAAAAAGAGTCCGGTGGGGGTGGTGGCCAGTGGTAACAGTCGCCTTTAACATGGTATGATCAGGTATGGAGGTACCGTGCAGTCGAGGATATTTACAAAGTGTTCGTTCACAGTTAAAGTCACAGCGAAGCAATCAGTCGATCGGGTGGCCTGGTCGTCCTTCTGGAATGTCTGGGCTTCGGTGGTAATTCTGGTGGGGGTCCCGGTGGTTGCGACTCCGGGAGCAAGGTTTCGGCCTCCCTGGCAGCTTCATCGCCCCTAGGTGGCGCTGTTGGGGCAAACGGTTGACACGCGGGGGGGGGGGGGGGGCCTGTAGGGGGCGTTGGTGGGTGGGCGGGCCAAGGCAGGAGCGGCGGGAGTACTGACCCCTCCCACTGCTGTGGGGGGGGGGGTAATGGTTCGGGTGCGCGTGGGGTTCCGGCGGGCGCCAGGTCCCGAAGGGAGACTGTATCTTGCCAGCCGTCAGGGAACGCCACGTAGGCGTACTGGGGGTTAGCGTGCAGCAGGTGGACCCTCTCGACCAACGGGTCCGACTTGTGCACCCGCACGTGCTTCCGAAGCAGGATGGGTCCGGGTGTTGCTAGCCAGGTTGGGAGAGAGGTCCCGGAGGAGGACTTTCTGGGGAAAACAAGGAGACGTTCGTGAGGTGCTTGGTTGGTTGTGGTACAAAGCAGTGACCGGATGGAGCGGAGGGCATCCGGGAGGACAACCTGCCAACGGGAGACTGGGAGATTCCTGGACCGTAGGGCCAGTAGGACGGTCTTCCAGACCATTCCGTTCTCCCTCTCTACCTGTCCGTTACCCCGGGGGTTGTAATCGGTCGTCCAACTCGAGGCGATGCCCTTGCTGAGCAGGTATTGACGCAGTTCGTCGCTCATAAAGGAGGACCCCCTATCACTATGTATGTAAGCGGGGAACCCGAACAGTGCAAAGATGCTATGGAGGGCCTTGATGACGGTGGTTACGGTCATGTCGGAGCAGGGGATGGCGAATGGGAACCGGGAGTACTCGTCAATCACGTTCAGGAAGTACGTGTTGCGGTGGAGGGGAGGGGGCCTTTGAAGTCCATGCTGAGGCGTTCAATGGGACGGGAAGCCTTTATCAGGTGCACTTTCTCTGGCCTGTAGAAGTGGAGTTTGCACTCCGCGCAGATTTGGCAGTCCCTGGTGACTGTCCTGACCTCCTCGATGGAGTAGGGCAGATTGCGGGTTTTGATAAAGTGGAAAAAGTGAGTGACCCCCGGGTGGCAGAGGTCCTCATGGAGGGCTCGGAGGCAGCCCACTTGTGCGTTGGCACATGTGCCGCGGGTCAGGGCATCTGGAGGCTCATTTAGCTTCCCGGGACGATGCAAGGTCTCGTAGTTGTAAGTGGAGAGTTTGATCCTCCACCGCAAGATCTTATCGTTTTTTATCTTTCCCTGCTGTGCATTATCGAACATGAACGCAACCGACCGTTGGTCAGTGAGGAGAGTGAATCTCCTGCTAGCCAGGTAATGCCTCCAATGTCGCACAGCTTCTACTATGGCCTGGGCCTCCTTTTCGACTGAGGAGTGGCGGATTTCGGAAGCATGGAGGGTACGTGAGAAGAAGGCCACGGGTCTGCCTGCTTGGTTGGGGGTGGCCGCCAGAGCTACGTTAGACGCGTCGCTCTCGACCTGGAATGGGAGGGACTCGTCGATGGCGTGCATCGTGGCCTTTGCAATGTCTGCTTTGATGCGGCTGAAGGCCTGGCGGGCCTCTATCCTCAGGGGAAAAGCTGTGGATTGGATCAGGGGACGGGCCTTGTCCGCATAGTTGGGGGCCCACTGGGTATAGTAAGAGAAAAGCCCTAGGCAGCACTTCAGGGCCTTGGAGCAGTGAGGGAGGGGGAACTCCACAAGGGGGCGCATGAGTTCAGGGTCGGGGCCTATAACTCCATTTCGTACTACGTAGCCGAGGATGGCTAGGCGGTCGATGCTAAACACGCATTTATCCTTGTTATATGTAGGGTTAAGGATCTTTATGGTCTGGAGGAGTTTTCAGAGGTTGGTGTCGTGGTCCTGCTGGTCGTGGCCGCAGATGGTGACATTATCGAGATACGGGAATGTTGCCCGTAAACCGTACCGATCAACCATTCGGTCTATCTCGTGCTGCAAGACCGAGACCCCATTGGTGACACCAAAGGGAACCCTTAAGAAGTGATAGAGCCGCCCATCTGCCTCGAAGGCAGTGTTTCTGTGGTTACTAGTGCGGATGGGGAGCTGGTGGTAAGCGGACTTAAGATCCACCGTGGAGAAAACCTTGTAATGCGCGATCCTGTTTACCAGGTCGGGGGTACACGTCCAGCTGCGTAAACCTGTTGATGGTCTGACTGTAGTCGATGACCATCCTATGCTTCTCCCCGGTCTTTACCACTACTACTTGAGCTCTCCAGGGACTGTTGCTAGCTTCAATGGCTCCTTCCCTCAGTAGCCTTTGGACCTCTGACCTAATAAAGATCCGATCCTGGGCACTGTACCGTCTGCTCCTGGTGGCGACGGCTTTGCAATCCAGGATGAGGTTCGCAAACAGGGAAGGCGGATCGATCTTGAGGGTCGCGAGGCCACAGACAGTGAGGGGGGGTATGGGGCCGCCGAATTTGAAAGTTAGACTTTCAAAAGTTAGATTACACTGGAAGTCTAAACCTAGGCATGTGGCTGCGCAGAGGTGGGGAAGGACGTAGAGCCGGTAATTTTTAAACTCCCTTCCCTGGACTGTAAGGTTTGCTACACAAAACCCCTTTATCTCTACTGAGTGGGAACCGGAGGCCAGGGAGATTTTTTGATTAACGGGTGGATGAGGAGAAAAAAGCGCCTTACCGTGTCAGGGTGTATGAAGCTCTCCGTGCTCCCAGAGTCGATTAAGCAGGACATCTCGTGCCCGTTGATTAGTACTGTTGTTGTAGCAGTTGAAGAGTGTTCGAGGCCGGGACTGATCCAGGGTCACCGAGGCTAATCTCAGCAGTTGAGTGTTCTCTTCGTGCGGTGTGCGGTCAGCCGAGCCGGGGCCCTGGGAGTCCATCCAAGATGGCGGCTCCCATTGGTCGCACATGGCTGCGGGTGCACAAAATGGCGACGCCCTTCCATCGAACGCGGAGTCTGCGGGACAAGATGGCGGCGCCCGGGGGCCGCACGTGGCCCTGGAGTAGGAAGATGGCGGCGCCCGCTGGCCGCACGGGGACCGTGGAGAGGTTTTTGGTGACGGTCCGCATTCGCTGCCGGAGACTGCGGCGACCGCACGGGCCTGGCATACCACCACGAAATGGCCCTTTTTACCGCATCCCTTGCAGGTGGATGCACGGGCCGGGCAGCACTGCCCGGGGTGCTTGGCCTACCCGCAAAAGTAGCAGCAGGGCCCCCCGGGGTTGCCAGGCCGCCTTGCAGCACAAGCTTGTGGGGGGATGGGGGATGTCTCGGGGTCGGCTGCGGAGGAGTTCCACGCTGCCCAGGGGGCTGCCGCGCGGTCGGGAACGTAAGCGCAGGCGTTTCTGGAGGCCACATCCAGGGAGCCTGCAAGGGCCCTTGCGTCCTTGAGGCCTAGGGTGTCTTTTTCCAGCAATCGCTGGCGTATTTGGGAGGACAGCATACCTGCCACGAAAGCGTCCCGGATCAAGAGTTCTGTGTGGTTGCTCGCCGAAACTTGCGGGCAACTGCAGTTTCTCCCCAACACCAGGAGCGCAAGGTAGAATTCTTCCAGCGACTCCACATGGATTTGTCGCCTCGTTGCTTGCAGATGTCGGGCGTAGACATGGTTTACCGGGCAAATATAATGTCCTTTTAGCTGCTCCATTGCTGCATCGAAGTCGTCCGTGTCCTCTATGAGGGTGTAAATTTCCGGGCTCACCCTCGAGTGCAGGACTTGCATTTTCTGTTCTCCCGTGGGTGTGTTTTCGGCCGTCCCGAGATATCCTTTAAAACACGCCTGCCAGTGTTTGAAGGTTGCCGCTGAGTTCGCCACGTGGGGGCTGAGTTGCAGACACTCCGGCTTGATTCGGAGCTCCATCCTTTTAAATCTAGCTTGTTAAATTGATGCACGATCAATGACCACTCAAGCAAGGTTGTAGTCCAACTGAAGGCTTTAATAAGCTAAATGTTTCCCCCAGCAGCTCAGGTACAGAATGAAGGCTGCTGAGGCGGCACGGGCTCTTCTTCCCCACCTTGCAGGGCGGAGCTACCATATAGCTTGCCCAATAGGAAACATACAATATCTACCAATGGTGTTCCAGCATTATCAGGTACCGTAATACCTCTACACAGACTACCACACACTCCTACCCCAGTCGGGGGACACCAACCCTTGAAGAAGAAGAACCCGTCAAGATCCCTCCTCCAACAATTGGGCATCCTGGTATGGAGCGCCAATTCCCACCTTCCCAGTACAACCAGGGACAGCTCCCCCAGAATACCAGACACAGAAAAGATATCAAGAGCGATCACTTTCCTCAATAACCTGACCATAGTTATCCAGTCTCACCTCACTGTGCTCCATCAATACCCCAAAATTAAGAAAAAAATATGAAACTAAAAAGAAAAACAATCCTGATTATCTCCAGGTGCGGGCGATCCTCAATCTCAGCGAGGACTGAACTAACCCTTCCAACCCCAACCAACCACCCTTTACCCCGTTCCTGCTCCACTCAGCCTTCTTATGAATAAGATCGGGTTGATAAAAAACAGAACTCCCCTCCCGTAGCCACAAGGATTACAGACAGAAATAACAAAACAATAAGTAAAATTCTGCACCGATCACATTTCACATAATCGACTCAACATGATTTTGCTAAAACAGGATAATCGACAACACCCACATTCATTTTTTTAAAATATAAATTTAGAGTACCCAATTATTTTTTCCAATTAAGGGGCATTTCTTAGTGTGGCCAATCCGCCTATCCTGCACATTTTTGGGTTGTGGGGGTGAAACCCACGCAGACACGGGGAGAATGTGCAAACTCCACACGGACAGTGACCCAGGGCCAGGATGCGAACCCAGGTCCTCAGCGCCGTAGGCAGCAATGCTAACCACTAGGCCACGTGCCGCCCAACACCCGCACTCATGCTCACACATTGTACACATTGCAGGAGAAAAGACAACTATAATTATTAAACAATCAAAAATATAATCACAAGGACGTAACGACCAGGATTGAAGATGAATTGCCGGGTAAATTGCAGATAAAGACACCATCCACATTGCATGACAAGATAAACGAGAAACCAGGGTCAACAAGCACTCTTCATGATCGCGCAAGGATCCCAATGATCGAAGCACAAGGCACCATCACTTTCACCATGCCGTCTCTCCGATGCCCAGGTGGCCCAGAGCCTAGGCCCTGCCCTGGTTGGGGGGGTAGGGTTGGTAGACGACTCAACCAGTTCGGCCACCTCCACCCCCTCCACTCCCTCACGACTAGCATCGAGAATAGGACGATAGAAGACCAGCGCTCAGTGGGCCGATTAACTCCTGGCCTCAAAGAATGGATTTGTTATCCTCCATTGAATCTCACGCACCCAGCCTCCAAATGAAGTTATCAAAACATGGCAGCCAATTTCCGAACTCAATCGGGAGCTCACCAATAAACTGGCGTCAGGCGGAGGCGGTCTGCCCCGCTGGGCTCCGGGCCTGCGCACTGTCCATCCGCCTGAGGGGGCACGCAGACATGGAATGGTCGGTATTCTAGAAAGCCAGTCGCGGCGGGCATTCTTAAAGCCGATCGCGTCCATTGGCCGCTTCTCCCACGATTGGGAATGCTGCGGCCAACCGTTCCGCGTCCCTCCCGAAACCCACCTGTGACATGAGGTGTAAAAACTCTGTTCGACGGACATCTAGACTGTTAGGTCTTCACTATCGGCTTCATTTAACCCCACATTCAGTGGTGACTGTTAAAATCAGCAACACAAACAGCTGGGATCAGTGCACTTCGGAGTGCAGGCTACAGCCATTCAAATTAGCGGCTTTGTACACATTTGTGTATAATTATACACACTTGCATCGCCCCATTCTTGATAGCAGTGGTGGAGGTGGCTTCTTCGTCAATTCAGGGGGAGGACATTGATGGTGGTCTTTACATATATGGCCAAAACATATTTTGTGTGGTAGTGACCTGTGAGGTTCTACCCATGGATAGTGGTCTGTCAGTCATTGGAGATGTGGGTTTCCTGAAGTTCAAGGACATCAAAGTGTGTCTCCAGGGTGTACCCGCAGTATTCGCACCTCGCCCTGGAAAACCTTTTGGTATTAAGCTGTTCGATTCGTGTTCCAGGCCTGAATCATTGCTTGGTCCTGGTAAGGACCAACTTGGTGATCTGAGTTATCGCTCTGAAGACCTGAAGATTATTGGTTGATGTTCGGTCGCTGGGTTGTTGGCATCCGTCGTGATTTCTCACTTAATGGATTGGATCATGTGAAAGCTGCCACCTTCCACTCCAGCAAACCATTCGGGATGGGCAACTATTGCTGGCCTTGCCTGGGATGCCCGCATCCCGTAAAAGAGTAAAGGAGAAAACAGTGCCAGCAAAGATTCTCCCACTGACATCTGTCAAGTAGAAATTCTTAAATTTTACAAGCATTACATATTGGCCTGGATTTTTCATGAGGCTGCAATCACTATTGGCTTGTCACTCGACCATACATTTTATGCAGCCTCGACACTGGCCCGCAGTTTTGTATGGGTCTTTCGAGCCGGCCCTCTGCAGAAATGTGAAACAGTCCACTGTGGACCTCCATTGAATGGAGTTACTCCAGGTGAAAGACTGGACACACTGGGCGGGATTCTCCCGCAATTGGCAGGGCGGCCCGTACCGGCGCCAAGAGAGGTGCAGACCACTCCGCCCACCCCGAGGACCCCGCTCGACGGCCGACAAGCCAGGTCCTGCCGGGATGGACGATGTCCATTTCACGCCGGCGGGACTGGCCAGGAATGCGCGGCTGCTCGCCCCATTGGGGCCCGAAGAATTGTCGGGGGGGCTGCCAACGGCCCCCGACCGGCGCGACGTGATCCCCGCCCCCGCCCGAAAACCGGCGCCGGAGATTTCGCCAGACAGTGTCGGAGCGGCGGGGCGGGATTCACGCCGCCCGCCCCCCGGCGATTCTCCGACCCGGAGAATCCCGCCCCCCCTCTTTTCATGGCCATAAGGTAAGTTTAAATGTCCAGCGTGAATGTTAGTGACTGACGTATGGATGAAGGTGAGTGAATGGTTGAGCGGAGGAATGTGTGAATTGGTAGAGTGGTAGGGTGGGCAAGTGGGTGGGTTACGTGAGTGGGATGTCAGGTGGGCTAAGTGGGTAGGGTGTCAGGTGAGTTGGGTAGTAGGTGGGCAAGAGGGACAGTGGTTGAGGTGGGTGAGTAGTAGACATTCAGGTAGTTCCTTTGTAGATCAGCAACGTTGTCCCAACACATAAGTTGTGTTGTACTTCTGATCTTTGATGATCTGGAGATTTCAACATCTGGGCCTACATTACTGTAGCTCGAATGGCACAACAGCTCTTTAATTGCTATGAATCATACATCTCCGTCCCTTTACTGGTAGCATGTATCCTACCATTTTGATTGGCCGAAATAACCACTGGTCAATTCACTATGATAATTTATGGAAGTATTTAATCAGTTGGAAAAATAAATCATTTACCACCAATTAGTTAAACCACTAACTCCTTTTAACCAATTAAGAACCAGCAATTACCACAAGGTTAACCAATCAAATTGCTCAAATGATTTCTCAAATTGCTTTGGCCGCCATTTCCTTTCATCAGTTTGGTCAGTGCATGGTGGCCGACTTACGCTTTCTGGAAATGACGTATATTCATGTCAGGGACCTCACCTCTGCAAGAGGAAAAAGTATTTCCAGACATTGCTTATTTTTTTGAACAAAACGAAAGCGCGGTGTCATGATATTCAGATGAACATCACAGCACATACATACACACATAATGATGGACAGATCAACGGACCAATCAACACACACAACACGACAGCCAATCTCGGACAAGAGCATACACAGTACAAAGCAGGGAACACGACACTTCCTGGGCACTCAAGCAGGAGAGAGCTCAGGGCACAGACCTCATTGCGAGCCACTCAGAGGTTCCCCATCTGCTGAATACCAGAGTTTACTATGTTTATTGTTCAATGAAATAAAACTGCGTTGTACCATACGCAACCGTGTTGGTTTGTCTGTGTGTCAGAGTACCCAACACTTCATGGTACCAGGAGTGGGGTGATGTTCCCTCATAATATTGTTATTGAGGTCTTTTGGGTCAATACAGATCCGGAGCTCGCCGGAGGGCTTCTTGATACACACCATGGAGCTGACCCACGGCGTGGGCTCCGTGACTTTTATTTATGTATTTATTTATTTATGTTTGGCTCCAAAACCTACGGCAACACTGAGGGACGTGATGCGCAGGCGCGCCTGATGCATGACCGAACTGCGCATGCGCAGTGGCGCAATGAACGTCTTGATGTCACGACGTGCGGCAACTGTGGAGCTGCACATTCAAAGCAGTAATGTCCCGCAAGAACCCGACAATGCCTACGCTGTGGCAAGGTGGGCCACTACGCTGCTTATTGTCGAGCAGCTCAACCTGTCAATCTTCCACAACTCCGACAACCTCGCAGGGACGTGCGGACCATTCAGCCTCTCCATTACGAATCTTGCCCAGACGACATCCAGACCGGTGACACAGATGACCGAGATGCCTTCTGTGTTCGGGTCATTGATGGGAACCGAGTTAACACGATCAATCCGGGTGGTGAATGGTGTGCCACCCTGACGGTCAACCCAAATTCGTCGCCCACCTACTAGACTGGACTTATGAGACTGTTTATACATTGAAACCATGCAACCACTTTGTTAATATGTTTATGTTCTTATCGTTACAGAAATTTGCTTTATCGTTCAACGTTTCCCCGTTCTTTGTTCATGGTACAACCTCGTTGTTATGTCACACCTGACATCGCCCCTTGTATATAGTTAAACCCCATCTCCATGCTGTAAATATTGCACACACACACATTTAGCTACACTCAGTACACATCTCTATTTATAACCATGTAGGAACATAATCCTGTAAAAAAGGGGGATGTCATGATATTCAGGTGAGCATCACAGCACATACATACACACATAATGATGGACAGATCAACGGACCAATCAACACACACAACACGACAGCCAATCACGGACAAGAGCACACACAGTACAAAGCAGGGAACACGACACTTCCTGGGCACTCGAGCAGGAGAGAGCTCAGGGCACAGACCTCATTGCGAGCCACTCAGAGGTTCACCATGTGCTGAATACCAGAGTTTACTATGTTTATAGTTCAATGAAATAAAACTACGTTGTACCATACGCAACCGTGTTGGTTCGTCTGTGTGTCAGAGTACCCAACACTTCACGCGGGAGACAATGGCCCATTCTCTATGGCAACGCTTCAACCAATCAGAGTTGGCTTCCCAACCAATCAGCAACAATCTTCCCAACCAATCTTCAACAACATAATCCCAGCCAAGCTCATATCAAAGCTCCAAAACCTAGGACTTGGCTCCCCACTCTGCAACTGGATCCTCGATTTTCTGACCAACAGACCACAATCAGTAAGAATGAACAACAACACCTCCTCCACAATAGTCCTCAATACCGGGGCCCCGCAAGGCTGTGTACTTAGCCCCCTACTCTGCTCCCTGTACACACACGACTGCGTGGCAAAACTTGGTTCCAACTCCATCTACAAGTTTGCTGACGATACGACCAAAGTGGGCCGGATCGCGAATAACGACGAGTCTGAAGGCAGGAGGGAGATTGAGAACCTAGTGGAGTGGTGCAGCGACAACAATCTCTCCCTCAATGCCAGCAAAACTAAAGAGCTGGTCATTGACTTCAGGAAGCAAAGTACTGTACACACCCCTGTCAGCATCAACGGGGCCGAGGTGGAGATGGTTAGCAGTTTCAAATTCCTAGGGGTGTACATCTCCAAACATCTGTCCTGGTCCACCCACGTCGACGCTACCACCAAGAAAGCACAACAGCGCCTATACTTCCTCAGGAAACTAAGGAAATTCAGCATGTCCACATTAACCATTACCAACTTTTACAGATGTACCATAGAAAGCATCCCATCTGGCTGCATCACAGCCTGGTATGGCAACTGCTCGGCCCAGGACCACAAGAAACTTCAGAGGGTCGTGAACACCGCCCAGTCCATCACACAAACCTGCCTCCCATCCATTGACTCCATCTACACCTCCCGCTGCCTGGGGAAAGCGGGCAGCATAATCACCGCCCCTCCCTCCCGGCTTACTCACTCTTCCAACTTCTTCCATCGGGCAGGAGATACAGAAGTCTGAGAACACGCACGAACAGACTCAAAAACAGCTTCTTCCTTGCTGTTACCAGACTCCTAAATGACCCTCTTATGGACTGACCTCATTAACACTGCACCCTCTATGCTTCATCTGTTGCCGGTGCTTATGTAGTTACATTATATACCTTGTGTTGCCCTATTATGTATTTTCTTTTATTCCCTTTTCTTCCCATGTACTTAATAATCTGTTGAGCTGCTCGCAGAAAAATACTTTTCACTGTACCTCGGTACACGAGACAATAAACAAATCCAATCCAATCCAACCCTTTCCTCGTGCGGTATGAATTATTGCTCCCGCTGAAATTTGGCATTCTTGCATCTGCCCTGATGAGTGTAAAATGAAAAGCTTCGACAGCATGTCGCTTTCTTCAGCAATAAGCTAGTTTTAGTCCATTTTTGCTTGAAATTGATCTGTTGACCCTTAAAGATCAGTTGGAAGGCAACACCTTATTTATGTGCATATCCCATAGTTCTTACTTTTTATTCATAATAACTTACAATTCAAATTTACTCCATGTGGAATGATGAAAGGCAGCTCTGTAGGAATTGTGGACAATAATGTAATGAAAACCACAGCGATTTTAACCAAGGCTTGAGTATCAAACTTTAATCAAAAATTGTAAATCGTGAAACAATTGGATTTGTGTGATGTATGAATGATTTCTCTAGTGCACATTTAAAAATTGCGCAAAGAAAATGTGACAAACGCAATCATAATGGAGGATGATCAAGATCTTCCAAAACCTAGTTTTGAAACGGATTAGTTAACCTTCATTTCAACCTATTACAAATTGCTGTTGTGAGATTATCTGTCTGCAGCCTATTCGTGCAGACTATATATTATTTCCATTTGCACTTAGAACTCCGTCCACAATTCTTTGTTTTTAATTTGTTTTCTTTAATTGTTTCGGCAGCAACATTTTCTATTTATAACCAAAGGATGGCTTCAGATACGGAGTTATGCATTTTTTTGGTCAAATCTGCCAGCTGGCTACACAGTTTTTTTTCTGGACTTTTAATTACCTCTGCATTCTGATGTAAAACTGCAAAATAATTGTCTCAATCTGCTCAGCCATGTGACAGGGTTAATTTGTAGCAATGACCTTGTGTAATCTTCACTCTAATGCTGGCTCAGCTCTGCTCAATTTGCCAGTTTTCACAAGCGCAGTTTATAGCCTCGCCTGCTGATAATAGGCCAGGACAAATGGGCAGAAAGTAGAGAACTACGATAAGTAGTCTTCAGTGAATGAGGTGTTGCTAGCCCTGATTGTCGTACAGTCTTAATCATAGAATTTACAGTGCAGAAGGAGGCCATTCGGCCCATCGAGTCTGCACCGGCTCTTTGAAAGAGCACCCTACCCAAGCCCATACCTCCACCCTATTCCCATAACCCAGTAACCCTACCCAACACTAAGGGCAATTTTGGGCACTAAGGGCAATTTAGCATGGCCAATCCACCTAACCTGCACATCTTTGGACTGTGGGAGGAAACCGGAGCACCCGGAGGAAACCCACGCACACACGGGGAGAACGTGCAGACTCCGCACAAACAGTGCTTAACTCTCATTGTCGTCTTAATATACAAAATGAATTCTGATGCTTTAGCCCTTGACCATTTCAAAAATATCACTCTGTCGCTCAGTTAAGTTGCGGCTTAATTATTGAATCTCATGAAGTCGATATTGCATATTAACTTTGATCCAAAATAATTCAAAAACAATTTTTTCACTACAGAGACTTGATCAGTGCCATCTTTCAGCCATTTATTAAATCGGAGCATCGACTACTCTTTTAGGTGGATGCCAAATAACTGGGGAATTAATTTGAAGAAGAATAGGCAGGTTATCCCCAGTGCCTTGGTCAATATTTATCACTTAATCAGCATCATTGAAACAGATTAACTGGTCATTATTTCATTGCTGTTTGTCAGAGCTTGGTGCCCTAAAATTGTCTGTTGTGCTTCCTACATTAACAGTACGAAGTCTTACAACACCAGGTTAAAGTCCAACAGGTTTGTTTCGATGTCACTAGCTTTCGGAGCGCTGCTCCTTCCTCAGGTGAATGAAGAGGTATGTTCCAGAAACATATATATAGACAAATTCAAAGATGCCAAACAATGCTTGGAATGCGACCATTAGCAGGTGATTAAATCTTTACAGATCCAGAGATGGGGTTACCCCAGGTTAAAGAGGTGTGAATTACATCAAGCTAGGACAGTTGGTAGGATTTCGCAGGCCAGATGGTGGGGGATGAATGTAATGCAACATGAATCCCAGGTCCTGGTTGAGGCCGCACTCATGTGTCCGGAACTTGGCTATAAATTTCTGCTCGGCGATTCTGCGTTGCCGCGCGTCCTGAAGGCCGCCTTGGAGAACGCTTACCCGGAGATCAAAGGCTGAATGCCCTTGACTGCTGAAGTGTTCCCTGACTGGAAGGAAACATTCCTACATTAACAGTGACTGCACTTCAACTGTTCTTTATCAGCTGTAAAGAACACTAACCCCAGCTGTTTGTGTTGGTGATTTTAACAGTCCCCGCATAATTAAAAATTAAATTCATTTACAGGATGTGGGCGTCACTGGTTAGGCCCGTATTTATTGCCCATCAGTTGTCCTTCAGAAGGTAGTGGGGATGAGCTGCCTTCTTAAACTGCTGCAGTCCTTGAGGTGTAGCTACACCCACAGTGCTGTTAGGGAGGGAGTTTGTGGATTTTGCCCCAGCGACAGTGAAGGAACGGCTTTGGGACATCCGAAGGTCTTGAAAGACCTATGCCAATTCTGTCCTCCCATAACACAAAAACTTCAAGATGTAACTTAAATTGATACTTTAAAATATACTTTTGCCTGTTTATGCACCAACAATTCGTCCCCATTTACACCGCATAATTCTTTTCACAATATAACAACCAGTTAAGTGATGTAACCTCCGTAACTGTGTGCTGAACTATTTGCTCTGCAGCTTTTCAGATGAATTTGTTCTTGGTCTGGACCATTAAATGTTAATAAACTGTAATCAGTTGCTTTACACTGTAGCAAATTATCATGTTCTTGGGCAGCGGGATGATCACTCACACTTAGCAGCAGCAAGGAGCAATTTTAGGTTTTAAACAAATTTTTGATTACCACATTTTTTAACGGCATCTTCACATCTTTTAAGCCACGCCTGCTACTGGTCAGCTTGGAAGAGACAAAGATCTCCGCAATTCCAAAATTACACAATTGAGTTACGCACGCATTCTCAGGCAATGATGTATTGTGTCATCTGGAGCAGTGGACCAGTTCCATGTGCCACAATGAGTGATTGACCGCACATGTTTAAACCTTTTGTGAATCGGAGAGAATCATGAATAAGCTACACATCCAACTCGCAATCTATTCTGGGTTCGTTGGCTTCCTTGAAGCACAGTTACCGCTGGACCAGGAAAGGCAGGAGTATGATAGTCCGGATCATTCGTATAAATATGTGCTTCTTGGCATTGGTACTGCATTAGTGTGGTCGTCCGAAGCAGATCCTGACTGAAAAGGAACTGTTGAAAGGATGGGACATGTGCACGCTATCTGTGCTCACATTGAGAGAGCCACAGCATTATTGATCCCTTAATAATTCCCTTAATTGATCCCGGGTGGCATGGTAGCACAGTGGTTAACACTGTAGCTTCACAGCTCCAGGGTCCCAGGTTCAATTCTGGCTGGGGTCACAGTCTGTGCGGAGTCTGCACGTTCTCCCCGTGTCTGCGTGGGTTTCCTCCGGGTGCTCCGGTTTCCTCCCACAAGTCCCGAAAGACGTGCTTGTTAGGTGGATTGAACATTCTGAATTCTCCCTCTGTGTACCCGAACAGGCGCCGAAATGTGTCGACGAGGGGCTTTTCACAGTAACGTCATTGCAGTGTTAATGTAAGCCTTCTTCTGACACTAATAAGGATGATTATTATTATAACATAGCAATAGAACTGCTCTTCATCTCTGGCAGGGTTTTGGAAGTGAGCAATTCCCATGACTGGTTATTACTTTAATGACGTGTCACTGTTCAGAGTAGAAGTGATCAAACCAAAAGGAATGTAATTGATAGATTTCAACCTTGGCACTTTTTGGGCTGTTTCAAGTTGTTGGAGTTTGCTGTTTTGCTCCAAACAGTTGCTGTTTTGGAGTTGAAAGAAGGTCGAAGTTAGGGTATGCATTGAACTCCAATGTGCATGCCACTTAGCACATAGCCTGGCCCTGATGGTTGCAACTGTAGTTACATAAGATTTGGACGGTCTGCCTTATTGAGCTGAGCACCATGCTTGTGGACTTGGCTGGGGCAAGAAGGAAGCATGAGGTAACCTATTGGATATTGTGAGTTTGGATTCTGATTTGTTCCAGTCAAGTGTACCGTCATTCCGATCAGTCACTCATTACTCAACAGCTCTGTTTGACTTCAGGGATACTGTGCGTGATATGAGAAACCTTGGTGCTCCATACTAAATCCAGGAAGTGTGGTTATTCAATGGGATGAAGAGAGTGGTAGGGGGAATGAGTGGAATAAATATCCCCCAGCAACTCACCCCAAATTTTCCTTTGGTGGCTCATAATTTGTCAGTTGCGACCACTGCAGGTTGCAATTTTTAAAAAAAAACAGCTTAACACAGCTCTCGATTTCTGCTCCATCCATTTTAAGTAATGAAACTAGCTGCTTGGGAAAATCCTACTGCTATTCTCGGGAGTATGTCCTCTATATAACTCTGGCATTGTAAAATCACGTTTTGGCTGCTCTTCAGTGACTGCAAAATATTAGATGTGATCTAAGATTCACATTACCTTGTGGAAGAGATAGCCAAAGGTCAGGTTAAAATCATTGAAACATTTCCAAAAATAAAGCTTTTATTTCTGATGGTGTAAAGTTATACAGAGGCAATACCGCAGAGAATTGTATCTAGATTATCCCAGGCAGTCAATTTTGTTGTTTCTAATGGAAACTTTATCATGTATTAATCAAGAATTATGTTACGCTGGGTTTAAAAGCTGTTTGGGCATTTTCATGGAGACATGGAAATTTTTCTGAACTCAGAAAATTTGGGGAGGAATTTTGCATCACCACTTCCACCTGTATCAAGGGATGAACTCCACATTTTTTTGAACGTATTTTCATTCCAAATTTTCAGCATTTTTACAATTTACAACAAACACAAAACTCAACCATCTCATTAAACCCCCCATCGCCCCCCCTCCCATATCTCCCCCATCCCTCCATCCCACCTCGCCCTTCCCTCAGCAGTCAACAGTAACCAACTCCCCAAAATGCAAAATGAACAAACCCCAACTATTGAAGAACCACCTTAGAGCAAATTTCACTTTCTCCAGAGCCGACAGCACCAGCAAGTCCCACCGCCACACTGAGGCACAGGGTGGACCCCCCCAGTGAGGAATCAACGAGGCAAAGGCTAAGACATCTGCCCCCACATCCAAAATGAACATTAAATAATTGGATGAAAGGAAATTGATAAGAATTCAGCTGCACTGAGGTTCTTTTGATGCGTGGTTTAGCCTAGTAATAGGGTGAACAGATATTTACCTCAGTGAAGTGGAGAACAATAGGGCACAGAAATGCAGGAGTTAAAGGTACAGAGGGTAGGAGTTCAAATGGAGAAATAATAAGAGGTGTCACACATATGTGATAAACAGGGACCTCTAAGACAAGTTGTTTAGGTACAACAACATCAAAAGGAATAAATAGTCAATCAGTGGCAGGGTTAGTCCTGTACTGGAGGAGAAGAGCTGACTGGTGACCAAAATCACACCCATCCCAAATGAAAGTCAAGCTCCCCAAAAAGACTGCTGTTTTGAACCCGAGGTGGGCTACTCAAAACCAGAAGGAAATTTCCCAGAAGAAAGGTCCAGGGTTTCATGTATGGTAATTACTGCTGGATTTGGCTCCTTGCGTCAAAATCTGTGGGATGTTGCTTTGGGAAAGTACATCCTCAGAGTTGAGGAAAGTAGATATATTTGGAATGGAGTTAATTTAATTATACTGTCTCTTTACCCTGTAGTTAGTGATCATTTTTGTTCTGTATCCTCACCTTTCTTGTCTGTTTTACAATTTAATAAATATGTTTTATTTGAATGATTACAACAAGACTGAAACTTTTCTCACCGTTTTCATCTCTTCCCTCACATTATGCCAAATTGCAAAATAAGCAGTTAAGAACCAACGTTCAACGATTCCCTTCTGGGATTTTGGATACCCTGGCATTTAACAGCAACGGGGTTCTTAACATCTGCCTCACCTGAAAAACAACAAACTGGTATGGGTGAATTGGGGAGATGTTGGGGGATAACCCAACTGCCCTCATGCTTAAGGCCTTCATGATACAAATTTCAGGTGGGTCTATAAATGGTTACATATAGCTCCTGCCTACTTTGTGAAATAAGAACTCAGAATAATTTAATTGATGTATTTAAAATGATGCTGAATAACCATAAGGTACACCACTTCTTAAAATGCACCCATAAACAACCACTTCATTTTGTTATTGATATTCATGGGCTCCACCATGGCCGGCGTGGAGAAGAAACCCCCTGCGCATGCGCCAGAACACGCCGGCGGTTCTGCACATGTGCGGGACCACGGTGGCCCTTCGGCGGCAGTTGGCGCGGCGCCAACCCTTTCGCCGCTGGCCTAGCCCCCGGAAGTGCGGAGAATTCCACAACTTCCGGGTGGCCCGACGCCGGAGTGCTTCGCGCCGTTCTTGGCGTCGGGCCACCGCGCCAAGTGTGGAAGAATCCCACCCAAGGTTTTTTTTAGACCAAAGGTGCCCATTGGCTTAGGTGCCTATATAAGAGGCAATTTGTAGGAACAGATAGTGTGTACACAATGCGTGTGATTTTATCACCTAAGAATTACCAATATCAGAAAAGACACAAAATGGCTGTTAGCTGAGCTAGCCACATTCCTGAACAATCATTAGCTGGGTTAAGTTACAAACTGGTATAAACAACGTAATTTAATTACAGACAGCAGAGTTAGTCAGGGGAGCAAGAATGATTGAAACAGACGTGGGAGAACTTTACCAGCCACTGATAACAGCTCCCCAGGACAGAGAGCATTATGTATCCTCACCAGCTCAAGGTCTCCAGGTGCAGGGAGGAGACATAACTTTAATAGTCAGTATGAGTGACTTCTTCATGAAGTTAGGGGCTGGTAAGATACCAACCCACTTTGCATAATGTTAAATTTAATTGGGTATATATCTAATGTATGTAACCTATAATCAATATTATTGGACAATGGCCTCCTCCTGCACTGTAAATTCTATGATAATCTAGGTCCAGCCGAAATGGGCTGTGTAGCGGTTTTGAAAAATATAAGAATGGATGTTTCCCTTTGTTCGGTGGAGAGATGGCCTGGGACTTTAACAGACGTCATCTCCCCACCGGCGAAATAAACCATTTGATGCGAAGACCAGTAGCCCTGGGCATTGAGTGATTTCTTTGAGATCCTCTCCCGCTAACGGTGGCCTAGGGTTTGGTCCCACACATGTCGAACTTAGTATCATGAGCTGTGCAGTTTAATGGAAGTGGCAGTACGCTGTGTGGGGAATGTAAAATAAAACGCGATGCTGGGAACCTGCAATTAAAACTGGATACGCCCAACAAATTGAGCAACAAACTGTTTCTATTTGTGCTCTCGCCGACCACTGAAGAGAAGGAAAGGAAGAACAGACATTGAAATTGCACTTTCACACTCTTGGGACACCTCAAAGCTCTTCACCGCCAATTGTTTTTGAAGTGCGGTAACCATTGTAAAATAGGAAACCAGTTTGTGCACAGCAAGCTCCAACAAACAGATGTGAAATAGATGAGGGATAAATATTGGTAAAGGCACTGCAGCCGTGCTTTGAGTAGCATGAATAGGATGTTTTACATCCACCGAGCGAGCAGGCAGAGAATTAGTTCAATGTTTCTCGAAGCTTACATCTTCAACAGCATTCCCTCAATGCTGCACTGTGATGTGAGCTTGGATTACGTGTTCAAGTCTCTGGAATAGGTCAATGGGCTTCTGAGCCTGAGACAAAAACGTTACTCCATGGGCCATGTTATTTTAATACAATTTACATTGCCCTGTCCTGGATTGTGCCTTGAATGCTTCATAATCCCTATTTATTTGCTCTATGTGTGTATCGTGAGTTAACTGACATACTGATAGTCAGATTATCCATCAAGTGTTAGATCACAGTTGCATTGCTCTTTTTTTGTTAATTTAGAGTACCCAATTCGTTTTTTTCCCCAATTAAGGGCCAATTTAGCGTGGCCAATCTACCCACCCTGCACATCTTTGGGTTGTGGGGGTGAAACCCACGCAGACACGGGGAGAATGTCCAAACTCCACACGGACAGTGACCCGGGGCCAGGATCGAACCCAGCTCCTCAGCGGCGTGAGGCAGCGGTGCTAACCACTGCGCCACCATGCTCTGCAAAAATAAAAAAAGAAACTTTTTGAAAATCGAATTTTAAGTTACATGGTATTAATTATTTTAATTCGATAAAATAGATGACAAAATAATAACACCTGATGTTCTCAAGTGGCAACTAAACCACATATCCAAAGCTTGAGTCGTTTATTATAATTTCATATATTACATTATATTAGCAATTTTAGACTTAGAATATAATTTCTGCTGTAAAATATGTCACATTAAATACAAAAAGTGATTACATCATGCTCTGTCTCTGGCCATTTTGCCCACACATTACTAACATGCTGTCTGTACTTATCATTCTAAAAGTAATTTAGTCGCATTGACAAAATGGCTCCCAAGACGTGCCAATGCAGCCAATTCAGTCAGATTATATATTACGAATCACACAGAAGATTTTCACCCGATCTGTTCTTAACTTGATTCTTATCTATGCCTCGGATGTTCAAAGCACTCTGCCCGAGGCAACGACCACTCCACTCATTTATAGCCATCTATTTATCCATCTCGAAATAGAAATGATATAATTGTATATTCTTCTTGTCGCTCAGCGAAAGCTCTTTGTCACATTTGAGGAGCATGCTGCAATCCAACAGATATTTGTGCCAAACGCACCCTCAAATTTCACATTCAGAAAACAGCAGACTGGCAGAATTCAGGAGTAATGGGACGTGATGAGAAACTGGTCCAATAAGAACAGGAACGGATCAAATCAAATCAAATTGAGATGTAAAAATGGTAATTTTAATTTCCACTTTGCTTTCCGGGCTCAAATTAGGTTTCTAATATTAGCAAAGGGTAATAATAATATATAAAGTGAAATCATCACACCACAATTGCAAATACCCATAGAATTACCTTACGGTTTATTAAATACTTCCATTAAGATTATTTTTCTGGGGGCCGGATTAGTGCAGTTGCCTGGAGAGGTGGTTTGTGATGCAGAACAAGCCCAGGAGCGAGGGTTCAATTACCGCATCGGCTGAGGTTATTCATGAAGGCCCTACCATCTCAACCTTGCTCCTTGCATTAGGTGTGGTGATCCTCAGGTTAAACCACCACTGGTCAGCTGTCTTCCTCAAAGGGGCAAGTAGTCTATGGTCGTCTGGGACTATTGCAATTTCACTTTACAAAGGCTTGAGGTTGGAACCCAAGAGAATTGCCAAATGCAAACCCCAGGATATGGCGGGGTGGTGGAATTCCCAGCATGCATCACCAGTGTGCGCCCCTTGGCATGACAGCAAGTGCGTCCGCCTTCAGGCCATGGCAGCACTGACATGACTGTCACTGAAATGTGTATAAAATGACCTGGAGGGGGAATTTTAAAAACATTTATTTAAAGCTAATGTTTCACAGGAAAGCCATTTTGAAAACTTTGTTACTGGTTCGAAGACAGAGAAAAATATGAAACAGGGGAATGGTTACAACACCTCAGTTTTATTTGCTTCCTGGAAAGGTTTTTTAAAAAGGGAATCATTGCTTACATAAAGCTTTGATTGCGGAGCACCGCTACCTGATCGGCCCAGTTCCAATATCGAAGAGAAAAGCAGTAATTAATAAATAGTCTTACAGAAACAAATTTATTTCCAAATTATTCCAGGGAGATGCTACCACTTTCCCCACTGCCATCAACTTACACACCCACCCTCATTTCATTGTCCTTTCTAATAACAGGACCATTGACTCATTACAAGCAATCCCAAGGAGGAAGTGACAGCAATTTTAATGTGTTTTTCACTCGTCAGTTGTGAGGATCTGGGGCGGGATACTCCGTTCTGGGGACTAAGTCCGCCGGAAAACGGGCGGGAATCACTCCGGACCCTAGAAAGTCTGGGGTGATTCTCCGTCTTCAAGGGGGCCAGCAGGGCCCCGGCGTGCGACCGGCAGCTCCGGCTGTCGACGGGGCCATGCAGTTACGGCCGCGCATGCGCATGGCGGCTGGCCGCGGGTCCGCACATGCGCGCGGCGGCCATCTTCACGCCGGCCCCCGCGCAACATGGCGACACCATACAGGGGCCCTGCGCGGAGGAACATAGCCCACCCCCCCCGGAATGACAGCGCTCACCTATCGGTAACCACCGATTGCGGGCCTGGCCACCATGGAGGCCCCACCTCCCCCCGGGAGTCGGATTCCCCCGCTCCCCCCCCCACCAGGATGGTCCCCACAGCCAGAACGCGGTGGTCCCGCCGGATGGGACCACATGTGAAACACGCCAGCGGGACTCGGTGGGCACTCGGCCCCTCGATGCGGAGAATCGCCGCGGGGGCCGCTTTCAACGTCCACCGACCAGCGCCGCGTCGATCGCGCGACTGCCGGCGATTCTCCAGTGGCTGGAGAATCGGGTGCCAGCGTGGGAGCCTATTTTGGGTATTTCTCTCCCCCCCCCCCCCCCCCCCCCCCCCCCCCCCCCCCCCCCGCCGCGGAGCGTGATTTCGGCGTGGAGGGTTGGAGAACTCCGCCCCTGGAATGCTGTACCTGAAAAAGTGGTGGAATCTGACTCCAAAATATTTTTTAATGGAATCCAGGCAGTTACTTGAGGTTGGCGAACTTGCAACATTATGGACCAAAAGTGTGTGTGTGTCTGTGTTTGTGCTGTAGCTTTCTGTGACTCTAAAGATAGAGATGACAGAAAGATTAGGGACGTCATTCTCCGACCCCCCGCCGGGTCGGAGAATGGCCGTTGGCCGCCGTGAATCCCGCCCCCGCCCCCCCCCGAAGTCTCCGAAGGGAGAAAAGTCGGCGGGGCGTAAATGGCGCCGCTGCCGCGGAGAATGTCACGGGTCGATTTTCGGCCTGCCGATATTCTCCCTTCCGGATGGGCCGAAGTCCCGTCGACGTGATGACCGTTCACGTCGACGTGAATCAAACCTTTTCATCGGCGTGACCCGGTGCTCCAGGCTCACGCCGACCAGCGAGGAGGTGAGTGACGGCCTGGAGGGTTGGCTCTGGGCAGGAAATGGCGTGGCCGCAGACTGATTGCCTGAGGAGAGGTGTGTCTCGGCTTGTGTGTGTGTGCGGCGGGGGGGGGGGGGGGGGGGGGTGGTTAGAGTAGGCTGGGCTCCGGGGGAGTGCCGGGAGGGGGTCCGTGCCGGGGTGGAGGTTGGGGGTTGTGGAGGGGGTCCGTGCCGGGGTGGAGGTTGGGGGGGGGGGGTCCGTGCTGGGGTGGAGGTTGGGGGTTGGGGAGGGGGTCCGTGCCGGTGTGGAGGTTGGGGAGGGGGTACGTGTCGGGGTGGAGGTTGGGGGGGGGGGTCCGTGCTGGGGTGGAGGTTGGGGGTTGGGGAGGGGGTCCGTGCCGGGGTGGAGGTTGGGGGGGGGGTCCGTGCTGGGGTGGAGGTTGGGGGTTGGGGAGGGGGCCGTGCTGGGGTGGAGGTTGGGGGGGTCCGTGCTGGGGTGGAGGTTGGGGGTTGGGGAGGGGGTCCGTGCCGGGGTGGAGGTTGGGGGGGTCCGTGCTGGGGTGGAGGTTGGGGGTTGGGGAGGGGGTCCGTGCCGGGGTGGAGGTTGGGGGGGGGGGGTCCGTGCTGGGGTGGAGGTTGGGGGGGGGTCCGTGCTGGGGTGGAGGTTGGGGGTTGGGGAGGGGGTCCGTGCCGGGGTGCAGGTTGGGGGGGGGGTCCGTGCTGGGGTGGAGGTTGGGGGTTGGGGAGGGGGCCGTGCTGGGGTGGAGGTTGGGGGGGTCCGTGCTGGGGTGGAGGTTGGGGGTTGGGGAGGGGGTCCGTGCCTGGGTGGAGGTTGGGGAGGGGGTCCGTGCCGGGGTGGAGGTTGGGGAGGGGTTCCGTGACGGGGTGGAGGTTGGGCGGGGGTCCGTGCTGGGGTGGATGTTGGGGAGGGGGCCGTGCCGGGGTGGAGATTGGGGGGGGTCCGTGCCGGGGTGGAGGTTGGGGAGGGGGTCCGTGCCGGGGTGGAGGTTGGGGAGGGGGGTCCGTGCCGGGGTGGAGGTTGCGGGGGGGTCCGTGCTGGGGTGGAGGTTGGGTGTTGGGGAGGGGGTCCGTGCCGGGTTGGAGGTTGGGGGGGTCCGTGCTGGGGTGGAGGTTGGGGGTTGGGGAGGGGGCCGTGCCGGGGTGGAGGTTGGGGGGGTCCGTGCTGGGGTGGTGGTTGGGGGTTGGGGAGGGTGTCTGTGCCTGGGTGGAGGTTGGGGAGGGGGTCCGTGCCGGGGTGGAGGTTGGGGAGGGGGTCCGTGCCAGGGTGGAGGTTGGGGGAGGGGGTCCGTGCCGGGGTGGAGGTTGGGGGGGGGGGTCCGTGCTGGGGTGGAGGTTGGGTGTTGGGGAGGGGGTCCGTGCCGGGGTGGAGGTTGGGGGGGGGTCCGTGCTGGGGTGGAGGTTGGGGGTTGGGGAGGGGGCCGTGCCGGGGTGGAGGTTGGGGGGGTCCGTGCTGGGGTGGAGGTTGGGGGTTGGGGAGGGGGTCCATGCCGGGGTGGAAGTTGGGGGGGGGGGTCCGTGCCGGGGTGGAGGTTGGGGGTTGGGGGGGGGGTCCGTGCCGGGGTGGAGGTTTGGGGGGCGGGGGGGTCCGTGCCGGGGTGGGTGATGGGAGGGCAAATGAGTTGGTCCACCTGGCCAGGTGCCAGCCTCCAACAGTTGGACCCATGCCGTCCATGCCACCTGGCTGGGGGGAGGAGGGGATATGGGCAATGATGACATGTCGTCGTTCCCCTCCCCCCCACCAGGCCGTCATGTTTTCAGACCATCCAGCGATGTTGGCCGCCGTGGTGGCAGCCGCTCATGTCTATGTTGCCCTGGATGAGGAGGAGGAGGAGGAGGAGGAGGAGGAGCATGCCAGAGAGGCGGCGCAGGCTGCCGCAGAGGGGCAGGCGGCAGCCGCCCAGGCTGGAGGGACACCTGACCGACAGGACGAGGAGGGGGAGGAGGACGTCGCAGCCCCACGGCAACGGAGGCACCCGAGGGCGCCCCGTGTGTACCGGCCCCGGCAGTCATACCAGGACCTCACGGACCGGGAATGCAGGAGGAGACTCCGGATGAGCCGGGAAACCGTGGCACACATCTGCCACCTGCTGGCACACCTGTCACCGCGTGGCACTGGCGGGGGGACACCCTCTCCCCGTGTCCGTCAAGGTTACGGTGGCCCTGAACTTTTATGCAACGGGGTCATTCCAGGCACCGAGTGGGGGACCTGTCCGGCATATCGCAGACATCGGTGCATCGGTGCATCCGGGCAGTGACAGATGCCCTTTATGCCATGGCGCACCGCTACATCCGCTTCCCCGTGGACCGGGCCAGCCAAGATGCCCGGGCCGTGGGCTTCTCTGCCATTGCCGGGTTCCCCATGGTCCAGGGCGCGATCGATGGGCTGCACGTCGCCGTGCGGCCACCTGCAGATAACAGGGCCGTGTTCACTAATAGGAAGGGGACCTATTCGATGAACGTACAGGTGGTGTGCGACCACCGCATGATGATCCTGCACGTCTGCGCCCGTCACCCAGGCAGTGTACACGACTCATTCGTGTTGTCGCGGTCATCCATCCCCGGCATGTACGAGGGAAGCCATCCCCGGCTGAGGGGCTGGTTGCTGGGCGACAGGGGCTACCCATTGCGATCGTGGCTGATGACGCCTATACGGAGGCCACGCAATGAGGCGGAGAACCGCTACAATGATGCACATGTAGCGACAAGGGGAGTGATCGAGAGGTGCTTTGGCGTGCTGAAGATGCGTTTCAGGTGCCTGGACCTCTCTGGGGGCGCCCTCCAGTATCGGTCAGATAGGGTCGGCCGCATCATTGTGGTGTGCTGCGTCCTGCGCAACATAGCCCAGCAGGGGGGCGATGTGCCGCAGGTAGAGGAGGGCGGAGTGGAGGAGCAGCAGCAAGAGGCCCAGCCCTCCCCAGATGAGGGGGATGGGGACAATGGTCAGGGCAGACGGGGTAGACACAGACGGGTGGCTGTCCACCGTTACCGGCTGGCCCAGCGGGCACGGGACAGACTGATAGACGCCCGCTTCACTGACTAGATGGGTGTGGGAATCGGGTAGTATGGCTACAGACCGCACACCATGACAACAGCCGACGACCCACACCCCCCACCCATCCACCCACCCAGCACCCTCACCCCCCTCCCCAACCCCACACACCCCACCCGCATGCACACCACCCCCCCACCCCCAATTGCCGATCCACCGGCGGCACAATGGGCCGGGCTCACCCAGTTGCGGGTGGACGCGTGTCTATCGCAGGCCATGGAGAATGATGACAACCCGCCTCCGATGAGCTCCTGGCTCTACATCGTTGGACTATGTCTGACCCATGGCCACAGTACCACCATCCACCCGGACCATCCCTCCATGCGGCTGTGACACTGCAGCGCACGGTCCCGTCCTCTGCCCGGGGGATGTTGATGGCGGCCCAGGGGGAAGGGGGCAGACTCACCTGGGGCTGAGGTAAGACCACCCCTCACACACACACTTGCGCTCAACGTACATGACACCCCCGCACACTTTGGACAGAGCACAAAGGCAGCTTCGGTAGGTGTAACATTGACTTTAATAACCAAAGGAGTTCATGCACGTGCCCTAGCGCCTAAAACTCATCTGTGCCCTGCACCCGTGCCAACTTACTCAGTGTCTAATTGTTTGGCCTTACGGGCCCTTTGACTACGTCTAAGTGGTTCCCCAGACGGTACAGCAGAACTGGAGGTGGACTCCTGTGATTCCTGCCCTCTGACACTGGATCCCTTTGGCGGCCGTTTCCTGGGGCGTACTGGCCTAGATGGGCCAGGCTGCGGCCCGGGCGACTGGGATGGCGAGCTGCCAGCCTGTCCTGCCCGTTGCCCACCCGATGCACCTGGGACGGAAGGGGGGGAGTCCGAGGTGTCGCGGTGTACCGGGACCTCCCCTACAGAGGGAGCCGGGACGGACCACACCACCTCCTCCTCCCTCGGGGTGCCCGATGGCCCCCAGGCCTCTACATGGGTGGGGGATGCGAACGGACTGGCCATCCGACGCGCCCCCGACATCTGGCGCTGCCAGTCCTGGAGGCCCGTGCTGGTATCGACAGGGGTCTGCAGGTTTGCAGCCATGGAGCCCAGGGGGGTTGTCGAACCCTGTCTGCGACAGTGCGACGCCAGCTCGCACATGGCCACTGGCGCCGATGCCCTCAGCGATGGCCTGCTGAGACTGGGCCATGGCCTGCAGAGACTGGGCTATCGCCTGCTGAGACTGGGCCATGGCCTGCTGAGACTGGGCCATGGCCTGCTGAGACTGGGCTATGGCGTGCTGAGACTGGGCTATGGCGTTGAGCGCCTCTGCCATCTGGCGCTGGCACTGGCTCATGGCCTCCTGTGAGAGGGCAGCCATTTCCTGGGCCACAGACGCCGCCTGCACGGAAGGCCCCAGGCATCGCAAACCGTTCCCCATGTCTGACACCGTCGCACCCATTGCCTCCACCGCGGACGCCACCCGTGCTGTGTCAGCCTGGGTGGCATGCATGACCGGGACCACTCCCAGCTCCTGGACGCGGGTGGACTCCTCCACCTGCGACCGCAGCCGCCGCAAGCCACCCGTCACCCTATTCGCTCGTCTCCGTGTCGGTGGTTGCATCGGATCTATGTGTGGGTGTGGTAACTGCAGGAACCCGGGATCCATCTGGGCGGCAGATGTTCGCTTGGCCTGGGCTGCCCTCCGACCGCCCGGTCCCTCTGCTGCTCCTACCTCCACCTGCTGTACCGGGACGGCTGTGTTGTGCGCACCAGTGAGTGTACCAGACGCCTCATCACTAAAGTGCCCAACCGTGGTGAGTGTTTCTGCGATGGTGGAGGGTGTTGGTGACAGCAGTGGCGTTGTGTCGTGCTCTTCGTCCCACTCTGAGTCCATGGCACTTTGGGGTGGGGGTTCGTCTCCACCCATCCACTCTGAGTCACTGTCCGGTATTTCGTCTTCCTGGGTAGGGATGTCCTGGGTAGTGCTGTCCCGGGTAGTGCTGTCCCGAGTAGTGCTGTCCCGGGTAGTGCTGTCCCGGGTAGTGGTGTCCCGGGTAGGGGTGTCCTGGGTAGTGGTGTCCCGGGTAGGGTGTCCTGGGTAGTGGTGTCCCGGGTAGGGGTGTCCTGGGTAGTGGTGTCCCGGGTAGGGGTGTCCTGGATAGTGGTGTCCTGGGTAGTGGTGTCCTGGCTCGGATGTGACGGGGGCCTGTGGCTGCCCCCCTCATCGCTGGGTGGTCGCTCCCCGCACGTGACGGGGGTGTCGTCTCCCTGTTGCTCCAGGTCTCTCCGTCTCCCGTGGTGTGCGAGGGGAATCCTGCGGGCGTCGCATGCTGGAGGGTCCGGGTCTCTCCGTCTCCCGTGGTCTCCGAGGGGCATCCTGCGGGCGTCGCATGCTGGAGGGTCCGGGTCTCTCCGTCTCCCGTTGTCTCCGAGGGGCATCCTGCGGGCGGTCTGCATCTGCGGGGATGGGTGACTGGACGTTTGGTCCTGCGATACACAATGAAGCATGCATGGTTAGACATCAGGCAGTGATCAGGTGATACGGGAGAGGGGGATATAGGGGAGGGGGGGATATGGGACGGGCTGTTGGTGGCTCACTTGCTCGTGGGGCCCCGACCTCTGCATCAGCAACCTCCCGGTCCTCAGGTCCGCCAGCCAGTTCCAGGGCCCTTTCCTCGTGTACGGTCAGTGGCCCTCTCATCAGCGGGCCCTCCTCCAGTCCTCACATGCTCCCTATTGTTGTGTGTGCGCTTCTCCTGGGGGGGGGAGGGGGGGGGTGGTGGCAGGGGTAAAAGGCAACAGTGTTAGGCAGGTATATGAATGCACGCCATCGGTTGCGCGTGCATTGCAGAGGTTAAGGTTAGGGCTGGATTCACTTGGGGATATGGGGGATATGGGGGAGGGGGGGATATGGGGGAGGGGGGATATGCTGGATATGGGGGAGGGGGGATATGGGGGATATGGGGGAGGGGGGAATATGGGGGATATGGTGGAGGGGGGATATGGGGGAGTGGGGATATGGGGGATATGGGGGAGGGGGGGATATGGGGAGGGGGGATATGGGGGAGATGGGGGAGGGGGGGATATGTGGGAGGGGGATATGGGGGAGGGGGGGATATGGGGAATATGGGGGGAGGGGGGATATGGGAGGGGGGATATGGGGGGATATGGGGGATATGGGGAGGGGGGATATGGGGGAGGGGGGAATATGGGGGATATGGGGGAGGGGGGAATATGGGGGATATGGGGGAGGGGGGATATGGGGGAGGGGGAATATGGGGGATATGGGGAGGGGGGATATGGGGGAGGGGGGATATGGGGGAGGGGGGATATGGGGGAGGGGGGAATATGGGGGATATGGGGGAGGGTGGATATGGGGGAGGGGGGATATGGGGGATATGGGGGAGGGGGGTATATGGGGGAGGGGGGGGGATATGGGGGAGGGGGGGATTTGGGGGAGAGGGGATATGGGGGATATGGGGGAGGCTCACCCTGCCTGCTCTGACGAGGTCGTTCACCTTCTTGTGGCACTGGGTGCCTGTCCGTGGTGTTAGGGCCACAGCGGTGACGGCCTCTGCCACCTCCCTCCACAGACGCCGGCTGTGGCGTGGGGCAACTCTGGCGGCCGTGCCCGGGATACAGGGCGTCCCTCCTCTGCTCCACCGCATCCAGGAGCGCCTCCACATCGCGTGACTCGAACCTCGGGGCTGAGCGACGGCCAGCCATCAAGTCGGGTGTTGCGGTCGGCTGTTCCGGTCGGGTGGGGGGGGAGCTGCGCGGCCTTATGAGCCGTCACGCCGTGCAGCGCGTATGACGCTGCACGGCGTGAACCACTGCGCAAGCGCGGATCCCGTTACGTCGCTGCTAGCCCATTTCGGGCCGCAGACTATCGGCCCATTTTTATCGACGTGACGCAAGTGGGATTTGCGCCCTTTTTTGCGCCGATCGGCGGAATTTCCGCCGATAACGGAGAATTTCGCCCAAGGATAGTGGGCTGGACTGTGACAAGGATGGTCAACGAGGGGGCGCACAGCACAAGATGGCTGGCACCCCCACTGGGAGGTGTGTGCGCTGCTGATGGATGTTGGTGATCTCGGGTGATCCTCAAAATTGAGGTGTACTCAGATGGCCGTAAAACATTTTTTAAAAAGGACCAGAGCTGTTAGACTCTTCAGTATTGTAAGGGTCCTTTGTCTTCCTTATTTTTTTATTCCCTTAGTTCCCCCTTTCTTTTATTTTTGACATTGCATTTTTGATTCATGGATGATTCTTTAAGACAGCCTGCCTCTTTAATTCAAGCAGATGAAGGCCATGGCCTGTGCCTTTAATTCAAACACCCAGAAGTTGGTGCTATTTTAGACTCGTGATTGGAGATCTGCTGGCTCAGTGATGACCAGATTGATTGATGTGGCTGGTGGCCAATGAAGGAGGCCAAAAGGCTGTGCTCTGCCCGGTAATGGGTGGTGATTGGATATTATCAAACTGCAATGTTTCTCAGAGCCTTGAGGTTCCATTTTAGTTTCACTTTTGGGTCTGGCCGAGGAGCTGAGAGAGATCCAGCTAAATCCTCTCCAGAAAACGGCTGCTAACCTTTGGAAAAAAGATCCAGCTAACTCTCTTTCTCCAATATGCCTGTGGGTGTTGGATTTCTGAAAACTGGAGCGGGATTCTCTTACCCCCCCGCCGGATCGGAGAATCACCGGGGGGGGGCGGCGTGAATCCCGCCCTCGCCGGCTGCCGAATTCTCCGGCGCCAGAGATTTGGCGGGGGCGGGGAATCGCGCCGCGCCGGTCGGGGGCCGCTAGCAGCCCCACTGGCGATTCTCCAGCCTGCCATGGGCCGAGTGGCCGCCCATTTATTTTTTGCCGGTCCCGCCGGCGTAAATTAGAGTAGTTCCTTACCGGTGGGACCTGGCGGCGCGAACGGCCTCCAGGGTCCTCGGGGGGAGGGGGGGAGGGATCTGGCCCCAGGAGGTGCCCCACGGTGGCCTGGCCCGCGATCGGGGCCCACCGATCCGCAGGCGGGCCTGCACCATGGGGGCACTCTATTCCTGCGCGTCGGCTGCTATTCCTCCGCTATGGCCGATGTGGAGATTAACCCCCCCTGAGCATGGGCGGGATGATGCCAGCACACGCTGGCATTCACGCGCATGCGCCAACTCACCCAGTCCAGCGGAGGCCCTTTGGTGCCGGTTAGCATGGTGCAAAGCCCCTTCCCCGCCAGCCGGCGCGGCGCAAACCACTCCTGCTCCGGCCTAGCCCCTGAAGGTGCGGAGGATTCCGCACCTTTGGGGAGGCCCGACACTGGAGTGGTTCACGCCACTTCTTCCCGCCGGAGTTTCCCGCCGCGCCGATTCCTGCAGAATCCCACTCCATGGGCGTCATTCTCCGACCCCCCGCCGGGTCGGAGAATGGCCGTTGGCCGTCGTGAATCCCGCCCCCGCCCCCGCCGAAGTCTCCGGTACCGGAGATTGGGCGGGGGCGGGGAATCGGGCCGCACCGGTTGGCGGGACCCCCCGCTCAATTCTCCGGCCCGGATGAGCCGAGGTCCCGCCCAGAAATTGCCTGTCCTGCCGGAGTAAATCAAAGCTAGTATTTACCGGCGGGACCAGGCGGCGTGGGCGGGCTCCGGGGTCCTGGGGGGGGGCCGCGGGGCGATCTGACCCAGGGGGGTGCCCCCACGGTGGCCTGGCCCGCGATCGAGGCCCACCGATCCGCGGGCGGGCCTGTGCCGTGGGGGCACTCTTTCCCTTCCGCCTCCGCCACGGCCTCCACCATGGCGGAGGTGGAAGAGACTCTCCCCACTGCGCATGCGCGGGAAACTGTCGGCGGCCGCTGACGCTCCCGCGCATGCGCCGCATTTCCGCGCCAGCTGGCGGGGGCACCAAACGCCATTTCCGCCAGCTGGCGGGGTGGAAATCCCTCCGGCGTCGGCCTAGCCCCTCAATGTTGGGGCTCGGCCCCCAAAGATGCGAAGCATTCCGTACCTTTGGGCCGGCGCGATGCCCGTCTGATTGGCGCCGTTTTTGGCGCCAGTCAGCGGACATCGCGCCGTTGGGGGAGAATTTCGCCCCAGAACCTGAAGGCAGGCCGCAAATTGAGTGGAAAGCCTGATGAAAGAGACTCAGTCTCAGCAGGAGCATTGTCAGTATGGGCTGTAAAGCAAGGACTGTGATCTTCAAGCTGCTGTGGAGAAAGCCGGCAAAGGGCCCATCATCTGAAATGAAGACTCTTCTCTTTTATTTATATCTTTTCCTTATTCCCCACCCCCCCCTCTCTGTGCTTGTCTGTCTTGTGTGTGTGGGTAGAGGGTGGGGGGAGCCAAGTTACAGGAGGAGTTAGATACTTATTAATATTGAACCAACTGTATCTGCTGCGCATTTCACCATTAATCTTGTTATAAATAAACAGTAATTGTGTTTCAACTTAAAAACCTGGGGCGAAATTCTCCGACCCCCCGCCGGGTTGGAGAATCGCCGGGGGCTGGCGTGAATCCCGCCCCCGCCGGTTGCCAAATTCTCCGGCACCGGAGATTCGGCAGGGGGCGGGAATCGCGCCGCGCCGATTGGCGTGCCCCCCCCCGGCAATTCTCCGGCCCGGATGAGCCGAAGTCCCGCTGCTGGAATGCCTGTCCCGCCGGCGTGGATTAAACCACCTCTCTTACCGGCGGGACAAGGCGACGCGGGCGGGCTCTGGGGTCCTGGGGGGGGGCCGCGGGGCAATCTGGCCCCGGGTGGTGCCCCCACGGTGGCCTGGCCCGCGATCGGGGCCCACCGATCCGCGGGCGGGTCTGTGCCGTGGGGGAACTCTTTTCCTTCTGCCTTCGCCATAGTCTCCACCATGGCGGAGGCGGAAGAGACCCCCTCCACTGCGCATGCGCGGGGGCCGTGAGCGGCCACTGGTGCTCCCACGCATGCGCCGCTGGCAATGTCATTTCCATGCCAGCTGGCGGGGCACCAAAGGCCTTTCCCGCCAGCTGGCGGGGCGGAAATCAGTCCGGTGCGAGCCTAGCCCCTCAAGGCTAGGGCTCGGCCGCTCAAGATGCGGAGGATTCCACACCTTTGGGGCGGCGCGATGCCGGACTGATTTGTGCCGTTTTTGGCGCCGGTCGGCGGACATTGCGCCGATTACGGAGAATTACGCCCTTGGTGACTGTAATTATTGGATAGGCAAGGGCCAAAGAGTTGTGACCGTTTAGAAGAAAAATTAGTTTATTCACTTGTGTTATGACACTGGGGCACCTGGGGCTGGAAATGACCGCGCACTTGCCCAGGATGGCGTAACAGTGTCAAGGGGGAATCGTCGCACAAGAATGATTGCAACTGTAGCTGTGGCCATTTCAGCATTGTAGCTCCATCATGGGGGTTTGGGGTGAGATTCTGAGAGTCCTTTGACCCTGCCACTGGGACATTGCCTCTAAGTAGTTGCTGCACTTTAGACTCAGTGGAAGCCCCTGACTGAAGCCGGGAAGTGTCCATTTGTGTGGAATAATGGCCCTTGGTTAGGGCTTTAATTGGATTGACTGGCTGCACGTCTCCTTGGAGTGGGCTGCCAACCCTGTGGTATCTTGCCCCTGGGAATCCTGTCCGGAGGTGGGCCAGCATCATGGAACCATCTCAACAGTATTTTCTAATACGTCCTTGACACCTCCATTTCCAAAGCCTCCCCCAAGTGGCTTGGACAATCCTACCCTGTAGGTTGTGATGAATGTAGGAAGTTCTTGGGCAGGATTCTCCCCTACCCGGCGGGGCGGGGGGGTTCCGGCGGGATGGAGTGGCGTGAACCACTCCGGCGTCGGGCCGCCCCAAAGGTGCAGTTTTCTCCGCACCTTGAGGGGCTAGGCCCGCGCCGGAGTGGTTGTCGTCCCTCCCGCTGGCGTGGAAGGCCTTTGGCGCCATGCCAGCCGGGGCAGAAGGGACTCCGCCGGCCGGCGGAAGTCCGCGCATGCGCGGGAGCGTCAGCGGCTGCTGACATCATCCCCGCGCATGCGCGGGGGGGGGTTCACCTCCGCGTCAGCCATCGCGGAGGCTATGGCCGACGCGGGGGGGGAAAGAGTGCCCCCACGGCACAGGCCCGCCCGCGGATTGGTGGGCCCCGATTGCGGCCAGGCCACCGTGGGGGCACCCCCCAGGCCAGATCACCCCGGGCCCCGCCCAGGTCCCCGGAGCCCGCTCGCGCCGCCTGGTCCCGCCGGTAAGGGAGGTGATTTAATTCACACCGGCGGGACCGGCATTACAGCAGTTGGAGTTTGGCCCATCGTGGGCCGGAGAATCGCCGGGGGGGGGCCGCCGACCGGCGCGGCGTGATTCCCGCGTCCACCAAATCTCCGGTGCCGGAGAATTCGGTGGCCGGCGGGGGTCGGAGAATCCCACCCCTTATATACATTGGATTATATGGGCGGGATTCTCCGCAATCGGCGCGATGTCCGCCGACCGGCGCCAAAAACGGAGCGAATCAGTCCAGCATCACGCCGCCCCAAAGGTGCGGAATTCTCCGCATCTTGAGGGGCCGAGCCCTCACCTTGAGGGGCTAGGCCCGCGCCGGACTGATTTCCGCCCTGCCAGCTGGCGGGAAAGGCCTTTGGTGCCCCGCCAGCTGGCGCGGAAATGACTTTGCCATGCGGGGCATGCGCAGGAGCGTCAGCGGCCGCTCACAGCAGCCCCGCGCATGCGCAGTGGAGGGGGTCTCATCCGCCTCCGCCATAGTGAAGACCATGGCGAAGGCGGAAGGTAAAGAGTGCCCCCACGGCACAGGCCCGCCCGCGGATCGGTGGGCCCCGATCGCGGGCCAGGCCACCGTGGGCGCACCTCCCGGGGCCAGATCACCCCGCGCCCCCCCCCCTAGGACCCCGGAGCCCGCCCGCGCCGCCTTGTCCCGCCGTTCAAAAGATTCTCGCCGGCGGGACAGGCATTCCAGCAGCGGGACTTCGGCCCATCACGGGCCGGAGAATCGCCGGGGCGGGGCCCGCCAACCGGCGCGGGGCGATTCCCACCCCCGCCGAATATCCGGTGCCGGAGAATTCGGCAACCGGCGGGGCTGGATTCAGCATTCCTGAGGCTAAGTGCGGAGAATCTGTGGAGTTTTTAAAAATCGGCGGCCCCCCTTCACCAGTCACAGGAACACTTGACTGACAGACCGGAGAATCCCGCCCATAGTGTTAAAAATTTAAATAACCAGGTCAATTTGAGTGGGAAAATGTGGTGTAGTCATTGGAGGTCTGTGGCAGTCAGATTTTAGGTCAGGTCTGTCAAAAGCTGTGAGCTGAACAGCAGCTTTTGCCAAATGCTGTGAGGTTTAGCAATATTCTGACACAAAGAGAAGGATCTCTCTCTCCAAACAATCTTTCCAAGCCACCTTTATACAGCAAGTATCTGTTTGTTCACTAGCTTTATTTATAAGTGATTTTTGACCTGTTATAGGTTTTGCTTTATTGGAGGTAAAGGAGGTATAATTTAGTAATAAACAGGGTTTCCTTTTATTGTTAAGGTTTGTTTAACTGTTCAGTGTAAGTCATTTATTTTTTGACATTAAGATATTTTTATACTGTGGTGATAATAAAATTTGTTTTATTACACCACATCCCTATTCACTCCGAGACCAAAATATTCCTTTCCTCTCAATTTTACAAATTAAAGAAAAGTCTCATCCGTTTCCTAATATCAGTTATGGTCTGAGCCGGGATTGTAATAAGATTCAAAGCAAAACTTCATTCTTTTCAGTGTGTATTTGTTCAAAGCAGAATGTTTGAAAATGTATGTGTTTCATTGAATGCTCTTAAAAATCAACTAAGATATTCTGACAAAATGGTGTCGTTTTATACGGTTCGCTTCTGATTCATTTAATGGACATCAGCATTTCACTGTTCATTATTCTTCTGTGTTCTCTGGACAGACTACTCACTCCCTAAAATATCTCAATGGTTTTGTGGTAGTGTGTTCCTTTCAGGGGCAGAGTCCCCTGAGGGATATGTGACTCAATCGGATAATGGGGCTGCAGCATGTGAATCCTGGGGATGGAGCGCGGGTTCCCAGTCAGTTAGGAGTTTGGAGTCTTGGAACATGGTAGCTTTTACTTCATTCTTTGTACATAGTTCCTTACGTTAATAAATCGATCATTTGTAAATCCATCTGATGCTCGCCTGTCTGTTTGGATGTTACATTGGCGACGAGGATCAACCGGAGTGCCTTCCATCTTTTATGTAAATCGGGAGATCTGCCCTTGTGTGGAAACCTTTCCATTGAAGAAAACGTGTTTCACATTCCTGAGTGACTATGTCCTTTTTTTTGGTAAACTAAAGCCATTCGACCCGCATACAGAGCAACAGGCGCTATATGTAGAGCATCTCCATTTCGTTTTCAAGGCCAATGAAATCGTGGGGAGGGGGGAGGAAAATCAGTGAGTAATTCCACGAATGGCCTGCGGGGCTCCCACTTGCAATCTAATTAGAAATTTGGCATCTTCAGGTGCCTTCGTCTCCAAAACATTCGAGGAGTGAGTGGCGTCATTAAGGGTCATTATCACCAGAAGTCCTCGATAATCACGCAATGTTACAAGTTTGATTCGACAACAAGGCCCCAAGGGTGATGATCGCAGTATTCATGGTGCACCTAAAACTGAATAATGAGAGTTCTGGTCTTCTCTAAATGACATGTTGTGGGACCAGCTGGTCTGTGGTGTTAACGACATTGCCGTACAAAGAAAATTGTTAGAAAAGGAAGAGATTACCTTAAAGACGGCATTCGAGGTTTCCCAGGCTATGGAAAGTGCCGAGAGAGGGAGATCGAGTTACAGAGCAAGCAGGGGAGGTCCACCAGGTTGGCAGGAAGAGGCTGGCAGTTGTGGCACCAAGGATGAAGGCGCAGAAAGTAATGAGGAAAGAGGCTCGGAGCAGGAGAGAGTGCAGAGATGTAAGGAATTTTGTCCGCAGGCCAGGAACTATGAAGAATGCTATCGATATGGGACGTCCTCTCCAGGAAAGTTGTAGATTCATGGAAGCTACATGTTATGGCTTCAATAGGAGAAGGCACATTGGGAGGAAATGAAAAGCCAAGAAGAGCCCACAGAGGACATTCAAATAAAAAACTCCACCTCCAGTGCACAGTGTTGAGAATAACCTTGAAAATGGATCTGAAGTATACAGTTTAAACAAGATAAAGGTGGGTATACACCCCAATTACAATTGTATTAATGGCAAATGGTCAGCTGCTTAGAATGGAGGTGGACACTGGGGCCTCTGCTACAGTTGCAGGTGAACAAATGTATCATTATTCGCAAGGCGGGATCCAGCCCTTGAATTTAAGGAACATGTCGGCCAGGTTAGCCAGATACACTGGGGAAGCTTTAAGAATCCTAGGAATGATCACAACATCCGTAAACAACCAGGACCAATCAGCTCAACTGCTCCAAGCAGTAGTATGGACCAAGGACCAAATCTGATGGGCCGGGATTGGCTCCGCCAATTTAAATTAAATTGGTTTGTGATCTTTCAAATTAACAAAGGAGCTCTTCGTGATGTCTCAATAAATTATCAGTAGGTTTTCCAAAATAAGTTAGATGAGATGCAGGGGCTTAAAACAAAGAATTATGTAGATTTGATGGCCAGGCCCAAGTTTTACAGTACTCGACCCATCCTCTATGCCTTAAATGAGAAGGTTAAATCTGAACTCAAGTGACTAGAAGAATTAGGTATAATCAAACCTGTACAATATTTGGAGGGGGCGACTCCAATTGTGCCAGTGGTGAAACCAGATGGAAGCATCAGAATATGTGGGGACTACAAACTAATTGTGAATCAGGCAATAAATTGGACCGGTCCCCAAATCCAAGAATTGAAGACTTATATGCCAAATTAGCAGGAGATTTAACTTTTTTCAAACTTGATATGAGTCATGCGTACCAACAATTAGAGTTAGATAAAACGTCCAGGGAATTTATTTTACCATAAACGCCAACAAAGGCTTGTACCAATGTGCATAGCTACTCTTCAGAGTCTCATTTTCCTGCAAGATACTCCACCGCATGATGGAAAGTTTACTACAGGATCTAGCCAAGGTGGTTGTCTATCGAGGTGATGTATTAATTACAGGAGCGTCTGATGAGGCAAATCTAGGAAATCTTGAAGAAGTCGTAAAGAGATTTAAGAAAGGCCAGAGTAAGGCTGAAATGAGAAAAGTGTAATTTCCAAGTTCAGGAAATAACATACTTAGAAGTCAGGGTCGACGCCAGAGGGTGCTGGAGGAGAAGATCAAAGTGATTAAAGCTGCAACAGCCCCAAAATACATCAGAATTGAAATCCTTTTCAGGAATGGGGAACTATTATGATCGATCGATTTATTCCCAATCTTTCCACATTGTTGACTCTTACATATCCGACTCAAGAGACACCTAAGAGGATGTTAAAATGAGCATCAGAATGAAGCCTTTGAACGGGTTAAATTAGCCTTACAATCATCCAGTCTCTTAGTCCATTTGGACCCATCAAAAGAGGCCATTCTTACCTGCGACACATCCCCTTACAGAATAGGGGCAGTTTTTGCCCAGAGGATGGAATATGGTCTGCGGATTCTCCGTCAGTGGGATCCTCCGTTTCGCCGGCAGCACACCCAGGACTGCGGGTTTCCCGACGGCATGGGGTGGGCACAATGAGAAACCCCACTGGCCGGCCGGCTGAACGGAGAATCCCACCACCAGCAGGGGCACGCCGCGCCAGAAGGGGGGCAGGCGGGACAGAGAATCCCGCCTGGTACCTATGCCTCAAGGACTTTGATTGATGCTGAACAGACTTGTTCCCAAATTGAAAAGGAGGGACAGGCTGTAATATTCGGAGTCAAAAAGCTCCACCAATACATCAGTGGATGACATTTCATCGTCATTATCGACCACAAACCCTTGTTGGGGTTAATTAGGGATGATTAGGGAGCTACAGCTAGGGTGCAATGCTGGGCTCTATTGTTAACAGCCTACAAGTACACATTTCAACATAGGCCAAACACACACATTTCAAATGCAGATGCTTTGAGCCCTTTTCCCCTACCTCAGAGTATGTTGGCTCCACCGGGAACACAGGAGAGGGTTCCTGCTTTGCACTTCCTTGATACGTTACCAGTGTCGGAGAGACAGATCAACTTTGGACCCAAAGGGTCAAGAACATGGGGCGAAATTCTCCGACCCCCCGCCGGGTCGGAGAATCGCCGGGGGCTGGCGTGAATCCCGCCCCCACCGGCTGCCAAATTCTCCGGCACCGGAGATTCGGCAGGGGCGGGAATCTCGCCGTGCCGGTTGGCGGCCCCCCCCCCGCAGCGATTCTCCGGCCCGGATGGGCCGAAGTCCCGCTGCTAGAATGCCTGTCCCACCGGCGTGGATTAAATCACCTCTCTTACCGGCGGGACAAGGTGGCGTGGGCGGGCTCCAGGGTCCGGGGGGGGGGCACGGGCCGATCTGGCCCGGGGGGGGGTGCCCCCACGGTGGCCTGGCCTGCGATCGGGGCCCACCGATCCGCGGGCGGGCCTGTGCCGTGGGGGCACTCTTTTCCTTCCGCCTTCACCACGGTCTCCACCATGGCAGAGGCGGAAGAGACTCCCTCCACAGCGCATACGCGGAGATGCCATGAGCGGCCGCTGACGTTCCCGCGCATGCGCCGCCCGGAAAGGTCATTTCCGCGCCAGCTGGCGGGGCACCAAAGGCCTTTCCCGCCAGCTGGTGGGGCGGAAATCAGTCCAGCGCGGGCCTAGCTCCTCAAGGTTAGGGGCTCGGCCGGTCAAGTTGCGGCGGATTCCGCACCTTTAGGGCGGCGCGATGCCGGACTGATTTGCGCCGTTTTTGGCGCCGGTCGGCGGACATCGCGCCGATTACGGAGAATTTCGGCCCTTTGGCTGGCATTACGATAACAAGTCTGAATTGTTTTGGCCTTTTCTGATAAGAAAAGACGAGTTAGTTGCGAAGACAGCCTATTATTGTGGGGAACGAGGATGGTCGTTCCCACCCTTACGAGGAATTTTTTGTTGCAGGAGGTACAATGTTCCCATCTTGGGATGCCAAAAATGAAGGTGCTTGCATGCAGTTACATGCAGTGGCCTGGGGTGGACACTGACATAGAGAATCTGGTCAATCACTGTGACCAGTGTGGCCACCTGTGGTCCTAATGCACCCTTGGGAGTGACCCTTGAGTCCAACTACAACATCGACTTCGCCACCCATGGGTTGTTTAAGGTTCTGGTCTCAGATTGCTTTTACCAATGAGGAATTCCAATATTTTGTGAGGACCACAGTATTCAACATATTCGAACTGCTCCCTACCATCCTACTCCAAATGAACTGTCGGAGAGAGCCGTCCAGACATTCACGGCTCCATGAAGAAGCCATCTTTCAGCCCCTTTGCAACTCAGACTGGCCGGTTCCTACTCGCCTATCGTTCTACGCCTCACACCACCACAGGTGCCACACCCGCCGAGCTGCTAATGAGCAGACACATTAGAACACGATTGGCTCTTACATGTCTAGAGTTGGCAGGTGTTATAACCTGCCTGCTTACCATTGGCTGGGGACTAATGACAATCCCACAGTCCTGTGGGAGTATGAGCTTCCCCACTGAGGGGGTGCGGAGAAATCATTAGCAGACTCCCTGTATAAATAAAGCTGGCCAGTTTGGAACTAGCAGGAAGGAGTAAGCAGCAAGTGAGGTTGCTGCTGTTGTGTATATATATGTTATTGTAAATAAATGTTATTTCTTTGTATCCTTGAAACTCGTGCTGGATTCTTCGTGGCCCTCACAAAAGCAGGGAGGATGGTGGCTAAGCAAAACAAATGGAAAAAATTCAACAATTCAAAGAAAATTGGTGGTGGGTAATTTAGTTTACATGAAGAATTTTGGTGCTGGCCTTAATTGGGTCCCGGGAATGGTCATGACGAAAATAGGTCCAGCATCATACGAGATAGAAGTACACGGGAGATGGTTAAAAAAAACAATTCGATCACTTGGGAAAAGAGAACTGCTCACCGGACTACTGGAACAACCTGGCCCGAGTAGACTTGTCAGTGAGATGGTTGCGGATTAAAGTAATGCCGCAGCAAGTTGCCCAGGGTATAAATCCAGTATTGTTTCAAGGGGAATTGAGGAAAATACCTGTATGGACACACCTTCACCTACAGAGAGTCAGCCCACTGAGGGCCATGCAATAGACACCTCTTCTGCTGAAGTCCCCATCAGTGAATCGCGTCCCTCTCAAAGAGTAATGAAGTCCCCTGACCAATTGACCCTACAAGAGACTGTTTTGAGAGATACTTCTTCTACACCTTTGTAAATAGTTCCTTTGTTCCTTGAGAATGTTCATCATGGCCTTAAAGGCAAAGGGATGTGGTAGAATGCCCCTTTAAAGGGATCAGGTCCCTGGAGAGCCATGTGACAAAAGTGGCCAATGGGGATCGAGCACCTGAACCCTGGGGGCAGGGCTTGGGTTCCCAATCAGTTAGGAGTTTGGAGTCTTAGAACTTGGTAGCTTTTATCTCTGTATATAGTTTCTTTCTTTAATAAATAGTTCATTTGTTAATCCATCTGATGGTCGCCTGTCTGTTAGGATATTACAATTTTCTTTGACAAATATGAGAGGGAGAGATAATTTTCTGTCCATCCTACCACTGATCTAATTATTTAAGAAATTAAATTGATCAACCATGCAAGGATAAGAAAGAACAAGCACAGAGCTTTCAGAGTTATTCATTCACGTCAATCAGGAGGAATATCTGCTCTCATTATTTTGAGGGCCTCTAGGCATTATAAAAAGATTTACAAGTTTGATACCAGAAATGAGAGATTCAGAGATGAATTTGGATGGTTTGCAGACATTTTCTCTGGGTGCTAAGAGAAATCTTAGAGCCTCAAAATGCATCTGTGGAGTACCTGCCCAGGGTTTTCAGGAGGCAATTATCCTATCTAAACCGCAATAAAGAGAAGTTTGTGATGTGCCTGTAATTCGGAAAGTATTTCCTCACTGAAATCTGCTTCCCAGGGGACATTGCTTTGTGCGTTGCTGTATTTAGCTCTGCCCTGTACAGAAACTGAAAGTAATTGCACTCCTTCAACATTCAGCCGGTGTGTGATCATTGGCACTGAATCATGGGGGTCAATGTTCGGTTTCTTGGCAGCAGTAATGCCACTTTTATTCTGTGACAATCCACGGTGCCATCTGCATGAGAGCAACCAATGATGGCCACTGGCCAACAAAGGCTGACGATATTGCTCATGACTCTGGTGCACAATATGCATACAATGAACGCCATGCTGCTACGCTAACATCTGATAGAGCAGATCTACCAGGGTGCTGAAATGTTGTCCCGTGACCTCTGAGTATCGGCAGAAGGCCACAGCGCCCGCAATAGCCAGAGAGAAAACTGCGCACTTTACCTGTGCACAAAACGTGCGCTCCGAACATTCCAGCTCCAGCGGCAGACTCGGGCCTCCAGCACGGCAGCCTGTGCAGGCTCCAGTGCGATGCAATTTGTAAGTAGTCAAGCCCCCTTATGATACAGGCACTATGGGAATGCCCATTGAGGACAGTACGCACACGGCTACGTGGCAAGATTTAACTCCAATTCGATCCATAAGTTTGCAGATGATGGGCGTCATTCTCCGACCCCCCCGCCGGGTCGGAGAATCGCCGGGGGCTGCCGTGAATCCCGCCCCCCCCGGTTGCCGAAGTCTCCAGCACCGGAGATTCGGCGGGGGCGGGAATCGAGCCGCGCCGGTTGGCTGGCCCCCCCCGCTCGATTCTCCGGCCCGGATGGGCCGAAGTCCCGCCGATAAATTGCCCGTCCCGCCGGCGTAAATTAAAGCACCTATTTACCGGCGGGACAAGGCGGCGTGGGCGGGCTCCGGGGTCCTGGGGGGGGCGCGGGGCGATCTGACCCCGGGGGGTGCCCCCACGGTGGCCTGGCCCGCGATAGGGACCCACCGATCCACGGGCGGGCCTGTGCCGTGGGGGCACTCTTTCCCTTCCGCCTCCGCCACGGTCTCCACCATTGCGGAGGCGGAAGAGACTCCCTCCACTGCGCATGTGCGGGAAACTTTCAGCGGCCGCTGACGCTCCCGCGCATGCGCCGCCGCGACATGTCATTTCCGCGCCAGCTGGCGGGGCACCAAAGGCTGTTTCTGCCAGCTGGCGGGGCGGAAATTCCTCCGGCGTCGGCCTAGCCCCTCAATGTTGGGGCTCGGCCCCCAAAGATGCGGAGCATTCCGCACCTTTGGGGCGGCGCGATGCCCGTCTGATTGGCGCCGTTTTGGGCACCAGTCGGCGGACATCGCGCCGTTTCGGGAGAATTTCGCCCGATACGACTGTGGTGGGTCGTATCTCAAACAATGACGAATTAGACTACAGAAAGGAGATAGATCGCTGGGTTGCATGGTGTACCGAAAACAACCTCTGTCTAAATGTCGGGAAGACCAAGGAAATGATCATCGACTTCAGAAAGCGTAGCACGACACACACTCCAGACTACACCAATGGCTCCAAAATAGAGATGGTCGATAGCATTATGTTCCGACAGGTCACCATCACCAACAGTCTGTCCTGGTCCACTCACATGCTTGCAACAGTCAACAAATCCCAACGACGTCTCTACTTCCGATGGCAGCTAAAGAAATTTGGCATGTCTGCATCGACTGTCACAAACTTTCTACAGATGTGACATAGAGAGCATCCTATCCGGCTGCATCACAGCCTGGTATGGCAACTGCTCGGCCCAAGATCGCAAGAAACTGCAGAGTGTGGTGAACTCAGCCCAACGCATCACACAAGCTTGCCACCCTCACATTGATTCTGTATACACCTCTCGCTGCCTCAGGAAGGCAGACAGCATTGTCAGAGACCCCTCACACACAGGCTTTGCCCTCTTCCAGACCCTTCCATCAGGCAGAAGATTCAGGGGCGGGATTCTCCGAAAAACGGCGCCAAAAACCGTGTGGATCACTCCGGCGTCGGGACACCCCAAACGGCGCAAAGTTTCTGGGCCAAATGGGCGAGCAGCGGCGTGACGCCATTCGGGACGGCGTCACCCGCCGTTGATGTGCCGCGTCACTGATGCATGGCGTCACAGCACAAAAGACATCCCATCCCGGAAGACCTGTTAAGATGGCCGGCCGCCGCACAGCCCCGAGTTTCCAGGACCGCGACATCGAGGCGCTCCTGGACGCAGTAAAGGAGAGGAGGGAGGCCCTGTACCCCGGACATGGCCGCAGGGTCACCCCACGCCTCAGCCGGCGCCAGTGGAGGGAGGTGGCAGAGGCCGTCAGCGCTGTGGCTGTGGCACCAAGGATAGGACACAGTGCCTCAAGAAGGTGAACAAACTCGTCAGGGCAGCCAGGGTGAGTACTCCCCTCCCCCCCAAGGTGCGGCACACCTCCAGGTGCAACCAACCCCAACGCTAACCCAACCCTAACCCTAATGTGCTGCGCACCTCTGCCAATATACACGCTACCGCTGGTGTGCATTCATATACCTGTCTAACACTGTTGCCCTTTACCCCTGCCACCCACCCGCCTGCCCCCCATAGAAGAAGCGCCCACACAACAACAGGGAGCCTGAGAGGATTGGAGTGGCTCAGCTGATGAGAGACACTCACCGTTCATGAGGAAAGGGCCCTGGAACTGGCTGGCGGACCTGAGGACCGGGGGGTTGCCGATGCAGAGGTCGGGGGCCCACCAGCAAGTGAGCCACCCACGTCCTGTCCCCATTCCCCCATATCCCCCCTCCCCATATCCCCCCTCTCATATCCCCTGCCCCATATCCCCCTCCCCATATCGCCCTCCCCAGATCCCCTCCCCCATATCCCCCTCCCCATATCCCCCCTTCACCATGTCCCCCCTCCCCATATCCCCCCTCCCCATATCCCCCTCCCCCATATACCCCCCTCCCCCATATCCCCCCTCCCCATATCCCCCCTCCCCATATCCCCCTCCCCATATCCTCCATATCCCCCTCCCCAAATCCCCCCTCCCCCATATCCCCCTCCCCAAATCCCCCTCCCATATCCCCCCTCCCCCATATCCCCCCTCCCCCATTTCCCCCTCCACCATATCCTCCATATCCCCCTCCCCATATCCCCCCTCCCCATAGCCCCCTCCCCATATCCCCCTCCCCCATATCCCCCCTTCCCCATATCCCCCATATCCCCGATCACCGCCCGCGTGTCTAACCATGAATGCTGTATTGTGTATTGCAGGACCAAACGTCCAGGCACCCGTCACCGCGGATGCCGACCGCCCGTAGGACGCTGCAGGTCGGCCACGAGAGAGGGAGAGACCCGGTCCTTCTGGCATGCGACGCCCGCAGGGAGATACCCGGAGCAACAGGGAGACGACGCCCCCGTCTCGTGTGGGTGCGGCGACGCAGGCGTGTGACACCCAGCGGCGAGGGGGTCAGCCGCAGGCCCCCGTTGCAGCCGAGCCAGGACACTACTATCCAGGACAGCCCTACCCAGGACAGCCCTATCCCAGGACATCCCTATCCCAGGACAGCCCTACCCCAGGACAGCCCTATCCCAGGACAGCCCTATCCCAGGACACCGACACACATGACACCGAAATACAGGACACTGACACACAGTGGACGGGTGGAGACGAACCGCCACCCCGGAGTACCATGGACTCTGAGTCGGACGATGCTCACGACACAACGCCACTGCTGTCACCAACACCCTCCACCATCGCAGAGACACTCACCTCGGTTGGGCACTTTAGTGATGAGGCGTCTGGTACACTCACTGGTGCGCACAACACAGCCGTCCCGGTACAGCAGGTGGAGGTAGGAGCAGCAGCAGCAGAGGAGCCGGGAGGTCAGAGGGCATCCTGGCGCAAGCGAACATCTGCCGCCCGGACAGGTCCTGTAGTTACCGCAGCCACCCATAGACCCGATGCAGCCACCAAACCTGGGACGAAGGAAGAGGATGATGGCTGGCTTGCAGCAGCTGCAGACGCAGGTGGCAGAGTGCGCCCACGTCCAGGAGCTGGGAGTGGTGCCGGTCATGCGTGCCACCCAGGCCGAAACCGCACGGGTGACGTCTGCGGTGGAGGCAATGGGTGCGACGGTGTCAGACATGGGGAACGGTTTGCGAGGCCTGGAGCTTTCCGTGCAGGCGGCGTCTGTGGCCCAGGACATGGCTGCCCTCTCACAGGAGGCCATGAGCCAGTGCCAGCGGCAGATGGCAGAGGCGCTCAACGCCATGGCGCAGTCTCGGCAGACCATGACCCAGTCTCTGCAGGCCATGACCCAGTCTCTGCAGGCCATGGCGCAGTCTCAGCAAGCCATGGCCCAGTCTTGGCAGACCATGACCCAGTCTCAGCAGGCCATCGGCGAGGGCATCGACGTCATTGCCCATGTGCTAGCCGGCGGCGCACGGTCACAGACAGGGATGGCCAACTCTGAGCTCCATGGCTGCAAACCCGCAGATCCCTGTCGATACCAGCACGGGCCTCCAGGACTGGCAGCGCCAGGTGTCGAGGTGTGGGGGGGGGGGGGGGGGGGGGGGGGGGGGGTCGGATGGCCGGTCCGTTCGCACCCCCGACCCATGTAGAGACACCCCGAGGGAGGAGGAGGTGCTGGGGCCCGTCCCGGGTCCCGCTGTTGGGGAGGTTCCGGAACACTGCAGCACCTCGGTCTCCCCCCACTTCCGTCCCAGGTGCATCTGGTGGGCAACGGGCAGGACAGGCTGGCAGCTCGCCATCTCAGTCGCCCGAGCCACAGCCTGGCCCATCTAGGCCGGGCCGCCCCAGGAAACGGCCACCAAAGGGATCCCGAGTCAGAGGGCAGGAATCGCAGGAATCCACCTCCAGTTCTCTGTACCGTCTGGGGAACCACCTAGGCGTAGTCAAAGGGCCCGTAAGGCCAAACAATTAGACACTGAGTAAGTTGGCATGGGTGCAGAGCACCAACGCGTTTTATGTGCTAGGGCACATGTATGGACTGTTTGTTATTAAAATCACTTTCACACCTACAGAATCTGCCTTTGTGCTCTGTCCGAAGCGTGCGGGGGTGTCATGTACGTTGAGCGCTAGTGTGTGTGTGAGGGGTGGTCTTACGTCCGCCCCAGGTGAGTGTGCCCCCCTCACCCTGGGCCGCCCTCGCCATCCCCCCCGGGCAGAGGACGGGACCGTGCGCTGCAGTGTCACAGCCGCATGCAGGGATGGTCCGGGTGGATGGTGGTACTGTGGCCTTGGGTCAAACATTGTCCAACGATGTGGAGCCAGGAGCTCATCGCAGAGCGGGTTGTCATCATCCTCCATGGCCTGCAATAGGCACGCGTCCACCAGCAACTGTGTGAGCCCGGCCGTTGTGCCGCAGGTGGATCGGGAATGGAGGGGTGATGTGCATGCGGGTGGGGTGGGTGTGGTGGGTGGGTGGGGGGGGGTGAGCGTGTTGGTGCTGGGTGGTTGAGGGGAGGATGAGGGTGTTGGTGCTGGGTGGGTGAGGGGGGGTGAGGGTGGTCGGATGTTGCCATGATGTGCAATATGTGGCCCTACTCGCCGATTCCCACGCCCCCTAGTCAGTGAACCGGGCGGCTATCAGCCTGTCCCGTGCCCGCTGGCCCAGCCGGTAACGGTGGGCAGCCACCCGCCCATGTCCTGCCCTGACCATTGCCCCCATCCCCCTCGTCTGGGGAGGACTGCGCCTCTTCCTGCTGCTCCTCCACTCTCCCCTCCTCTGCCTGCGGCACATCGCCCCTCTGTTGGGCTATGTTGTGCAGGACGCAGCACACCACAATGATGCGGCCGACCCTATCTGGCGGGTACTGGACGGCCCCCGCAGAGAAGTCCAGGCACCTGAAACGCATTTTGAGCATGCCAAAGCACCTCTCTATCACACCCCTTGTCGCTGCATGGGCATCATGAAAATGAAATGAAAATGAAAATCGCTTATTGTCACAAGTAGGCTTCAAATGAAGTTACTGTGAAAAGCCCCTAATCGCCACATTCCGGCACCTGCTCGGGGAGGCTGGTACGGGAAGCTGTATTCCGCGTCACTCCGCGTCATTGTAGCTGTTCTCCGTGTCACTCTGTGGCCTCCGTATAGACGTCATCAGCCACGACCGCAAAGGGTAACCCCTGCCGTCCAGCAACCAGCCCCTCAGCCGGGGGTGGCGTCCCTCGAACATGCTGGGGATGTAAGACTGCGACAACACGTATGAGTCATGAACACTTCCCGTGTGTATCGGCCCCATTCGTCGTACCAAGACCTCACGGTCCGGGAATGCAGGAGGAGACTCCGGGTGAGCTGGGAAACTGTGGCACATATCTGCACACCTGGCAGCACGTGGCACTGGGGGAGGACACCCTCTCCCCGTGTCCGTCAAGGTTACGGTGGCTCTGAACCTTTATGCCACGGGGTTATTCCAGGTGCCGAGTGGGGACCTGTGCGGCATCTCGCAGGCCTCCTCAGGCCTCTCCATCGCCGTGGCACCATGACATCCTCCTCCCTCTCCTTGTGCTCCTCCTCCTCCACCTCCTCGTCCTGTTGGGCGGGCGGCCCTCCAGCCTGGGAGGCTGCCGCCTGCCCCTCTGCGGCAGCCTGTGCCGCCTCTCTGGCACGCTCCTCCTCCTCCTCCAGGGCAACATGTTTGAATAGCGGCTGTCGCCACGGCAGCCAACATCGCTGGCTGATCAGAAAACATGTCATCATTGCACGTACGCCGCCCCCCCCCCCTCCCGCAGCCAGGTACCATGGGCTTCATGGGCGCGACTGTTGGAGGACGGCACCTGGCCAGGCAGACGACCTCCCTTGCCCTCGCCCCCCCTCCCCGGCACTCACCCCTCCTCCCCGGCACTCTCACCTCCTCCCCGGCACTCTCACCTCCTCCCCAGCACTCTCACCCCCTCCCCGGCACTCTCCCCCCCTCCCCAGCATTCTCCCCCCCTCACCGGCACTCTCCCCCCCCTCCCCGGCACTCACCACCCCTCCCCGGCACTCACTCTCACCCCCCCCCCCCTCCCAGCACTCAACCTCCTCCCAGCACTCACCCCCCTCACCGGCACTCACCCCACTCCCCGGCAGTCACCCCACTCCCCGGCACTCGCTCTCTCCCCCCCCATCCCTGGCACTCTCCCCCCCTCCCCGGCACTCACCCCCCTCCCCGGCACTCTCCCCCCCCTCCCCGGCACTCTCCCCCCCTCCCCGGCACTCGCTCTCACCGCCCCCTCGCCGGCACTCTCACCCCCTCCCCGGCACCCTCCCCCACTCCCCGGCACTCGCTCCTACCCCCACTCCCCGGCACTCTCCCCCACTCCCCGGCACTCGCTCTCTTCCCCCGTCCCTGGCACTCTCCCCCCTCCCTGGCAGTCACCCCCCTCCCCGGCACTCTCCCCCCCTCCCCGGCACTCACCCCCCTCTCTGGCACTCTCACCCCCTCCCTGGCACTCTCCCCCCCTCCCCGGCACTCTCCCCTCCTCCCCGGCACTCGCTCTCACCGCCCCCTCCCCGGCACTCTCACCCCCTCCCGGCAATCTCACCCCCTCCCCGGCACCCTTCCCCACTCCCCGGCACTCGCTCCCACCCCCACTCCCCGGCACTCTCCTCTCCTCCCCGGCTCTCATCCTCCCCTCTCTGGCACTCTTCCCCCCCCTCTCCGACACTCTCACCCCCTCCCCGGCACTCTCCCCCCCCCCTCCCTGGCACTCTCCCCCCCTCCCCGGCACTCTCCCCCCTCTCCGGCACTCTCCCCCCCTCCCTGGCACTCTCCCCCCCTTCCCAGCACTCGCTCTCACCACCCCCCCCCCCCCCCCCCCTCCCCCTCCCCGGGAGGGAAGAGAAAGTGAGGAGCTATCCTAGATGACCACTTCCTGCCGGGCTGTCCATGAAGAAGACATCTGACTGCGATACCAGTGAACTCAATCCAATTCTCCATTTACTAACAGTGCTACACCATAACCACCCTTCAGTAGTAATCATCACAGTGTCCTCTTAGCCACAATGAAAATATAAATGCCACCATATTCCAAACTTGATTTATTCATTAAAGCTTGCCTTATTGTATATAAAAGTTAACTAATCTCCTTTGTGCATTCTCTTATTGCTTGAATTCCACATGCCTTTACCCGTCCCAGTGTTCCTACCCAGTTCTTCCCCAGGGGCTGCAGCGTGACTGGTGGAAGGCCGTTGATTTTCAATGGGGAAGACTGCAGGGGCGCTTCCAGGATGATCTCAGGTAACTCTGGGCTTAGATGTCCTGGCTTCAGGCAGCACCACCTCTGCATGGGCCCCACCGGTCTGAGCGAGCTGGCTTGGACAGGCAGTCAGAAGGGTGGAGGGGCAGCGGTGGGAGCTTGACTGACTGCTGCATCCTCAGAGATGGAGGAGAGCAGGTTCACGCTCCATGGAGACACTGCCAATCCCCCCCCCCCCCCCCCCCGCCCCCCCCCCACCAGAGTATCACCTCAGCCAATCCTAGGTTTATCTTAGCGAATTCATTGTTGGACAGCTTTGACTTTCTGCCAACCCCTTTGTGAACTGTCATCTACAGTAATAATGGCAGAAATCTTGGGCGGAATTCTCCGTTGCCTGACGCCGAAATCGTATCCGCCAATCGGGCAGAGAATCCGCATTTGCGACCCAATCGGGGCCGGCGCCGTTTTTCAGCTGCTCCGCCCCCTTCAAATCAGCGCCATTGAGGTGCGCGCCTCACACCGTTAGTTTGAGGCCCTCCCCCAACGCTCCGAACGCGATGGGCCGAGTTCCCGACCGCGCGGGTCGCGTGTGATCTGAGCTTTCGGGAACCCGGCTTGGCGGCTGCAGACTGTGTCCAGCACCGCCGCAGTCTGGCAGGAGCCGGGCTGCTGACAGGGGGACCTCGGCGAGGGGGGACTGGTGGAGGGTGTCGAGGGGGGTGGCGAGGAGGTGTCCAGGGAGACACTATTTGGCGGATATAGCCTCAAAATCGGAGAATCCAGCTCCTGATCTTCCACAGCAGTGTGCAGATAATGTTGGCACTTTGTTGCAATGTAAGCTGAGGTGTTGGCCTTCATGGGCTGTACCCTGGTTGGCTCCACAGGTATGTGAACAGAGTTTGCCACTACACCCATGCTGCCAAGGGTGAGCAGTAAGCTCTGTGTGAAAAAAAAAACGCAAATTACTGCGGATGCTGGAATTTGAAACAAAAACAGAAAATGCTGGGCAATCTCAACAGGTCTGACAGCATCTGTGGAGAGAGAAGGGAGCTAACCTTTTGAGCCTGGATAACTCTTACCAAAGCTGGAGAGAACTGGAAATAGGATGAGATTTGCACTGTTGCAGGGGGAGGGGGGTGGTGGCTGGGGGTGGGGGTGGCGCTGTGGGTTTGGATAGAGGTCCAGCGATGGGTGAAGATTGACAAAGATGGTCTGGACAGAAACTTAAAGGGGATATAAATGGAGATGATCATGGCGAAGAAGGGTGCTGAAAATGGCACGTTAAGAATTTAGAATGTGTTAATGGCAGAACGAAGGTGAGCAGCGTGTCAAAGGACATACCTCTCATTCTTCAAACCCAGGAAATGTGGACCGACTTTACGCATGGATAATCGCCTCATTCCCGGTGTGGGTCCAGTGAGCATCTGTCTCACTTCCTCTTGTGCAAGCGGAATAAAACTGCATGCTGCATTCTGGGTGTGCCCCCCCCCCCCCCCCACACACACCCCAATGCCCTGTACAATTATTTTACTCCATTCTTACTCTTAAACTCCCATCCCTTTGCAACGTAAGCTAACAGAACCTAGCCTGACTGAAGTTTTCTGTACTTGCATGTGAACTTTCTGTGGTTCATTGCACAATGGCACCCAGATGCCTCTGAGTGTAAACATTTCGCTGTCTCTATCATTCATAAAAGGTCCTCGGGTAAACGTTCTACCATCTGGCATGCTACCAAGTGAAATTCTCCAGTGGCCTGAATTCCTGGCAGCTCAATTTGCCTTTTCAAAGCCAGTCACTTACCGTGTTCAGATAATGGATTTTCACAATTCTAATACTGGCAATAACAGTAAATTGCAAATCTACATAGTTGTTCTTCAGCTTTACATTAAAATGATTAAATTATTGGGTCAGCTTTGGTCACCTGCGCCTGGAGAAAGATGTAACGGTTGGAACGAGTGTCACTGCAGTTGGCAGCTTGATTTTTCTTTCAAAAGCCATTTTGAAGGCGTCCATTGTGGTGCCAGTTTGGGGCGGGATTCTCTGTTTGAGGGACTGGTGAACAGTTGCTCCTGGCGTACCCTGGTGCGAGAAGCGTTTCACTCTCCCTTGCCATGCAAATATATGCATGGTGGGGAGCTCGCGGGATTTCATCGCATTGGCACTATCCGGCCACCATTTTGAGCGGACGGACCCCATAACGATGTCCAGTGACTGACCCCGCTATCTCCACACAACGCAAATCCTGCCTCCCCCCATACGCTGACATGTAGGGGCATCGTTCTCCCCACCACCATGTGAATAATGGGTCACCCCCCCCTCAGCACGCACATGTGAGGGTAACCTGAACCCCCCCCCCACCCACCGACCCCCCATCAGACTCCCAAAAGAGACCACCATCAGACACCCCATGCGACCCCGAACGGAGACCCCCCTATCAGAGCCCTCCATCAGAGACACCCAAAAAAGAGAGCCCCATCTCAGAACCTCATATCAGAGATGCCCATATCAGAGATCCCCATAGAAAAGACCCCCATAAAAGAGACGCCCCTAACAGAGACACCCCCATCAGACACACCACCCATCAGAGACTCCCCATATCAGACACCCCCCCATGTCAGAGACCCTCTCCCTAAATCAGAGACGCCTATATCAGAGGCCCTCTCCTCTTCAGCCACACCTGCCTGGAAGCTGAAAAGAACTCCTGCAGAGACAGTGAAAAATCATTATTTCTTTACTTATCATCCCTTACACCCACTGCCTTAGAAGTGTTGAAAGCAGCAGCTGTTACTTCATAGAAAGCCAAAATACATCACAAGGCTTTAACCCCCCTCAGATCCTTTGATCTGTGAGGCTTCTATTTACTTTCAAAGAGAGCTGCAACTGACAAGGTAATAGCATCCAGACAGCCAGGTGGCTGGATTGTTTATTGTCATTTCCTTTCATGCTTGATTGCATTTCAAGTACCTTGCTGTGAAACTAACCAAAATGTTTATAAACCCCTGGGAGATAAGTGCTTTTGCTTCCTCTTTTTCTCAGCAGAAAGCACTTAATTGTTTTAGAATGCAGTGAGGACCTGTCAACCATAATCACACTTTGGTGTCGTATTCCATCAACCAGGTTCTTGTGCACTCATGAACTTGTTTATATCCTTCTGTTATCTCTTTGTGTTCTCCTCAACATTTACTTTCCTAGCTAACTTTGCACCCTCAGGACAGTTGTTCAAAGTCATTAATTTACGCAAAAAGAATAGGTGTATTTAAGGAAAGGCCACATGAATGAGGGAGAACCTGTGGTAGCACGACCCTTTAAGGGCAATCATTCATGGGTCACATGACCCACCTGGGGCCTTTGATTGGGAACCCGTGAACCTCGGCTAATGGCATGAAAGCGAACGGGTCCAGGAAGGAAGGAGTCTGGAGTGTGAACCAGGGAGTGAAGGAGTAAAGATCTGAATGGTAGTTGCTGTGCCTGAAATTAGTTTTGCCTCCTTGATGTTTGAATGAATCACTTTGTGATTTGAACCACCTCCTCGTTGATACCTCAGTAGTGTTAGATAAAGTGGGCAGCAGGAGGCGTGTGTGCACCATGAACACATTGGGTCAAAAGTTTGGTTTCTGTACTGTGCAGTCTAAGTATTTTTGTGTAAACAGGTGCAAGCCATGATCTGATCCGAACTGAAAGAATGGAATCCTAGCAATGACACAGAAATAAAAGTGACTGATGCCTTTAACTGTCGAAGGGTACAATAAAGATACCATTATCACTTCAATTCTTTTTGTGGCATAAGATAATATTTGAAGCTGTTTCTCTAGATTCTCTTTATCATCTGTCTTTCCTTTGCAAGGAAGAGATTTCGAAAACTGTGAAAACATTCCTTTCATATACTCCTTGGGGTAATTCTCCCAGCAGGAAACCGAGCTCGTCTCAAATTAAAGGCACGGTATTTATTCTGTTAACCCCTCAAGGCTTTATTATCAAAGCTAATTATCTCTTTAAAAATGCAATCTCTGGCACTGAAGATTATGCCGTTTCTTCAAATAAAATGTATATCTTGTAATATCCTAATCAACTCATTGCAGTGCCAGCCAAGTAGTCCTCCATGGGCATTGTAAGGCTTTGAACATAGAACATAGAACATACAGTGCAGAAAGAGGCCATTCGGCCCATCGAGTCTGCACCGACCCACTTAAGCCCTCACTTCCACCCTATCCCCGTAACCCAATAACCCCACTTAAACTTTTTGGTCACTAAGGGCAATTTATCATGGCTAATCCATCTAACCTGAACGTCTTTGGACAGTGGGAGGAAACCGGAGCACCCAGAGGAAACCCACGCAGACACGGGGAGAACGTGCAGACTCCGTCCGCACAGACAGCAACCCAGCAGAGAATCAAACCTGGGACCCTGGTGCTGTGAAGCCACAGTGCTAGCCACTTGTGCTACCGTGCTGCCCTTTGAATACTATCTCAGAGCTTCAGTGTACAAATCCATGCTGACACTCCACTGCTGTACTGAGGGAGTGCTGCATTGTTGGAGGTGCCGTCATTTGAACGAGAAGATTGAACCTGAACCATGGTTCCATCCACCTGCTTGGCTGGGTGTAAAAGAGCCCGATATGTTTATTCTGAGCAGGGGAACTATCCACAATGTCTTGGCCAATATTTATCCCTCAAACAACTTCACTTACGACCTGATTATCTGGTCATTATCACAGAGTGGCTTCTGGGTGCTTGCTATATGCAAATTGGCTGCTGCTTTATAGTGAACATTACATTGACTACGTTCCAAAGGTAAGTGAGCTTTGAGATGTCCTGGTCGGGAAAAGAGCTATTTGGTCGCAAGTCTTTGAAAAATTATTCTGTTCACTTTTGAATGACGATTTCAGTAGACAAATACCGCTTGTTCATTTAAGAATTTTATTTATTTATTAATTGAATGCGGGCATTGCTGGCTGGAACAGCATTTATTTCCCATCACTAATTGCCTTTGAACTGGTTGACCTGCTTGGCCATTTTTATAATCTTTGTTTATAATCTTTATTGTCACAAGTAGGCTTACATTAACACCGCAATGAAGTTACTGTGAAAAGATCCTAGTCGCCACAGTCTGCTGCCTATTCGGGAACACAGAGGGAGAACGTTGAATGTGCAAATTACCTAACAGCACGTCTTTCGGGACTTGTGGGAGGAAACTGGAGCATCCGGAGGAGACCCATGGAGACACGGGGAGAACGTGCAGACACCGCACAGACAGTGACCCAAGCCAGGAATCGAACCTGGGACCCTGGAGCTGTGAAACAACAGTGCTAACCACTACGCTACCATGCTGTCCATTTCAGAGGGCATTTAAGAATCAACCACATTGCTGTGGGCTGGAGTCACATGTACGGAGCATGCTCCCTGACATTTTCCCAGAAAGGCGTGTGCAACTTTTTTGCAGTTTGAACATTTTCTTCAAACTTTACTGTATTTATTGTTTATTATTCTACAGCTGCCAAACTTTGGTTCATGGCCTGCAGTGGAATCCTGGTGTGAGCAATTATCGTTGCAAGCTCCAAGACTGTAAAGGCAGCTATAATAATAATATAATAATATATAGAGAGCCAGGTCTGAGATTTGGCAGCCAGGGAATTGGCTGCAAGGTCCTTTAAATGTATGTGATTTTTTTTGAGGTGGGGGAGGAGGGGGAATAATGTAATAACCTGCGAGGTTCGATAGCTGACAGCAACAAAGCCTGCAAAATGTTAGGTGTCCAACATTATCTTTGGGTGTCTATACCCCTGATGCTTGAACTCTCAAACTCCAACCTCCCCCCCCCCCCTCCCCACTCCAACACACATAAGCCTTATCAACTACTCTACCCCCTCTCCTTTACAAACCCCCCACCACCTTCCTCCTAATTGTATCTTTGGGGTCACGCTAAGCGTGAAGTACTAAAATGGAGTCACCACGGGATAAAGTTTGGGCAGCACTGCTCTACTTTAATACAATTGAAGAAGTACATTGTTAAGGACCCCACTGATGTTAAATGTGAGGGTGTTCCAAACCCCAGAAGGGAAACGTGGAACGCAAGTTCTTAACTGGTTATTTTAAAAGTTGGTATCATGTGAGGATAATGATGAGGAAACTTTCAGTCCTGTCATAATCATTGAAATAAAAATGGTTTATTAAACTGTAAAATACTCAAGAAAGGTGACAATGCAGCACAAAAATTACACGTAACTATAATAATGGCTAAACACACAGGATACTATAAATTAACCCTGTTCCAAATTGCTCTACCTTCCTAAACTCTGAAAATATATCTCCCCAAAACAACATCACAGAGATTTTAGCACTAGGAGTCAAATCCAGCAATAATTGCCACACACAACCTTTGGCTTCCTTTTGTGAGCCTTTCTTCTGATTTAGAGGATCAATCGCAGAATTTAAACTGCAATCTTCAGGCTGTTGTGGGAGAACTCAGCCTCCAGCTGAACGTGACTGTGATCTTGCTCACCTGTCAGCTATTCTCCTCCAGTCCTGGATGAATCCTGCCATTGATATGCTGTTTAAATCTTTTGATGTTGTCTTATCAAAACAACTTGTTTTGGAAATCTGTCTTTTAGCATGTAAGTGCAAAAACCATGGGCGGGATTCTCAGGCCTCCGACGCCAAAATCGCGTTCGGCGATCCGCCGGAGAATCCCCGCTTGCGCTGAAATCGGGGGGGGCGGCGCCGCTTTTGTGATGCTCCGCCACAATCGGGTAGGAGGCGTTCCGCGGGCAGGGGCGGCTTTGGCGAGGGCTGGGGGCACTGGTGGGGGGTGGTCCGGGGGGTGGCGAGCCTGGTCAAATGCGGGTACTAGTTGGCAGGCCGGGTCCGCGTGCAGCCGGCGTCATGTTGCACGGCGCGGCTGCTGCAGGCCACCGCCGCGCGCATGCGCGGCCACGGTCCCAGCAATTCTCAGGCCGTATCCACAGATAAAGACGGGGGCTTTACACTGCCTGCCTGCTAGCCCCCCAGTAGACAGAGGATCGGTGCAGCTTTTGCGCCATTTTTCGGGAGTAAATGCCACTGTTCCCATGCCGGCGTCGGCACATAGTCTCCCAAACATAGAATCCAGCCCCATTCCTTTGAAGCCAACCCACTTTATCTTTAATTCCTGCAATTCTATGCCTTATTGTTCTCCACTTCACTTCGGTAAATATCTGTTCACCTTGTTTCCAGGATAATCTGCATATCAAAAGCCCCCAGTGTGGCTGGATCCTCACCAATTTCCTTTTATCCAATTTTTTAATCTTCATTTTATCCCAGCATCTCGACAATGTGTTACGAAGCCCTTACGTTTGTTTTTGAATAGCAAACGGATTCCCTGCAATGCAGAAGGAGGCCACTGAGCCCATCAAGTCTGCACCAACCCTCCAGCCCGCCAAGGCCCACTCCCCTTCCCCATAATCCCATCTAACCTGTGAACACTAAGGGGGAATTTAGGGGGAATCCACCAAACCTGCACATCTCTGGACTGTGGGAGGAAACCGGAGAAGCCGGAAAAATACCACGTAGACATAGGGAGCATGTGGAGACTCCACACGGGCAATCTCCTGAGGTCAGAATCGAACCCAGGTCCCTGGTGCTGTGAGGCAGCAGTGCTAACCACTGTGCCAGCGTGCTACCTGTGTTGCTAGATTTAATTGCTGGACTATTATTTGAAAAATCTCCAGGAAATGAAAGTCCTGATTAAAGGGATGGCTTTGGCCCATTGTTTGAATGTATCTTCCTATTCTTGTTTTGTAAGCTTAGAACAATGCCCCATATCCAGGTTTCATCCACATCATCTTCACCAGCTATTACAAGCAACAGAATAGATGGAACTCCCCTTGCAGGACTGAATTTAGGAAAATGAGTCTCACAGACCATCTTTTCCAACTATAGACCTGGGAATTTGGGCATTATGGGGCCTATCTATAGAAGGAACTTGTTTCTGAGTCGAACTATCTACTCTATCTCTAAATCCAAAGCTGTTTATTTTGAATGAAGTGCTTAATCACTGTTCTAAATACGTCAGCCAATTTGCACGCAGGAAAGTCCCTTAAACAACAATGAAAAATGAATCAGATAATTTGTGTTAGTGATGTTAGTTCAAGAACGTTTATTGGTATATAGTCTCAGAATAAAGTGCAGGTCATGGAGGACTGAGATGACAGTAGTGGGTCTTTGGAATTCTCTACCCCAGAGGCTCAGCCATTGAGAAAGACCAAGACTGAGTTTGCTAGATTTCTACACAATAAGAACATTGAGGGATGTGGGTAGTGCACGAGAATTCTGTTGAAATAGAAGGTTAGCCATGATCTCATTTAATCGCAGAACGGGTTAAATAGTGTTACAATCCTAATTGATGATACTACTGGACAAGTCAGATCCCAAGATGGAACCTGGATTGATAGACCCTGGGCGAGATTCACCGTTGCTCGAGGCCGATATCGCAATCGGCGATCAGGCGGAGAATCCTTTGCGATGATCAAATCAGCGGCGGCCCTGATTTTACGCCGGTTTTCTATCCTCTGCATTCTCCAAAATGGCGTCCTTGCGTCGCGCACCGCACGCCGTTGGAATGCCATTGACGCCCTCCCCCGATGCTCCTCCCCTGCTGGGCCGAGTTCCTGACCGCGCGGGGGACGTGTGGTCTCAGCAGTCAGGCACCCGGAGTGCCGACTGCGTGCTGTGTCCAGCGCCCCCACAGTCGGCGGGCAGTCATGCTGCTGGCCGGGAAGGCTTCCACGAGGGCTGGGGGGACTGGTAAGCGTGGCCAAGGGGGCAGTCTTTGGCAGGTCTGGTCCGCGCACAGCCAGCAATGTTTTACGTCGCGACCGCTTCAGGTCGTCGCTGTGCGCATGCGCTGCCACAGACCCGGACATTCTCCGGCTGTTTATATCATGGGAGCCAGGCGTTGTACTCAGCACGGCTGCTAGCCCCTCACCGGGCGCAGGATCGGTGAGGGCTCGGCGCCAATTTTGACGTTGTAAAACACACTTAGCCTCAAACATGGTGAATCCAGCTCCCTAACTTTTATTTATTTTGTTTAGAAATATAGATGAACAGAGTCACAGGAACATCAATGAACTTTAAACAAATATGCTATATGTTCCACGTTACAATATGCTACTCCTTCACTGCAGATATACCTTTACAGGTATGTACAGATTTCTAAGGATAACACAAGTTAGAAAATCTCTCTTATGATATAATGATCCCAATAAGTACACAGTGTAAGGTTTTCGGGCAATTCGGCCCTTTTGGAGAAACTCAGAGACTGTAAACTGACTTTCCAGCCAAGGGAACAGAACCAGTTTTCCCAGCAGGCTTGGCCCGCTGAGCTGAGTAGGGACATAGAGAGAGAATATTCACAAACACCCCCCCCTAGGAGCTACAAGGAAGAAGGAGCCAGACAACAAGATAACATCAAGACACAGACAAAGGGGCACGGGAATACACAGGAGGCTTGCATGCAAGCAGGACAATGGGATGGTCATAGCCCCATGCAAATGTAAATGACCTGGCCTCCACCAGAGCAGAATCCAATTAACACCCCATCAACATAGCGAGGTGAGAATAGCAGCCATCTCCGGAGCAGCTGGAAGACACTGAAATTCTCCACAGAAGAGCCTAACCTCGTTAAACTAGAAATCAGACTGTCTGAGTCCAGCATATTGCGCTGGAAAAGCCCCTAGAAAATCAGCGGTAGAGAAAAACCAAGTTGGAGGCGGACCTGGGGGAGGTACTCCAATCTTGACAGGAGCTACCGGCAGAAAAACCAAGTTGGAGGCGGACCTGGGGGAGGTACTCCAATCTTGACAGAAGCTGCCGGCAGAAACTCACTGAAAGAAGGGGGCGGAGCCAGCGCCAAATTCAAATCGCGCAGGTCTGAAAAAAACCAAGTTGGAGGCGGACCTGGGGGAGGTACTCCAAGCTTGACAGAAGCTGCCGGCAGAAAAACCAAGTTGGAGGCGGACCTGGGGGAGGTACTCCAAGCTTGACAGAAGCTGCCGGCAGAAACTCACTGAAAGAAGGGGGCGGAGCCAGCGCCAAATTCAAATCGCGCAGGTCTGCCTAGCTGGAAGAAGCGGACCTGCAAGGAATACCCGGAAACATACAGCTCTGACCGGCGCAAAGGGGGCGGGACCAGCGGGAACTTTAAAAACTTACCTTTTCAATGCAAAAGGGGCTGGCCGATCACAGAACAAAGCCAGGTATAACTATATAAAAGGGGCTGTGTTTTCGAGTAGGGGCTCTTCGTTCGTGGCTCGACCTCTGCACCCCTGACGTGACCTCTGCAGCCTGTGACCGTAAGTACTCCGCAGCAGCTTACGAAACTCCCTTGACTTTAATAGTGGTTGAGGCTTTGGGGAAGGGAACTTGTTTTGTGCCTTGTGATATTGCTAAAAGCTGTGTAAGCATAAGAATTTTCGTTGTGTCCGCTGTATTACTTTTGAATAGACATAGTGTATATTAGAGCATAAGATTGTATTGTGTTTCTTCTGTTGATGATTTTGACCTGGGTTTTACAATAAACCTTGATTTGATGACAATTGGAGTCGTTTAAATTCTTCAATCTTTCACCAGCGACCTCTGACCAAGTCATTGTTAAAATACTCCTCACCTTAATTCCGGGTTCAGGAATCGAGGGTCATCTTGAGCGATTCACTCAGGACAGACTGCTGGTTAGGGAATAAACAGCAGTGTCCTATTCTCTCTCTTGGGAAAGCTACTCTAGTGGAGTAGGAACCGAGTGAGTGTTGCACCACCGGCAAGAGAGAGAATCACCTGGGTATTGGTAGGGGTCTGGAGATCTGTGTGATATAAGTCTCAGGCTGTCGGTTAGGAATAAACGGCAGGCTTGAATCAGTGCTCTCTTCAGTGGAAGTGTCCCAGCGCGACATCCCCTGGCCTCTGAAGTTTCAGTGCCAGCTGGAGAGAGACACACACAGATATTCAAACCCCAGATATCGGCCCAGTAGTGGAGTAGCGGAGATGGCACCCTCTACAACAGACCATGTAAAACAATAGGCAAGATGTTGTCAGACACCTCATTCTCTGAAATCAAGTGATAAATGCCACCCAAAGCAACTTCTGTAGTTTTCTCGTCAATTCCCCTGCGGATGTTTGTCACTCTGTGAGCCAACTGGCTTCACTGAAACTCTGACTTTCACACCAGGATTTCCAAATTCTGCTCTTAAACAACACATCTTGGAATTTTCTCCCAAACAATGATTGCACTGGAATGCCTTCACCAGGGGTCCACCTCCAGGGTTTCAAACTCTCCCTTCGTTATTACTCTCCCCTGGATCCCCACGTGCATTCAAGCTTCTCCTTCCAGAGACTCGGCCAGGTACCCAGCCATACCAACAGAACACCATTGCTTCACAGGTCCGGAATAAGGAGCCAGTAACCAACTGATTATTACGGATGTCTGGCTTCTTGCAAGCTAACTTTAAATCTGGTTCCTCCAGTTGTCTCTTTAATTCAGAGCCTTTCTCTACACTTCAATTTCCTTGAACAGGACCTTGTTCACATTCCTGTTCTTGGTACTTTTGGCTAAATAATCTTCCTGGGACATTCTTTTGTCCCATTCCCTGTTTCCTGGGATTATATTTTTTTTGTTTGGAAAATCTGTCGGGTCAGAGAATCGACGGGGGTCGGCGTGAAACCCGCCCCCGCCGGCTGCTGAATTCTCCGGCCACCCAAAAATCCGGCTGATGTGAGTTGTGCCGCCCATCTCGGAGAATGGCGAGGACCGGCGCGACGCTATGGGCCCCGGGGCCGCCTGACTTCCCACGCCCGCGATGGGCCGAGCGGCCGCCCGTTTTAGGCCTGTCCCGCCGGCATAAATTAGAGCTGGTACTTACCGGCGGGACCTGGCTCTGCAGGCGGCCTCCGGGGTCCTCGGGGGGGGGGGGGGGGGGACATGGGGGGATCTGGCCCTGGGGGGGCGCACCCACTGTGGCCTGGCCCGCGATTGGGGTCCACCGATCCGCGGGCGGGCCTGTGCCGTGGGGGCACTCTATTCCTCCGCGCCAGCTCGTGTACCGGTCCGCGATGGCCACTGCGGAGATGAATCCCCCCCTGCGCATGTGCTGGGATGATGCCAGCACACGCTGGTGCTCCCGCGCATGCGCCAAGCCCCATCCGCGCCAGCTGGCGCGGCGCAAACCACTCCAGCGCTGGCCTAGCCACTGAAGGTGCGGAGGAGTTGCCCGCCTCGCCGGTTTCCGAAGAATCCCACCCCTGCTATCTCTGCTCCCTGACTTGTGTCCAGCTGCTCCTAGCACTATCTTACAACTGACCCAAAACAAAACTCTTGCTGCCTCAGTGTTGCCCCTGTTTGCTAAGCTTATGTATAAACCCTATTCGCTTTAATATTGTAAACCCACGATGTAGGGATCTGAAACAAAATGAAGTTATTAACACCTTCTTAACACACAAATACAGAAACTCAAAATTAAACTCACTTAAAGCTATACCATGGGTTAAATTTTACAATCTCACCTGCCACGGGACTTCTTGCAGGAGGGATGGACAATTTAATGAACTGTTTAAAAGTCCCTTTACCTTGGGCGTGAATTTGGGGTCTAGATGTGGGCTCAACTGGAAAATCCCGCCCGTTATTTCTAATATTCAAATAAAATATATAAATCATTTAAAACAAACTGTCTTTCCTGACAATGGTCTACTCTTGCTCCGTCTTCTTATGTTCTTACGGTATGACACTGGGAAGAATTCCTTCTTGAAGTAGTTCCATGAGTTTCAGCGGGAGCAGTGCGGAAGTGGTTGCTGGGAGGTAAGTCTGTCCTTTAAAAGCACTTGTCTTTGCAGGGGCAGGCCAGTCGATTTTGGCGGGAGAATCAGTTGGTGAGTCAGTTTCAGCGGGAGCAATGCGGAAGTGGTTGCTGGGAGGTAAGTCTGTCCTTTAAAAGCACTTGTCTTTGCAGGGGCAGGCCAGTCGATTTCGGCAGGAGAATCAGCTGGTGAGTCAGTTTCAGCGGGAGCAGTGCGGAAGTGGTTGCTGGGAGGTAAGTCTGTCCTTTAAAAGCACTTGTCTTTGCAGGGGCAGGCCAGTCGATTTTGGGGGGAGTGGAGCTGGCTGGTTAGTCAATTTCAGCAGGAGCTGAGAATTTTTTTTATTTTATTTTTTTAATTAGTGTTTTAGGCGGGAACAGGAAGTCGACCCGCGGGCGTCTGGGAAGACCCTCACCAATAAATTCTGGTGGAGAGGAAACCCGAGACACTACACGTGTAGTGTCTCCCACCCGCCCTCCTCCTCTAACCTAATAATAAAACCCATTGGTCTGAGGTAAGTACCATATTTTATTATATTATTATTATTTTTTATAAAAAATTTAATTTAGTTGTTAGCCAGATCTTGGTAGAAAGTTAGAGGAATGGCAGGGAAGGGAGTGCAATGTTCCTCCTGCAGGATGTTTGAGGTGAGGGATGCAATTAGTGTCCCTGTTGATTTTACCTGCAGGAAGTGCTGCCATCTCCAGCTCCTCCAAGACCGAGTTAGGGAACTGGAGCTGGAGTTGGAAGAACTTCGGATCATTCGGGAGGCAGAAGGGGTCATAGATAGCAGCTTCAGGGAATTAGTTACACCAAAGATTGGAGATAGGTGGGTAACTGTAAGAGGGATTGGGAAAAAGCAGTCAGTGCAGGGATCCCCTGCGGTCGTTCCCCTGAGAAACAAGTATACCGCTTTGGATACTTGTGGGGGGGGGGACTTACCAGGGGTAAGCCATGGGGTACGGGCCTCTGGCACGGAGTCTGTCCCTGTTGCTCAGAAGGGAAGGGGGGAGAGGAGCAGAGCATTAGTAATTGGGGACTCTATAGTCAGGGGCACAGATAGGAGATTTTGTGGGAGCGTGAGAGACTCACGTTTGGTATGTTGCCTCCCAGGTGCAAGGGTACGTGATGTCTCGGATCGTGTTTTCCGGGTCCTTAGGGGGGAAGGGGAGCAGCCCCAAGTCGTGGTCCACATTGGCACTAATGGCATAGGTAGGAAAGGGGACAAGGATGTCAGGCAGGCTTTCAGGGAGCTAGGATGGAAGCTCAGAACTAGAACAAACAGAGTTGTTATCTCTGGGTTGTTGCCCGTGCCACGTGATAGTGAGATGAGGAATAGGGAGAGAGAGCATTTAAACACGTGGCTACAGGGATGGTGCAGGCGGGAGGGATTCAGATTTCTGGATAACTGGGGCTCTTTCTGGGGAAGGTGGGACCTCTACAGACAGGATGGTCTACATCTGAACCTGAGGGGCACAAATATCCTGGGGGGGAGATTTGTTAGTGCTCTTTGGGGGGGTTTAAACTAATGCAGCAGGGGCATGGGAACCTGGATTGTAGTTTTAGGGGAAGGGAGAATGAGAGGTTAGAGGTCAGGAGCACAGATTTGACGTCGCAGGAGGGGGCCAGTGTTCAGGTAGGTGGTTTGAAGTGTGTCTACTTCAATGCCAGGAGTATACGAAACAAGGTAGGGGAACTGGCAGCATGGGTTGGTACCTGGGACTTCGATGTTGTGGCCATTTCGGAGACATGGATAGAGCAGGGACAGGAATGGATGTTGCAGGTTCCGGGGTTTAGGTGTTTTAGTAAGCTCAGAGAAGGAGGCAAAAGAGGGGGAGGTGTGGCGCTGCTAGTCAAGAGCAGTATTACGGTGGCGGAGAGGATGCTAGATGGGGACTCTTCTTCCGAGGTAGTATGGGCTGAAGTTAGAAACAGGAAAGGAGAGGTCACCCTGTTGGGAGTTTTTTATAGGCCTCCTAATAGTTCTAGGGATGTAGAGGAAAGGATGGCGAAGATGATTCTGGATAAGAGCGAAAGTAACAGGGTAGTTATTATGGGAGACTTTAACTTTCCAAATATTGACTGGAAAAGATATAGTTCGAGTACAATAGATGGGTCGTTTTTTGTACAGTGTGTGCAGGAGGGTTTCCTGAAACAATATGTTGACAGGCCAACAAGGGGCGAGGCCACGTTGGATTTGGTTTTGGGTAATGAACCAGGCCAGGTGTTGGATTTGGAGGTAGGAGAGCACTTTGGGGACAGTGACCACAATTCGGTGACGTTTACGTTAATGATGGAAAGGGATAAGTATACACCGCAGGGCAAGAGTTATAGCTGGGGGAAGGGCAATTATGATGCCATTAGACGTGACTTGGGGGGGATCAGGTGGAGAAGTAGGCTGCAAGTGTTGGGAACACTGGATAAGTGGGGCTTGTTCAAGGATCAGCTACTGCGTGTTCTTGATAAGTATGTACCGGTCAGACAGGGAGGAAGGCGTCGAGCGAGGGAACCGTGGTTTACCAAGGAAGTGGAATCTCTTGTTAAGAGGAAGAAGGAGGCCTATGTGAAGATGAGGTGTGAAGTTTCGGTTGGGGCGATGGATAGTTACAAGGTAGCGAGGAAGGATCTAAAGAGAGAGCTAAGACGAGCAAGGAGGGGACATGAGAAGTATTTGGCAGGAAGGATCAAGGAAAACCCAAAAGCTTTCTATAGGTATGTCAGGAATAAGCGAATGACTAGGGAAAGAGTAGGACCAGTCAAGGACAGGGATGGGAAATTGTGTGTGGAGTCTGAAGAGATAGGCGAGATACTGAATGAATATTTTTCGTCAGTATTCACTCAGGAAAAAGATAATGTTGTGGAGGAGAATGCTGAGCCCCAGGCTAATAGAATAGATGGCATTGAGGTACGTAGGGAAGAGGTGTTGGCAATTCTGGACAGGCAGAAAATAGATAAGTCCCCGGGACCTGATGGGATTTATCCTAGGATTATCTGGGAGGCCAGGGAAGAGATTGCTGGACCTTTGGCTTTGATTTTTATGTCATCATTGGCTACAGGAATAGTGCCAGAGGACTGGAGGACAGCAAATGTGGTCCCTTTGTTCAAAAAGGGGAGCAGAGACAACCCCGGCAACTATAGACCGGTGAGCCTCACGTCTGTAGTGGGTAAAGTCTTGGAGGGGATTATAAGAGACAAGATTTATAATCATCTAGATAGGAATAATATGATCAGGGATAGTCAGCATGGCTTTGTGAAGGGTAGGTCATGCCTCACAAACCTTATTGAGTTCTTTGAGAAGGTGACTGAACAGGTAGACGAGGGTAGAGCAGTTGATGTGGTGTATATGGATTTCAGCAAAGCGTTTGATAAGGTTCCCCACGGTAGGCTATTGCAGAAAATACGGAGGCTGGGGATTGAGGGTGATTTAGAGATGTGGATCAGAAATTGGCTAGCTGAAAGAAGACAGAGGGTGGTGGTTGATGGGAAATGTTCAGAATGGAGTACAGTCACAAGTGGAGTACCACAAGGATCTGTTCTGGGGCCGTTGCTGTTTGTCATTTTTATCAATGACCTAGAGGAAGGCGCAGAAGGGTGGGTGAGTAAATTTGCAGACGATACTAAAGTCGGTGGTGTTGTCGATAGTGTGGAAGGATGTAGCAGGTTACAGAGGGATATAGATAAGCTGCAGAGCTGGGCTGAGAGGTGGCAAATGGAGTTTAATGTAGAGAAGTGTGAGGTGATTCACTTTGGAAGGAATAACAGGAATGCGGAATATTTGGCTCATGGTAAAGTTCTTGAAAGTGTGGATGAGCAGAGGGATCTAGGTGTCCATGTGCATAGATCCCTGAAAGTTGCCACCCAGGTTGATAGGGTTGTGAAGAAGGCCTATGGAGTGTTGGCCTTTATTGGTAGAGGGATTGAGTTCCGGAGTCGGGAGGTCATGTTGCAGCTGTACAGAACTCTGGTACGGCCGCATTTGGAGTATTGCGCACAGTTCTGGTCACCGCATTATAGGAAGGACGTGGAGGCTTTGGAGCGGGTGCAGAGGAGATTTACCAGGATATTGCCTGGTATGGAGGGAAAATCTTATGAGGAAAGGCTGATGGACTTGAGGTTGTTTTCGTTGGAGAGAAGAAGGTTAAGAGGAGACTTAATAGAGGCATACAAAATGATCAGGGGGTTGGATAGGGTGGACAGTGAGAGCCTTCTCCCGCGGATGGATATGGCTGGCACGAGGGGACATAACTTTAAACTGAGGGGTAATAGATATAGGACAGAGGTCAGAGGTAGGTTCTTTACGCAAAGAGTAGTGAGGCCGTGGAATGCCCTACCTGCTACTGTAGTGAACTCGCCAACATTGAGGGCATTTAAAAGTTTATTGGATAAACATATGGATGATAATGGCAGAGTGTAGGTTAGATGGCTTTTGTTTCGGTGCAACATCGTGGGCCGAAGGGCCTGTACTGCGCTGTATTGTTCTATGATCTATGATGATCTATGATCTATGATCTTTTGGCTGATATTCCCCGGCCATGGAATTCTCTGTTTCTGTCGGAAGTGCACCCCAGCCCATGGGCTTTCTGGCAGACTGGGGTGGATTCAATGGGCAATCGCATTGACAAGCAGCGGGAGTAAAGAATCCCGCCATCAACTAACGATGCGCCGTCAAGAATCATGGGACTGGGGGGCTGTAGAATCCCGCCCTTCATGTCCACCTGAGTAGGTAGGCAAGGACGGTACCTCCGGCAGTGCAGCACTCCCTCAGTACTCTACTGGGGGAAATCAGCTCTGGTTATTCTGAGGTCAAACGTCTGGTCTGGCTCTTGAAACCCACAAGCTGCTAGTTCAGAGGCAAAACTGCTACCACAGCTGACAAAGCTGTCCAAAGTAATTGGCTCAGAGAATGGGGGAGCCACACTCCAACCCCATCTTTACAGTACTGCTGGAAGCCACCATTGGACTATGATCTACAGTGAGACATGTGTCAACTAAAAGAGCAGCTCCTGTGATAACATAGATCCCTTAAGTTCAGCTGCATACCTCTCATTGAATGCAAATGATGGTATTGAGAGTGGCTGTGACATTTTGGTGTACCTCCCGTTTTTCTGTTCTGGTGATATTTTAGCTTCTGTTTTATCAATAATCTTGAATTCTTAGCTCCTCAGTTTCTCAACAGTATCTTCACTGCCTGTAATAACTCCCAGGAGCTGCAGGCCAAGCAGGGTCCGCGATGGTTTGCTCCCACGCATGCGCCAACTCGTGTCGGCCGGCGGAGGCCCTTCAGTGCCGGTTGGCGTGGCTCCAAGCCCCTTTCCCGCGGGGAGCAAACCACTCCGGGGCGGGCCTAGCCCCTGAAGGTGCGGAGGACTCCCCACCTTTGAGGCGGCCAGACGCCGGAGTGGTTCACGCCACTCCTCGGCACCGGGAACCCCGCCGGCACCGGGACCCCCGCCGCCCCGCCGGGAAGGGCAGAATCCTGGCCCCCTTTGATTTCAAGTGCCCCCATGGTCTCATCCCTCTCTATCCTCTGTAATATTCTCCGGCCCCGCAACCCACTGGGGTATCTTTATCCAACAAAATCTGGTCACTTGCCCATTCACAGTTTAAATTGCTCCGCCATTAGTGGAGGTGTGTTCAGTTGTTCAGGTTGAACACTCTGGAATACCCTCCTGATAACTCTCCACCCTCTCTACCTTACTTCCTTCCATTCAGACACTCCTGCAACCCTGCCTCTTTGACCTAGCTTCTGATAATCTGACCTAATATTTCCCTTTGTGGCTCTCTGTCACACTTTGATTTGACTGGACTTTATGGAGATGACAGAGTTCTTGACCACAAGTTAGAGTACTAGCAGGGACCAAATCTCCCCTGTCAGTCATCGGGACGAGGTCCAGCAAACTCCACCGTCCTACAGTCACTTAAATGATCACCGTCGCGTCTCCCCCATGATTGAGTTCCCCAGTGGTGGAATGTTTGCCCACCAGGAGCTGCAGGCCAAGCAGGGGCCAGCAGCCACTCACTGCCACCAGGCCCAGTGGCTGCTGGTGGCACTGCACCCACCAAAGGCCCAGGAACGATGTGGAACCTCCGACCAAAGGTGAGTGATGGGGCGGGATGACAGGGGGGATTGATGTCACAGGATGGGGGATACAAGAGCGGGTGGCACGGGAAATCGGAGACATGGGCAGGTCGTTGGATCTCAGTGGTGCACCCCCGCCCCCTTCCCACACAGAGTGCCTAATACTGAGGGACCCACACGCGAGGCTGCAGGCAAAACGTCTTCGAGAGCAATGGGAAACCATTCAGCTCCCAGTAAATCTCTGAAGCACCGCTTATTTATGGTGGGCTCAGGACTAATGGGTGCTATTTGGTTCAGTAATGAGCCTAAACGCCCAGGAATTCTGTGCCAGCTCCTTCTACCCTCCGGTTATTCAAGGGGAGGTTCTCCTACCATCGGGAAGCTGAGGACTCTCCCACCATTAAGTGAGCCTGGCCGCCATGGTTCCCGCCATGATGGACGGAATTGAATCCAACTTAACTTCCCTGTGAAATATCTTGGGATAGTTCAATAAATTAAAGGTGCTGTATAAATATGTTGATGCTTGAGGCACGATCAATTGGACAAAGACGATAGCTGAATCCAACTGAGGCTTCATTGCTATCAGATGTGTGGCCTCCCACAGCAGCTGGCGAAATGGCTGCTGGCTGGAGGACATGCATATTTATACCCCGCCTCCTGGGTGGAGACAGCAGGCAGGGACTACCGGCGAACCTGTAGTACAGGTCCTACCGTACATCACCTAATATAGGTGCAACAGTGGTTTACCACATTCACCCCCTGTTAAAGATTGAGTCCAGCGGGGGTGGTGAATAACTATATACAACAATGAGTTAATATTTACAAGATTTGAGCAAACAAATGTCCTTTGATGTCCTGTGGACCGGTCAGAGGTTTAGCCGGTCCGGGGCCTTGCTGTTCCTCTGGGAGGGACGCAGTGGTGTCAGCGATGTTGGTGCTGATCTGGTTGATGGTGACTCAGGGAGCGTGCCGAAATCCTCTTCATCGTCGGGCGTGGGCAGGGGGGGGGAAACGGATGGTCCTGGGGGGGGTACTGTTGGGAGCGACGGGGGAGGGGAGGGTGGCGCCGGGGGCGGAGGGGGTGTGGGGTGGAACCTGAGGGAGGCAGTAACCTGGCGGCCATCGGGGAATGCCATGTAGGCGTACTGGGGGTTTGCGTAGAGCAAGTGCACCCTCTCCACCAACGGGTCCACCTTGTGGAGTCGGACGTGCTTATGGAGAAGCGAGCTGAGTCAGGAGCGACACCCCGGATGTGGACTTCCTGGAGAAGGCAAAAAGACGTTCATGGGGTGTATTGTTAGTGGCAGTGCAGAGTAATGAGCGAATGGAGTGGAGTGCATTAGGGAGGACCTCCTGCCAGCGGGAGACCGGGAGGTTTCTGGACCATAGGGCCAGCTGGTTGGTCCTCCATACCGTCCCATTCTCCCTTTCTACCTGTCCGTTTCCCCGGGGTTATAGCTTGTCATTCTGCTGGAGGTGCTACCACTGCTGAGCAGGAACTGACACAGCTCATCACTCATGAATGAGGATCCCCTGTCACTGTGGATGTAGGTGGGGAAACCAAACAGAGTGAAGATTGTGTTGAGGGCTTTAATGACGGTGGCAGGCGTCATGTCGGGGCATGGGGTGGCAAAGGGGAATCTGGAGTATTCGTCGATCACACTGAGAAAATATGTGTGATGGTCGGAGGAGGGAAGGGGCCCTTGAAGTCCACGCTGAGGCGTTCAAAGGGGCGGGAGGCCTTCACCAGGCGCACGCGGTCGGGCCGGTAGAAGTGTGGCTTGCACTCCGCACAGACCTGGCAGTCCCTGGTGATTGTCCTTACTTCCTCGACTGAGTAGGGCAGAATTTGTGCCTTAATGAAGTGATATAACCGTGTGACTCCTGGGTGACAAAGGATGTCGTGCAGGGCCCGGAGTCGGTCTACCTGTGCGCTGGCACATGTACCTCGTGATAGGGCATCTGGAGGTTCGTTGAGTTTGCCGGGGCGATACATAATCTCGTAATTATAGGTGGAGAGCTCGATTCTCCACCGCAAGGTTTTATCATTTTTGATCTTGCCCCGCTGTGTGTTATTGAACATGAAGGCTACTGACCGTTGGTCAGTGAGGAGAGTGAATCTCCTGCCGGCCAGGTAATGCCTCCAATGCCGCACAGCTTCAACGATAGCTTGGGCCTCCTTTTCGGATGAGTGCCGAATTTCTGAGGCATGAAGGGTGCGGGAAAAGAATGCCACGGGCCTGCCTGCCTGATTGAGGGTGGCAGCAAGGGCGACGTCTGATGCGTCGCTTTCTACTTGGAAGGGCAGTGTCTTATCTACAGGGTGCATTGTGGCCTTGGCAATATCAGCTCTGATCTGGGCGAAGGCCTGTTGGGCCTCGGCCGTCAGGGGAAACTGGGTGGACTGCATGAGTGGGCGGGCCTTGTCCGCATAGTTTAGGACCCACTGAGCATAGTACGAAAAGAACTCTAGGCAGCATTTGAGGGCCTTGCGGCAGTGGGGGAGGGAGAGCTCCATGAGGAGGCGCATGCGGCCGGGATCGGGCCCCAGAACTCCATTCTGGACCACATAGCCGAGGATGGCTAAGCGGTTCGTGCTGAACACGCACTTCTCCTTGTTGTAGGTGAGGCTTAGGAGAGTGGCGGCGTGGAGAAATTTAGCAAGGTTGGCGTCGTGGTCCTGCTGATCATGGCCGCAGATGGTGACGTTGTCTAGGTATGGAAAGGTGGCCCGCAACCTGACCCAGTCGACCAGTCGGTCCATCTCCCTTTGGAAGACCGAGACCCTGTTTGTGACGCCGAAGGGGACCCGAAGGAAGTGGTATAGCTGGCCGTAGCCTTGAAGGCAGTGTATGGACGGTCCGATTTACGGATGGGGAGCTGGTGGGAGGCGGATTTCAGGTCTACCGTTGAGAAGACCCGGTACTGCGCAATCTGGTTAACCATGTCAGATATGCGTGGGAGGGGGTAAGCGTCGAGCTGCGTGTACCGATTGATGGTCTGGTTGTAGTTCACGACCATTCAGTGTTTCTCCCCAGTTTTAACTACTACCACTTGAGCTCTCCAGGGGCTGTTGCTGGCCTCGATGATGCCTTCCCGAAGCAGCCGCTGGACTTCAGACCTGATGAAGGTCTTGTCCTGGGTGCTGTACCGTCTGCTCCTGGTGGTGACGGGTTTGCAATCTGGAGTTAGATTGGCAAAGAGGGAAGGTGGATCGACCTTTAGGGTCGCGAGGCCGCACACAGTAAGGGGTGGTAAGGGCCCGCCGAATTTCAGAGTTAGGCTCTGGAAGTCCAGGCCGAGGATTAGGGAGGACGTAGAGGCGGAAGCCGCTGAATTCTACGCCCTGGACCGTGAGCGTGACCGTACAGTACCCCCAGATCGCTACGCAATGGGATCCGGAGGCCAGGGAGATTTTTTGGTTGGCGGGATGTATCGTAAGGGAGCAGCGCCTTACCGTATCTGGGTGTATGAAGCTTTCGGTGCTCCCGGAGTCCAGCAGGCAGGAGGTTACATGCCCGTCGACTTTCACGCTGGTGGATGCGTTGGTCAGGTTATGCGGACGAGACTGGTCGATTGACATGGCGGCGAGTCTTGGTTGGTCGTCGGGTAATGAGGCGGCTGGTGAGCCTGGATCCTGAAATGCTGGTGGTGCCCATGTGCTGAGGGACAGAGAAGATGGCGGGGCCCGAAGATCTTGAGGGTTACAAAATGGTGGCGCCCATGGAACGCACTTTGCGGTGGAGGAACAAGATGGCGGAACCCATGGAACGCACGTGTTGTGCGGAGGGGAAGATGGCGGCACCCACTGGCCGCACGTGGTCTGAGGGGGGGATGGCAGCGCCCATTGTGCGTGGCCAACGGGGGTGGGGGCGATAGCGGCTACTGAGCGGGCCTGGCACACCGCGGCGAAGTGGCCCTTCACCCTGCAAGCTTCACAAAGGGCAGCGTGGGCCGGGCAGCGTTGGCAGGGGTGCTTCTGTTAGCCGCAAAAAAAGCATCGGGGGCCCCCAGGGTTCGCTGCCTGGCATGCAGCGTAGGCGTATTGGGTGGGCAGCGCAGGCGTATTGGGTGGGCAGCGCCCCCACAGGCGTGGCTGTCTGTGGGGTCCACGAAGCATAGGAGGGGTGGGCCGCGCGGCTGGGGGTGTAGGACTGGACGTTGCGCAAGGCGACCGTCATGGTGAGCGCTAGCGTTTTAGTCTCTGCGAGGTCACGCGTGGTCCCATCTAGGAGTCGCTGGCGTATGAGATCTGACCCAATTCCAGTCACAAAAGCGTCCCGCATAAGGAAGTCTGCGTGTTCCGTGGCCATAACGGCCTGACAGTCACAGTCCCGGACTAGTGGGATTAGGACCCGGCAGAAGTCTTCTATAGACTCACCAGGGAGTTGAGACCGAGTGGCAAGTGCGTGCCTGGCGAAGAGCGTGTTCGTTTTCTGTGCGTAGTTCTACTTGAGTAGAGTCATGGCTTCGACGTAGTTCGGCGCGTCCTAGATTAACGGAAAGACTTTGGAGCTCAACCTGGAATATAAAATCTGAATCTTCTGAGCCTCCGGAACAGGGGTTGGTGCCGCGTTGATATACGCCTCGAAGCAAGCAAGCCAGTGCTGGAAGTCCTTTCTGGCGTCGCTTGAGTGAGCATCCAGCTGCAGGCGATCCGGTTTGATACGGATGTCCATCCTTAGAAACTGATAGAAATAAATTGAAGGACGATCAATTGGACAAAGACGATAGTTGAATCCAATTGAGGCTTTATTGCTATCAGATGTGTGGCCTCCCACAGCAGCTGGCGAAATGGCTGCTGGCTGGAGGACACGCATATTTATACCCCGCCTCCTGGGCGGAGCCAGCAGGCAGGGACTACCGGCGAACCTGTAGTACAGGTCCTACCGTACATCACCTAATACAGGTGCAACAGTGGTTTACCACAATGCTGTAGCTTCCTTTTAAAATCAGCTAAGCTATCTGCCTCAACCGTGGCAGCCGGTTCAATTCTCTAACCAACCTCTGAATGATGAGATTTCTCATTTCCCTATTTGATTTGTTCATAACTATCTTGTACGTGATTTTAAAAAAATTAATACCACTGAATCGTGTCTCTTGCAGATTGCTACCATTTTGAATGCTGGACTCTCGGTGAGGCAGATGTTCAGCCCATGTTAATCGCTGGTATCCACTCTGTAATTAAAGTACAGCTCCCAGCTCTGTAATTGAATCTCCACTCCCCACTTTGGAAGTAAGGACCCCGCTGTCTTCCATAAGCTTCACTCTCTTCAAGTTGAGAAACCTTATGATCTGACTTACTGATCTCAGCGGACCTTCAGTATGTAAGCGAATGGAAGGAAACTGCTGACGGTTGAAAGACTGCGAAAGAGAGGTAAAGAGGAGGGTGAGCAACACGAGGAAAAAGAAAGGGATAAGAGATAGTGAGGGAGAGACATTAAACTGAAGGAATAAAAAGAGTGGTGGGCAGCACGGTGGCACAGTGGGTTAGCCCTGCTGCCTCACGGCGCCGAGGTCCCAGGTTCGATCCCGGCTCCGGGTCACTGCCCGTGTGGGAGTTTGCACATTCCCCCTGTGTCTGCGTGGGTTTCGCCCCCACAACCCAAAAGATGCGCAGGGTAGGTGGATTGCCCCTTAATTGGAAAAAATGAATTGGTAGTCTAAATTTATTTTTTAACAAAAGGAATAAAAAGAGTAAAAGCTAGAAAAAAAACCCCAGCAGGTTTCAGCTCTGAAGATTGAGACGGGTTCAAAGGGCGAACTCTGTTTCTCTCTCCACAGATGCTGCCAGACCTGTTGAGACTTTTCAGAATTTTCCGTTCCTGAACCCCATAAACCCACAAAAAAAATGAAAGGCGGAAGAAACAGAAGTAGTCAAAACACAACACAGTAAATGCGGGCAAAGGGAGAAACCAGAGCAAGAGATACTTATGGAGGCGTTGGCCATTTGACTCAAGTTGGTTTATCCATCCAGTCAATCTCTAAAGTCCTTGCATTCACTTGGTACTCAAATGATTCCAGGGATTTTACTTCCATTATGTTATCTGGGGGTTGATTCTATTATTGATTGACCTTTGACCTTTGTGTGAGGAGAATTCTCTTGACACCAGACTTGAGTTTCCCTTTCACTCTTTTGGTCTGAGGCCTCTTGTTCTCCACTCACAGTTTCAGCTAAAGTAACTCTCCCAACGACAATCACAGGACTTTATGAAGTCCCAAGCTTCTTTGCAAGGTTGCAAAGCTCATATTTAACTAATAGTGTGTTATGTGGAACTTCATCAAATGCCTCATAAATGTTTGGAAGTAACAAATGATAAGGATTACAATAGTTCACTTGAGATGTCACTTCATCAAGAAGGCTGACGTGCAGATCTTTCTAAATCCACATTTGCCATTGTTCATTACATTTTTATTGTCAAGATAATCAAGTTGCTCAAAGCTGATAAATTAATTCTATTAGCTTACACAGGATTGATGGACCTGGAGATGGCTATTTATAGATCAAATAATTGGCAAATCTCATCATTTTCTATTTTTAACATTGACGCCATCTATCTCTGAATATGTATTGGTTTTGAATCATTTTAGCCTGTCCAGGGTTTTGATCTTCGACCCAATCAAAGTTATCAACGTGGTATAGAGGTTTGCACTGCTGCTTCATGGCGCCAAGGACGCGGATTCGATTCCGGCCTTGGGTGACTGTCAGTGTGGAGTTTGCACGTTCTCCCCGTGTCTGTGTGGGTTTCCTCCGGGGGCTCTGGCTTCCTCCCACAGTCCAAAGCTGTGCAGGTTCGGTGGATTGACCATGATCCATGCGTGGGGTTATGGGGATAGGGCAGGGGAGTGGGCCTCGGAGAGTGATCTTTCAGACTCGATGGGCCGAATGTCCTCCTTCTGCATCGTTGGGATTCCATGGATCTTAAATTTTGCCTGGGTTAACTCACGTTGGAGAGTATTTATTTATGTCCTCTCTTGTGAATTCTTGATTGAACAAATGTTTATGACCCCATGTTGATCATCTATGTGTGTGCTTTGCATATGAGAAGCTTCCCATATTTTGTTAATGTTATATTGAGTTACAGAAATAACTTACTTTTCATGTTGCGCCTGTAGCTTCTCAATGCCCCCACCCTGCATGTTGTTCCTTCTATCGCTATTTCAAAAGTATTTTCATTGAGTTTTTCCATTTTATTAAGAACAAAACAACACACCCTTAAAACGGGCACAGTACAGCACAATCAATTCACCATATTTAAAAAAAAAACAACACAGTTGGTTCATCTAACCTGGCGTTTCCACAGAAAGGACAAGTAAAGAAAATGGCAGCTTTGACAAAGAGTCATCCAGACTCGAAACGTTAGCTCCCTTCTCTCTCCCCAGATGCAGTCCGACCTGCTGAGATTGTCCAGCATTTTCTGTTTTAGTGAAAGAAAATGTGCAACAAAGAACAAAGAAAATTACAGCACAGGAACAGGCCCTCCCAACCTGCGCCGATCCAGATCCTTTATCTAAACCTGTTGCCTATTTTCCAAGGATCTACTTCCCTCTGTTCCCCGCCCGTTCATATATCTGTCTAGTTGCATCTTAAATGCTGCTACCGTGCCCGCCTCTATCACCTCCGCTGGCAAAGCGTTCCAGGCACCCACCACCCTCTGCGTAAAAAACTTTCCACGCACATCTCCCTTAAACTTTCCCCCTCTCACCTTGAAATCGTGACCCCTTGTAATTGACACTCCCACTCTTGGAAAAAGCTTGTTGCTATCCACCCTATCCATACCTCTCATAATTTTGTAGACCCCAATCAGGTCCCCCCTCAACCTCCGTCTTTCCAACGAAAACAATCCTAATCTACTCAACCTTTCTTCATAGCTAGCACCCTCCGTACCAGGCAACATCCTGGTGAACCTCCTCTGCACCCTCTCGAAAGCATCCACATCCTTTTGGTAATGTGACGACCAGAACTGCACGCAGTATTTCAAATGTGGCCTACCCAAAGTCCTGTACAACTGTATGGAGAAAGTCCTATACAACTGAGGGGAAATCGAACAGAGGCACACACCTTTACATACACCATGTCAGAGACCATGCTGCATACTCTATGGAAAGCTTTGTAGGAGTAAATCAGACATTGCGGAACCAGTATATTTAAGATACAGGCCCCATACATTTTGGAATGAGTCCCATTCAGATCAAAGTATACAAGTTAGAAATTCCATTGGGATGCACTCCATAATAATTTTGTGCCACTTCTGGACAGAAGGTGACTTATCCAAGAGCATAAAATACTTTTCCGGGCTGTAAATGTTAAATTATACAACCTTTTCTCATTGACATCAATTATCCATTGATCTGAGAACCCCAGAATTAAAATCATAGGATCCATCTCCAAGGTCATATCAAATATCCTACCCATAACTGCAGCTTTGTCAGCTGATAGCAGGATTCATCGCTGCAAAATACAGAATCACATACGTCACCCATGCAAGCCTCTGGCAATTTAAATCTTAGTTGTAATCCTGTGGGAAATGGGAAAAAGCAACAGGGGAGCAAACCTGGTATAAATTCCCGGTTCTGATCCCGCAATGGCATTCCACAGATCAAATGATATCTAAAATATCGGGACCACCCAGCATCTGTAAAGAAAATGGATGTATGGGCGGAATTTTCCAGCTGCTCCCACCGACGGAATCTTCCAGTTGCGAACAACGGGAAAAATCCGTTGGCGGTGGCGGTGGCGGGAGCGGAAGACCCCACCGCCGGTCAATAGCATCTTTCCTCACTGCAGGCTGGTGGGGGTGGAGGGAGCAGAAGGATGGGGTGGGGGATGTGGTGATGTACATCACTGTAAGTACACAAAGGGTTAATATACATACACTACACCTAGCTAGACACTAGAGGGAACACCAGAACCATGACACACAGACAGTCAACCAATAGGTCAGTAAGATAGGACACAACCAATGGGCAGTCACGATACACACAGAGGTGACACTACCACAGGGGGGCATTACACCAACCCATATAAAAGGACACATCACACATGCTCAGTCTCCTTCCAGTGGAGACTCTCAGTGAGTACAGACACAGGGTTAATTGAGCATCACTCCCACCACGTGGATTGTAGCAGACTGGTTCATCAGTCTGAGTAGCTATAGCTGGATTAACAGTAGAGTTGAATCCAAGTAGGAAAATTGTTAATAGTTTAAACTGCAGACAATACTGCAGACATAGTTTCACCTCGGCCCTGTACAGGTGCAGTAAGATATCCCTAGGGCGGCATGGGGGTTGCCTCACAGCGTCAGGGACCCGGATTTGATTCCGACCTTGGGTGACTGTCTGTGTGGAGTTTCCGTATTCTCCCCATGCCTATGTGGGATTCCTTCGGGTGCTCCGATTTCCTCCAACAAATGATCCTCCAGAGGTGTGCAGGTTAGGCAAATTGGCCAGGCTAAATTGAAATGAAAATGAAAATCGCTTATTGTCACAAGTAGGCTTCAAATGAAGTTACTGTGAAAAGCCCCTAGTCGCCACATTCCGGCGCCTGTTCGGGGAGGCAGTTATGGGAATTGAACCGTGCTGCTGGCCTGTCTTGGTCTGCTTTCAAAGCCAGCGATTTAGCCCTGTGCTAAACAGCCCCTGCCCCTTGGGGTGAGGTTGCTGGAATAGGACGGGGGATTGGGCCTTGATAGGGTGGTCTTTCGAAGGATGGTGCAGACTCGATAGGCCGAATGGCCTCCATTTGCGTTGTAGGGATTCCATGATTCTATGATCCTTGCTCCTGTACTCAAGTCCTCTTGAAGTGAAGGTGAACATACCAGTTATGCCTGCTGGGACAAAGGGAACCTTTTGTTTATATTTTTGGAAGGTTCTAGGTTTCTGCCAAATTGTTTTGGGTAGAAATGTTAATAACCACAGAGAAAATCCAATTTTGACTTTATGCTAATATAAGTGCTATCTAGCACTGTGTTAAGATTGAAGATTACAGTTATTTAAGAATGGAATACATTTTGTGTGAAAGAACTTTTCAATCGTTTCAGTGTTCCACTGGTATTATTGCTTGGCAATGTCATTGTGCAGATGTTGATGTTTTGCTCCCAGATTTTGGATGCTGGGCCTTTAATGGAAAGTTCATAACACCAGAACATGCCAGTCTGCTGTTCATACTCCACGTGGGCCTGTTGACTAACAAGGCCACGTTTGCGCTTCACTGAAGAGATTCACGCTTTTTGAAGCAGAGATATCAACGTGGATGAACTTCAGCACGTCGTGCCAACTAGAACGTTCTGTACAAATCTGGGTAGTTTCGGATTGGATGTTAGGGGCCACCAGCAGTGGGTTTGGAGGCCAGGGTCCGTGAAATGCCGTGGACTGGTGCCCGCTGTCTCACCGCCTGCCCCTGTCCCTCCACCCCACCGCACCACACGTCCCCACACCCTCATCTCGCGCCCAGAACTTTACTATTGGAGTTGGGGAGGGGTGCAAGTATGTTCGGTGGCCCACCACCACGTGGGCCAATGAAAGCCCTTAAGTGGTCATTTATTTGCCAATTAGGGTCTCATTGTTCCACCATTGGTGTTGAACCAGCGTGGGAAAAGCTCATGCCGAGTGTCCAACCTGATTGCTTTCACTGTGCAGGCTAATGGTGGGCAAGGTAGGGGGGGGGGGGGGGGAGGTGCTTTGCTAATGGGTTCCCTAGGTTACTGATGACAGCCCCAGAGGTGGAACTTGCTGCCCGGGAATCTTCACTTAAACCAAATAACAGCCTCACAACCATAAAATGCCTGCAGATGACCCACTTTTTCACCTGGTGGGATAGGTGCAGGAGCAGTCAATTCAGTCCCTTGAGACTGCTCCGCCATTCAAACAAAGAACAAAGAACAAAGAAAAGTACAGCACAGGAACAGGCCCTTCGGCCCTCCAAGCCTGCGTCGACCATGCTGCCCATCTAAACTAAAACTTTCGACACTTCCGGGGGTCCATTTCCCTCTATTCCCATCTTATTCATGTATTTTTTAAGATGCCCCTCAATACGATAAATGTTTAGAGAAGCCATGTAAAACTTGTACTGATCTTTGGTCAGGCTACATTTGGAGTACCGTGTATTGTTCTGGTGGCCATATTAAAACAAAAAAGATATGCAGACCTTGAGAGGGTGCGAAAATGGATTTCTGAGGGTGACGCCAGAACGGTGCGATTATACCTATCAGGAAATGATGAACTGGTTGGATCTCTTTTCCCTTCAAAGAGAAGTTTGAGGGGAAACGTAACATAGATCTTCAACATTGTGAAAGATTTTGATAAAGTCACGATCAACCGGTCGCGTTGAGCCCGAAAGGCGGAACGGCCGATAGATGCTGGGTGATCTCATGAGATTTTGTGATCTGAATACTGCCCATTGTCGGTGAGAGAGCTAATCTCACCCTAATATGCACTCCTGTGATCTGCCCGAGGCGCTTGGATCTAACCCTTTCACTTTGGAGACCTCGGGCGAGCACCGTTCGGTGCTGGTACCTTACCAGACTGAACGGCACTTGTGGGGTCTCCCCGGGGATCAGAAGCCCTCAGATGCTTGCCCTCTGGGCAGGGTGGCACTCTGGTACTGCTGGTGCCACTGGGCACCTTGGCACTGGCATCCTGACAGTGCCACTTGGGTACCAGCCTGCCACTGCCAAGGTGCCCAGGTGGCCCTGCCAGCTGGCAGGACAAAACGACAATGTCAAATCGTCCTCAGGAAATCAAATGGGGAATTCTTTACCGAGAGAGTGGTGAGAATGTGGAACTCGCTCAAGCAGGGAATAGTTGAGGCAAGTAACACAGATACATTAAAAGATGGACATATCAGGGAGAAGGTAAGAAATATTTTACTGATAAAAGTTAGAAGAAGAAGAATGTAAGGAGGCTTGAGTGAAGCATAAACAGAGGCAGGTACTGATTTCGAAGAATGACCTGTTTCTGTACAGTGTATTCTGTAATTAATTTAAGCCACGTATGGTAATTTTCAGCTATCATGAGACCGTCATTACACATAGACAAAAGGTTAGTTTAATTACCCATTTTACTGATCAATGCAATTGAACAGCAGAGAAGCCATTTCAGGAACATGCAATTAATTTTAGCAATACATCTTGGGCATGTAGCATTGTCACTATGGAAGTGAAGGTTATTAATTGTTTTAACTCAAGCAACCTTCCATGAATATTATAATTTACAATTGTGCTCAAGGATAAATTAACTACAACAGATCACTTTATCTTAATGAAAATCAAGTGATTTGATTTTATTGGATCAGAGGGCAAAAACTGGGGTTACCCCATTTATTGCTGCTCGAGGTTAGTGATTCGCGGTCTGCCCGCAGTGGTTTCGGTGGTGTGGGCAGCACATTCACTGAGTGCTGTCACCTCATTTAGCTGACAGTAGCAGTGGACTGATGGACTCTGGTGTTGCTTGGACTCAGTGGAGAACTGAACAGCCTGTGCTAATGGCATACGCTGCAGATTGCCTGCTGTTCTTAAAGGTAGCCTGTCCTTCTCAAAGGGAATCTATGTTGAATGGCAGGAGGCTGCAGCTGAGTATTATTGCTTCAATACTGAACAAGGCAAATGGAACACAAGGGCAAAGAATTGTTCCAGGGTCACGGTTGTGGGTTTGGATGCCTAAGCTGTGGATATGAACAGGAGAGGCGCTGTACTTCTGGATGTTATTAGAGTCCTTCCTGTATATTTCCTTTGTTCCCATTTCTGTTATTTTACTTTTATTACTTTGGTCCATGCACCCATAATCAGGATGAGCCTTTAAGCAGAAGACTCAGTTAAAATAGTCTGTGTTCCTGGTTTTCTAGTTTATTTATTTATTTGTTTCTTAATAAATTTAGTTTACTCAATTCATTTTTTCCAATTAAGGGGCAATTTAGCATGGCCAATCCACCTGCCCTGCACATTTTTGGGTTGTGGGTGTGCAAACATGGGGAAAATGTGCAAACTCCACACGGTCAGTGACCCAGAGCCGGGTTCGAACCTGGGGCCTCGGTGCCGTGAGGCAGCAGTGCTAACCACTGTGCTACTGTGATGCCCCTGGTTTTCTATTTCAGAAGGGAAACGCCAGACTCTTCAGTGCTGAGTAGATCTTAGGAACCAGCTTTGGAGGGACTTGGTTAACTGGCAACCGGTGAGTGGGCCATAGACAGTGTTCTGCATGATAACGGTCAGTGATTAGTTCCTGTGGTGATGCTTTCTATGAAGACTCAGCAGAAGTGTTCAGACCTTGGAAGTGAAAGACATGTTTGCTCTTACTCTCTAGTCTGCTTGCTGAAGTGGAAGGACAGCCCATTGTTCTGGCACATCCTTTGCTGTAAATCGGAAGTGGTGCTCAGTCTGCAGAGAAAGTAGACAACCTTGCCAGAGAAATCCATCACATGCCTAGAAGGAAGAAGTACCAAATCGAAAGCCTGAACTTCAGAAAGACATTGACTGGAAGTCATCCCAGTGCATCAAGGATCCTTATCTTTTATTTGTTATTTATATTTCCTGTCCACCAGCCTTTCCCCTCCGTGTTGTTTGTCTGTGTATGTGTGTAGAGAGAGTGGGGCAAGTTAGGAAGGGGGGGGGGGGGGGTGTTGGGAAAGGCATAGTACATAGTCAGTTACATTTTCTGTCCATTTTAATATAATACTCTACACAATAAAAGGTTACTTGTGTTTCAAAGTTACAAACCTGGTGACTGTAGTTTATTGAGCTCAACCAAAGACCTTGGGTATTTTAAATGAAATTAGTTTTAGCTGTGTTGTGACTCCAGGTCAAGTGGGGCTAGAATTGACTGTGTACCAGCCCAGGGTGTCGTGAGAATATAATTTATTTGCTCCAGGATTCCTAGCCTCTGACCTGCTCTTGCAGCCACAGTATTTATATGGTGACTCAAGTTCAATTTTTGGTCAATAGGAACCCCTCAGGATGCGCTCTGATATGGCCTAGCAAGACATCCCGTTGTTTAACAAACACAGAGAGATGGAAAGGGTAAAAATCCTAAGTGAACGGAAATTAGTCTTTGTTTCAGACGATGGCTCTTAGCACGCCTTCCTTCACTGCAAACTTGCAGCTTCTGATCTCTGTTTTGCAGCCTGTGATAGTTTATCTGCGAGTTCAGGTGCTGACAGCAGATTTCTTGGAGAGGCATGTTACAGCACGGTAGCACAGTGGTTAGCACAGTTGCATCACTGCTCCAGGGCCCCAGGTTCGATTCCTGGCTTGGGTCACGGGGAGCCTGCACGTTCTCCCCGTGTCTTCGTGGGCTACTTCCGGGTGCTCCGATTCCATCCCACAGTCCAAAGATATGCAGATTAGGTGGATTGCCATGCTGAATTGCCCTGAGTGTCCAAAAAGGTTAGGTGGGGATAGGGTGGAGGCATGGGCTTAATTAGGGTGCTCTTTCCAAGAGCCGGTGCAGACTCGATGGGCCAAATGGTCTCCTTCTGCACTGTAAATTCTATGATTCTATGATTCTCTTCAGACTTTGTTTTCACTTTGTGGCTTGTATTCAAAGGCCTCTGTAGTTTCAGTGAAACATCACTCACAGCAGGCTTTCTGGAGAGAGTTTCCGAGAAAAGAGAGAGTAGTAGCACATTTGTTTGTGCTGCCAAGATTAAACCTGAAACACCTTAGGACTCTGAAAAGCATTCCACTGGGATATAATCCAATCCCCACCTGTTACCAGGCTGAGTACAGCCTTTTGGGCCAATTCGTTGTCCACCAGTCAATCAATCAAACCGAGTACCAACCTATCTCTCTCACTGGTGCCGTTAAGTCTATGGTCTCCTGTTCAAACCAGCACAGGTTAGCAAAGTGATACCTCCTGTAACTTCTAGATTCTTCTCCTTGAATTAAAGACATAGGCTGTTTGCCTTAAAGAGACATGCCCATTAATGATCCATGGATCAAAATAAGAATTGGCAAGATTTTAAAAAATAAATAAGGGGAATAAACAGGATGGACCCTTTCAGAAGGCGCTGGAGATAGCACTGGCTATGGAGAGTGCTGAGAAAGATGCACAGGGGCTTCAGGACATACAAAATGGCATTAACAGAGCAAGATGATTGAAAAGAGCCAATCAATCACCCAGGATTGAAGTAGAGTGTCACCAGTGCCAGGGTGATCACTACCTTGAAGCCTGTCGGGATAAAGCAGCTGAATGTTTTCTGCCACAGGACAGGGCACTTAAGGTATCAACGTGAAAGTAAGTCAAGTGTACCCAATAACAGAGTTAGTAATACATCGCAAGTACACAATATGGAAGACTCTAGTATTACGGATTTAAATGTTCACTCGTTCAATGTGAAAGCAGCAAAGTAGTCCCCATCATTGTGATGCTTTTGGTAAATGCTACGCCCTTAAAGATGGAAGTTGACATGGAGGCCTCTGCCCCGATGAAAGGAGAACAGACATTTAGACATTTACAAGAAGGAGTCCAGCCATTGAGTTTGAGGGCTATAGAAGCAAAACAGCTTACAACAGAAGAAGCCATGAAGGTAAAGGCTGCTACCACAGTACCTGCAAGCTATCAGCTGCAGTCTGCTCAGCTCCCAATAATAATAGTGTCAGGTCAGGGGCCAAGTATCTTGGGCCATGATTAGCTCAAGGTAACCAAGTTAAACTGGATGCAAATCTTCCAAGCACGGGAAGAGGGACTGCCTGAGTTAATGAAGAAGTAGGAGAACGTTTATCGTGACAAGTTAGGTAAATTAAAGGGTCCCCAGGCAAATATCTATGTAGTGTATGTGAGAGTACCTTTAAGACATGGATGCTTAAGCGATGTGCCTTTAAGAAAACAGTGATGTCAGAGAGTGGGTGGAGCTGGGCTTGAGATCAGCCATTTTGCAGTTTTTTAGTTTCAGTTTTGGAAAAGAGCTTGTGTGTGTCTGTGTGTTTCCTGAGAGTTGCAGTTTGAAGGAAAAGAGCTGTGTGTCTGTGTTTTGCAGTGAGCTGGATTTGCTGTGATATCTGCCATGAAAGACTATCTCTGGATCATTTGGGTGATTTAAACTCATAATAGTAAAGCCTTCAACCTGATGTGATTCTGTTTAAAGGTGTTAAGTCTCTTGGAAGTTTGAAGGAACATTTTGAGGAATTATTTACTGTTGCAATATTTTCTGAGTTATCTTTGAAGTAAGGGGTGTTAAAAGATCCAACGTTTATTTAAGATGTTAAATTGAGTTCATGGAATAAATATTGTTTCGTGTTTAAAAACCCACGTGTCCATAATTGTAATATCACACCTAGGGAACAAGCCGTGTGCTAGGAAAAGCAACAAATATATTAAAGGGGGAGGTTGGTTGAACTCCATGATACATTTTGGGGTTCTGAAAATGCCTCTCCCATAACAGTAGAGTACGAAGTCTTAACAACACCAGGTTAAAGTCCAACAGGTTTGTTTCGATGTCACTAGCTTTCGGAGCGCTGCTCCTTCCTCAGGTGAATGAAGAGGTCTGTTCCAGAAACACATATATAGACAAATTCAAAGATGCCAAACAATGCTAGGAATGCGAGCATTAGCAGGTGATTAAATCTTTACAGATCCAAAGATGGGGTAACCCCAGGTTAAAGAGGTGTGAATTGTCTCAAGCCAGGACAGTTGGTAGGATTTCGCAGGCCAGATGGTGGGGGATGAATGTAATGTGACATGAATCCCAGGTCCCGGTTGAGGCCGCACTCATGTGTGCGAAACTTGGCTATAAGTTTCTGCTCGGCGATTCTGCGTTGTCGCGGGTCCTGAAGGCCGCCTTGGAGAACGCTTACCCGGAGATCAGAGGCTGAATGCCCTTGACTGCTGAAGTGTTCCCCGACTGGAAGGGAACATTCCTGCCTGGTGATTGTCTGTGTTTTGCTGTAGAGACTACAAATTAACAGTTAATTAGGCTGCCAAGTTAGAAAAGTACCCAATCCCCAATTGAAGACTTATATGCAAAGCTGGCTGGAGGGCAGTCTTATACAAAGCTAGATAGGAACCTGGCAGATCAGCAACTTGAGTTAGACGAGGCTTCCTGAGGTTATATTCTGATAAAACATACAGAAAAGTTTGTTTCAGTTTACCCTTTGGTGTGTTGTCGGCCTGTGCTATTTTCCAGAGAACAATGGAAAGTCTATTTCAAGTTCTGCCATGAATTGTAGTATATCTAGATGATGTTTTGATAGCTGGATTGTAAGAAGCTGAGCACCTAGATAACTTAGGGGATATGCTAAAGATATTGCAAGAGGCTGGGATGCGCCTCAAGAAGGAAAACTGTACTGATCAAACAACTGAAGAATCCAATATGGGGTATCACATAATTGCACAAAGATTACATCTTATGGAAGACAAAGTCAGAGCAATAAACGAGGTGCTGACCCTCTGAAGCAAATCTGAGCTCATTCATTCTTAGGAATGGTGACTTATTATGGGTGTTTTCTACCAAATCTGTTAACATTATTGGCTTATTTGCATATGCTACGAAAGAAGCACTAGCGTTAGGTTTGGAAGATGCCCCAGAGAGAAGCTTTTAAAAGAGTAAAGCAATTGTTCCAATCATCAACTTTATTGGTGCATTTCGACCCATTTAAGGAATCGGTGTTAACCTGTGAGGCCTTTGCATATGGCGTTGGTGCAGTAATGTCCCAGAAGTTGGATGATGGATCTGAAAGACCTATAGCGTATGCCTCGAAAACCCTTTAGAAGGCCGAAAAGCTGACTCTCAGATTGAAAAAGAAGGCTTATCATAGAATTTACAGTGCAGAAGGAGGCCTTCGGCCCATCCAGTCTGCACCGGCTCTTGGAAAGAGCACCCTACCCAAGGTCAACACCTCCACCCTATCCCCATAACCCAGTAACCCCACCCAACACTAAGGGCAATTTTGGACACTAAGGGCAATTTATCATGGCCAATCCACCTAACCTGCACATCTTTGGACTGTGGGAGGAAATCGGAGCACCCGGAGGAAACCCACGCACACACGGGGAGGATGTGCAGACTCCGTACAGCCAGTGACCCAAGCCGGAATCGAACCTGGGACCCTGGAGCTGTGAAGCAATTGTGCTATACACAATGCTACTGTGCTGCCCTTATCAACAGTATTTGGGATAAAGAAATCTGCCATATTGCCTATGGGAGGCACTTCGCTATTATCACAGACCACAAACCACTCTTCAAGGCTATTCCACCAAATGCATCGGAAAGGTTTCAGCATTGGCCATTAAATCTGTCCGCCTACGAATATACATTCAAGCACTGGCCTGGAACACATATCACAAATGTGGATGTGCTTAATAACCTACATTTACCGCAGAGTGTAGTACATCCTCCAGTACCACAGGAAATTTTTACGCTGCTGAATGTCTTGGAAACATTGCCAGTTTTGATGCAACAAGCCAAGTAATAGACCAGCAGGGATTCGCTGTTGTGCAAAGTGAGGCACAGGATAATAAGAGGTCAGGCCAGTGAGCATATTTCTGAAGAGATGAAACCATACTATATACGACAGGATTTATTAAGTTGGGAAGATGGCATCATACTTTGGAGAGCCAGAGCAGTCGTCCCTGTACCAGGAAGGGAGTTGCTCCCAGCCGAATGGTGGCCTGGCATCGATGCCAACATTGAGAGTCTGGTGAAGTGCTGCGAATAGTGCTAAGTGCAACAAATGTTACCTCCACCCTTGGGAATGGCCGGACCAGCCAAGAGTACGAGGTTATGTTGACTGTGTGGGGCCATTCTTGGGCGCAGTGTTTGTGCTCCTTCTTGATGCCCAGTCAAAGTGGATGGAAGTGTTTGAAACAGAGTCGACGGTGCCGCATGCCACAATTGAGGAATTGCATCGGTATTTGTTGTCCCACAGGATTCCTGAAGCCATAGTGTTGGATAATGGAACCTTCACCAGTGCTGAATGTCAAAACTTCACCTCCTGAAATGGTATCAAGCACATCAGAACTGTGCCTTACGACCCAGCTTCCAATGGACTGGCTGTACGAGCAGTCCAAACTTTCAAGACAGGCCTTAAGAAGCGATCAGGAGTTACCCTGGAGACCAGAATCTCACAATCCCTCCTGGTCTATTGAGCCACTCCGCACTCGACAGCAGGAGTGCCGCCAGCAGAGTTATTGATGGGCCAGCGTCTTAGGACCAGACTAAGTCTAGTGTTTCCGAATTTTCCAGGGAAGGTAGAAGCTAGGCAGTTTAGCAGGAAGGGAAATCATGATTCTGGCAAATCAACAAGGAGGTTTTCAGTGGAGGACGCCATGCATGTCAGAAATTTTGGAAGTGGCTCCAGTTGGGTCTCAGGAGTTGTTCTATCAAAAACAGGACCTTTGCCTTGTGAAGTGGATGTGAAGGAAGAACTGGAAGAATGAGGACCATTTATAACAATGAGAGTTGTCCAAAGCAGCCAGTACTGCCACCTGAAACCATGTTCAGAGCAGAAACTATTGTTGGCTATCCAGGCAGTGAAGTACCGAGCCAGCCTATGACAGGTAACTCTGTCATCCCCATGGAAACGGATGAAGCTGAGTTACCGGTACCTGAGGAGATGCTGAGTGTAGTGGTCTCTTCAGAAAGACCCCCAGTGGAGGCACCCCCGGCAGAGGAGAGGGGAGTAACACAGCTCCGCTAGAAATCAGAAACCACCTGATAGATGCAATCTATGATGGAGTGGTTGCACTTGTTTAATATGTTAATTATTGGGGCCGAATTATTATCGATGCGCACAATATCTTAGAGAGGGAGGAGTGTGGGTGTTTTTCCGCTTTATGGGGAGGTCGGCCAAGAGGGTCACATGACTCAGGTAACCAATCAGGGACCGGAGGGGTGCACCTCGCGAGCGCGGGTGCCTGGATCAGTTCGATCCGGGAAGCACAGTCACAAGGCCACAAATCTCTGCATTGTAGTGATTTGTAAATAAACGTTGCAGTTGTTATTTACCGAACTGCTGAACGGGAAATATGACACTCTTCTCTATATATTCCAGGCAGCTTAATTTTGAGTCACAGTGCAGAACTTTAGAAGATTGTTAGTCATTGGCGAGTAAAACCTGTAGTGACGTTGCTGGAATATTGAAACATCTCGGCAGTAATTATAATGGGAATGTTGGATGGTGGCATTTTGGGATCATTTAGGAGGGTTATTGAAGCTAAATAGAAGCTAACTATTTTTGAGGCCTTGGCTAATAGTGTGAGACACTATAAATTAACTGGGTGAAAAGCAAATGTGTTAAGGTGGCAAGAGGTCTGTAGTTACAACGAATGCAACACATATCAGATTTTTTTTCTCTCTTTACAGATTGCATGGGTATATTCCCTCATCTTTTTTTTTTTCTGAAGAGGTCATCGGTAATTGCCCTAGGGAAATTGTGTACAATCCTGCCAAGATGTGGAGATTCAAGAATGCGGAGAGTATTTGAATAGGCTTTCAGTAATGTTATTCAGCAGGATTACAGCAATGTTAACAACATAGGTTTGTATGTTAGCTTTGACATCTGCAGTTTGCCACCTGTCAAGACTCCTTTCCTGAAGAATCCTCTGTGGTTTGGAATTGGAACGGATGACTGAACCGTGGCTGTTGCTACGGAAACCGGCGCGCGCATCTGAGATGTTAGAGGCTGTAAATTGATCGTGGGATTCGTTTTTTTTTTGTTTTACATATGCATTCTTGGTAGATGTGTAGCTGTAAGTTATCACTCAAGGTAGGGGGGAGACAGAAGAGCCGAAGGAAGTCTGCTTGATTTTCATTTGTTAACTTGGGACATTTTGAAACTGATTCAGCAGTGCTGTCCTTCACATTAAAGCATAGTCACTTGAGAAATAGCTTCAGAGGCTGTTGACTGACTGACAGCAGTGTTCGCAACATTCACATCGAACATAAATCCACAGAAATGTTTATTGATGCGTGGCACAAGAAATGCATAATATTTAACAATCCAGGTTGATAACACGTGTTTAGATATTACAATACTTTAGACAGACAGCATGAAAACAAGTCACTTAGACCAATCTGTCCATGTAATGCTCCAACCCAGTCTCCTCCTAACTTTCCTCATCTGGCTCTGTCAGTATAACCTTCCATTACCCTTCTTCCTCATATGTTTATCTAGCCTCCCCTCAAACGCATCTATACTATTTGCTTCAATAGCTCTCTGTGCTAACAAGTTCCACATTCTCACTACTCGCTGGATAAGGACATTTCTTCCGAATTCTCCAGATGTTTTTTGGGCGACTACCTTTGGGCGACTATCTCAGATTAATGACGTCCAGTTTTGCTGTTTTACATAGAACATAGAAAATACAGCACAGAACAGGCCCTTCGGCCCACGATGTTGTGCCGAACCTTTGTCCTAGATTAATCATAGATTATCATTGAATTTACAGTGCAGAAGGAGGCCATTTGGCCCCTTGAGTCTGCACCGGCTCTTGGAAAGAGCACCCTACCCAAACTCAACACCTCCACCCAACACCAAGGGCAATTTGGACATTAAGGGCAATTTATCATTGGCCAATTCACCTAACCCGCACATCTTTGGACTGTGTGAGGAAACCGGAGCACCCGGAGGAAACCCACGCAGGCACGGGGAGGACGTGCAGACTCCGCACAGACAGTGACCCAAGCCGGAATCGAACCTGGGACCCTGGAGCTGTGAAGCAATTGTGCTATCCACAATGCTACCGTGCTGCCCTTGAGAACAAATAAATCTACACTATATCATTTTACCGTAATCCATGTACCTGTCCAATAGCTACTTGAAGGTCCCTAATGTTTCCGACTCAACTACTTCCACAGGCAGTGCATTCCATGCCCCCACAACTCTCTGGGTAAAGAACCTACCTCTGATATCCCTCCTATATCTTCCACCTTTCACCTTAAATTTATGTCCCCTTGTAATGGTTTGTTCCACCCGGGGTAAAAGTCTCTGACTGTCTACTCTATCTATTCCCCTGACCATCTTATAAACCTCTATCAAGTCGCCCCTCATCCTTCTCCGTTCTAATGAGAAAAGGCCTAGCACCCTCAACCTTTCCTCGTAAGACCTACTCTCCATTCCAGGCAACATCCTGGTAAATCTTCTTTGCACCTTTTCCAAAGCTTCCACATCCTTCCTAAAATGAGGCGACCAGAACTGTACTCAGTACTCCAAATGTGGCCGTACCAAAGTTTTGTACAGCTGCATCATCACCTCACGGCTCTTAAATTCAATCCCTCTGTTAATGAACGCGAGCACACCATAGGCCTTCTTCACAGCTCTATCCACTTGAGTGGCAACTTTCAAAGATGTATGAACTTAGACCCCAAGATCTCCCTGCTCCTCCACATTGCCAAGAACTCTACCGTTAACCCTGTATTCCGCATTCATATTTGTCCTTCCAAAATGGACAACCTCACACTTTTCAGGGTTAAACTCCATCTGCCACTTCTCAGCCCAGCTCTGCATCCTATCTATGTCTCTTTGCAGCCGACAACAGCCCTCCTTACTAACCACAACTCCACCAATCTTTGTATCGTCTGCAAATTTACTGACCCACCCTTCAACTCCTCATCCAAGTCATTAATGAAAATCACAAAGAGCAGAGGACCCAGAACTGATCCCTGCGGTACACCACTGGTAACTGGGATCCAGGCTGAATATTTGCCATCCACCACCACTCTCTGACTTCTATCGGTTAGCCAGTTCATTATCCAACTGGCCAAATTTCCCACTATCCCATGCCTCCTTACTTTCTGCATAAGCCTACCATGGGGAACCTTATCAAATGCCTTACTAAAATCCATGTACACTACATCCACTGCTTTACCTTCATCCACATGCTTGGTCACCTCCTCAAAGAATTCAATAAGATTTGTAAGGCAAGACCTACCCCTCACAAATCCGTGCTGACTATCCCTAATCAAGCAGTGTCTTTCCAGATGCTCAGAAATCCTATCCTTCAGTACCCTTTCCATTACTTTGCCTACCACCGAAGTAAGACTAACTGGCCTGTAATTCCCAGGGTTATCCCTAGTCCCTTTTTTGAACAGGGGCACGACATTCGCCACTCTCCAATCCCCTGGTACCACCCCTGTTGACAGTGAGGACGAAAAGATCATTGCCAACGGCTCTGCAATTTCATCTCTTGCTTCCCATAGAATCCTTGGATATATCCCGTCAGGCCCGGGGGACTTGTCTATCCTCAAGTTTTTCAAAATGCCCAACACATCTTCCTTCCGAACAAGTATTTCCCCGAGCTTACTAATCTGTTTCACACTGTCCTCTCCAACAATATTGCCCCTCTCATTTGTAAATACAGAAGAAAAGTACTCGTTCAAGATCTCTCCTATCTCTTCAGACTCAATACACAATCTCCCGCTACTGTCCTTGATCGGACCTACCCTCGCTCTAGTCATTCTCATATTTCTCACATATGTGTAAAAAGCCTTGGGGTTTTCCTTGATCCTACCCGCCAAAGATTGTTCATGCCCTCTCTTAGCTCTCCTAATCCCTTTCTTCAGTTCCCTCCTGGCTATCTTGTATCCCTCCAATGCCCTGTCTGAACCTTGTTTCCTCAGCCTTACATAAGTCACCTTTTTCCTCTTAACAAGACATTCAACCTCTCTTGTCAACCATGGTTCCCTCACTCGACCATCTCTTCCCTGCCTGACAGGGACATACATATCAAGGACACGTAGCACCTGTTCCTTGAACAAGTTCCACATTTCACTTGTGTCCTTCCCTGCCAGCCTATGTTCCCAACTTATGCACTTCAATTCTTGTCTGACAACATCATATTTACCCTTCCCCCAATTGTAAACCTTGCCCTGTTGCACGTACCTATCCCTCTCCATTACTAAAGTGAAAGTCACAGAATTGTGGTCACTATCTCCAAAATACTCCCCCACTAACAAATCTATCACTTGCCCTGGCTCATTACCCAGTACTAAATCCAATATTGCCCCTCCTCTGGTCGGACAATCTACATACTGTGTTAGAAAAGCTTCCTGGACACACTGCACAAACACCACCCCATCCAAACTATTTGATCTAAAGTGTTTCCACTCAATATTTGGGAAGTTAAAGTTGCCCATGACTACTACCCTATCACTTCTGCACCTTTCCAAAATCTATTTCCCAATCTGTTCCTCCACATCTCTGCTACGTTTCTTGCGTTTTGCGCAAGAAACGCTCTCATCACCTTTAATAACCTCCAAGTCCTCCTTAGGTCACTGACCAAACCCAGCCTTTCCAGGTAAAAGAGACCTAAGCTGTTCACCCTCTTCTGATATGTATATTCCCACATTTCTGGTATTATCTTTGTAACTCTTTTTTGGACCAATCCAATGCCCTAATATCTTCTCTTTAAAGCATATGAGTGAAAAGTTGCAGCTGTCACGTTCAAGCTGAGTAACAGTGCGAGGAACATTGGTAACCTGGGGCGAGATTCTCTGACCCCCCGCTGGGTCGGAAAATCGCCGGGGGCTGGCGTGAATCCCGCCCCCGCTGGTTGCCGATGTCTCCGGCACCGGATATTTGGCGGGGGCGGGAATCGTGCCGCGCCGGTTGGCGGGCCCGCCCCGCGCGATTCTCCGGCCCGGATGGGCCAAAGTCCCGCCGCTAAAATGCCTGTCCTGCCAGCGTAGATTAAACCACCTTCCTTACCGGCGGGACAAGGCGGCGCGGGTGGGCTCCGGGGTCCTGGGGGGGCGCGGGGCGATCTGGCCCTGGGGGGTGCCCCCACGGTGGCCTGGCCCGCGATCGGGGCCTACCGATCCGCGGGCGGGCCTGTGCCGTGGGGGCACTCTTTTCCTTCCGCCTTTGCCACGGTCTCCACCATGACGGAGGCAGAAGAGACTCCCTCCAATGCGCATGCGCGGGAATGCCGTCAGCGGCTGCTGACACTCCCACGCATGCGCCCCCCCGGAGATGTCATTTCCACGCCAGCTGGCGGGGCACCAAAGGCCTTTTCCGCCATCTGGCGTGGCGGAAATTAGTCCGGCGCCGACCTAGCCCCTTAAGGTTGGGGCTCGGCCCCCCAAGATGCGGAGCATTCCGCACCTTTGGGGCGGCGCGATGCCCGACTGATTTGCGCCGTTTTGGGCGCCAATCGGCGGACATCGCGCCGTTGCCGGAGAATTTCGCCCCTGATTGAGAACACCAAATTGGGAGTCTTACTAAGCCTGCCTCCTCAGCGCACTCCTCTACAATACTGAGATCTGAACAACATAGGCTAGGTAGGAGAAGAGGCTGAACATTTTCCACCTTTACTGGCTAAACACATCCTCAACATCTCTAGGCAGGACAAGGTCCCCACTTCAGACGTCCAGGAGTGGGATAGTTCTAACAGGATATACTAATTGTTAAGCCAAAGAGGTCTATTCTGGCTTGGTCATGTCAATCGGATGGATGATGGCCATATACCAAAAGTACCATTTTACTTTCTGTAAAATGAACAGGTCAATGGATTAGGATTTCCCGTCCACTACAAGGACACCTACAAATGAGATTATGAAGGTGGCGGGCATCGACGCAACTGGGAGGCAGTTGCCGATGGCTGAGGCCTCTAGAGGCGGACTGCCTGGAGGGACATTGGAAGACGTGAGCAGAAATGGAAAGCTCAGCTGGCCAAAGAGAAGGCCCATAGAAAAGAGGGACAAACACATCGTGTACCTTCTCAGCCTATTGCCTCCTTCTGCTGGAGATGTGGTAGATTGCCATTTTGAATGTATGAACAACACCCTTAATAAACCTCTCAACGTGTTTTACAGGAATGCAGAGGGTGGGCACCTCCATACATTTTCTCTTTGTGTCAGAAAATAAATATAACAAGAGAGAAAACCGGCGACGAGGAATGAGGCAGAAAAATTGCTGGAAAGAAAAGTTTAATCGACGAATTGTGTGACTGTATTGGGAACACAGAAGGTTCTGGGAACCAGACACACATATACACTGATGTCAGATGAAGCACTGCAGCAGGTGTGAAGGCATAACAAAACATTTTAACATCAACTGTGAGTATGAAGACCCACATTCAGGGAATACATGCTTGCGTTGAAGTGAGTAGGGCTGGGCTTCAGGAACCATGCACATGGCGAATCTACACGAGCCGCTGGGAATGGGGATTTCGAAGTCTGACGACTCTGCACCGGCCACTATCCGGGTGAAAAGTTGAAATAAAGTCAGGCAAAAAAGGGAAAGAATTCCGAGTTGTTTGTTCAAGAGATCGTTTGTGCAATATGTCCCAACACAGTCGGAAGGGAGGAAGTGTAGACCCTAGAAACCGAGATTCAAAAATGGCAGGACAAATGGGCACCATGGACGTGTTTGATGAGGATAATGAAACATGTAATTCGGATGAAGAAAGATTTCAATTGTTTTTAATAGCTAATCATATAATGGAGAACCTAAAATTCACAACATTTCTCAGCTCAGTTGGCCGTAAACGTTGGTGCTGCTGCAGAATCTTGTTCGCCCAACAAAACCAGGGGACAAGCCCTTCAGTGAATTAATAAAAACCTTAGAGGGGCATTTCGCTCCAAAAGTGTTATTGATTGCAGAAAGGTTCCTGTTCCACTACTGTAGTCAGGAAGAAAGTGAAACCGATTTATAGTTTGCAGCGTCTTTAAGAAAGCTAGATGTTGTACATTTGGTACAACACTTGATGATACTCTTCGAGACAGGCTGGTTTGTGGGTTACGCAGTGAAGCTATTCAGAGGAAGCTGGAGACTGTAAGTGATTTAATTCTGAAATCTGCTGCGGAAGATGCCACATCTATGGAGTTTGCAACGAGAGACAATTGGTAGATAGGGGCTGGAGCAAAGATGCACAAAATGGATATCTCAAAGAGCATCCAAGGTGCAACCATGTCTCCGTTGTACACAGGTTTGAACACTCTGCGAAGGAATGATGGAGTAAATCAAACACATGCAAGAAGGGCCATAATTACCAAAGCATGTTGGGCTCATAAAACCTCTTCTATATCAAGAAGGAGCAAGAAGAAACAATTCAAGTAAACAGTCTAGTCACGTCTACAAATTAGTGGATGAAGCTCACGATCATACAAAAGACAGAAAAACAGAGCGACAGCAAGAGCCGAACCTGAAATAAAAGCAAATTACTGCGGATGCTGGAATCTGAAGCCAAAAAGAAAATGCTGGAAAATCTCTGCGGGTCTGGCAGCATCTGCAGGAAGAGAAAAGAGCTAACGTTTCGAGTCCAATGACTCTTTGTCAAAGCTAAAGACAGAGAAAGTGGGAAATATTTATACTGTGGAGTGAGAATGAAAGATGAGTCATAGCCACAGACACCCAGGGAAACAGGGTGCTAATAGCCACAGAAACCAAGGGGAAAGAGGGCTAATGGCAGTCCCCAGAGAGAACAGAAGACGTGAAAGGCCAAACTGCAGAGAAACTAACATCAGAGGGTAAACTGTGACAGATGTGGATGTGGGGGAGGGGAAGGGGGAAGCAAAGGGGAGAAAGGGTAACAAAAGGTGGATAAGATGGGGGGCTGAATATATAGAAAGAAAGGCACGAGAAAAAGAAATGGTAAAAAACAGTTAAAATGAAATGGGATGAAAACAAATGGGTCGAGGTGGGGGTAGAGCTAATCATCTGAAGTTGTTGAAACTCCTTTACCGTTACATTGATGACTATTTTGATGCCGCTTCATGCTCTCGTCCGGACCTGGAAAAATTCATCAACTTTGCTTCCAGTTTCCACCCCTCCATTACTTTCACCTGGTCCATCTCAGACACTTCCCTTCCCTTCCTTGACCTTTCTGTCTCCATTTCTGGCAATAGACTATCTACTAATATCCACTACAAGCCCACTGACTCCTAGAGCTTTCTGGACTGCAGCTCTTCGCACCCTATAGCCTGTAAGGACTCCATCCCTTTCTCTCAGCTTTCTCTCCGTCGCATTTGTTCCGATGATGCCAATTTCCAAAATGGTGCTTCGAAAATGTGTTCCTTCTTCCTCAACCGTAATTTCCCAACTACAGTTGTTGACAGAGCCCTCAACAGTGTGCTGTCCATGTCCCGTGCCACTACCCTCGCCCCCTCCCCTCCCTCCCAGAACAAGGATAGAGTCCCCCTCGTTCTCACATTTCATCTCACCAGCCTCCGTATGCAAAGCATAATCCTCCGTCATTTTCGCCAACTCCACCGTGATGCAGGAAGGGGCATGAGGTCCTGCAGCAGGAGTTCAGGGAGCTAGGCAGAAAGTTAAAAGACAGGACCTCGAGGGTTGTAATCTCGGGATTACTCCCTGTGCCACGTGCCGGTGAGGCTAGAAATAGGAAGATAGAGCAGATAAACACGTGGCTAAACAGCTGGTGTAGGAGGGAGGGTTTCCATTATCTGGACCACTGGGAGCTCTTCCGGGGCAGGTGTGACCTGTATAAGAAGGACGGGTTGCATCTAAACCGGAGAGGCATAAATATCCTGGCCGCGAGGTTTGCTAGTGTCACACGGGAGGGTATAAACTAGTATGGCAGGGGGGTGGGCACGGGAGCAATAGGTCAGAAGGTGAGAGCATTGAGGGAGAACTAGGGAATAGGGACAGTGTGGCTCTGAGGCAGAGCAGACTGGGAGAAGTTGCTGAACACAGCGGGTCTGGTGGCCTGAAGTGCATATGTTTTAATGCAAGGAGCATTACGGGTAAGGCAGATGAACTTAGAGCTTGGATTACGACTTGGAACTATGATGTTGTTGCCATTACAGAGACCTGGTTGAGGGAAGGGCAGGATTGGCAGCTAAATGTTCCAGGATTTAGATGTTTCAGGCGGGATAGAGGGGGATGTAAAAGGGGAGGTGGAGTTGAGCTACTTGTTCGGGAGAATATCACAGCTATACTGCGAGAGGACACCTCAGAGGGCAGTGAGGCTGTATGGGTAGAGATCAGGAATAAGAAGGGTGCAGTCACAATGTTAGGGGTATACTACAGGCCTCCCAACAGCCAGCGGGAGATAGAGGAGCAGATAGGTAGACAGATTTTGGAAAAGAGTAAAAACAACTGGGTTGTGGTGATGGGAGACTTCAACTTCCCCAATATTGACTGGGACTCACTTAGTGCCAGGGGCTTAGACGGGGCAGAGTTTGTAAGGAGCATCCAGGAGGGCTTCTTAAAACAATATGTAAACAGTCCAACTAGGGAAGGGGCGGTACTGGACCTGGAATTGGGGAATGAGCCCGGCCAGGTGGTAGATGTTTCAGTAGGGGAGCATTTCGGTAACAGTGACCACAATTCAGTAGGTTTTAAAGTACTGGTGGACAAGGATAAGAGTGGTCCGAGGATGAATGTGCTAAATTGGGGGAAGGCTAATTATAACAATATTAGGCGGGAACTGAAGAACATAGATTGGGGGCGGATGTTTGAGGGCAAATCAACATCTGACATGTGGGAGGCTTTCAAGTGTCAGTTGAAAGGAATACAGGACCGGCATGTTCCTGTGAGGAAGAAAGATAAATACGGCAATTTTCGGGAACCTTGGATGACGAGTGATATTGTAGGCCTCGTCAAAAAGAAAAAGGAGGCATTTTTCAGGGCTAAAAGGCTGGGAACAGACGAAGCCTGTGTGGCATATAAGGAAAGTAGGAAGGAACTTAAGCAAGGAGTCAGGAGGGCTAGAAGGGGTCACGAAAAGTCATTAGCAAATAGGGTTAAGGAAAATCCCAAGGCTTTTTACACGTACATAAAAAGCAAGAGGGTAGCCAGGGAAAGGGTTGGCCCACTGAAGGATAGGCAAGGGAATCTATGTGTGGAGCCAGAGGAAATGGGCGAGGTACTAAATGAATACTTTGCATCAGTATTCACCAAAGAGAAGGAATTGGTAGATGTTGAGTCTGGAGAAGGGGGTGTAGATAGCCTGAGTCACATTGTGATCCAAAAAGACGAGGTGTTGGGTGTCTTAAAAAATATTAAGGTAGATAAGTCCCCAGGGCCTGATGGGATCTACCCCAGAATACTGAAGGAGGCTGGAGAGGAAATTGCTGAGGCCTTGACAGAAATCTTTGGATCCTCGCTGTCTTCAGGGGATGTCCCGGAGGACTGGAGAATAGCCAATGTTGTTCCTCTGTTTAAGAAGGGTAGCAAGGATAATCCCGGGAACTACAGGCCGGTGAGCCTTACGTCAGTGGTAGGGAAACTACTGGAGAGAATTCTTAGAGACAGGATCTACTCCCATTTGGAAGCAAATGGACGTATTAGTGAGAGGCAGCACGGTTTTGTGAAGGGGAGGTCGTGTCTCACTAACTTGATAGAGTTTTTCGAGGAGGTCACTAAGATGATTGATGCAGGTAGGGCAGTAGATGTTGTCTATATGGACTTCAGTAACGCCTTTGACAAGGTCCCTCATGGTAGACTAGTACAAAAGGTGAAGTCACACGGGATCAGGGGTGAACTGGCAAGGTGGATACAGAACTGGCTAGGCCATAGAAGGCAGAGGGTAGCAATGGAGGGATGCTTTTCTAATTGGAGGGCTGTGACCAGTGGTGTTCCACAGGGATCAGTGCTGGGACCTTTGCTCTTTGTAGTATATATAAATGATTTGGAGGAAAATGTAACTGGTCTGATTAGTAAGTTTGCAGACGACACAAAGGTTGGTGGAATTGCGGATAGCGATGAGGACTGTCTGAGGATACAGCAGGATTTAGATTGTCTGGCGACTTGGGCGGAGAGATGGCAGATGGAGTTTAATCCGGACAAATGTGAGGTAATGCATTTTGGAAGGTCTAATGCAGGTAGGGAATATACAGTGAATGGTAGAACCCTCAAGAGTATTGAAAGTCAAAGAGATCTAGGAGTACAGGTCCACAGGTCATTGAAAGGGGCAACACAGGTGGAGAAGGTAGTCAAGAAGGCATACGGCATGCTGGCCTTCATTGGCCGGGGCATTGAGTATAAGAATTGGCAAGTCATGTTGCAGCTGTATAGAACCTTAGTTAGGCCACACTTGGAGTATAGTGTTCAATTCTGGCCGCCACACTACCAGAAGGATGTGGAGGCTTTAGAGAGGGTGCAGAAGAGATTTACCAGAATGTTGCCTGGTATGGAGGGCATAAGCGATGAGGAGCGGTTGAATAAACTCGGTTTGTTCTCACTGGAACGAAGGAGGTTGAGGGGCGACCTGATAGAGGTATACAAAATTATGAGGGGCATAGACAGAGTGGATAGTCAGAGGCTTTTCCCCAGGGTAGAGGGGTCAATTACTAGGGGGCATAGGTTTAAGGTGAGAGGGGCAAGGTTTAGAGTAGATGTACGAGGCACGTTTTTTACGCAGAGGGTAGTGGGTACCTGGAACTCGCTACCGGAGGAGGTAGTGGAAGCAGGGACGATAGGGACATTTAAGGGGCATCTTGACAAATATATGAATAGAATGGGAATAGAAGGATACGGACCCAGGAAGGGTAGAAGATTGTAGTTTAGTCGGGCAGTATGGTCAGCACGGGCTTGGAGGGCCGAAGGGCCTGTTCCTCTGCTGTACATTTCTTTGTTCTTTGTTCTTTGCCACCACCAAACACATCTTCCCTTCATTTCCTCTGTCAGCATTCTGCAGAGACCGTTCCCTCCAAGACAATCTAGTCCACTCCTCCACCATACCCAGTACCTCTCCCATCACCCATGGCACCTTCCCATGAAATCGCTGAAAGTGTAACACCTGCCCCTTTACCTCTTCCATGCTTAACATCCTCGGCCCAAAACACACATTCCAGGTTGAGCAGCGTTTCACTTGCACCTCTTCCAATTTGGTCTATTGCATTCGTTGCTCCAATGTGGTCTCCTCTATATTGGAGAGACCAAATGCAGACTGGGTGATGGCTTGGCTGAGCACCTTCGATCTGTGCGCATTCAGGACCCTGACCTTCCCATTGCTTGCCATTTTAACACAAGACTCTGCTCCCATGCCCACATGTCCGTCCTTGGCCTGCTACTATGTGTTTTCTTTAACAAGCTCCCCCCCGCTAAAGGCGGGGTATCTCAATTAGTCAATGTATATAAGGTAGGCCAGTAAGGCACCGAGCATAGAGAAATCCAATGAGAATCTACTGGGTAGTGTAAATATCATTTGTGTAAATAAAACGTTGTTCTTATTTTACTCTTGTGAACTCCCCATGTCCTTGGGGAGGTATGGAGCTGACTCCAACGTAGGTCTTTACCCAACTCTGCCCATCTCGAGACCGACTCTGGCTCTGGGTCATGTGCCTTCTCGCATCACTGTGTGGGCGGTCGAGTACTCAGTCCCACAATATCTCTGTATGTCACAGACCTTCCAACAGCCGGCCTTTGTTTACATCACATTTGTAATGCAATATTTCTGACATTGCAGCACTCCACAGACTAGGAAGTGAGGCCAGATATTTATGCATTAATCCTACAATAGTACTTGAATCCTTGGCCACCTGACTCGGAAGCTACAGTGCTATTGACTGAGCTGCAGATGGCAGACAAATAAAGGTTTTTGGAAGGAATACAAACAATATCTAGTGCAGGACTTGTTCTCTTGCCCAGCAAAGTTGACTACTTGCCCTAGACCCAGTACCTTGTGATTTTAAAATGACTGATTTTCAGCTCCTTGCCCAATTCATGCATTAGGATCCCAATTTGAATAAATATTTGAATCTATTCAGTGACGCTGTCAGACACCTCAGGCGGGATTCTCCGTTCTCTGACGCCGATTTCATAATCAGCGATTGGGCAGAGAATCCCTTTTTACGACCGAATCGGGGGTGGCGCCTGTTTTCGAATGCTCCGGCCCCTCCAGAATGGCATCATCGGGAAGTACGGCGCACGCCGTTGGGACGGCCTCGGAACGTTACCTGAAGGCCCTCCCCCGATGCTCCGCTCCTGATGGGCCGCGTTCATGATGGCGCGGGGCACATGTGTCAGTTTTCGTGAATCCGGCGTGACGTCTGCGGCTGTGTCTAGCGCCGCCACAGTCGGGAGGGAGGGGTCGTGCCGCTGGCAGGGGGGTTTCGGCGAGGGCTGGGGGGGGGACTAGTGGGGGGTGGTCTGGGGGTGCTGAGGGAGTGTCCAGGGGGGCACTATCTGGCGGATCAGGTCTGCGCACGCCCGGCGCAACCGCTGCAGGTCGCTGCCATGCTCATGCGCGGCCACGGACCCGGCGATTCTCCAGTCGTTTATTTCAGAAAGGCCATATGTTTTACGTGGCGCGGCTGCTAGTCCCTCGCCGGTCGGGGGGTATGTGCTGGGGCCACGCCGATTTTCTCATCGTCAAAATAGGCACATCCTCCGGACGGACATAGCCTCAAAATCGGAGAATCTAGCCCCCTCACCTTACTTATTACTTCGGGCTAAGAGGAGGAGAAATGTCTTCACTCAGAGACTTGGGAGTTGGGAATCTTTGATATTTTCCACCCCAGAGGATTGTGAGTGCTCCAACTTTGAGCATGTTTGAGGCTGGGAAAGGTAGAATTTTACTCCCTCAGGAAATCAGCAGAGAGAGGGAGCCAATAGGAAAGTGGCATTGAGGCAGAAAGCTAACCTTGGTTGGAGTGGATGGTACAACAGGCTGAAGCAGCACCTGCTCTTATTTTTTATGTTATCTTGCGCATGATGCATCAATATCATTTTCTCTATCCCATGCTCTCTCTGCTGCTGCCCAAGGTACTTGAACATCTCTTTTGAAATGCAAGCTTTCAAAGAAAGTTCGCCTTTCCCTCACCTTGTCAAAAGAAACATCCAACTCCATGACTTTGATCATATCAGCCAATACAACTCATAAGGCATCTTGGTGATTGAAGTTCCCATTATCATCTCTCATATATATATATTGTTATGGGTCCGGGTTTACAGAACCCCAAAGTGTTTCATGGAGTTCAACCGACTCACAACTTTTAATAGATTGTGGTGTGGGAAGCACACGGCGTACTCTCCAGGTGTGATACTCCAATTATGGACAAATGGTTTTTAAAACAAAACAATGTTTATTCTATGAACTCAATTTAACCTTTAAAAAACAAACATTGAATATCTTAACACCCATTACTTCAAAGATAACCCCAAAAGACTACAACACTAAATAATCCTTCAAATTGTTCCTTTAACCATCCAAAAGACTTCACCTTCAAAAACAGACATGAGGTTACATTCAATATATTTACAGTCTTTGGATTTGCAGGCATCCACAGACCAGCTCTGTGTTTTCTTCCTGCAGCTTTCAGCAAAACACACAGACACTCCCAGCTTTCTCCTCAAACTGAGACCAAAAGCAGAAGTGAGCTCAGCTCCCCCCACCCTCTGACATCAATTCAGTAATGTGATCAGCTCCATTTCTTAAAGGTACATTGCTTAAACATCCATTTCTTAAAGGTACTCTCACATGACAATATATATATATATATAAATATTATATATATATACAGGATCACATTTTCACCCTCACCTCCTGGGAGACCAGTTTGCCCACCTTTCGTACACTCTGTCCGCCACTCATTCTGTTGAAATGAATGGAAATTAAAATTGATTGGATTTCTATAAAGGGCAGGAGGTGGGCTCTGTCTGATTGTCCATCAGGATTATTAGAAATGAAAATATAACACACTGTCCATTTGTTGGTCTGTAAAACGCTTTCTAAAAGGTTCGCCTGGTCACTAGCGTATTGCCACATTGAATTTTAATATCATGTGGTCAACCACTGTCCACACTGTTTTGATCCTCAAATGGCGATGAATTGACAGAATCGGAGATACTGTCAACGAATAATGTGTCATGGGATGTTGATTCGTTATTAGCCAGTGACATGACATTTGAAATAGACTGAAGTGACACCTGCAATTCACAACATGACATTTTGTAGCATTTGTACTAATGCAGCGTGGTCACAACAGTGTGTTGGAAGCATTTATGAGATCAATTTTTCTCGTGCTTCATTTCTGTACTCTGAACTCTTTATGGCCTTGCTGCTCACTTATTTCTGGAACCACTGGCCTTAAAACCCTCCGAGACATCAGCGTTCCTCTTGCACATCCCTGATTCAGACAGATTCTTAAGCAGAGCCACACGGATTCAATACATTAACTCTAGTTCTCGTTCCACAGATACTGCCAGACCTGCTAGTTTCTCCAGCATTTCCCGTTCTTATTTATTCCTGATTTTCATTGCACCACCACTAGTGGCAGTGCCTTTGGCTCAACCTAGGCCCAAGATTTGGACTACTCTCTTGAAACATTTCGATCTGTCTCACCCCTATCCTCCTTTAAGATGCTTCTTAACACTCTTCAAACAAGCTTTTGGTCTCCTGTCCTGATGTTACCTGAAGTGGATTGGCGTCAAATTTCATTTGATAATGTTACTGTGAAGAGCGTGGGGAATTATGCCAAAGGCGCCATATAAATGCAGTTTGTCTTTGCTGTTATACTCGAGCATTGTTAATTTGGTGATTATTTAAATTGTTTGCTTATTTACCGGTGCCAAAGAAGAACCAGGCAACGCGCCTCAATGACCATCATCCGGTGGCCTTTGACATCTATAATTATGAAGTGCTTTGAGAGATTGGTCATGAGACACATCAACTCCATACTCCCAAATTGCCTTGATCCACTGCAATTCGCACACCGCCACAACCGGTCCACAGCAGACTCCCTGGCCCTACACTCATCCCTGAAGAATCTCGACAACAAGGACTCCTACATCAGACTCCTATTCATTGACTACAGCTCTGCCTTCAACACTGCAACCCCAGCCAAGCTCATCTCCAAACTCCAAAACCTAGGATTTGGCTCCTCCCTCTGCAACTGGATCCTTGACTACCTGACCCACAGATTACAATCAGTAAGGATAATCAACGACACTTCCTCTACGATAGTTCTCAATATCTGGGGCCTGCAAGTCTGCGGACTTAGCCCCCTACTATATACCCTATACACACCGATTATGTGGCAAAATGTGGCTCCAACTCCATCTACAAGTTTGCTGATGTCACGACCGTAGTGGGTCAGATTTCAAACAACAATCAGTCAGAGGGATCTAGACAACCTAGTGGCATGGTGCATTGACAAAAATCTCTCCCTTCCGTCAGCAAAACTAAGGAGCTGGTCATCGACGTCAGGAAGCGAAGTGTAGTCCACGCCCCTGTCTGCATCAATGTGGCCGAGGTGGAGATGGTTGGCAGCTTCAAATTCCTGTGTGTACACATCACCAACAATCTATCGTGGTTCACCCACGTCAGCGCTGCGACCATGGAAGCACAACAGCACCTACACTTCCTCAGGAAACTAAGTAAATTCGGCATGTCCACATTGATTTGTACCAATTGTTACAAATGCATGATAGAAAGCAGCCTATTTGGCTGCATCACAGCCTGGTATGGCAACTGCTCGGCCCAAGACTGTAAGAAACTACAGAGAGTCGTGAACACAGCCCAGTCCATCATGCAAACACGCACCCCATCCATTGACTCCATCTACACCTTCTGCCTTGGGAAAGCGGGCAGCATAATAAAAGACCCCTCCCACCCGGATTATTCTCTTACACCCTCTTCCATCGGGCAGCAGATACAAAAGTTTGAGAACATGGACTAACAGAATCAAAAACATCTTCTTCTCCGCTGTTACCAGACTCCTAAATGACCCTCTTATGGACTGAACTGTGCTCTCCACGTATCTTCTCCACTGTGAGGCACTGCACACCGTATGCTTCATGCGATGTCTATGTCTATGTATTTACATTGCGTATTAATCTTACGTCCTATGTTTTACATGTATGGATCGATCTGCCTGGACTGTACGCAGAACAATACTTTTCACTGTACCTCGTGACAATAAATACAAATCTAAATCAAATTTAAGTACCGGTGTGAAAGACGATGGGCGTGATTTTCCGGCCGCTTCGTGGCATGTTTTCTGGTGACAGAGGCGGCTTAGCATTGACCACTGGTGGGATCTTTCAGTCCTGCCAATGTTGATTCGGCAGGACAGGATAATCCGGCTGGCGGGAAGTGCCGGAAAATCCCCCCCCACCCCGATGAAAAATTGCAGAGGGGCTTGGTGTACCTCAGGAAATTATCCGTTTTCAATTAACATCGAGCAGCATTGCCAGACATGTTAATAACTATCCCTGCTCTTAACTCTTGGAGAACAATGGTGGTAAAGAAACATAAAACATGGATAAAAATATCCCTCAGCCAATAAAACCACAACTCTCAGAAGGTGGCAAAGAAAAGAATAGCAATTAAAATAGATTTTAATGTATTTTGACTACTCCAGCACTAATTGCTGCAACAATATAGTTCTGGTTATGAACCTCCTGGAAATGGCAATGAGATTAATTGGATGTTGTCGGTAAAATCCATATGGCTAATCTTTATGATCACTATTGTTTATGATCACTATTCTTTATGATCACTCTTGTTTATGATCACTATTCTTTATTTCTCTATTCTTTATGATCACTATTTAATTGGCTTACTCAGAAGCGGGTGGGGTAATTATTAAGAACGCGCCACAGATTTTAAATCTGGTCACATGCCACCTAAAGCCTCTATTTTGCGCAGAGCTGTATTGTTTCAAAATCACAGGTTTAGGTCCCTCATATCTTTAAATTCCCTCCCGCGTAGGGCTGCGGAGGCTCGCAAAGTCAAGCAACGTTTTTTGCTTTCTTCTGATCAAACAGGACCCGTTGCGGTCTGTGTTAATATTCATTGATTTGGAGGGAAGCCTATACCTTTCTTCGACTCAACGCCGTCCCTTTATAACTGGCCATCGCATCCACCTTCCCCCGACAAGCCAAAAATAAAAGCCACCAGAAAAAGCTCACTCCGATCCAAATTTCTGAAGTAAATTACAAAATAATTCAAAAACAATCCGATCACCCTATTGTGTTCCCTTCATGTTTTCCGCCTTCCTTTGCCTTTCATGTTGCATCTGAAAGATGCTTTAGATCTGGCTGAAGACTGCAGGGGGCCCTGAATGAGCTGAGCTTTAGATTGCGCCAACCTGGTGTGCTGGTTGACAGGGAACTGTAAGGGTAGCGTGGCAGGGCTCGGAGAATAAATGCTGTCGTCTTTTTTTTCAATGTTTTTAATGGTTTTCACATTTTTATGTTGCACATTTCAGTTTGTACGTTAAATTACAAGTTTCATATCAGCACAGCAAAGCAGCCGAGGGAAAATTAAAATTACAAAAGTGAGATAAATCAAGGAAAGAGAAAAAAACAACCCACAAACAAACGAGGATCACTATAAATATTTACATCGCCATGTTCCCCGCCCTGTGGACCCCATTTGTCCAATCTGCCTCAGTTGCACTGCCCAGCGTTGGCCCTAATGTGTAATACCCGGCGTATTGCTGCTCCCTCAGGTTTTCCGCGTGTTCTAGGGCCCATCCCCTGCGGCTGTACCACTTGTGCCCCACGGCCTTTTTCATGGGCTTTTGCCCTCTCCTTCCCCTTTCGATCCGCGGCTCATCTGTGCATCCCCCTTCCACCCTTCCCCCCCCTCTGCTCTACTGGCTGCTGGCTACGAGCCGATCTTGGAGCAAGTTGGTGAATAGCTGCCACGTCCTGTGGAAGCCCTCTTCGCACCCACGGATGACGAATTATATTTTCTCCAGTTGGAGGAATTCCGACAAGTTGGAAAGCTAGTCTGCAGCTCAGGGTGGCGCTGCCGATCGCCAGCCAAGCAGGATTCTTCGGCGGGCAATTAGGGAGGAAAAGGCTACGGCATCTGCCCCCCTCCTAATAAAGACTTCTGGTTGATCTGAAACCCCGAAGACCACCACTTTAGGGCATGGCTCCACCCTCACCACCACAACCTTGACCATTGCCTCAAAGAAGGTTTATCAGAACCTGATAAGTCTGGGGCAGGCCCAGAATATGTGGTTGTGGCTGGTCGGATTTCCCTGGCACCTTTCGCACTTATCCTCCAGAAAGAACCTGCTCATTTGGGTTCTGGCTAGATGCGCTCTGAGCACCATCTTTAGATGCATTAGGCTCAGCTCTGTGCATTTGCAGGTGGAGTTCACCCTGTGTAGTGCTCCAATCCAGAGTCCCCCCTCACTTCTATGCTCAGTTCTTCCTCCCATTTTTCGTTGTCCCGTCCGGGAGAGCATACCTCTTCCAACAGTCGTCCATATAGATCCCCACAGTTCCCCTTCCCTAGGTCATCTGTGTCCAACAGTTCCTCAACGAGCGAGTGGCTTGGTGTCCAGAGGGGGTATGTCATTATTTCCCATGGAGGAAGTTTTGACCTGTATATATCTCATTTTGTTCCCTCTACGTAGTTGGAACCTTTCCGTGAGTTCCTCCAGGGTCGCTAATCTGTTATCTGTGTACATGTTGCTGTCAGTGCCACATCATCACGTCTCCACCTTTTGAAGATGGCGTCCATTGTTGCTAGCGTGAACCTGTGGTTGTTATAGGTGGGGACCACAGTGGACATTTTGGTTAGGCCGAAGTGTTGTCTCATTTGATACCATGTCCGGAGCGTGGCCACCACTACTGGGCTTCTTGAGTGTTTGGTCGGAGGGGATGGGAGTGCAGTCACGCCTAGGGCTTGCAGGGACATCCCTACACAGGAACACTCCTCCATCCACACCCATTCCGCTCTTGGTTCCTTCACCAACCCCTCATTCTTTCTGCTGTGGCGGCCAGTGGTAGAGCTATAGAACTGTAGGTTAGTGAGGGCCAGGCCACCCATACTTCTTTTCATTTGTAGGACCCGTTTGTGGATCCTTGCATTTTCTTTCCCCCCCGCCCCCCCCCCCCCCCCCTCCTCCTCCACACTCACACAAATGCCATGATTAATTTGTCGACTGTGTTGAAGAAGGCTTTGGAGTGTAGATTGGGAGGGATCTGAGAGGAACCTGGACAGTCTGATCATTTTGATTGTCTACACTCTCCCCGCTAGCGAGAGTGGGAGTGTGTCCCACGTCAGCAGGTCCTTTTTTTTACTTCCTCCGCCAGACTTGTCAGGTTCTATTTGTGGATCCATCTCCAGTAGTGGACTATTTGGATCCTCAGGGAGTGGAATTTTTTTTTTTAAATGGTCGACCCTCCAGTTCCGTACCTCTCCCTTGTGGGTTCACTGGAAAGACTTCACTCTTGCTCAAGTTGAGTTTGCAGCCCAGGAAGGCTACAAACTCCTTGAAGAGTTTCATGATCCCTTGTATGTTGGCTCAGGGTGTTGGGATGTGGAGGAGCAGGTCACCTGCATAGTGTGCGACTCTGTGCTCTCTGACCCCCTTGTGGATATCTCTCCAGCCTTTCGGCACTCTTAGGGCAATCGCCAGTGGCTCGATTGCCAGGGCAAATAAGAGCGGGGACTGCGGCCATTCTTGCCTCGTGCCTCTGTGCAGCTGGAAGTATTTAGAACTGGTGGTTTTTGTCCGTAAGCTTGCCATGGGAGTGCTGTATAATGTTTCACCCAGGCGGTGAATCCTGGTCCAAGCCCAAACCGCTCCAGTACCTCTGTGAGGTACTTCCATTCGACTCTGCCGAAGGCCTTTTCTGCATCCAGGGAGATATCACCTCTGGTGTTCTCTCCCCGAATGGGATCATTCTCACGTTCAGCAGGCACCTACTGTTCGATGTTAGCTGCCCGTCCTTGACGAAGCCCGACTGGTCCTCTGCGACCACCTCTGGTCCACAGCTCTCCAGCCGCAAAGCCAGGATTTTTGCCAGGACCTTTGCATCTACATTGAGCAGCGAGATGGGTCTGTAGGACCCGCACTCAGTCTGGTCTTTGTCCTTTTTGGGTATCAGCGATATAAAGGCTTGCGCCAGTGTTGGTGGGAGGGCCCCCCCTTACCAGCGAGTCTGCGAACATCTCTCACAAGTGCGGGCCAGTGGAGGCACAAGTTTTTTATAGACATTCACGGGAGTCCACCTGGCTATGGTGCCTTCCACGCCTGCATGGTGTTGATACTCTCCATGGCTTTCCCCAATTCTAATGGTGCTTCCAGGCCTCATCTCCAATCTTCCCCCATGACTGGCTTGTTCAGTCTGCTGAGGAACTGCTTCAGTCCAAGGGGCTCAGAGGTGTACAGCCACCGGTAGAAGGGGCTGGTTTAGCACACTGGGCTAAATCGCTGGCTTTTAAAGCGGACCAAGCAGGCCAGCAGCACGGTTCAATTCCCGTTCCAGCCTCCCCGAACAGACGCCGGAATGTGGCGACTAGGGGCTTTTCACAGTAACTTCATTGAAGCCTACTTGTGACAATAAGCGATTTTCATTTTTTCATTTCAATGGCCTCTGACATAATATCCACTCATGTATATAATGAGATGCAGACAGGCAGTAATTGACACACAGGATAACCAATGAACACACACGACACATAACAACCAATCACCAGACAGGACACCACCACTATAAAGCCCACAGGGCATTAAGACTCTCCCTCTCTCTACAGGACACAGCTACTGAGATAGTAAGAGTGTACAAGCCAGTGAGCACTATCACCATGAGGTAGAGAGTTCGTTTGGTCAAGCCAGTAGGAGATTATCAGTTAGATTGATAGAGTGTCAACTCACAGCAGACTATGTACAGCAATCAGGAAGTTCAATAAAACAGTGTTGGACCATCTCCTGTGTCAGAAGCCTGTTTCTAGTTTCACTGCACCCAGTTGCAGTCAACGTTGAACCAACTTACTTAACACATTAGCCCCGTTGATCTTTTCTGGGTTGACTACCAGCCTGTTGTTGATGTCTCTCACTTGCGCTATTTTCCTAGTGACTGCCTTCTGTCTTAGCTGGTGGGCCAACAGGCGGGTGGCTTTGTCTCCATGCTTGTAAAAGGTCCCCCATGTCTGGAGGAGTTGGTGCATTGCTTTACTGGTGGCGAGCAGCTCAAAGTCCATTTTTCCTCTCCTCCAGTAGCTCTACGCTCAGAGCCGCGGAGTGCCGCCCATCCTCTCTACATCTCCCCTATCGATCTCGTTCCTAATTGTACAGGCTTTGCATTGTGTCAGCCTCTCAGTCTTCTCTTTTCTTGTTCGAGTCCTTTGTTTTGGGTTAAAATCATAGAATTTACAGTGCAGAAGGAGGCCATTTGGCCCATCAAGTCTACACCGGCTCTTGGAAAGAGCACCCTACCCAAGGTCCACACCTCCACCCTATCCTCATAACCCAGTAACCCCACCCAACACTAAGGGCAATTTTGGACACTAAGGGCAATTTAGCGCGGCCAATCCACCTAACCTGCACATCTTTGGACTGTGGGAGGAAACCGGAGCACCCGAAGGAAACCCACGCACACACGGGGAGGACGTGCAGACTCTACACAGACAGTGACCCAAGCCGGGAATCGAACCTGGGACCCTGGAGCTGTGAAGCAATTGTGCTAACCACTATGCTACTGCGCTGCCCTTGTCCTTTTGTTGGTCCGTTTGTCCAAAATGGAGGCACGACTCAAACTGCTGCCAACTGGCATCTTGTGGAAAATTTCACATTAGTAAATGAGCTACAGAATGTAGAAACATTGTGGAACTACTTCCCAAACACGAGTGAGAATGAGCACAAAAATCTTTCCGTTTGTATTTATGTACTTATTGAGAACAATGAAAGAAGAGAAAAATGTGTCAATCGGTTTCCAAAATGCAGAAGGGCTAAAAAGGAACCATAAAGTCAGGGCAAGCCACAGCTTCGAATGACTAAAAGCTTTTTTGCAGATTGGCTGAAAGACTTTTTGCCATCTGTAGAAAATTATAGTTGGAAAGGACGACCTAGGGCTTCCTGAACCAAGACACAGAGTGAGAAAAAACTGGGATTCCCATCACTTGAGATGCGATTGAAACAGACTGTGAGAACAAGTTTCAGGTGTTTGGAATGAATTTTATTTCCTCACAGCCAAAGGACCTCTGACTGCATGAAGACTGTAAGTGGGGAACGTTTGCTGCGAGACTTTTCCTCCTGACAGCACAGAGAACAATTTTCAGGCTTTCTGACAGCTTTGTGAGAGAGCAGGCCAACAGTAAGAGATCAGTTTTCATTTGACTTCTTACAGAGTAAGCTGTCACTGCGATTCAACAAAATGTCCACTCTATTGTTCTTTTCCCTTTATCCATCCATGGGTTCTGAGCATCAGACCCGGCATTCTTTACCCACCCCAGAATGCCCTTGAACCAAATGGCTCATGAGGCCATCTCAGCTAAGAGCCAACCACATTACTGCGGGTGTGGCCTCGTTTATAGACCAGACCAGGTAAGAGCCGTAGATTTCCTGCATTATTGAGCCAGATGGAGTTTCCAACAACAAAAGGCGTTGGACAGGATTCCCCCACACCGGCGCATTTTGCGATTCTGGAGGCAGCCCACCATTGGTCGGTGGCATGATCTTCCAATCCCGCCGCAAAGGGCCACAAAGTTTCCCCTTGTCCACACCCTCCAACACCGGGGAACCTGCCGGGGGGCTGGCCGTCGGTGGGACTGGACAATTCCACTGGTGGTCGAGAAGGAAAAAAACAGTAAAAGGGGGAAATAAGAATACCATCCGAGCTGATTGTTCCTTCTGTGGGGATGAGGGTTGGTGCGGGGGTGGGGGGGGGGGGGGGAGAGAGCCGAGGGGGGGTGGGTGCGGTGGTCTGACCAAGTAGCTTTTTTTGGAGAGGGTAGATATTTTGTAAGACTATTTTAATTGTGTAACTGTAATCTTGTGTGCTTAAGTTTACTTTTTGTTTTTTTAATATCTGTTTTGATGTTTAAAATTCCAAAAGTGGCATTGGAATTCTATGTTGCTGAGGTTCATAAATTTCTTCTCAATTTTAGAATACAAAAAAAGGGTTATGGTTCATATGTCAAGTTTCCCTCCCAATTTGGCTTGCTCAGCAATTAACATCTGTGTGGTCACAATAATTAACATGCCGATTAATTCATCTTGTGGTTGTGGGTGACGAGCTTCTAGAACAATGCTTAGTTTAAATGCGCAAAAGATGGGAAATCCTGAGTTGTATTGAATTTAATTTGCGTTTAAAATTCTGCAATCTTTTCTGCTGGTTTGCTTAATTTTGGGCCAATACAGAGAACAGAAACCCCAAGCCAATGATTGTACTATTTTTACACAGTTTACTGAAAAGGACAAGGAGGAGCTTCCTTAGAAGCTCTTTGATTGCAGGAGTTAAATAAACAGCTTTGTAGATCTCACGAGGATTCCCTACCATCGCATCATGAAAATGGAAACTCTCAAAATGACTAATTTCTAACTGCAATAGTAATTCTGATATTTGTAGTAACGTTTGAAAAAGTTTTTAAAAATCCATTCCTACGACATGGGCATCCCCAGCTAAGCCAGCATTTATTGCCCATCCTTAAGCGTCCTTGAGAAGGTGGTGATGAGCTGCCTTCTTGAACCACTGCAGTCTCTGTGGGTAGGTACACCCACAGTGCAGTTAGGGAGAGAGTTCAAAATTTCATCCAGTGACAGTGAAGGGAAGGCGATATATTTCCCGGTCAGGATGGTGAGTGGCTTGGAGGGGGACTTCCAGTTGGTGGTGTTACCAGGTATCTGGGTTTTAAAGGTGCTATCCAAGGAGCCTTGGTAAATTCCTGCAGTGCATCTTGTAGATCGCACAGATGGCTGCCACTGTATGTCGGTGTTGGAAGAATTGAATGTTTGTAGAAGGGGTGCCAATCAAGCGGGCTACTTTGTCCTGGCTTGTGTCGAACTTCCTCACTGTTGTCAGAGCTGCATTCATCCAGGCAAGGGGAGGGTGTGACATGGCTCATGTACAAAACTGTAAGGGTTAATGCTATGTCAGAATTAACCACTAGAGGGAGCTCGATGCAGAACGATATAAAGCATTCATGCTAAGCCTTCTGGGAGAGTGCTGAGAAGAAGGCTAGGAGAAAGACTGTAGGAAAGCTAGTGTGAGTGAGAGCAGATCATAGTTATTGTATGAGTCTCGAGATTAGTGGTAAATGAGTGTTGATTGTATGTTTATTGTCAGTTGTTTATTATATAGAAGTAAGTGGTCGAATTCAATTAAGTAGTGTCAACACATTTTTAGCTTTGTTTAATACAAAAGCTAGTTGTGGTCTATGTGAACATGACGCGAACCATCCTAGGATCTGAACTACAAAGAACACCACAGAGGGTATTCCATCACACTCCTGACTTGTGCGTTGTAGATAGTGGACAGGCTTTGGTAGTCAGGAGGTGAGTTATTCACTGCAGGATTCCTAACCTTCAACCTGCTCTTGTCGTCACAGTATTTATATGGCTAGTCCACTTCAGTTTCTGGTCATTGGCAACACCCAGGATGTTGATTGCGAGAGATCTAGGGTAGGTAATGTCAAAGTTAAGTATAACATTACACATTCATGTGAAGTTTTGAAAATTAAAGACAGTCAGGAAAACAGTGGAGGCTAGATTAGGAAATAATATGATAGTCATTTTCATCAAAGTCAAGTTAGAGGGTGTATCGCAACTGGGCACAAATTAACTTCTGTGTCCATTGTGCCTGCCCTAATGCTATCAGCTTTTGAACATATAAGCTGGAAGCACCCTAGAGGCATCGAGTGCTGAAGACAAATTATTTTGTTCTCAAAAATATTGTGGCAACAAAATACCATTAATTTCTGTTTTGACACACTCCACAAAGGCTTATCAACCATGTCCCTGGGAAGCTGTGCTTGGTTAAAGAGATTTGTTCTCACTTCAAGTTCAACGTTTCCAAAATGTGTTCTTGCTCAAATCAATAATGTCCACCATTCGAGGGGATGCAAGCAGTTCCAGCAGAAACTGCAATTTGCCATTCACCTCAGGTACAAAATATTAAGAAAGAAAGCTTTGTGGTGTTTATTGTTTTGCTTTTTTTGTGGAATGTTTGTGTCCCTTACTTTCTTCCCCAATGTTCCATTTCATTTTTACACCTCGAAGCAGCTTCACTGCGTGCCTCCCGCCCCCCACCCCGCCCAGCCCCATCTGCCCCTACAAGATTACTCTTGGCCATTTAGTTCACTGTAGCGAGCAGCAGATTGGCTGTCATGCTTTGGGGCAGCAAATCAAAGGTTTGGTCTTCGGCACATCTGCAGCATTGGCAGAAATTTGGGAGCAGGGCTTCAACCAAACCTGATTTGAGTGAGGCATTATGGGCGGGATTCTCTAATAATGGGGCGATGTCCCCACGCCGGCGTGAAATCCGGCGCCAACGACTCCGGCATCAATAGCCCCCGAAAGTGAGGAATTCTCCCCTTCCTAGGTTGGCGTCGGAGAGGTCCCCGCAGCTCCAGCCAGCGCCGAACGGCCAGCATTTTTCCACGCATACGCATGGGTTCCCTTCTCTGCGCTGGCCTTCGGGCAATATGGCGGAGCCCGGCGCGGAGTAAAGTAAGCCCCCACGGAACCAGCCCGCCCGCCGATCGGTAGGCCCCGATCGCCAGCAAGGCCACCGTGGGCCAACCCCCCGTCCCCCTTCCAGGACGGCCCCCGCATATTTACCTTCCAGGTCCCGCCGTGTGGGACCTGAGTAATCTACGCCGGCGGGACTCACCAAACCCGTCGGCCACTCGGCCCATTGGGGCCTGGAGAATCGCCGGGGGTGCCACTCTCAACGGCCCCCGGCCGGCGTGACGGCGATCCCGCGGGCGGCTGAAAATCAGCGCCGGAGAATGGGGAAGCCGGCAGCGCGACAGCCCCCTCCGTGCCCCCTCCCCCCCCTGGTGATTCTCCGGTCCGGCTCCGGGTGAGAGAAACCCAGCCTATGTATTGAACTCAGAGCGGAAAATGAAACATGGAGGGCTAGATTATCCATTTCAGCAGCTAAGTGCCGGCGTCAGTGGCACATGTGTGGTCTTTAATGACAAAAAAGTCGGCGGCAAACCCTCACCAATTCCGGGACCTGTGAGGGGCTAGCACCGGCGACGAGTGAAACTCCCGCCTCCTGTGCCGAGAACAGCCGGAGAAATGCCGGGACCCGGGCTGCACATGCACACGGCTAACGACCTGCAACGGTCGTGCCGTACAACATGGTGCCACCCGTGCGTGGACCCGACCCACCATCTGCGACCCCACAGTCCACCCCCTGGCCACCACCTCCAGTCCTCCCAGCCCTTGTGGAAGCACCCCCGGCCAGTGGCACGGATCCTGGCCGAGTGTGGCGGCGCTGGACACAGGCGCAGTTGTCACGCCCGGTTCCGCACGGCTGAGACCACACGCGTCCTGCGGCGTCAGGAAATCAGCGCATTTAGGGCGGAGCATTGTGGGAGGGCCAGCCACTGACCGTTGCAACGGTGAGCGGCGCGCAACGCGATGATGCCATTTCCAAGGGTGCGGAGCATGGCTGACCGTAATCAAACCGGCGCCGTTCCTGATTTGGGCGTCGGAGTTAATTCTCCGCCCGATCGCTGATTACGATACAGAGGTGAAGGAGATAGCTAGAGTACAGGCTAAAGGAAAGATAGTGTGAGTGAGAGCAGATCATAGTTAACATAATAGTGTAGAGATTGGTAGTAGATGAATGCAGATTATATGTTAGTTATCAACCGTGTATTATGTAGGAGCAAGTGTCGAATCCAGATTAGTAGTGTTAGTAAATTTGTAGCTTTGTTCAATTTAAAGCTATTTGTGGTCTTTGTGGACACTACGCCAACCATCCTGAATTTAACAACACAAAGAACACCACACCGCCCAGGGCGTTTGGTCCAAATAGTCAATGTGACTGTTTATGCTCCACCTGAATCTTCTCCCATTCTACTCCGTCTCACCCGATCAACGTTTTCTCCCACTGAACAGTCGCTGCTCCAGGTGACATTGCGGAGAGGCTCCTCACCCACAATGTTGGCTCAGCTACTGGGGGAATTCTCTTATTGTTGAAGTTAAAGAAATGTTGGAGAGGGAGCATCTCCGTCTTGGGACCCGCTGCTTCATCCATGCAGAAAGGCCTGCTATTGGCTCTCAAGCTTTGACGGCCTGCCCTCTGTTCACTAATTGGGCAATTTGGGGAAAAGCACAGCCAGATGACTCTTTTCCAAACAGTACATGTTCCTAATCCCCTGACAACAGGGTCCTGAGGCTCACATGGAGGATCTTGTCCATGATCTTTGACCTCATTAAAACAAGGTGTTACAGGCAGTAGTTGGGCGCGCCGTACATCGATGTACAGCGCGCTAGAAAAACAATTAATACAAACAGAGAAGAAAGACAACTCCGGATTCTGTGACCCGTTGATCCTTAGCGGATTTATTGACGAACAATGTGATTCCACTTTGAATTATGGACCGTGCTGCACTTTAGAGTCGAGATGGGAGATGGCAGATCCCAGGGGGACTGAAACATTGTGAGACCATTGTCATAATATACCCACAAGTATATGATGGTGCACAGACAGACAGTGAGTGACACAAAGGATGACCAATGAACATACAGAACACAGCAGCCAATCGCCAGACAGGACACGGCCACTATATAACCAGGGGGCACTAGTTTTCCCGCTCTCTCGGGATGCAGCCTCTGAGATAGTCAGAGCCTGTGAGCAACAACTAGAACATCCACCATGTGGTAGTAAGTTAGTCTGGTCAGGTTAGCCTCAGGTCTCCAGTCAACTCAGCATAGTGTCAACCCACAGTTCAAGCATGCTTAATAGTTAAGAGTTTAATAAAATAGAGTTGCATTTCTTCAAGTGTTGGAAGCCTGTCTCTCTCTCTGCTACAGTAAACGCAGTCCTCGCAGACCCAGCTTACCCAACACATCATGGTACCAGTGAGTTATGTTTGAGTTTGACGGACCCACCTTGAGATAGTCTGCCTTTGACCAGCCATCCGGTAACACGGACAGCATCCGCCCTCCCCCGCCGCTCCGCATCGCCGGCAACCTCGGTGCGAACTGGAAGATTTTTAAGCAGAAGTTTCAGCTGTATCTTGAAGCCATCGACCTCGAGGCCAATCGGAAAGCAGAAAGATTGCCCTCTTCCTCTCTACAGCCGGGGACCATGCTATGCACATTTTTTACTCCCTCACCTTTGCTGAAGGTGAGGACAAGGCAAAGTTCAAAACAGTCCTGCTGAAGTTCGACAGCCACTGTGACATCGAAGTCAACGAGGGCTTTGAATGCTATGTGTTCCAGCAGAGGCTTCAGGGTAAGGATGAACCTTTTTAGTCCTTCTTAACCCATCTCCGTATCCTCGCGCAATCCTGCAACTAAGGCTCCACTTCCGACTCCATGATCCGCGACCAGATCGTTTTCGGGGTCCATTCTGATCCCCTTCGCCAACAACTCCTCAAAGTTAAGCAGCTCACCCTCACCATTGCCATCGAAACCTGCGTCCTACATGAGCACGCAAATAACCGGTACTCCCATATCAAGGCGGCAGAGACGGCGCGGGCAAGGCCCCCACGATGCGGAGCGGGTGCAGGCCGTAAAACAACTCCAGGGCCTGAGTCTGGATGAGGGCCGCCATTTCGTGCGCTTTTCCTGGGCTCCTGCGCATGCGCACAATGACCGAGGGGACGGCGAGGCCGAGGATGGAACTGCGCATGTGCGCACATCTTTCGACTGCATCGTGCATGCGTGGTGGCGCACGGAACGTCCTGACGTCGGCGTCATGACATGCAACAACCGTGGCTCCGCCCACTTAAAGCAGCAATGTCCCGCGAAATCTCGACGCTGTCTCCAGTGTGGCAAGCTTGACCACTACGCAGCCCTGTGCAGATCTGCTCAACTGCCCACCACACAGCGATCCCAGCCACAGCACAGGAATGTCCGGTCAGTGCAGCAACCCGCTGCAGACTCCGACTCCGACATGGTTCCAGATCCCGACACCGAGGATCTCACATCCCCATTCCAGGTGGGCATCATCACCAAGTATACGATGCTTTCTAAAAAAAAGGCTAATCCACTCCCAGTGCTGAGCATTGATCCGGACAACGAGTGGTGTGCCACCCTTACAGTCAATGAATCTCGCATACGCTTCAGGCTGGACACCGGTGCTTCAGTGAACCTCATTTCGAAGTCTGACCTGGATACCATTCACGTCAAGTCTAGCATTCTGCCATCGGCCTGCTAGCTTATCGACTACAATGGCAATGCCATTGCTGCCAGCGGCTTATACCAGCTTGTGGTTTCTCATCGTTCCTCAAGAGCCACCCTGCGTTTCGAAATAGTAGTGTCCAACAAAGCTTCCTTGCTCGGTGCTCAGGCCTGCAAAATCCTGAATCTTGTGCAGCGGGTTCACTCCATGTCGCCCGCTGAGGCATCAGCCTCGCCAGATGCCAACTTTCAAACCCAATTAGATGACATCATAGCACGATACCACAGCGTCTTCGAGGGTATGGGCACACTCCCCTACACATGCAAGATACTTCTGAAACCGAATGCCACACCCATGGTTCATGCACTGCGTTGGATGCCGGCACCCCTTAAGGACCACCTCAAGCAGCAGCTGCAAGACCTCCAGGACCAGGGCGTCATTTCTAAGGTCACGGAACCCACGGACTGGGTTAGCTCCATGGTTTGTGTCAAAAAACCGTCAGGGGAACTTCGCATTTGTATCGACCCCAAAGATTTGAATCATAACATCATGAGGGAACACTACCCCATCCCTAAGCGAGAAGTGCTCGCTAGCGAAATGGCTCACGCCAAGTTATTTACGAAGCTGGATGCCTCCAAGGGGTTTTGGCAGATACAGCGAGACGCATCCAGTCGAAGGTTCTGCACTTTTAACACCCCATTTGGTCGTTACTGTTACAACCGGATGCTCTTTGGCATCATCTCCACCTCGGAGGTGTTCCACCGAATAATGGAGCAAATGATGGAGGGCATCGATGGGGTGCGAGTGTACGTCGATGACATCGTTGTCTGGTCCACAACTCCTCAGGAACACATCGATCGCCTCAAGCGAGTGTTCCATAGGATCCACGAGCATGGCCTCCCACTCAACAGAGCCAAGTGCTCGTTCGGTCAAGCAGAAATAAAGTTCCTCGGCAAGCATATTAGGCAGTTCGGGGTGCAGCCAGACGCAGATAAGGTGTCACCGATCAATGCTATGAAGACACCGGAGGACAAGAAGACGGTCCTCCGCTTCCTAGGGATGGTCAACTTCCTTGGGAAGTTTATCCCCAACCTCGCATCTCACACCACAGCTCTCCGCAATCTTGTAAAAAAAATCACCGACTTCAAGTGGCTCCCCGCTCATGAGCGAGAGTGGCGTGAGCTCAGGGCAAAACTCACCAAGGCCCCAGTCCTGGCGTTTTTCGATCCTGCCAAGGAGACGAAGGTCTCCACCGACGCGAGCCAGGCTGGCATTGGGGCAGTGCTCCTCCAGCGGGACGAATCCTCCTCCTGGGCCCCAGTCGCATATGCATCTAGAACATAGAACATGACAGCGCAGTACAGGCCCTTCGGCCCTCGATGTTGCGCCGACCTGTGAAACCACTCTAAAGCCATCTACACTATTCCCTTATCATCCATATCTCTATCCAATGATCATCCAAGGAAAAAGGCTCTCACTGTCCACCCTATCTAATCCTCTGATCATCTTGTATGCCTCAATTAAGTCACCTCTTAACCTTCTTCACTCTAACGAAAACAGCCTCAAGTCCCTCAACCTTCCCTCATAAGATCTTCCCTCCATACCAGGCAACATTCTGGTAAATCACCTCTGCATCCTTTCCAATGCTTCCACATCCTTCCTATAATGCGGCGGCCAGAATTGCACGCAATACTCCAAATGCGGCCGCACCAGAGTTTTGTACAGCTGCAACATGACCTCATGGCTCCGAAACTTAATCCCTCTACCAATAAAAGCTAACACACCGTACGCCTTCTTAACAACCCTCTCAACCTGGGTGGCAACTTTCAGGGATCTATGTACATGGACACCGAGATCTCTCTGCTCATCCACACTGCCAAGAATCTTACCATTAGCCCAGTACTCTGTCTTCCTGTTATTCCTTCCAAAATGAATCACCTCACACTTTTCTGCATTAAACTCCATTTGCCACCTCTCAGCCCAGCTCTGCAGCTTATCTATGTCCCTCTGTAACTTGTAACATCCTTCCGCACTGTCCACAACGCCACCGACTAAAGTGTCATCTGCAAATTTACTCACCCATCCTTCTACGTCCTCTTGCAGGTCATTTATAAAAATGACAAACAGCAGTGGCCCCAAAACAGATCCTTGTGGTACACCACTAGTAACTGGACTCCAGTCTGAACATTTCCCATCAACCACCACCCTTTGTCTTCTTCCAGCTAGCCAATTTCTGATCCAAACTGCTAAATCACCTTGAATCCCATGCCTCCAGCGATATGCTCAAATCGAGAAAGAGTGCCTGGGCCTCCTCACGGGGATTGACAAATTCCATGATTAAGTGTATGGACTCCCCAAGTTTACGGTCGAAACGGTCTTCGTCTGCCAGATCGGCGCCCGCGTTGAGTTCTGCGCATCCAACTTTCCGGCCACTGATGAAAGGGTCGTGCAGATTCGTCAAGAGACGGCCAGGGATCCTTTACTCCAACGGGTCATGCGCCATCTCACAGATGGTTGGCAGAAGCGCCAGTGCCCACAGTTCTATAATATAAAAGACGACCTGGCAGTGGTCGATTGCATACTAATGAAACTGGACAGGATAGTAATACCACAGAGTATGCGAGAGCTTGTCCTCGGCCAACTCCACGAGGGTCACCTGGGGGTGGAAAAGTGTCGCTGGCGAGCCCGAGAGGCAGTATATTGGCCTGGCATTAATGACGACATCGCCAACACTGTCCTAAATTGCCCAACGTGCCAACGGTTCCAGTCGGCTCAGCTGAAAGAGACTTTGCAGCCGCATGAACTGGTCTCGTCCCCATAGACCAAGTTTGGCATTGATCTCTTCCACTCAAAAGGCCGGGACTACGTCCTCCTCGTGAACTATTTTTGAAATTACCCCGAGGTGGTCAGACTGAATGACCTCACATCAGCAACAGTCATCAGGGCGTGCAAAGAGACCTTTGCCCGTCATGGCATTTCACTTACGGTCATGACAGATAATGGCCCATGCTTCTTCAGTCAGGAGTGGATGGATTTTGCCCAACGGTACAATTTCACGCACGTCACTTCAAGCCCCCACTACCCCCAGTCAAATGGGTAGCAGAAAAGGAGGTACACATTGTAAAACGACTGTTGTGTAAAGCTGCTGATTCGGGTTCAGATTTTCACCTGGCACTGTTAGCCTACCGGGCGTCTCCTTTGTCTGCTGGCCTGTCCCCAGCACAGCTGCTAATGAACCGCATACTACGGCAAAGGTGCCGGCTATCCACATCCCGGACCGTGACAATTTTCTGGTCCTGCAAAGAATGCAACTGTCTCGGGCCCAATGCAAGTCGTCGTATGATGCCCACGCCACAGATCTCCCTGCTCTGGTCCCTGCTGACCGAGTTTGTGTTTAGCTACCTGATGGTGGCTGGTCTGCTACAGCTGTGGTGGTCAAGCAAGTGGCCCCCAGATCATTTCTCGTTCGCATGCATGATGGCTCTTTTCTTCGGCGTAATAGGCGGGCACTGCGGCTACTTTCACGCCCGCCATCTGAACGTGATGTCCCGCCTCGCCTGCTGATTCCTCAGGACACACCCTTCCAAGAGGTCACCGATCTGCCGTTTCTTTTGCCACCGTCTACGTTGGATGCAGCTCTGCCCATTCCAGTGCAGGCGGCCCCTGACCATCCCTTGAGGCGGTCAACCAGAATTTGTCGCCCGCCACAGAGACTGAACTTACAGACTGAATGTTGCATTGCCTCGTGCTTCGGTTACACATCTGTACAGATTGTTTCTTCCTAATCTGTTGTATGCCCTCTATCTGCACTAGACACCTTCCCATGTAAATACTTCACGTACTTTGTATATAGTTCAGCTCCTACTCATGTAAATACACTCACATACTTTGTACATAGTCAGGCTCATACACACACCCACTATTTATTGACACATACACGCATTTTTTGAAAGTGGGGAGATGTCATAATATACACACAAGTATATGATGGTGCACAGACAGACAGTGAGGGACACAAAGGATGACCAATGAACATACAGAACACAGCAGCCAATCACCAGACAGGACACGGCCACTATATAACCAGGGGGCACTAGTTTTCCCGCTCTCTCGGGATGCAGCCTCTGAGACAGTCAGAGCCTGTGAGCAACAACTAGAACATTCACCATGTGGTAGTAAGATAGTCTGGTCAGTTTAGCCTCTGGTCTCCAGTCAACTCAGCATAGTGTCAACCCACAGTTTAAGCATGTTTAATAGTTAAGAGTTTAATAAAATAGAGTTGCATTTCTTCAAGTGTTGGAAGCCTGTCTCTCTCACTGCTGCAGTAAACGCAGTCCTCGCAGACCCAGCTCACCCAACACATCAACCATCAAGGCAGAACCTGGAGCCACATTTCAAGGAGAGAAGAAGGGCTGGGAAATTCAGCATTGCAAATGAGCAGATGGAGTCGGAAGATAACCAAGTTAATCAAAGCTCAGAGCTCAAACACAAATCTTGGGATATCTCCTGGGAAAAGATAAACAGGCCAAGACAGAATCGTCAGACGATACACTGTGTGGTTACCACACAGGTAAAATATAATTAAGATGTGGTGGGGGGCAAAGAGTTGGCGTTTCTCATAATTGCTATCCCAACAACATGGTCACATAGCCAATCCTTTGTACGGTTTTTGCCGCAATGGTGCATTATTTTCATTTACAAAGATCGGACATATTCCCTGGATTATCATCTCTATCTATGGTCTCGATTTATAAACTCTGAAACAACAATGTCTGCATTCTTTACTCTTTATTCTGCCCCTTCTTGCTGAGTAACAACTTCTCCCAAGAGCCTCATTCTACACGACTGATAATGGATATACCCTGAAGCCCTGAAACACCATTGTGTTTAGCCTGAGCCACTTTTAGTTCATTTACTTCAAAGGTATCACCAGTAAATCTACATTCAAAGATAAGCTCTTCTCTCAGCATCTTTTCAAAGGCTTTATCATCTTAGCTCTTCAAAGTTTAGGAGCATAGCTTCGCTTTTGTGTGTCTCCAGTAATGGAGGCTCAATCATGGAACCATTAGTCTAGTGACGGCAGACAGATTGATCACTGGTATCACGGTTATTTGCACAGTGGAACAGATACCGAAAGATGCATGAAGTTTGGAGTGACGTGGGAATGCTGGAAAACTTGGTTCTATGACAGGCTGATGTTTGTGGTTAAGTTGTCATGCAAAGTGGCATTTTATTTCTGATAAGCCACACAGAATTCGGATAAAGGAGTCAGGTGGCTTGTGGAACAAAACACACAAACTCAATATTGCATAAGTGAAAACAGCCACAGTCATTTTCAAGTTTTAAGATTTAGGGTTTCGTCCTTTCCGGTTGCTGATATTTTTTCTGCCAAGTCTGCCTTGAGCTTTCATCCGTTTCAAAATGGTGGGCTGAATTTTACAGCCCTTTCCGGCAGCGGGGTCTTCCAGCCGTGCAAAAGCACCCAGACCCCCCCTCCCCCTCCCCCCCCCCCCCGGCCCGCCCCGCCCCCGGCACCCCCTCCCCCCATGGCGGATTCACATACAACAGGATGGGCAAGCCACGCAAAATGCCATAGACATTGGCAGGACTAGAAGAGCTTCCCATTGAGTGGGGTTTCCCACCCCCTGCTACGTGGTCCACCATTAGCCGGTGATGGGATCTACCACTCCCGCCGTTGTCAGTAAGGGATCCCCATTGTTCGCCACCTCTGCAGCCGGGGAACCCATAGCGGGGGGGTTGCTGTCACTGGGTCCGGAAGATTTTTCCAGCGGGAATTTTGGCTGGTTAGGTGGATTGGCCATGATAAATTGACCATAGTGTTCAAAAAGGTCAGATGGGGTTATTGGATTACGGAGATAGGGTGGAGATGTGGGCTTAAATAGGGTGCTCTTTCCAAGGGCAGGTGTAGACTTGATGGGCTGAATGGCCTCCTTCTGCACTGTAAATTCTATGATTCTATGAATGAGAGGGGATCTAACTGAAATTTACAAAATGCTGACAGGGCTGGACAGACTGGATGCAGGGATATTGGGCGGGATTGTCCCTTCTGACGGCAGAGTGTTAACGCCGTCGTAAAAACTGGACAGTTTAATGATGGCGTCATCGGACCGCTAAGTGTAGTGATCCTCTGCTGTACAGGGGGCCAGCATGGCACTGGAGCGACCCACGCCGAACCAGCTGCTGATACCGGTGTCAAATAGGCGCCGCGGGTCTGCGCATGCGTTATGCGTCCGGCGCAAATGCATGCATGCGCGGTAGCTTGCTTCTCTGCGCCGGCCCCGACGCAACGTGGCGTAGGGCTACAGGGGCCGGCGCGGAGTAAAAGAGGCCCCCACCAAGAGAGGCCGGCCTGCCGATTGGTAGGCCCCGATCGCGGGCCAGGCCAAGGTGGAGGCCCCCTTCTGGGGTCGGACCCCCCCCCGCAAACCAGGCCGCCCCTCACAGGATGGACGCCGAGGTCCCGCCGGGTAAGACCAGATGTGAATGGCGCTGGCGGGACTCGGGCTTTTGTGGCAGCCACTTGGCCCATCCCAGGCGGAGAATCGCTGGGGGGGCCGCATAGAGCGGCCCCTGACCGGCGCCGCGACGACCGGACCGGCACCAATGGTGCCGATTCTCTGGTCTCCGGAGCGCAGGGACTACCCCCATACCTGTAGTACAGGGTCTTACCACACATCTTCTAATATGTACAACAGTGGTGATTACCACACTCTGTATAAAGACCACTCATGGCGAGCTAATGAAAGGTGTGTTTCTGCAAAATGTGTCTGATCCTTGTATCTATTAAAGTCATGCAGTTGGAACTATTTGCTTTTGTGAGATGTTCTATCTAAAATGGCCCAAGCAGTAACTCTGACAGCTTTCCCAAATGGTGCAAATGATATGGATCACTTTAGACTTTGAGTAACGTGTTTGTGTATCATGGGAGCATCGGGCTTAGGAGCAGATGTAGTCTCCTCGGCCCCTCGAGCCTGTCCTGCCTTTCCTCTGCTGTTGAATAAGGCACAAACTATGTCTCTTTGAGGCTGTAAAATCTTCCTCCTCCCCAAATTTACTTCAGCTGAATCTGCCAAACTTGTCGTCTGCTCACGTTGTCCATGCTCTCAGCTTTGAGAATAGAATGGCAAAAAGGCTGACACCAATTTAATTCTCTGGCGCATAATTAAACAGAGCAGTGGGTGAAGCTCAAAGTAGGTCGAAGCCATGAAAGTGCAGAGTGTGAAGCCAGCGTATGTTTTGAAAAATCAGAGAAGCTGTCAGTGTGAGTGATGGGAGAAGAAACCTGAAGGTTGGATGGAGCTGAGAAAGAGAGTGAAAATAAGTCATTCCAATTGGTCTCTTTATCACTTACTGCCTGTGTTTCATTCTGGATGTTCAATATCGCCTTGAGATTGCTACTAGGTGAATGCTGTGACTGGGCCACACTCTGGGCACCGCTGCAATGTCCAGGTGGTCCTGGTACATGGCTGCCTGTCATAGGGCACCATGGTCCTGGGTCTCGCCCGCAGAGAGTGTCCCTGGCCTTGGACATCCTGATCCATGGCCGAAACCTTTGCCCTCAAAGTGTCCACTGCGGACGCCACCCTTGTGGTGTTGGCCTGGGTGGCACGCATGGTCAGCGCCATCTACTGCTCTTGCAGGCGGTTGGACTCCTCCAACTGCATCTGCAGGCGATGGATGGTTGCTGACACCCCGTCATGTGGTACCTGGCTCTGAGACTGCATCTCCACTGCAGATGAGACCGTCCTTTCCAGAAGCCCGAAACCCGTTCGGACGGTAGCTATTCCCTGGGGTCAGGGTGCTTGTCATGATATACATCAGCATATCATGGTGCAGTCACACACACACTGACACGCTGATGGACAGACAGTAGGACCAACCAGCATACACAACATCGCAGCCAATCACCAGCGAGAGCACACACACTATAAAGACAGGGGAGACCAGAGTTCCCGTTCATTCTCGCAGCAGCCAGCTCAGAGCACAGAGCTCACAGCCTGCCTCTCAGACATTCACCATGTGCTGAGTGCCTCACCTAGATAGTGATAGGACAGGGTCCACAGATAAGCTGGTAATGCACGTACCCAAGCTTACAGTATGTTATTACAGTTGAGTTGTTAGTAAAATAGAGTTACACCATCTCCAGTCGTGTTGACCTGTTTGTAGACCAGAACACCCAACACGACATGGTACCAGGTGTGGACGCATACTAGCCCCTGTGAGACCTACCTGCAACTTATCAGCAATCCGCCATCCGCTCCCCCCCCCCCCACCGGGGTTCCTACCCCCACCTGATGTACTGCTGCATGTGTGCGGTGTACACCAGAGAGTGTCCCAGGAGCCTCTTCACTAACATGCCCAACCGAGGCGAGTGTCTCTGGGATGGTGTAGGGTGTTGCAGGCAGCTGTGACAGAAAGTCAGTGTCGTCCCCGGACTGATGCTCTAGGGTTTCTCAGCCTGCGAGCCATGGGCTCCCGTCACTGTCCGTTTTCTCCTCTACCTCCTTGCTGCTGTCCAACTGGGGTTGCGTTTGTAGCCGGGGGCAGGATCACCATAAGGACTCGTCTCATCGCCAGGATATCCGGCAAGACACAGGACAATACGCATGATTGGATCACGGGTTGGGATACTGAACTCAGCCTCGGTGACGGCCCTCTCCCCAGGCCCACCAATCAGGTTCAGTGCCCGCTGCTCTGCTGCGGTGAGGGGCCACAGGTCTGCACTTCCCCTCCTGTCTTTTCCCTCACCTGGCAGTTGTGGCCCGACTTCTCCTGCGGAAGGTGGGTGGGGGGGGGGGAGAGACAGAAAATGGACAGTGGTAGACAGTCGGATGCATGCAGCACAAGAGGTGGGTAGTTGGCGGTCTTCGTGGCCAGGGCACCAGGCTATGCCAGTCCTTTTGGGTTCTGGCCTGTGGTTATGGGTGGGGGTTCGGTTGCCCCCCGGGTTGCGAGGGGAGGAGGGGTGAGGCTACGGGTGTGTGGGTCGGGGTTTAGTGTCAGGGGCACAGTTCTGCCCGCTCACCCTGGATGCCCTGAGGAGATTGTGCAGTTTCTTATGTCACTGCTGTCCGGTCCTGGCGGTCTTGCCCACGGTGCTCATGGCCGAGGGTGGCAACCTCCTTCCCACCCCAGAGTACAGGGTGGCCTGCCTCTCCTCCATTGCATCCAGCAGTGTCTCCAGTTCCGCATCGGTGAAACGGGGTGCCGCTCTCCTTGCCTCATGGTGCCGAGGTCCCAGGTTCGACCCCGGCTCTGGGTCATTGTCCATGTGGAGCTTGCATATTCTCCCCATGTTTACGTGGGCTTCGTCCCCCACAACCCAAAGGTTGTACAGGTTAGGTGGATTGGCCACACTAAGTTGCCCCTTAATAGGAAAAAAATGAATTGGGTACTCTAAATTGTTTTACTACAGTCGGTTCCTCCCTCACCAATCAACGTTGCTCCCTCTGTTGCTGAAGGACCATCAAAAATAGGATGGGACGAGTTCACAAGAAAAAGCTTTCAATCAAATGAAGTAAGAACTTCAATCTTCAAGTTTATTAGTACATTTTGCTTCAAAGGAAAAAATATTGCTTTCATGTAATGCCTCACCGTGTGGAGTTGGAGCTACAAAATCCCATGTAATGAAGGATGGGGCTGAGAGACCCAATGAATATGTATCAAGAACTTTACCTGATGCGGTTTGGGGATATTCACGGATAGAAAAGGAAGGCTTGGCCACCATTCATGGCATTGAGAAATTTCATCAATGTGTACCTGCCACCACTTCCCTATTATTACAGATCATAAGCTGCTTTTAGGACATTTCAGAGAAGACAAAGTGGTACCTCAATAGCTTTGACCCAATTTTAGCAGTTGCCATTATTACTAGCGGTCTATGAGTATACGTTCGAGCATTACCCAGAGGCTCCACATTGCCAATGCAGATGTCTTATGTCACCTTCCATTACCTGAAGGCACACCACTCCCCTGAGTACCACAAGAGATTGTAATGGCCCTAAACTTTATGGATTCCTTGTCCATCACAGCTTGGCAAGTCAAATACTGGAGTAACAGTGATCCTTTGTTGTCAAAGGTCAAGTACATGGTTAGCCAAAACGCGAAAGCTTCTGAAGAGATGAATCCGTATCAACTCAGAAAGGATGAGCAGAGTTGCAATGATGGCATCATCCTTCGGGGATCTAGAGTGCTCATCCCAAAACCAGGAACACAGTTGTGACCAGAGGAGTTACACAGTGATATTCCGGGTGTATCAAAAATGAAAATATTAGCGAGGAGTTACATCTGGTGGCCTGGGATTGATGCAAATATAGAACAGATCATAAAGCAGTGTGACCAGTGCCAACTACAACAGAAATTACCTGCCACTGCTCCCGTCCACCCTTGGGAAGGTCCAGGTCGGCCATGGGTGAGAGTCCATGTTGGTTATGTTGGCACATTTATGGGACAATGACCTGTTGCTGGTGGATGCCCATTCAAAATGGATTGAGGTTTTCAAAATGAGGATTACAACGCTACACTTGAGAAGTTGTGTCAATGCTTTGCAACTCAGAGTGTGCCTGAGGTGCTAGTTTTAGGCGATGGCATAGCGTTCAATGGTGCCAAAGGTTCATGGTCTTCAATGGCATTTAACACATGCGTATGGCACTGTACCAACCCTCATCGAATGGGTTCGCTGAACGTGTTGTCCAAACGTTCAAGGCTTCCATGAAAAAACAATCACCTGCTCCATTGGAGACTGAATTGGCACGTTTTCTCCTGGCTTACAGAACCACCCTGCATACTACGACGGAATTTGCCCCAGTCGTGTTGTTACCGGGCCATCGCTTATGGACCAGATTCAACCTCAAAGCTCCAAATTTGGCAGGGCGGGTGGAGAAAGCAGAGATGTCAAACGAGGAACCATGATTCTCCGAAAATAGAGAGGGCATTTGAGGTACGTGACCCAGTCGTTGCGAAACATTTTGGGAGTGGTCCGAATTGGGTTCCCCGAGTTGTGGTGGCCAGAATGGGGCCACTAGCGTATGAGGTGCAATGCAAGACAAGTCAGCAAAGAAGTACGTGGACCATTTGAGATGGCGGAAGTCACCCCGAGAGCCAATGCTGCTGCCTGACCCAGCTGTGCCCGAATGTAGCGCGATAGTTTGATCAAGAGATGAAGTGACTGATCAGCCAGTGGCAATCCTAAGTGCTGCTCCCATTGAAACTGAAGAAAGTGAGACGCCAATTCCAGAGGAGAGTCCGAGCGAGATAATTGCAGTGGAACCTCCTCGACAGTCGAGCCACAGCCAGTTGAGCTACTTCACTCCCAGAGCAAGTGTCAGGCTGAGTTTTTGATGACTGTGCGGAAGAAGTGTGTCTCAGTACTTGTGTTTTGTTAATGGTATAATTATTTCATGTATTGTACAGTAAGAGACTTAAAGGGGTAGGGATATAGTAGCTGGCCCCTTTAAAGGGGGAAGCATTGGTAGGATCATGTGTCCCCGTCACCCAATGGGAATTGAGTGCAGGGATATTGGTGCAGAGTGCGGGATTTGGTATCCAGAGTAGATCCTGGAACACATAGTGATAGCATCACGAAAGACTTTGAGTAAATACCATTTGTAAATACACCGTTATAATTCGTTTTACATACTAACTGGTGGTAATCCTTCTTTTACTGCAGTCACAAACAGTTTTGCTGGAAGCATGTGGAGGTGGAATCAATCATGGGTTTCAAAAGGAAATTGTTTTGTCCCCTTCTTTTTTTTTTCAGGCCAACCCACCTCATGCCCCGTTTACACCAACAATCCTCAAGTACCTTTGAAGTGCTGTCACTGTCATCGCCCAGGGAACACCGCAGCCAATTTTCAGCCATTGCGGAGTGTCTTACACGAAGAAATTAAATAGCATTTACTTGTTGCGAACAAGCTAAGTGACAGCAGGGAATGTGCATTTTAATATAAAAGGAAGACTTGAATTTTCACACATACCTTTAACAACCTCGGGCTTTTCTAAAATGCGACATGAGTTGGTTGAGGGACAATTATCGGAACAGAGGAGAATTTCCATGCTCATCTTTGAAATAGTGTCACGGCATTGTTTACATCCACTTGGGAGGGCTGATAGGGCCTTGATTTAATAATCCTTCCAAATAAAACAGCGTCCCTGAAATTTCAGCATTCCCTTCGCTCACCTCGGGAATGCCAGCCAAAGATTTGTGCTCGCCGCCGGGAGTGTGAATTGCAGTGACAACCTTTTGACTCAGAGGCCAGGGAGCTACCTGGAGTATTTAATTGCTCTGTGCCTGATTATGTGAGTCTGTTCACGATTGATGCTCACTGTGTTTGATTGGTTAAGTCTGGGTATGGACTCTCGGAAAAGTAAATAAACTGTAAAACATGCTGGAAACATGATAGGAGCATGTTGCCGACATTTTAGAGCACCATGAATAAAATCTGTTCCACACATAGACACAGAGTGACATCTCTACATAGCTCCGACATGTGAAATATGCAACACCACTCATTGAGCCACAGCTAAATTGGGGATACAGTTGATCAGCTGTTCATAAATTAAATTTCAGAACAAGCCAAAAAATCAAACCTTCCTGGAAGCCTTCAAACAAGAGCTATTCGTGGAAACATTCAATGGTGGTTAATTCAACCAGGGAGTTTGAACAGTTTTGTAGGCAACACCAAGCTCTGGCACAAGGTTGCTTTTGTTCAAACTGTCATAATATACACCAGTATATTGTGGCCGGATGACAACGTCCGCATCCATCTTCCGGAGGGTGGCTGGTCTGCAACTGCTGTGGTTCTTCGGCAGGTGTCTCCCCGCTCGTTCCTGGTTCGTCTGCCAGATGGTTCCATTCGCCGCCGCAATCGGCGTGCCCGTCGTCTCGTTCCACGCTCGCTACGTGATCCCCCACCGGCGCCACGCCCTCCTGTTGTCCCCAACCTGGACTATGTGGAGATTCCGAATACTCTGCATCCTCCTCACTCCGCCGTGGCCCAGCCCGTTCCTCAGCCGGTGGCTCCTGACCCACCCTTGAGGCGGTCAACCAGAATTCGTCGCCCACCTCAGAGACTTGACTTATGAGTTTTACAATGTTGGACTCTTTGATCTGTTCTGTTATCCTGTTTCATCGTTTCAGTAGTTTGTATATAATGTTCATTTCATTGTTGGTGTGACACACTATTTCTCTGCACCAGGCACCTTCCCGTGTAAATAGATTAACCTCATGTATATAATCATGTAAATAACACGCACAAACAGAGTCAGGTACATTCACTACACAATATTTATTGTCACGCAGGCACATGTTCTTTCTATAAAAGGGGGATGTCATAATATGCACCAGTATATCATGGTGCAGACACACGCACACACTGATGGACATGCAGTGGGACCAATCAGCATACACAACACCGCAGCCAATCACCAGTGAGAGCACACGCACTATAAAGACAGGGGACAGGAGAGTTCCCGCTCATTCTAGTAGCAGCCAGCTCGGAGCACAGAGCTCACAGCCTGCAACACAGACATTCACCATGTGCTGAGTGCATCACCTGGTAAGGACTAGGCAAGGGTCAACAGTTAAAGCTGGTATTGCATTTACCCACAGTTCAAGTATGTTAATACAGTTACCCTTGTAATAAAATGGAGTTGCACCACTTCCAGTGTTGGTGACCTGTTTGTGATCCAGAACACCCAACACATCACAAACCAATGCAAAAGATCGCGGAATCTCGATTTGCGCTGAACACAATTTGTGCTGAAAGGTTTGTGATCTTTCGCAGACTGGTTGTAACTGGGAGCCAGACTCTGAGTGGCGAGCTTTCACGATGAGAACCCATTCAACCAATTGTAGCCAAGATGGAAGTTTGAGTCCCCTGGACCTTAGGTAAATACCTCAGCCCTTTTTCTTCCTGTCTCCGGCAATCACATGCTGAGCAGGTCACATTACATCGAACATGGAACATACAGTGCAGAAGGAGGCCATTCGGCCCATTGAGTCTGCACCGACCCACTTAAGCCCACACTTCCACCCGATCCCCGTAACCCAATAACCCCTCCTAACCTTTTTGGTCAGCAAGGGCAATTTAACATGGCCAATCCACCTAACCTGCACGTCTTTGGACTGTGGGAGGAAACTGGAGCACCCGGAGGAAACCCACGCACACATGGGGAGAACGTGCAAACCCCGCGCAGACAGTGACCCAGCGGAGAATCGTACCTGCGACCCTGGTGCTGTGAAGCCACAGTGCTATCCACTTGTGCTACCGTGCTGCCCGCATTGCGGGAAGACCCAAGGATTTCTTTGCATCGGGAGGGGGAAGGGGCGGGGTTTCAGATCGTGGAAATACAAGGGTTTCTATGGTCTCTTTCCAGACCGTGGAGAAGCTTTGGCCTGTCACTTCCCACTCAAGCCATTGTAAATAATTCAGTCACATCTCTTGCTCAGTAGCTCCTTCAAAATAGGCCATATATCCTTCGTAACACTGCAACGTTCGTCTGCAAATAGTTATACATTCAGATGCTGGTCTCATCTGGCTGTGGGTTTGATTAATTAATGTGAAGAAAAGAAGTGAATTTTCATTCACACAGACATACCCATTCCCACCACATAGGAAGCTCCAAGTCTGTTTGTTCTTAGCTGACTGGAGGAAGCAACATTCATGATCTCTGCGGACCAGAAGCTGGCAAAATACATTAGCATGACGTGCTATCTATAAAGCACGAGCATTTTACTTTTCCTCTAATGCCACATCAATAAATTAACTACCTGCGCAGTAAGGGACTAAGAGGGTGGAAATGGAGGGTGTAGGGTGGGATCACATCTGAAGTTAAACACGTCCCCCCCTTCCGAGACTTCCAGAGTCACAGCAAACCTAACTCCTTCTTTCCTCTGCTCGCTCCCCTTCCGCCTGAGCCAGAACGTGGCGCACAGCAGTCATTTCAGCAGCAGGCGCGGCTCAGTGGTGATGGTCACAAAATGTGTCAAGAGGGAGTGGATCCCAGCTAACTAAGTGCACAATCTAAACTGCCACTGCAGAACAGACCAGAAGGGGTATTGGAGCTGTTAAAATTTAGGCCCCAGCTGCCTTCACAGGTGGATGTGAGGTATCCCATGGCAACATTCAACGAAAAACAGGCGTTTTCTCTCAGCACACCGGACAATATTTATCCCTGTCAACATCATCAAAATCAAACGCATGAAGCTTTTGTCGAATTACAGACTGTGGCATCTTGCTGTGCTATGTTTCCTCATTACTATTTTTGGAGCCTTGGATGTGAAAACTGTTCAAAGGGTGGGATTTTCTGGCTGTCCCACCCGGCGGGATTCCCCCCGCCCCCCCCCCCGCCGTGGTTTCTTTAGCAGCGGAGGGTGCAAATAACGGGAAACCCCATTGACAGCAGGGTGGAAGATCCCACCCAAAATCAATGCAAATTTCCATCTCTTTTCTTTCTTCCCAATGAAAGACGTTTGAGAGGTCATAATGATTATGGTGAGGGTATTTTAACGTCCCTCGTACAAGTGTACACCACTACCCCACTACCCCGATGGTGCTGCCGCATTGTCCCCACCTTCCATCCCCCAAACCCCGCACAATGCCCCCTCATCCCCAATGCACACTATACTCCTTACCCCCAACTATCCTCACCACCCCCCGCATGCCCCTAATGATCCTCGTTGTGCTTTGCCTTCCAAGCTCTACCGTTACGTCTAGGTGTGTCCCCAGGATGCACATCAGAGGTGGAGGTAGTCAGCTGCCTTCGATGCCTGTGGCGGGCGTCCCCTGGGGGCTCTGGCCCCGGAGGGCCCCCGGCGCAGTTGTCGGCGGCACATGCACAGCTGTGCCACCCTGTTCCGGATGCTGGCTTCGACAAGTGGCCTCATCGAAGATTGTGAGGATTCTTATGTCCGACACCCCTCCGCCAGTCGAGGCCCGCTCCCAGCGATTGTGGGCGAACTTCTCCTGTGGAGACACAGAGAGGGCATTGTTAGCCACACGTGTGGTTCACATTGGTGGGGGGAGGGAGGTGTTTACTGAGCTGATTGGCGCTGCCACTTTGTCCCAGGCGGCAACGGCCGTACTGTGTCTCACCCTCCAGGAACCTCTGGGGATAAGGGCATCCCTCCTGGCCTCCCCAGATCAGTGTCTCCAAACCTTGAGGCGGCCACCTCGGCACCATGGCTGCGAGCTGAGTGGTGTTGGCTGTTTAAGTGCTGCTCGACTTTGTTGGGGGGGGGGGCTGGTGAGCACAGTCCAGGCGAATCGGCTGGCGAGCCTTCATTTGTGGAGAGAAGCCCGAGACGCCTCGTTAAGTGGACTAATTAACGTTGAATAGCATTGCCGGCCTCGCTGGGCCGGGTGCAGGGAAGCTCGCGGCAGTTCCCGCTCGCCAACGCACTTAGAAATCTTTCTGGAGAATCGCACTCCAAGCATTGGGAATCAGGGTGCCATTCTCCGCCGGCGGGAGTCTCCGATTTGCCGGCGCCCGGGGGTTTCCCGACGGCGTGGGGCTGCCCCACAATGGGAAACACCATTGAGCGGCCGGTGTTATGGAGACTCCCGCAGGCCGGGGCAAAATTCTCCTACCCGCCCCGCCACATTTCTGCCCCGACCGGCCGGCGGGAGTCTCCGTAACACCGGCCGGTCAATGGGGTTTCCCATTGTGGGGCAGCCCCACGCCGTCGGGAAACCCCCGGGCGCCGGCAGAACGGAGACTCCCGCCGGCGGAGAATGACGCCCCTGAAATTTATAAAGGCAATTTGGGATATATACAGCAAATCTATCACGTATTTAAAAGGCTGTAATATTTCATTAGATTAAGGGTTCCAACCTGAAATGTCAAAACTCATCCTTACCCCCAGATGATGACTGGCATGATTTTTTTTCCATCCCAAATATTTGTTTTGTTGGGTGAATCCGATACTCTGGGCAGGATTCTCTAATCGGGCGGCAGAGTGTCCACGCCGTTGTAAATGCCGTTGCGTTTTACGACGGCGTGAACGGTCCGACCCAACGACTAATTCTGGCCTGAAAAAGGGGCCAGCATGGCACTGGAATGTTTCACGGCGCTCCAGCTGCTGATCCCGGCGCGAACTGGGTGCCGCGGGGTCCGCGTATGCGCAGTGGCACCGGCGCCAACGCGCACATGCGCAGTGCCTTCCTTCAACGCGAAAGAAACGAGACCCCCAGACAGAGAGGCCAGCCCGCCGATCAGTGGGCCCCGGTTGTGGGCCAGGCCACATCAGAGCCCCCCCCCCCCCCCCCCCCCCCCCGGGGGTCGGACCCCACTCCACCCCCCCTCCATTGGCCGCCCCCCTATCCTTCCACGGCGAGTTCCCACCGGCTGAGAGCAGGTGTGGACGGCGCTGGTGGGAGTCGGCGTTTTCACGTTGGCCGCTTGGCCCGTCCCGGGCCGAGAATCGGTAGGCTGGCCGCGTAGAGCAGCCCCCGACTGGCGCCGCGCCAACCACGCCAGCGCCAATTCTCCGCTCTGCGGAGAGGCGCGTGCCGGAGTTGGGGCAGCGTGGCGTGAATCGCGCCAATCGCGGGGATTTTCCGGCCCGGCCCCGGGCTGAGAGAGTCCCTCCCCAAGTGTATAATCTTGAAATCTGAGGAGTCAATTTTGGAAGCATTTCTTCTCACAAAAGGTAGTTAAAATCCAGAACTCGTTCAAGCCCCAACTTTAGATGACAATGTTGGGACAATTAAAATGTTCAAGACTGAAACTGATAGATTAGTGTTGGGTATGAAAATCAATGAGAGTGGGCCTAAACTGGATGAATGAGATGGGTATTTTACACTGAATGAGGGTGGGAATGGAGGTAGGTGGGCTCTTCATTTCGCACTGCCATGCGCCACTATCCCCCTCCAAACCATTCTGCAGGAGGCCAGATTGAGGACAAGGTTTTGAGGGGTATGGGTGTGATGCAGGTGTCTGACAGCCTATTCAACTTATTAAAAGGTCATTTAAAGCCATGGAGTCGCGATTGACTAGAATTTTCCAGTCAGCCCGAGGAGCCCTGGTGTTGGCAGTACGTCAACTACCTGGAGCTGGCAGATTTGAAGGCTTGCATTCCGCTCCCCTACCCCATCTATCTGCCTCCATCTGGTCCCAGGTTCAATTCCTGGCTTGGGTCACTGTCTGTGCAGAGTCTGCACATTCTTCGGGTCTGCGTGGGCTTCCTCCGGGTGCTCCGGTTTCCTCCCGCAAGTCCCAAAAAGATGTGTTGTTCGGTAATTTGGACATTCTGAATTCTCCCTCCATGTACCTGAACAGGCGCCGGAATGTGACGAGTAGGGACTTTTCACAGTAACTTCATTGCAGTTTTAATGTAAGCCTACTTGTGACAATAAGGATTATTATTATGTGGAAGTGTTTATCCTCCACAATGACGGCTCAGCAGCTGTGGCCATTTTAATATCTCAGTTCCTTCTAAGTTGCTGAGATGGCACCTCAAGATGGAAGTGCCCTCGCGCTCGCCTACCTGCAATGGCTGGCTGCCGCACCTCCTTATTGGCCCTCCAGCTTTGATAGCCATCCTTCCTTAATTAGATGTTGATTGTGGCCTCTGGCCACGACTTGGCAAATCAAGGTACAATTGCTGTTGGGTATGTCTGTTTCTGTCAGAGTGCGTGGATTAGGGACCCCATGTGACCCCGACAGCCAAACATTAAAATCCCGGTCATGGAGTTGAAGCACAGATCAACCACAATTTCATTCAATGGTGTAGCATGCTGAAGGGGCTGAATGGCCTATTCCTGTTCCTAATATTTAACGTACCATAGTAGAAATAAGAAATGTTTAAAACTGTAACAAGGTCATTTTCAAAGATGACCCGCGTGACAAAATAGTTAATGATTTTCCTTGAGCAGATCAGATTTTCTTGAATGCTTTTTAAAATTGCTTCTTGAGGTGTGGGCATTGCTGGCTGGACCTCCCCTGATTGCCCTTGAACTAAGTAGCTTGCTGGGTCATTTCAAGAGTCAACCACACTTCCCGTGGATCTGGAGTCAGCCTGTACGCCAGACTGAGCAAGGACGGCAGATGCGTTTTTACGACAATCGATTCATGGTCATCATTCGGCTTTTAATTTCAGATTTTTATTGAAATCAAATTTCACCATCTGCCGTGGTGAGATTCGAACCCAGGACCCTGTGCCTCTGGATTACTATCCCAGTGGCAATACCACTACGCCACTGCCTCCCCATATGCTATTACTCCAAATACCCGGTCAAGAACCGTGCAACATAATTTGTATCTCAATCACGAGGCAGGCTTGTTATCTGATTTCATTATTCATGAATTATCAAGTCAATTCACTTCTAAGATTCAATTCGAATCCCATGGTCTGTACTAGTTCCTCTCAATCAATTCAATTATTTATGACACGCAAGCAAGAATACTGCATCAATCTACAACTGATCTGTTCTGTATTACCCTCTCTCCGTCGCTGCAAATGCTGCAGCTTATGCAACAGGTTTGAGGCAGGAGAGCAGCTCAATTCTCCCTCAATAGCGACAACGTACATGTCTATAGCAGCTTTGACTCGGTAAAATATCTCAAGGCCCTTCACAGAAGCGTCACAAAACAAAATTCAACACTGATCCAGGGCTAAATCGCTGGCTTTGAAAGCAGACCAAGGCAGGCCAGCAGCACGGTTCAATTCCCGTACCAGCCTCCCCGAACAGGCGCCGGAATGTGGTGACTAGGGCCTTTTCACAGTAACTTCATTTGAAGCCTACTTGTGACAATAAGCGATTTTCATTTCATTTTCATTTCATTTCACATGCAGATCCTTGTAAGAAAGAGAGTCGTGAACACAGCCCAGTCCATCACACGAACCCGCCCCCCATCCATTGACTCTGTCGATATCTCCCACTGCCTTGTGAAAGTGGACAGCAAAATCAAAGACCTCTCCCAACCGGGTATTATCTCTTCCAACCTCTTCCATCAGCACGGTAGCATTGTGGATAGCACAATTGCTTCACAGCTCCAGGGTCCCAGGTTTGATTCCAGCTTGGGTCACTGTCTGTGCAGAGTCTGCACATCCTCCCCGTGTGTGCGTGGGTTTCCTCCGGGTGCTCCGGTTTCCTCCCACAGTCCAAAGATGTGCAGGTTAGGTGGATTGGCCATGCTAAATTGCCCTTAGTGTCCAAAATTGCCCTTAGTGTTGGGTGGGGTTACTGGGTTATGGGGATAGGGTGGAGGTGTGGACCTTGGGTAGGGTGCTCTTTCCGAGAGCCGGTGCAGACTCGATGGGCCAAATGGCCTTCTTCTGCACTGTAGATTCTATGAAATCTATGAAATCAGGCAGAAGACACAAAAGTCTGAGAGCACGCAGTAACAGATTCGAAAGTAGCTTCTTCCCCGCTGTTGCCAGACTCCTGAATTACCCTCTTCTGGACTGAACTGACCTCTCCACGCATCTTCCTTACTGAGTAGTACTACACTCCGTATGCTTCACCGATGTCTATGTCTATGTATTTACATCGTATATTTATCGTATGTCCTATGTTTTTCATGTATGGCGTAATCTGCCTGGACTGTACGCAGAACAATACTTTTCACTGTATGCCGGTTTATGTGACAATAAATCTGAATCTAAATCTGAAGTAGATGTCTAACAACTTGGTAAAAGATTTAGGATTGAAGGAGCATCTGAAGACAGGAGAGATAGTTGGAGAGATAGTGATGTCCAGGGAGGGAAATCCAGAGAGTATTGAGACCGAGGTAGCCGCCAAAGGTGGAACAGTTAAAATTGAGGATGTGCCAAAGACCAGAATTAGACGATCAAAGATACCTCGAAAGGTTTGCGGGCTAGAGGCAGTTACAGCGATAGATGAGGAACTTGACAAACAAGGATGAGAATTTTCAAATTGAGGCATTGTCGGACTGCAGGAAGCAATATGGTTTTGGGAACACATGGGAACTTAATTGCAGTGCTGATGTAAGCCTACTTGTGACACTAATAAAGATTTTTTTAAAATGATGGGTGAATAGGACTGAGTGTGAATCAGGATACAGGCAGTAGAGGTCTTGACGGCCTCAAGTTCATAGAGAGTGCAGGTGGGAAGGCGAGCTAGGATAAGAGGTTATAAGTGTGTGCTTTCAAGTGCATGTCCATAACTGTACACCCTGACAGATAATTTACAATGTTCAAAGAGATCTGGTAAAGGCGCTAACTTTGTAAAAATACTGCAAGTGTTCACTTCAACGTCTTTCAAAAGAGCTGAAGGTCCATCTAAGCTTTGATCACCATGGGAGAAGATGATACAAGAGTAGACTTATTTAATCCCCTTGGAGAGGAGCTCGGTGCATTAGGGGCTGTCAGATTAGGAAGTAACCGACTATCAATTCAGCAAACTGAGGACATTTCCCATTAATGTGGTGCCAGTAGCATAGCCACACCACAAGAGATAACAGTAATGATTGAAATTTAGTAGACTACCTCAAGCTGCACATACTTAAATTGAGAAAGCTTTTCAAGAGATGTATCAAGAGATATATCACCAAAGATGTGCAGGTTAGGTGGATTGACCAAGCTAAATTGCCCTTAGTGTCCAAAACGGTTGGGTGGGGTTACGAGGAAAGGGTGGAGGTGTGGGCTTGGGTAGACTGCTCTTTTCAAGGGTCGGTGCAGACTTGATGGGCCGAATGGCCTCCTTCTGCACTGTAAATTCTATGATTCCATGATCACACAGATGTAGCCCACGCTTACATCTCTTTCCATAGCTTGTTTTCCCGGAACAAGTCCCTCGTCATGATCTCATTGAATGGGGGAGCAGATTTGATGGGCCAAATGGCCTACTTCCTACTTCTGCTCCAATGTCATATTATCCAGTCTGAAGCCACAGGCTCTAGCTTGAGGGGGGGCACCACTCCCTGTCAAGCATAGCTGACCAGGAGAATCTCCCGCCTCTTAACACTCACCAATAGGCACGTCAGAGGGTTGTGCAGGTAGATGATAAACCTGTTTGGCCCCATTATGAATACATCTTTTGCAGCCATCAAACCTGGAGCCTCTGGCTCAGAGGCAAGGGGTGCGATTCTCCGAACCCCCGCCGGGTCGGAGAATCGCCCGGGGCTGGCGTGAATCTCGCCCCCGCCATGTCACGAACTCTCCGCCACCAGAGAATCGGCGGGGGCAGGAATCGCGCCGGCGTGGATTGAACCACCTACTTTACCGGCGGGGGCAGATGGCGCGGGCGGGCTCCGGGGTCCTGGGGTGGGCCGCAGGGCGTTCTGGCCCCGGGGGGTGCCCCCACGGTGGCCTGGCTCGCGATCGGGGCCCACCGATCGGCGGGCGGCCCTGTGCCATGGGGGCACTCTTTTTCTTCCGCTTTCGCCATGGTCTTCACTATGGCAGAGGCAGAAGAGACCGCAGCCACTGCGCATGCGCGGGGATGCCGTGAGCGTCCGCTGACGCACCCGCGCATGCGTCGCCCGGCGAAGTCCTTTCGCGCTGTGGCGCACAAAGACTCCGTGAGACGAATAGAGTGAAGTCGATGAGGCTTTATTAAGCGTGTCTGCTCCCCAGCAGCCCGATAGTAAACTGGCCTGCGGGGGAAGGCACCGGCTTCTTATACTTCGCCTTCAGGGCGGAGTATGAGGTCAACGGCCAACCAGGACCCGGGATCTGTCAGCCAATAACATTAGGGCTTCCAGTCCCACATGACCCCCAATACATACTACCACATTCACCCCTTGTCAAAAATGAACCCGGCGGGGTGATGCTTCGTATGGTGGTAAGGGTTTACAGTACTGGTCCTGGGAGGATAGAACAGTTACATGGTAGTACCGTATTGGACAGTATCGTCCTGTTACAACTATTTACAGAGGATATAGGAAAAACAAAATGTTCATTGGACAGTCCATCTTTGTTTTACATCGACGCCACGAGTCGGTCGGGCGGTCTGGTCGTCCGTGTCGATCGCCTCGGCCCCGGCGTTGGGGTGGTGCTTGGACCAGCGTTGTCGCCTCCGGGAGCCGCACGGTTTCAGCTGTCGGTGCAAAGGGGAGGGGGACTGATCCTCCTGGGAAGGGGGCGGTCGCGGGGTGCGGCGGTGGCAGGAAGGGGGGCGGTTGGGTTGATGGTGCCGGGGGGGTGTGCGTGGTGCTGGCGGGCGCCAGATCCCGCAGGGAGACCGTGTCCTGTCGGCCGTCGGGCTACTCCACGTAGGCGTACTGGGGGTTTGCGTGGAGGAGGTGAACCCTTTCGACCAACGGGTCCGCCTTATGTGCCCGCACGTGCTTTCGGAGCAGGATGGGTCCTGGGGCCGCCAGCCAGGTCGGCAGCGACGTTCCAGAGGAGGACCTCCTAGGGAAGACAAGGAGACGCTCGTGAGGCGTTTGATTAGTGCTCGTACATAATAACAACCGGATGGAATGGAGAGCGTCCGGGAGGACCTCCTGCCACCGTGAAACTGGGAGATCCCTGGACCGTAGGGCCAGTAGGACGGCCTTCCAGACCGTGCCGTTCTCCCTTTCTACTTGCCCGTTCCCCCGGGGGTTGTAGCTGGTCGTCCTGCTTGAAGCTATGCCCTTGCTGAGCAGGAACTGGCGCAGCTCGTCACTCATGAAAGAGGACCCCCTGTCGCTGTGGACGTATGCGGGGTAACCGAACAGTGTGAATATGCTGTTCAGGGCTTTAATGACTGTGGCCGCAGTCATGTCCGAGCAGGGAATGGCAAAAGGGAAGCGGGAGTATTCGTCCACTACATTAAGGAAATACGCGTTGCGGTCGGTGGAGGGGAGGGGCCCTTTGAAATCGAGACTGAGGCGTTCAAAGGGACGGGAAGCCTTAATCAGGTGCGCTCCATCTGGCCTGAAAAAATGCGGTTTGCATTCTGCGCAGATGTGGCAGTCTCTTGTGACTGTACGGACCTCCTCTAAGGAGTATGGGAGATTGCGGGACTTGATGAAGTGGTAAAACCGAGTGACCCCCGGGTGGCAGAGGTCCTCGTGGAGGGCTTGGAGGCGGTCAATTTGTGCGTTGGCACATGTCCCGCGGGATAGGGCATCAGACGGCTCGTTAAGCTTTCCGGGCCGGTACAAGATCTCATAGTTGAAGGTGGAGAGTTCGATCCTCCACCGCAAGATCTTGTCGTTTTTGATCTTGCCCCGCTGTGCATTATCGAACATGAAGGCTACCGACCGTTGGTCAGTGAGGAGAGTGAATCTCCTGCCGGCTAGGTAACGCCTCCAATGTCGCACAGCTTCCACTATGGCTTGGGCTTCCTTTTCCACTGAGGAGTGGCGGATTTCTGAGGCGTGGAGGGTTCGGGAGAAGAAGGCCACGGGTCTGCCCGCTTGGTTAAGGGTAGCCGCTAGAGCTACGTCAGAGGCGTCGCTCTCGACCTGGAAGGGGAGGGACTCGTCGATGGCGCGCATCGTGGCCTTTGCGATGTCCGCTTTGATGCGGCTGAAAGCCTGGCAAGCCTCTGTCGACAGCGGGAAAGTCGTGGTCTGTATTAGGGGGCGGGCCTTGTCTGCGTACTGGGGGACCCACTGGGCGTAGTACGAAAAGAACCCCAGGCAGCGTTTCAGGGCTTTTGGGCAGTGCGGGAGGGGAAATTCCATGAGTGCGCGCATACGTTCGGGGTCGGGGCCTATTATCCCATTGCGCACTATGTAGCCCAGAATGGCTAGCCGGTTGGTGCTAAAAACGCACTTGTCCTCGTTGTACGTGAGGTTCAAGGCTTTGGCGGTCTGGAGGAATTTTTGGAGGTTGGCGTCGTGGTCCTGCTGATCGTGGCCGCAGATGGTTACATTGTCGAGGTACGGGACCGTGGCCCGTAACCCATGTTGATCAACCATTCGGTCCATTTCCCGTTGGAAGACCGAGACGCCGTTTGTGACGCCAAAAGGGACCCGTAGGAAATGGTATAACCGCCCGTCTACCTCGAAGGCTGTGTACTTGCGGTCACTTGGGCGGATGGGGAGCTGATGGTAGGCGGACTTGAGGTCCACGGTGGAGAAGACTTTATACTGGGCAATCCGATTGACCATGTCGGATATGCGGGGGAGAGGGTACGCGTCTAGTTGTGTGTACCTGTTGATGGTCTGGCTATAGTCAATGACCATCCTTTGTTTCTCCCCTGTCTTCACTACTACCACCTGTGCTTTCCAGGGACTATTGCTGGCCTGGATTATGCCCTCCTTTAGTAGCCGCTGGACTTCGGAGTGAATGAAGGTCCGGTCCTGGGCGCTGTACCGTCTGCTCCTAGTGGCGATGGGTTTGCAATCCGGGGTGAGGTTCGCAAACAAGGACGGGGGTTGCACCTTGAGGGTGGCGAGGCCGCAGATAGTGAGTGGGGGTATGGGGCCGCCGAATTTAAACGTAAGGCTCTGTAGGTTACATTGAAAATCTAAGCCCAGCAAGGTGGGGGCACAGAGTTGGGGAAGGACGTTAAGTTTGTAGTTTTTGAATTCCCTCCCCTGTACCGTTAGGGTAACTATGCAGAATCCCTGGATCTGTACGGAGTGGGATCCTGCAGCTAGGCAAATCTTTTGTGCGCTGGGGAAGGTAGTTAAGGAACAGCGTCTTACCGTGTCGGGATGTATAAAACTTTCCGTGCTCCCGGAGTCCACTAGGCATGGCGTCTCTTGTCCGTTAATTAGGACCGTTGTCGTCGTCGTCTGGAGAGTCCGGGGCCGAGCCTGATCGAGTGTAACCGAAGCGAGCCGTGGTTGTAGTAGTGGGGTGGGGTCCGTTGTTGCCGTCCAAGATGGCGTCGGGGATGGACAAAATGGCCACCCCCATACCTCGCCCGTGGCTGAGGGGTCACAAGATGGCGTCGGGGGTGGACAAAATGGCATTTTACATGCATCGTACAGGTCGGGGGCGGTCCAAGATGGCGGGGCCCCTCCTCCCCTCGTGGTGGTCGGGACCCAAAATGGCGGCGTCTGCGGGTCGCACATTGAGTGCTGGGGGGTCTGGGGGGCGCTAGGACCGCGCGGAGTTCCTGCATTGCGAGCGCCCGGGCCGCGGGCGCTAGGACCGCGCGGAGTTCCTTGGCTGCGAGCGCCAGGGCCGCGGGCGCTAAGACCGCGCGGAGCTCCCTCGCCGGGGACAGCGGTGGTCGGGGCCCAGGCCGGCGCGTCAGTACTGCGAGCGCTGGGACCGTGAGGAGCTCCCTCGCCGGGGACGGAGGTGATCGGGGTCCAGGTAAGTTGTATTGCCGGCGGGTCAGGCGTGGGGCGCGGGACGGGGGTGAGGGCCCAGGTTGGCGGCGCTGGCGGGTCAGGCGTGGGGCGCGGGACGGGGGTGAGGGCCCAGGTCGGCGGCGCCAGCGGGTCGGGCGTGGGGCGCGGGATGGGGGTGAGGGCCCAGGTCGGCGGCGCCGGCGGGTCAGTCGTGGGGCCTCGTGCGCTGGCACCGCGCGGAGCTCCCTCGCCGGGGACAGCGGTGGTCGGGGTCAAGGTAGGTGGCGCCGGCACGGGACGGGGGTGAGGGTGGCGTTCGGGACGCGAAAGACCCATTCCTCTCCGTGGAGAGTGTTGGCCGGCACCCAAATCGGGAGCGCCGGCGGCGGGTCGTACATGGACTGCGGGGAGGGGGGTTGGGGAGCGTAGGCGGCGTGCAGGGCTCCCAGTTCTCCCGGGGCCGCGGTGGTCGGGACCCAAAATGGCGGCGCCCGCGGGTCGCACATGGCGTGCTGGGGGGGTTTGGAGGCATAGACTGCCTGTAGGGCTCCCTGTTCTCCCGGGACGGCGGCGACCACACGGGATCGGCACACCACCGCATAGTGGCCCTTTTTCCCGCAGCTTTTGCAGATGGCTGCGCGGGCCGGACAGCGTTGTCGGGGGTGCTTCGCCTGGCCGCAGAAATAACAGCGGGCGCCCCCGGTGCGACTCGGCGTTTGGACTGCGCAAGCCTGTGGGGTGTCCGGGGGGGGGGTAGGGGGTTTGCCACGGCGGGTACGTACGGGGCCCAATGGCCTGCCGCGCGGTCGGGGCCGTAGGCGCGGGTATTACGCGCGGCTACGTCCAGCGAGGCTGCCAGGGCCCGTGCCTCTGAGAGTCCTAGTGACTCTTTTTCTAGAAGTCTTTGGCGGATTTGGGAGGATTGCATACCTGCAACAAAAGCATCGCGCATTAACATGTCCGTGTGTTCGTTTGCGTTCACCGACGGGCAGCTGCATGCTCGACCCAAAATCAGCAGCGCGGCGTAGAACTCGTCCATCGATTCTCCGGGAGCTTGCCGTCTTGTCGCGAGCTGGTAGCGAGCGTAGATTTGGTTAACTGGGCGAACGTAGAGACTTCTCAGTGCTGTGAACGCCGTCTGGAAATCGCGGGTGTCTTCAATGAGGGTGAAAATCTCCGTGCTCACCCTCGAGTGCAGGACCTGCAGTTTTTGTTCGTCTGAGACTCGGCCTGTGGTCGATGTGATGTAGGCCTCAAAGCAAGTCTGCCAGTGTTTGAAGGCTGCTGCCGCATTCACTGCGTGGGGGCTGATCCTCAGGCATTCTGGAATGATCCTGAGCTCCATAGTCCTTTTTAGGCACGCTTAATAAATTGTGGCGCACAAAGACTCCGTGAGACGAATAGAGTGAAGTCGATGAGGCTTTATTAAGCGTGTCTGTTCCCCAGCAGCCCGATAGTAAACTGGCCTGCGGGGGAAGGCACCGGCTTCTTATACTTCGCCTTCAGGGCGGAGTATGAGGTCAACGGCCAACCAGGACCCGGGATCTGTCAGCCAATGACATTAGGGCTTCCAGTCCCACATGACCCCCAATACATACTACCACACGCGCCGGCTGGCGTAGCGCCAAAGGCGTTTCCCGCCAGCCGGCAGGGCGGAAATCACTCCTAGCCCCTCAAGGTGAGGGCTTGGCCCCTAAAGGTGCGGAGTGGTTCCCGCCACTCCATTACGCCGGATTCCCCACCCCGCCGGGTAGGGGAGAATCCCGGCCAGGATCGCTACCCACCACACCACAAGACCTTCCCTCGCTACATAACCTGCTTGGAATTGTATTGCAGTCACAATAAGATGTGATTGGGTTGACACACTGAATGATCAATGTCTGACAGAATATATAAAGTTGAGAACATCTGGTTACATTTGTTAAGCTGTAGTCCCTTGCTTATATAGCACCGTGGGCATTCAGGCTGAGTCAGGCAGGAATCATTTCTTTGACCTTGTTGCAGACTCAACAGCCATTGATTTGTCAGTCCATTGTACATGTTCTTGAATTGTGTATATACAATCCATTTTTAAACGCTGTCCAAATCTCCACAATATCAACGGACCTTGGATGATTTTTTAGTGTGCTTTACTTGCTGAATCTTGATGTTTTTATGCATCCTACAAAAGGAGCAAGAGAACATAGCACCTTGTTACTGCACTTTCTGAACACATGAATCAATAATTCAGTTATATCGTGCATTCAGTTACCCCTAGTGCCAACCCTCCATCCCGCTCCACCCTGCCACCGCCCCTGTTGGCTGGTAATGTGGTGATATGCCTGTGCACAGTTTTGTATACAGTTGTCCATCAATGCATATAGTTATCAATGCTACCTCCAACCAGCTGGTGGCGATAGAGGTTTGCCATGTGACTCGAGATATCAAGTAGTTGGTGGTAAGCCACAAAAGAGGACAGTCGCACTAGAAGTAGAAATCACTGAGTTCATTTATTCATTACTGCCTGTATCACAATTCGTTAGTTATCTTTCCATGTGTTAACCTTGTTAATAAATCTTACTCATCAAAGAACTAGATGTTCTGTGTGCATCTTTACCAAGGCCATAATACAGAACATAACAGGTCGAATCTGGCTTTGGGGGTCTTGTCCCCTCCCAGTTGGATCTCAGTGTTCTTTCCATCCGCCCCGCGGTGAAACATTTGGCTGAGGAGAAGGGAACTGTACTGGTTTTGCTTTAGCTCCTTCTGGTGTTGTTGGTGGTAGTATTGCTGCTGCTTCTGTTCCTCATCAGAGCTGCATAGGCGGCTCCCATGCTCTAGTGAAGCCTAACAACAGGGACTTGTAGATCAAGATGATTAAGGCCTAAGACAGGTAAACTAACTTTCAAGTACTGCAAGCGCACTTTCAGAAGAATTGCTGTGAGCAGCAATCTTTCACCGAAGCAGGCTGCAGCTCTTCGGTTTGAAGGCTTCCCAGCCTTTCAGTTTCACTAGATGAGCAGTCCATGACTGCTCATCTAGCACTCAATGACTCAGCAGGGTTTTTCAAACAACTTGCAAAACCTGTGCGTTGGTTTTAGAATTAGAATCCTGGTTAGACCCTGGGCGGGATTCTCCGTCTGCTGACGGCGGAATCGGGAAACGCGATTCGGCGGAGAATCGGTTTTGACGCTGAAATCATGGCGGGCGCCGGGTTCACGCCAAATCGCAATTCTGCGGTGATTCGACAGCAGCGTTAATGCATTCCATACCGCAAGCACACTAAGTGCCTTTTGCATATGATCAGCGGGCCTGACCCGATATTCTCCATTGCCTCTGCAATTCTCCAACGTCACTGAGGGGAATTCCCAATGGTGAGGTTCACTTTTGCTTTTAAAAATCGAGAAACAGGCGCCGTAGCCGATGAGGGAGAGAGAGGAGGAAGGACACGCAGAGGAGCGACTATGGGCTGCAGGTCCTGACACTGGCTGGGCTGGCTGGTGTGGGGAGGGGGCCTCTGCCAAGACCAGGGGGGGGGCCGGGTGGGTGATGGGTGGTCGGGCAGTGGGGTCAGGTCGACCCCCCACGGGACTGTGGCGATGTCCAGGCATGGGCCGCTAGTGCCGCGGCCTGCAAGGCAGCCACCTTGCTGTGCAACCCACTGAACATCCACTTTGACCCCTGGTTGAGCAGAGTGACACTGGCTTAATAGGTGCCCCCACCCCACCACCCCCACACAACAGCCCCCACCCTTCACCCCACCACCCCCGCACTGCACGCTCCGCCATAGCACCCACCCTCCACAACCGGCCGCCACCTGCCGGCGGGGCATCATGCAGCCTGCCCAAGGGCAACACCCACAGAGCCCCTACAAGGGGTGCCGGATATGGCATTGGCAGCGCGAGCCAATGGTACCCCTGGCAGCAGGGACGGGCGCCAGGGACAGAGGCCTCCACGGTGGGGTGGGAGACAGGCGGGGGCAGGATCCACTGTGCCAATCGGAGCCAGCATGTAGCCCATTGACCTGGTTGGGCATGGGGGTATGAACTATGCTAACATGTCTGCCTTTCACCACCTGCAGACAATGGATGTTGGGATTCAACCAGCAATGGCAGCCTTCCTGCTCGTCGCCGCAGCCCTGGGGGATGCACAGAGGCTGTACGAGCTGGAGCTGCTGGAGGAGGAGGAAGTTGCAGGAGTGGAGCGTGCCGCAGAGGAACAGGAGGCAGTCGCTGAGGATGGAGACCCGGCCGCCCAACAAGCTGAGGAGGAGCAGGAGGAGGTGGTGCAAAGGAGGCACCACATGAGGCTTCGGGAGTACCGGCAGCGCTTGTCATTCGAGGACCTGCCAGAGCGGGCAAGCCCTCGAAGGTTCCGGCTGAGCAGTGGGACAGTGCGACATTCCTGCCACATCATTGCGTACACGGCAATGGGGGAGGACACCCCCTCCTGGTGGCCATCAACATGACAGCCACGGGGTCCTTCCAGGCACCGAGTGGAGACCTTTCTGGGATCTCACAGACCTCGGAGCTCAGGTGCATCGGTGCCGTCACAGAGGCCTCATATGCCCAGTCGGCACAATACATTCATTTCAATGTGGACCGAGCCCACCAGGATGCCCGGGCAACGGAGTTCGCCACCATCGCCGAGATGCACCGGGTCCGGGGGGTGATCGACGGGATGCATGTCGCCCCACGAGCACCTACAGATGACAGGTCATTCTACGCAAACCAAAATGGGTTCCACTGAATCAGCGTGCAGCTGGTGTGTGACCATCAGGTGTGCATCATGGACGTTTGCAGGTACAGGTGGCAGCGCAACATGCGCGGCAGGAACATCGCATGCGGGACGCTCTGATCGCCTCTATGTTCACCGGGTCGCGGGGGTGGGGGGGTGGTGGTGGGGTGGCCAGGGGCACGGACATCACACCCCAACACCACCCCCCCCCCCCACACACACCCAGGCCACCCCCTGCCTGCAACCCCCTCCATGATACATACCTGCCGCACAATGGGGTGTGGGTCCTGGGTTGGCAGTAGAGGCGGGTATGGTCCATGCGGTGGAGGATGATGGCAACCCGCTCTGCGATAACTGCCCATGTGATGTACCAGGGACAGGAGGAGTGGAGTCCGAGGTGATGTGGTGTTCCGACATCTCCCCTGCGGGAGTCACCAGCATGGACCCCATCCCTTCCTCCTCCCTCAGGGTGCCCGCTGGCCCTCCGGGCTACTGCATGGGATAGGGGTGCAACGGGAGCTAGCCCCTGATGCACCCCCACCACCTGATGCTGCCAGTCCTGGAGGCCTGCTGCTGTCTTGATCAGGGTTTGCATGCTCGTGGCCATGGAGCACTGGGAGTGAATCAACCCCCCTCTGGGACTACGCCACATCACGCTGCGACTGTGCCCCCACCTTCTGGGTCTGTGCCACCTCAGCCAGTGACTGCGCCATCTTCCTCTGGGACTGGGCGATCTCCCTCTGGTTTCTGTGTCACGTCGAACAGCACCTGGGCGATGCACCAACACTCTCAACCATGGCTCACTGTGACTGGGCCATGTGCAGGAGTGTCGCTGCAATGTCCAGGTGGCCTGTGAGAGGGCAGTCCTGTCCTGGGCCTCGGTCACAGCCTGCACAGAATGCCCCAGGTCTTGGACATGCTGATCCATGGCCAAAATCCTTGTCAGCCTCCTGAGTGTCAATCGCGAACCCTGCAAATCCGGCAACATTTCTCATTAGAATCGATTGTGTGGTGCCGGTGCTAGACTCTCAACGGTCATTGAATCGGTCCAGAGGAAGCGCCAGTTTTGGTGTCGTAGAACTCAGCGAATCCTGCCCTGACGTTGTCTCAGGAATGGAGAATTCCGCTGCCTGAGTTAGAACATAGAACATAGAACATTACAGCGCAGTACAGGCCCTTCGGCCCTCGATGTTGCACCGACCTGTGAAACCACTCTAAAGCCCATCTACACTATTCCCTTATCGTCCATATGTCTATCCAATGACCATTTGAATGCCCTTAGTGTTGGCGAGTCCACTACTGTTGCAGGCAGGGCATTCCACGCCCTTACTACTCTCTGAGTAAAGACGTACCTCTGACACCTGTCTTATATCTATCTCCCCTCAACTTAAAGCTATGGCCCCTCGTGCTAGACATCACCATCCGAGTTTGTTGGCTCTTTGTCATATTTCGATGACTTATCCAACAACCTGCTTATTTGCCTGAGTTAAACTGGAAAGTGGGTCAGATTATTTCCATCTCTTGACTCTTTAATGTGCAACCAAACGCATTCTCCCTAGGCAGTTAAAACTCAGCCTAATATTGCAGGCACTTCAATATATAAGTTTATGTCTCAACAGCTGTATGTGATGATAGGTAGACTATCATCTGTATATAATATGAGTTGTTCATCATCACTGTAAATTCTATGATCTATGATCTGCATGTGTATTATAAGTTATATGTTTTTCTGTTGTAGTTCTACCATCCGACCAGCAGGTGGGACAAGTATGGAGTCCCAGGACCTGAGATGCACCATGTGTTCCTTCAGAAGGTGTTTGTAAGGTGTTTTAGCAGTCGGAGTTTAAAGTAACTCTGCTCTATCTTAGTGTAAGTTAGTGATAGACGTTTATAGTGATAGATGTGAAAAGGGGCTTTTCACAGTAACTTCATTTGAAGCCTACTTGTGACAATAAGCGATTTTCATTTTTTCATATTTCCAACTGCATTCATCTTAGACATTTTAGTTATGTGTTAATGTAGTGTTAATATTAAGTAGCTTTGTTTAATGTTCTTTGTTCACAACAGCCCAATCAAAGAACATTACATGGTACCTTTGGAGTGGCTGTCGAAAGAGACCAGTTAGGGAAAGTTAGATAAGTCAAGCAGACACAAGAGAACAAGCGGAGACTCGAAACAAAAAAATCGGCTTTTAAACAAAATACCACCCGGATCGTCGAAGCGTGATGGAAGCATTGAAGACTCCCAGCCAACTGCTCATGACTGGTAATGTAGATGCAAACTGGCGTGCTTTCAAGCTGCAGTTCACTTGTTACGTGCAAGCTCTTGGTTTCCAAGAAGCTTCAGACAAGAGAAAAATAGCACTCATACTGACAGTAGTCAGTCCCCAGCAATTGATCTGTATAATACTTTTCAGTTCACTTCGGAGGGAGACCAGAAGAGCTACTAAAAAATAATCGAGCAATTCAATAACTATTGCCATCCGCAAAAGAATGAAACTTTCGAGCGCTATGTATTCAGGATGAGACGGGGGCCGCATGTGGCGCAGTGAGTAGCACTGGGACTGCAGCGCTGAGGACCCGGGTTCGAATCCCGGGTCTGAGTCACTGTCCATGTGGAGTTTGCACATTCTCCCCATGTCTGCATGGGTTTCAACCCCACAACCTAAAGATGTGCAGGTTAGGTGGATTGGCCACACTAAATTGCCCCTTAATTGGAAAAAAAATAATTGGGTACTCTAAATCTACGTCTCAAAGCGCAGTCCTGCAAATTTGCAGACCTCCATTATTCATTGATTAAAAGACCAAATTGCGTACGGTTTACAATGTGATTAATTACACGAGCGATTGATGAGGTAAAGCGATTTAAAATTAGTAGAAGCCATCAAAATCTGCAAGGCCAGTGAGGTAGCACAAAAGCAGATCATTGAGATCCAGACTCGAGAAAGTGGCGGGAAAAAAGAGGGCGCGGCTGACGCAATCTTTGCTGTGTCTCAGCAAAATCAGAAACGTGGTGCAGGTGGCGGCCATTTAAAAAAAAATTCAGAGCACGCCATTTTATGTCGGAGGTGCGTCAGAACGCACAATCCAACAAAATGCCCTGCATTCAGCAAAGCTTGTGCCAGATGTGCAAGAAGATTTTGCGCAGCAATGCCTGTTCAATGAAAGAAGACAACAACCAAAGAGTGAGAATGTACTAGCCAAGGCTACAAAAACGAACGATTCATCAATTATACAAAGTGCAGCCTTGAACAGACAATATGAAATAAATGATGAACCAATTGGCCCAAAGATTCTGTCTTTGTGAACATAATTAATGAAAATGCTGGACGACAAAAAGTACCAAACATTCAGATGGTGAAAACAGCAGATGAGTGGACCGCACCACTCAAAATAAACGAGACCATTGTAAAAGTGAAGTTAGACACCGGGGCTCGCGCAAACTTAATTAACAAAGCAGATTTGATAAAATTGAAAATAAAACCGAACATCCAAAACACAGATTGCTTCCTGAGCGACTATAATGGCAAAACGATCACAATTCTGGATGCTTGTAACCTACGGCTGGAAGTTAAGGGGAAGAGATATTTAATCAAGTTCATAATTGTTCAATCATCACGAACATCGTTATTGGGTGCAGATGCCTTCGAGCAGTTACAACTGGTGAAGTCTACAGCGTGGTGCAACAACAACACTGTGCCACCATTGAGCAAATAATAAAGAGATTCCCCCAAGTATTCCGGGGAATTGGAATGTTGTCATTCCAATACAAAGTCCAGTTCAAGGATGATGCACTTACAGACTCATGCTCCAAGATCTGGAACGTCAGGCACGAACAGAGCTACATCAATGGCTTTGTGCTCAGAAAAAACAGAATAGTTTATTCCACAATCACTATGGCACGTGATCCGCGTGCAGATTCACGAAGGGCACTTGGGGATCGAGAAGTGCAAGAGGCGGGCTAGAGAATTGGTTTATTGGCCTAGGGTAAATCAGGACATTCAACAAACAGTGGAACACTGTGAAATATGCCAAAGATATCAGAACTATCAACGCAAGCAACCCATGACTGAAAGTGATCTAGTCAACAAACCATGGATGGGGGTTGGAGTTGATCTTTTTTGCCTAGACAGCACTGGACAAATGCTGCTAATTGATTACTACTCGAACTACCCGGAGGTATTTAAATTACCAAATTCCAACGTGATCTGAGCTGCAAAAGAAGGTTTGCACGTCATGGCATACCGCAAATTGTCATGAGCGACAACGGTCCCTGCTTTGACGGTTGGGAGTTGCAAGATTTCGCTAGGAGTTATGGTTTTAAGCACATTACCTCCAGTCTGCACTACACTAAATGCAATGGGCAAGCAGAAAAAGGGGTCCACATCATGAAGGCTCTGCTCAAGAAGGCTATTGCTTCACACAGTGACCCGTAACTAGCCCTGTTGGCGTACCAGACCACATCACTGAGCAGTGGGTTAGCACCAGCTGAACTGCTGATTGGGAGGAAGCTACGGACAACAGCATTCCTGAACAAATCCATAATAAGCCCATAATGCAAAAAATCGCTGCTCAAAAGCAGAGACAAGCACACTACTACAACCGTTCCAGCAGAACGTTGGACGGTTTGGGACCAGATGACACCGTCAGGGTTGAGACACCACAAGGATGGTCCATCACTGCCAAAGTCATAAGACAGGCAGGTCCCAACTGCTCTATCGTTCTCACGGGTCAAGGCTCAATCTTGAGATGCAATCGCAGAGCGTTGCTAAAGCTCAAGTCGAATCATCCATTTACTCTTCAATCAAGACTGGATGATGGGGTTCCTCCTCCTCATATGCCTGAGACTACACACACGGCTGTAGGAATGCCAAACATTGAAGCCTCCAATGGGCAAGATAGCTTACTGGAACATAACCAGACTAGCACGTCTTCACCGCAAGCACTGTGGCGATCACCAGAATTCAAAGACAACCTGATAGACTCAATTTATGAACATCAACAGCCTGATCAATTGAACTGATGAAATGTTGCATTTACATGCATGCAGTTTTACCTGACTAAAATCACTGTATATGTGTATAGTTTGAATGGACATGCCTATGATTCAAAAATCATTTCGAAAGAAAGGAGGATGTGATGATAGGTAGACTATTATCTGTATATAATAAGAATAGTTCATCATCACTATAAATGTTATGATCTATGATCTGCATGTTTATTATAAGTTACATGTTTGTAGTTCTACCATCCGACCAGCAGGTGGGGCGAGTATGGAGTCCCAGGCCCCAGGATGCACCATTTGTTCCTTCAGAAGGTGTTTGTAAGGGGTTAATGGCAGTCGCAGTTGAAAGAAGCTCTGCTCTATCTTAGTGTGAGTTAGTGATAGGCGTTAATTTCCAACTGTATTCATCTTATATATTTTAGTTATTTGTTAATGTAGTGCTAGTAATAAATAGCTTTGTTGCGTAGCACGGTGGCGCAGTGGTTAGCATTGCTACCTCACGGTGCTGAGGTCCCAGGTTTCATTCCGGCCAGGGTCACTGTCCGTGTGGAGTTTGCACATTCTCCCCATGTCTGCGTGGGTCTCACCCCCACAACCCAAAGATGTGCAGGGTAGGTGGCTTGGCCAAGCTAAATTGCCTCTTAATTTTTTGAAAAAGGAGAGGCTCACAAACAGGTCAATCAAGCAAATGAGATGCTGGGCTTTATAAGCAGAGGCACGAACGATAATAAATTCTAAATGAAAGAATGTTTTGGCCACAACTGGAGAATTGTGCCCAATTTTGGACACCGTACTATAGTAAAGAGGTGAAAGTTTTGGAGTGGAAAGAGAATCTAGGCTTCCAGGAATTCAGGATTACAGCAATGTGGATAGTTTGGTGAGGGGGATGTTGCTTGCTTTCGGACAGAGAAAGTTATGAGGAGATTTTATCGAAGTATTTAAAATCATCAGATGTGTCTGTGCGGAGTCTGCACATTCTCCCCATGTCTGTGTGGGTTTCCTCCGGGTGCTCCGGTTTCCTCCCACGGTCCAAAGACGTGCAGGTTAGGTGGACTGGCTATGATAAATTGCCCTTAGTGACCAAAACGGTTAGGAGGAGTTATAGGGTTACAGGGAGAGGGTGGAAGTGGGTCGGTGCAGACTCGATGGGCCGAATGGCCTCTTTCTGCACTGTATGTTCTATGTTCTATGTCTCGGCAAAGTAAATAAAAAGAAACAGCTTCACCTGGCTGAAGGGTTGATAACCGGAGATCGCAGACTACCGGAGATCACATGGGCAGTACGGTAGCACTGCTGCTTCACAGCGCTCGGGACCCAGGTTCGATTCCGGCCTTGGGTGAAATTTGTACTTTCTCCCCGTGTCTGCGTGGGTTTCTTCCGGGTGCTCCAGTCTCCTCCCACAGTCCAAAGATGTGCCGGTTAGGTGGATTGGACATGCTGAATTGCCCTTTAGTGTCCAAAAGGTTAGGTGGGGTTTTGGGGTTATGGGGATGGAATGAAGGCATGGGCCTACGTGGGGTACTCTTTCAGGGGGTCATGCAGACACGATGGGCTGAATGGCCTCCTTCTGTACTATAGTGATTCTATGATTCTATATAGGTTGATTGGTGAATAATTAGCGGTGATATGAGGACGGATTTTTGAATTCAACAAATGGTTAGGGTTTGGAATGCACTGTCTGACACGGTGCTGGATAGTGTTTCAGTCATAATTTTCAAAGAAGAATCAGATAAACATGTCATGAGAAAAAAATGTCAGGAACCGAGACAGAAGCAGAGTTGTGAAACTAACTGTTCTTTGAAAGAGCTGGCACCGGGATTAATGGTTGTCTATTCAAATAATGCTTTGATTAGTTTTCTTCTGTGGGAGCGTGACTCCACACTTGAAAATTGAATCTTCAGAATTGGAGAGGTTGTTAAGCAGTAATTATTACTCATTACATTCTGAAACCTCAGTTACTCCCGATTTCACTTGGGCTAACTAATTCATCCACTTTTTGCAGTAAGGCCGTTGGGTAACTACCTGAAGTTTATGCAGTTGGATTGATTTCAGTCCCAAGCCTGGATCTCCCGATTTAACTGTACAAGTGCGGTCAGCAGAAGTTGTTTTGAGTAGTGAGCACTGTTTATCGCAATTATTGTCGTGTTGGGTGCTCTGCCACACCGATGAATCAACACGGTTGCGGATGGTACAACTCAGTTTTATTACTAACAATGACAACATCTGTAAACTGGTTGCTGTGGTTTGTTCATTATCCTCTAACCTGTGGACCTAGCCCTAACACTATCTTGGAGAAGCACTCAGCACATGGTGTATGTCTGAGTGGCTTGCAGTGAGCTCTGTGCCCTGAGCTGTCTCCTGCTAGAATGAGCGGGAAGTGTTGTGTTCCCCGTTTTACGGTGAGTATGCTCTTGCCTGCGATTCGCTGTGATGTTGTGTGTGTATTGATTGGTCCGTTGATCTGTCCATCAGTGTGTATGTATGTTTGCACCATGATGTTTATCTGAATATCATGACATCCTCCCTTTTTGTGCCGATGTGGTAATAAATATAGATGTGTACTGAGTGCAGCTGAATGTGTGTGCGTAATATCTACATCATGTACATGAGGCTAAACTATATACATAGGAAGGTGTCAGGTGCAACATAGCAACGAGGTTGTACCATAAACAAAACACGTGTAAACATTAAGCATCAAAACGAACTCCTGTAACGACAAAAAGAGAAACATATTAACATTGTGGCATAATACGTCAGTGAGTTCAATGTTCAAACAGGCTCATAAGTCCAGTCTAGTAGGTGGGCGACGAATTTGGGTTGACCGCCTCAAGGGTGGGTCAGGATCCACCGGCTGAGGAATGGGCCTGGCCACAGGCGACAGAGGCATGGGCATGGTGGCAGGAAGCTCCACGAAGTTGATATCAGGAACATCAGGAGGGCATGGCACCAGTGTATGATCACGTAGCGAGCGTGGAAGCAGACGAAGAGCCCGGCGATTGCGCCTGCGAATGGAGTCATCAGGCATGCGAACCAGGAACGAGCGGGGAGCCACGCGTCGGAGAACTTCGGCAGTTGCCGACCAGCCACCCTCTGGTAGGTGTATGCGGACGTTGTCTCCAGGCGCCAAGGCAGGAAGATCAGTTGCCCGAGTGTCATGTGCCACCTTCTGCTCCGCACGCTGCTGTCGCATCCTTTGCAGTACTGGAGCATAATTGGGTGTAGGGACCAGAATGGATGGCACAGTGGCCCTGAGGGCACGACCCATCAACAGCTGGGCTGGTGAGAGACCAGTGGCTAGTGGGGCCGAGCGATAGGCCAGCAGGGCTAAGCAGAAATCCGATCCGGCATCAGCAGCCTTGCAGAGGAGCTGCTTGACGTTGGGAACGCCCTTTTCCGCCTTGCCATTGGATTGGGGATGCAGAGGGCTGGACATCACAAAGCCATATGAAGCAGCAAAAGAAGACCATTCTTGGCTTGCAAAACAGGGCCCATTGTCCGACATGACGGTAAGCGGAATGCCATGGCGAGCGAAGGTGTCTTTGCATGCCCTTATGACAGCGGACGATGTCAAATCGTGCAGGCGTATGACCTCTGGATAATTCGAAAAGTAATCTATGATGATGACGTAGTCCCTGCCAAGCGCATGAAAAAGGTCCACACCCACCTTCGCCCAGGGGGACGTCACCAACTCATGGGGCTGAAGCGTCTCAGGGGGTTGCGCCGGCTGAAACCTTTGGCAGGTGGGGCAGTTGAGCACCATGTTGGCAATGTCATCGCTGATGCCCGGCCAGTATACAGCTTCTCGGGCCCTCCGTCTGCACTTCTCAACCCCCAGATGGCCTTCGTGTAGTTAGTCGAGGACCAACTTGTGCATGCTGTGTGGAATCACAATCCGGTCCAGCTTTAGGAGGACACCGTCACTGATGTCCAAGTCGTCCCGGACATTATAGAATTGTGGGCACTGTCCTTTGAGCCACCCTCCCGTCATGTGGCGCATCACACGCTGTAGAAGGAGGTCAGCTGCAGTCTCCCGGCGAATACGGGCTAGACATGAATCATCAGCTGGCAGATTTGCCGATGTGAAGGCCACCTGCGCTTCGACCTGACAGACAAACCCCTCCGAGTCGGGCGGTGTGCTCACTGCTCTGGATAGGGCATCCGCAATGATGAGGTCCTTTCCCGGGGTGTAGACCAGTTGGAAGTCGTACCTCCGGAGCTTGAGTAGGATGCGCTGGAGGCGAGGGGCCATTTCGTTCAGGTCCTTATGTATGATGCTGACCAGGGGGCGATGGTCGGTTTCCATGGTGAGCTGGGGGAGACCATACACGTAGTCGTGGAACATGTCTATGCCGGTTAACAAACCCAGGCACTCCTTCTCAATCTGCGCATAGCGCTGTTCTGTGGGGGTCATGGCTCGCGAGGCATAGGCGACCGGGGCCCATGATGCAGTGTCGTCCCATTGCAGGAGTACCGCCCCAATGAAGGACTGGCTGGCATCAGTTGAGATCTTCATATCACGAGAGGTGTCGAAGAACGCCAATACAGGGGCTGTGGGGAGCTTAATTTTGAGCTCCTCCCATTCCTTCTGGTGTGCGGGCAGCCACTGGAACTCCGTGGACTTCTTTACTAGGAGGTGAAGAGCCGTTGTGTGGGAGGCAAGGTTGGGAATGAACTTCCCCAGGAAGTTGACCATGCCTAGAAAGCGTAGCACTGCTTTATTGTCTGCCGGCTGCGGCATGGCTGTAATGGCGCTCACCTTGTCTGCATCCGGACGCACTCCTGACCGGGATATGTGGTCCCCCAGAAACATTAGCTCAGTTTGGCCGAAAGAACACTTGGCTCGGTTGAGGCGCAGGCCATGTTCCCGTATCCGCGCAAAGACACGCTGGAGATGACTGATGTGCTCCTGTGGTGTGGTGGACCAGATGATGACCAGATGATAAATTCTTGATTTCTCGAGGAATTAAAGGCTATGGAGAGAGAGTGGGTAAATGGAGTTGAAATCAGCCATGATTGAATGGTGGAGTGGACTCGATGGGCCGAATGGCCTTACTTCCACTCCTATGTCTTATGGTCTTATGGTCTTATGACGTCGTCAACATAGACGCGCACCCTTTCGATGCCCCCCATCAACTGTTCCATGATTCTGTGAAATACCTCGGATGCCGAGATGATGCCAAACGGCATTCTGTTATAGCAGAACCTGCCGAAAGGAGTGTTGAAGGTGCACAGCTTCCTGCTGGACTGGTCGAGTAGGATCTGCCAAAAACCCTTCGAGGCATCAAGCTTTGTGAAAATTTTAGCCCGGGCCATTTCGCTCGTGATCTCTTCCCGTTTGGGTATGGGGTAGTGTTCCCTCATGATGTTGTTCAGGTCTTTCGGGTCAATGCAGATCCGGAGTTCGCCAGAGGGCTTCTTAACACACACCATGGAGCTGACCCATGGCGTGGGCTCCGTGACCCGGGATAGCACCCCTTGGTCCTGGAGATCATGCAGCTGCTGCTTGAGGCGGTCCCTGAGTGGTGCTGGGACCCTGTGAGGTGCGTGAATGACAGGGGTAGCATCTGGTCTGAGCCGTATTCTGTAGGTATAGGGCAGTGTGCCCTCGAATGCCTCCTGGTTGTTGGTGAGGAGCGAGTGGAGCTGTGCCCTAAATTCTGCATCAGGGAAGTCTGATGTGCCTTCTGGAGACAGAGCGTGTACCCGCTGAACGAGGTGGAGAACCTTGCATGCCTGTGCGCCTAGCAGGGAGTCCTTCGATGATCCAACTATATCGAAGGACAGTGTGGCCGTGTATGTGTTGTGTGTCACCTGGAGCTGGCAGGATCCCATGGCTCGGATAACGTTTCCGTTGTAGTCGACCATCTTACAACGGGATGGCCGAATTGGTGGTCTGACCTTCAAGGCGTAGAAGGCTGACCATGCTATTAGGTTGGCGGAAGCATCAGTGTCCAAACGGAATGTTATTGGTGATCGGTTGACCGTTAGGATGGCACACCATTCATCACCCGGATTTACACTGTTCACTGGCATCGGCTGGTGGGTCCTGCTTGGGGACATCCGGTTCCTGTCAATGACCGCAACACGGAAGGCTTCCCGATCGTCTGTATCACCGGTTTGTATGACTCGGAGTATGGAGGCTGACTGGTCCGCCCGTCCCTGCGAGGCTGTCGGAATTGGGAACCGTTGGCAGGTTGAGCTGCTCGACAGCAGGCAGCGTAGTGGCCCACCTTGCCACAGCGGAGGCATTGTCAGTTCTTTGCCGGACATTGCCGCTTTAAATGTGCAGATCCACAGTTGCCGCACGTTGTGATGTCATGGCGTTTGTTGCACCATCGCGCATGCGCAGTTCGGTTCTGCGTAGAGCGCGCCTGCGCATCACTTCCCTCTGCATCGACGTCACTTTTGGCGCGTACAAGCGCGGGAGGCCGCGGAAAGTGCGCAAAATGGCTGCCCTCACCCGGGCCGCGGGCCGGGAGGATCTCGATCGCCTGGACCTGCTCGGCCTCGTAGGACCCCTGCCTTGCCGATTCGGCCGCATAGGACCCCTGCTGTGCCGATACGGCCGCCTGGAATTGGGAGTAGCGGCTGGTCGCGTTTTCATGGAGGATGCAGGCTTCGATGGCGGTGGCTAGGGTGGGGCTTTTAATTTTGAGGAGCTGCTGGCGTAGGGTGCCCGAGGTGACCCCAAAAACAATCTGGTCCCGAATCATGGAGTCGGTGGTGGCCTTTTAACCGCAGGACTGCGCGAGGATACAGAGGTGTATTAGGAAAGATTGAAAGGGCTCATCCTTACCCTGCAGGCGCTGCTGGAAGAGGTACCTCTCGAAGCTCTCATTTACCTCGACGCTGAAGTGTTGCTCGAATTTGAGAAGGACCGTCTTGTACTTCGTCTTGTCCTCACCTTTGCGAACACCAGGGAGTTGTAGATGTGGATGGCATGTTGCCCTGCAGTGGAGAGGAGGAGGGCGATTTTCCTGGTGTCCGAAGCATTCTCCCTTTCTGTGGCTTCTGGGAAGAACTGGAAGCGCTGTTTAAACAGCTTCCAGTTGACGCCGAGATTTCCAGCGATTTGGAGCGACTGCGGCGATCTGATTGTGTCCATGGCGCAGGATGACGGTTTCCTTAAGATGCGTAGGTAGGTCTCACAGTTACTGGGTTCCAATCCTGGTACTATGTCGTGTTGGGTGCTCTGCTACACAGACGAACCAACACGGTTGCGGATGGTACAACTCAGTTTTATTACTAACAATAACAACATCTGTAAACTGGTTACTGTGGTTCATTTATTACCCTCTAACCTGTGGACCTAGCCCGAACACTATCTTGGAGAAGCACTCAGCACATGGTGAATGTCTGAGTGGCTTGCTGTGAGCTCTGTGCCCTTAGCTGTCTCCTGCTGGAATGAGCGGGAAGTGTCGTGTTCCCCGTTTTATCGTGTGTATGCTCTTGCCTGTGATTGGCTGTGATGTTGTGTGTGTATTGATTGGTCCGTTGATCTGTCCATCAGTGTGTATGTATGTTTGCACCATGATGTTTATCTGAATATCATGACAATTATTTGCCTCCATATGCCATTATTATTACAGCATAATCCAAGCAATTATGAATCTATGAATAACAGCAGTGATTGGAAAACGTTATTACTCTGAGGTAATTACTTCCACAAATCAGCTAGAGGTTTGGAATGAAAGTTCAAATGATTTTCAATTACCGCAAAATGCTGCCCAGAAGAGCTCATTCTTTATGAGGAACACATCATCAATTAATTTTTTGTCAAAGTCTTCATTGAAGACAAAACAAATTAAATGAAAGCTCTTCTACATTGTCGAATGGTATTGTCTGTCAATGTTGCAAATAAAAGTTGTTTTTCAAGAGTAGGCTTAAGTTCAGCAGCATTGCAAATTTTGATTAGATGTCTATCCTAATCTACTAATTGCCAGCGAAGGACGTCCAAACAATAATGGAGTATGAGTAATGTTCTGGGGGTGTAATAGGGTCCATACGCTCAATAGCAGATGCGGCATTCTAACATCCAAACCGCTGCTAACTCTTCCATAGAGGTCTCCGGAAGATAGTTTACAGGGTTCAGCAAACATCAATCATCTAATAACAAATTCAGACTTGAGCATGTCCTTTTAAATCTGCAGTCATTTGTGAATGGAATATCTGATCATTTTCAATTATGCCAAAGTGTTTTTTCTCCACAGTAGCATGCTCACTGTAGAGCCCTCGCTCCTCATTAACTTCTGTCCATGTTTATGAGAGATTATGGTGAGAAAATGGAAATTAGCAGCTGTCAAGTGGCTATGGGTTAGTCTTGTCAAACGTTGTGACTAGGATTCAACCCAGCCCTTGCGTAGCGTCGGGACATCCATCTGACAAACTACATTTGAAACGAAGAATATAACTTAATACATGTGTCATTTCAAAGCACACATAGGTGTTTTGAAGTAGTGATACAAAGTATGAATCGCCTTCCTAAGTTAAATATTTTTTTAAATAAATTAATAGTGCCCAATTCTTTTATTTCCAATTAAGTGTGGCCAATCCGCCTACCCTGTGTCATGATATTCAAACACACACATCATGATGGACACACCAACAGACAAATCAGGGCACACAACACCACAACCAATCACACATAAAGACAGGAACCACATAAAAGCACGAACACGACACCTAGTGGACAGTAGGTCTGGGGACAAGGACACGGACACGACCTGTTTCAACATCACAAACAGCGAATCCCCACGTGCAGAGTATCAAGACAAAGCTGTACATAGAAAGTTTAAATAAAATAGCGTTGTACCATATACAACCGTGTTGGCTCATCTGTGTGTCAGAACGCCCAACACCACACCCTGCACATCTTTGGGTTGTGGGGATGAGACTCACGCAGACATGGGGAGAATGTGCAAATTCCTCATAATCATAATAATCTTTATTGGCACAAATAGACTTACATTAACACTGCAATGAAGTTACTGTGAAAAGCCCCTCGTCGCCACATTCCGGCACCTGTTCAGGTACACAGAGGGAGAATTCAGAATGTCTAATTCACCTAACAGCATGTCTTTCGAGACTTGTGGGAGGAAACCGGAGTACCCAGAGGAAACCCACATAGACACAGGGAGAACGGGCTGACAGTGACCCAAGTCGGGAATGGAATCTGGGATCCTGGCGCGGTCAAGCAACAGTGCTAACCACTGCGCCACCATGCCGCCCCCTCTAAGTTAAATGTTAATGGATATGATGGCTTTGAATACAATTTATCTTTTTTGCCCAATTAAGTAGAAGAAACATCAGCTGACTTATTATTGTTCATTATCATTTATTTTGTCCTCAGGGAGAATCTTGTCTCTCTTGTTGCATGTAAGCACATGCCAATAATGATGTTGATGTACGCAATTTAGTTGTCCTTGCTTCGAAAAAGATAGTCAGATGTTGAAGGGTTGCACGTTTGATCCCCGAGCTCAAAACAATTATATTTTAGGAAAGACTGACAGCTATGGATCTTGCATCTCCTGAAATGAAGAGAGTGTAAGGCGTTATGATAGAACCTTAATTGAAGGCAAGTAAGCTTTTCTGCGACATGCAGAATTTATGCATTATCTTTGTTTGATGAGAGTTGAACATGGCTCTTCAAACTCAGCAGAGTTCTTTTGAGCAGACACATGGACAACACATTTTTAAAGTTTCTAAATATTAAACAATATTTAATTTACTCAGAAACTGACCAATGAAACTAATAAATGGTTCAGTATCGTTTTTTTCAATGGATCCTTCATAAAAGCTGCATCTGACACCCCAATAACAATTGTAATGGTGCAGTGGAGGGTGAGGGATACATACTGTATCAAATCAATGGGAAATGGTCAGGCAACTGGTGGGTGCATGATTAATGGGACAATATTGACCAACGGAGCGATTCTGGGGTCATAATAAATAACACATTAAAGCAACGTACAGTACTATCAAATAGAACATAGAACATATAAAGTACAGCACAGAACAGGCCCTTCAGCCCTCAATGTTGTGCCGAGTTTTGTCCGAAACCAAGATCAAGCTATCCCACTCCCTGTCGTTCTGGTGTGCTCCATGTGCCTATTCAATAACCGCTTGAAAGTTCCTAAAGTGTCCGACTCCGCTATCACAGCAGGCAGTCCATTCCCCATCCTAACCACTCTCTGAGTAAAGAACTTACCTTGGACATCCCTCCTATATCTCCCACCCTGAATCTTATAGTTATGCCCCCTTGTAACAGCTATATCCACCCGAGGAAATAGTCTCTGAACGTCCACTCTATCTATCCCCCTCACCATCTTATAAACCTCTATTAAGTCGCCTCTCATCCTCCTCCGCTCCAAAGAGAAAAGCCTTAGCTCCCTCAACCTTTCCTCATAAGACCTATCCTCCAAACCAGGCAGCATCCTGGTAAATCTCCTTTGCACCATTTCCAATGCTTCCACATCCCTCCTATAGTGAGGTGACCAGAACTGAACACAATACTCCAAACGTGGTCTCACCAGGGTAATGTACAGTTGCATAACCCCACAGCTCTTAAACTCAAGCCCCCTGTTAATAAACGCTAATACACTATAGGCCTTCTTCACGGCTCTATCCACTTGAGTGGCAACCTTCAGAGATCTGTGGACATGAACCCCAAGATCTCTCTGTTCCTCCACATTCCTCAGAACCCTGACGTTGACCCTGTAATCCACATTCAAATGTTTCCTACCAAAATGAATCACCTCGCACTTATCAGGGTTAAACTCCATCTGCCATTTTGTGGCCCAGCTCTGCATCCTATCAATGTCTCTTTGCAGCCTACAACAGCCCTCCACCTCATCCACTACTCCACCAATCTTGGTGTCATCAGCAAATTTACTGACCCACCCTTCAGCCCCCTCCTCTAAGTCATTGATAAAAATCACAAATAGCAGAGGACCCAGCACTGATCCCTGTGGTACACCGCTGGTAACTGGTTTCCAGCCTGAAATTTTTCCATCCACCACCACTCTCTGTCTTCTATGTGATAGCCAGTTACTCATCCAATTGACCAAATTTCCCTCTATCCCACACTTCCTTACTTTCTTCATGAGCCAACCATGGGGAACCTTATCAAACGCCTTACTAAAATCCATGTATATGACATCAACTGCTCTACCTTCATCTACACACCTAGTAACCTCCTCAAAGAATTCAATCAAATTTGTGAGGCAAGACTTACCCTTCACGAATCCGTGTTGACTATCCCGGATTAAGCTGCATCTTTCCAAATGGTCATACATCCTATCCTTCAGGACCGTTTCCATTATCTTCCCGACCACCAAAGTAAGACTAACTGGCCTATAATTACCAGGGTCATTCCTATTCCCTTTCTTGAACAGAGGAACAACATTCACCACTTCCTGTCCTCTGGCACTATCCCCATGGACAGTGAGGACCCAAAGATCAAAGCCAAAGGCTCTACAATCTCATCTCTTGCCTCCCAAAGAATCCTAGGATATATTCCATCTGGCCCAGGGGACTTGTCGACCCTAAGGTTTTTCAAAATTGCTAATACATCCTTCCTCAGAACATCTACCTCCTCCAGCCTACCCGCCTGTATTACAATCTCATCCTCAAAAACATGGCCCCTCTCCTTGGTGAACACTGAAGAAAAGTAATCATTCAACGCCTCTCCTATCTCTTCTGACTCCATGCACAAGTTCCCACTACTGTCCTTGACCAGCCCGAACCTCACCCTGGTCATTCTTTTATTTCTCACATAAGAGTAAAAAGCCTTGGGGTTTTCCTTGATCCGACTGGCCAACGACTTCTCTTGCCCCCGCCTAGCTCTCCTAAGCCCTTTTTTTAGCTCATTCCTTGCTACCTTGTAACCCTCAAACGACCCAACTGCACCTTGTTTTCTCATCCTTACATACGCTTCCTTTTTCCCCGTAAGACATTCAACCTGACAGGGATATACCTATCAAGGACACGCAGTATTTGTTCCTTGAACAAGCTCCACTTTTCATTTGTACCTTTCCCTGACAGTTTCTGTTCCCATCTTATGCTCACTAATTCTTGCCTAATTGCATCATAATTATCCCTCCCCCAATTATAAACCTTGCCCTGCCATATGGCCCTATCCCTCTCCATTGCAATAGTGACAGACACCGAATTGTGGTCACTATCTCCAAAGTGCTCTCCCACAAACAAATCTAACACTTGGCCCGGTTCATTACCCAGTACGAAATCCAATGTGGCCCCACCTCTTGTCGGCCTATCCACATATTGTGTCAGGAAACCCTGCTGCACACACTGTACAAAAACTGCCCCATCCGAACTGTTCGACCTATAGAGGTTCCAATCAATATTTGGAAAGTTAAAGTCACTCATGCCAACTACTCTGAGACCTCCACACCTATCCATAAGCTGTTTTGCAATTTCTTCCTCCACATCTCTATTACTATTTGGGGGCCAATAGAAAATTCCTAATAACGTGACCGCTCCTTTCCTATTTCTAACTTCAGCCCAAATTACCTCAGTAGGTAGATCCCCCTCAAACTGCCTTTCTGCAGCCGTTAAACTATCCTTGATTAACAATGATACTCCTCCACCTCTTTTACCACCTTCCCTACTCTTACTGAAACAACTGTCCCCCGGAACTTCCAACAACCATTCCTGTTCCTGTTCTAACTATGTCTCCGTAATGCCCACAACATCATAGTCCCAGGTTCCAATCCACGCTCCAAGTTCACCTACCTTATTCCAGATGCCCCTTGCATTGAAATAGACACACTTCAACCCACCTTTCTGCCTGCCGGTACAGTCCTGCAGCCTTGATACCCTCCTCAGTACCTCACTACTCTCAACACTGGCTTCTGGACTACAGCTCGTTTTCCCATCCCCCTGACAAATTAGTTTAAACCCTGTAGTCCGATGGAATGCTGGCTGTAAAAAAGGAATCTTACCACAACATAGAACACTGGTAAGGCCCTGACTAAAATACAGGATTTAAAAATTCATTTATGGGGTGTGGGCATCGCTGGCTAGACCAGCAACTATTGCCCAGGCCTAATTGCCCTTGAGAAGGTGGTGGTGAGCTGCCTTCTTGAAGGACTGATGTCCATGTAATATCGGTGCACCCACATTGCTGTCAGCGAGAGAGTTCCAGGCTTTTAAGTGAGTGACAGTGAAGGAACGGTGATATATTTCCAAGTCAGGAAGGTGAGTGGCTCCCCCTGCTTGCGTGGGTCTCACCCTCGCAACCCAAAGACGTGCAGGTTAAGTGGATTGGCCACGCAAAATTGTCCCTTAATTGGAAATACATTTTTTAATGGTGATGGTGAGTGGCTTGGAGGTGAACTTCCAGATGGTAATGTTCCCAGGTATCTTCTGCCCTTGTCCTTCTAGATGGCAGTGGTTGTGCGTCAGGAAGGTGCTGCCTATGGAGCCTTGGTGAGTTCCTGCAGTGCACCTCGTAGATGGGCGCAGTAAAATGTCTTACAACACCAGGTTAAAGTCCAACAGGTTTGTTTGGAATCACTAGCTTTCGGAGCATTGCTCCTTCATTAGGTGAGCGAGATTTACTTATTTACATTAAAAAGGGCAGCGCGGTAGCACAGTGATTAGCACAGTTGCTTCACAGCTCCAGGGTCCCAGGTTCGATTCCCAACTTGGGTCACTGTCTGTGTGGTGTCTGCACATTCTCCCCATGTCTGCGTGGGTTTCCTCCGGGTGCTCCGGTTTCCTCCCACAGTCCAAAGACGTGCAGGTTAGGTGTATTGGCCATGCTAAATTGCCCTTAGTGTCCAAAAAATGTTGGGTTGGGTTATTGGTTTACGGGGATAGGGTGCAGGCGTGGGCTTAAGTGGGTCGGTGCAGACTCGATGGGCCAAATGGCCTCCTTCGACACTGTAAATTCTATGATTCTATGAAACCTGTTGGACTTTAACCTGCTGTTGTAAAAAATCTGACTGTGCCCACCCCAGTCCAAAGCCGGCATCTCCACATAGAACATAGAACAGTACAGCACAGTACAGGCTCTGCGGCCCACGACGTTGTGCCAACCATTTATCCTAATCTATGATCAACCTAACATCATGGCTACCATCTTGGAGATGGTACACGTGGCTGCTACTGTGTATTGGTGGTGGAGCGAGTGAATGTTTGTGCAAGGGGTTGCAATCAAACAGCTTGCCTAGTCCTGGACTGTGTTAAGCTGCTTTCGTGTTGTTGGAGCTGCACTCATCCATGCAATGGGGAGTATTCCATCACACTCCTAACTTGTGCCTCGTAGGTGATGGACAGGCTTTGGGGAGACAGGAGGTGAGTTACTTACTACAGGATTCCTAGCCTCTGACATGCTCTTGTAGGCACTGTATATGGCTAATAATGTTTGGCACCCCCCAAGATGTTACAACCCATATTACTGAAAGGATACAGCTGAGCAGGGGCTGATAAAAGAGAGTGATGAATTGATAAGTAGATTAGCGAGTAACACATCTAGATAGTGTCATGGGAATGTCACTTTAAGAAATGTTTGTCTGCTCAAGTGGCTGCAGTGATGTCAGAGTGTGGGTGAAGCTGAGCTC